>NC_141140.1:69714920-70378253 GCF_053477565.2 Lygodium microphyllum
TTGCTAGATTGACTTCACTAGATCACATTGTGCACTAGTGTGTAGTACTACCTCCTAGTGTACACATAAGTGGACATCACATGCCATGCTTGCATGTGCTTAAAATTGTCTTTTTCCTCTTGTTTCCAACCAAAATACCCACACTTGTTTATAAAGGAGGATCAAAGGAAAGGAGAAGGGAGGAGGGGGAACCTTGCAATGCACTAGTATACACTAACGTGCACTTGTAAATGAATGAGGACTAGCATTGGCACTTGCATTGGCATTGATGCTAACACTAGCACTCATATACACGTTTGTGTGCACTTGAGCACACTCGCATGTGCACTTGTGTGCACTTATGTACACTTATGCCCATAACCTTCACCTACTCTAGGTTCACAACTAATAAACCTTACCCTCCAGCATCACCTAGTGCACTTGTGTCAACTTGAGTGTCCTTAGGTGCATTTGCACTGATGCTAGAATTGGTGCACACACGTACGAGCACGTGTACATAGTAATGTGCAATTATACATGTACCTTTAGTCACCTTAAATGTATTGCACTAAGCCTATCATTGTGCATGTATATGCTCTTGAGTCCACCTGCACTTGCACTGCACATATCCCCAGCATGCTACATTAGTGCCCAATACACTAACCCAACACACTAACCTTAAACTTAAGAAAATCTTAGTACACCCTCCCTCTTAATCCACATACACCTACTGTAATGCATATTAGGAAGTCCATGATCAACCCTAGTGCACTCACATTGTGCATTGTTTTCATCCTTGGATGCTAACCCTAGTACACTACACATTAGAACATCACACATATGTAGTCCACTCTTATGCATTCACTTTGTATCTCGAGTAGGGCTCACACACTCCTCACGACACATTGCATAGTATACTAGTGCCTATATTAGTGCACTACCCTTGCACATGCACTAGTCCACCTAGAATCCAATTTAGTATGCAGTTGCACTAGAACCAACATCACTCCTTGCACTAGTCCACCTAGAATCCAATTTAGTATCCAGCTGCACTAGAACCAACATCACTCCTTGCACTTTAATTAGTGCACAGACACCCCTTAGGACATACTGCACAATCACACACCTCAAGAAGCTTGTGGACCTTTGTACGAAGGAAGGAACTCCTAGTCTACTCATTTGAATGAGTTCCATTCTATTTGCAGCTAGCTTTCACCATAGAAGTTTATATTTGATGTCAATATTAAGCTTATGTTCTTACTTGTCACTCTCCCTAAGTCATGGGACACATTTCATAATGCCATCAATAGTAATGCTCCCAAGGGTCACTTTACATGCTTAGATGTAGAGGGAACTTCACTCACTAAATAGGTTAGTAGGAAGAATGTTGATACAACTGGCGGCTCTTATGCTCTCACAGTTCAAGGCAGGAATGATGCTAGAGGCAATAATGACTGTCATAATAGAGACCCATAGAAAACTTGGTCTAAGTCTAGATCTTGTGGGTAGGTTCATTGTAAATGTCATGGTCCTAAGTCTTGACTTACATGCCATCATTGCAGGTAGCGGGGATATATATGGATACAATACCATAAGATGCATTGAGATAGGCATGGTAAAGGCAAAGGGAAAATCCAAGATAATGGTAAATCATCAGATCACCAGCACATCACTTAGTCCATTGTCGAGATTGAAGAGATTAATGCAATGGGATACTATTCAAATGAGTACATATTGGCTTCTTCTTCACTTTGTTGCCATACAGTTGATTGATGGGACAATCCTCATTCTCTATGTGTTGATTACTTGATTTGGGGGCTTCCTTTCATGTGACCCCATATCAGAATTGACTTTATATCTATCATAGCATTTCAGGTTCTATATGATTGGAGGTGATCATGTGTGTGGCATTATATGGCATCAATGATGCTTACTTGTAGTTTCCTACATGTATTTCTTTTGTTTTGCATCATGTACATCATGTCTCGGCTTTGATAAAAAACTTTTATTTTTATTAGATAGTTAGATAATACTCATTAGCATGTCTCTTTTGGTGATTTTTCTTGGAAGATTACTTATGGAAACCTCATTTTTTCTAGAGCTACCAAATTTAGTAGTCTTTATCCCTTGCTTATTTCATGATCTATAAGTCATGTATTCGTGGCCACCATTCATCTTCCCCATTTATCTTTGTGGCATCATTATCTTGGATACATGTTGCTTAAAGAGATGAAATTTTGACTCATTTGCAGTATCTCTCCCACACTTGGACTATTCTTATTTTGATTCTTATGCTCATTGCTTATATCATAGATAGACTTGTAATGCTCATAAGAAGATTGGCTCTACATGCAAGGATGAGCCATTGGCTCTTGTCCATTCTGATATTTGTGGTCCCATTCCTTGTCAATCTTTGGGTGCTTCTACGTATTTTGTTATATCTATTGATGTTTTTTCACATAAATTATGGGCCTATCTCATTAACTATAAATAAGATATTTTAAATACTTTTTATTACTTTGTTGTCTTGATCAAAGCTAGTCTAGGCATAGACTAAAATGTTTAAGATTGGATAATAGGGGTGAATATGTATCCTATCCTTTTGAGTAATTCTATGATGATTAGCACATTAAGTGTTAGTTGATCGCTCCTTATATCTCATCCCAAAATGGTGTTGTCAAGTGCATGAATAGGACCATTCAAGAGAGGGTTCACTGTATGCTCAGTCATGTAGGCTCAACTCATATGTTTTGGGCTAAGAAAGTCACTAATGCAACTCATTTTATTAATAGATCCCCATGCACTGCTCTTGGTGGTGGAGTTGCAGAAGAGATATGGTCTAGTAAACCTCCTTCATATACACACTTGAGAGTCTATGGGGACTTACATGAGGACATTTATATCTAGTAGACTAAGGGATTTGTGGAAAAGGGCAGGGCCACCTAGTGTGTAAGTTAAGAGTCTATATAGACTTAGTAGGAACCTAGGGAATTGCTCATAATTTTGATGCCTTTATGCATTCATAGCCTTATTCTTGTAGTGTTATGGATCCCTGTCTCCATAGAAGAAGAGCCATGATAGTAGCCTTGTTATTTTGGTACTCCATGTTGATGATATGTTGATTGTTGCTTGGACTGTGCATGATGACATGAATGCTTTAAAGACTCAACTCAAGAGAATCTTTGAGATGAAGGACATGGGCCATGCTTTTCATATACTTGGTATGTGTATTACACGTAATCACTCTAAGGGACTCTTCTACTTATTGCAAAAGGAGTACATTCATAGAATACTTGAGTGGTTCCATATGCAAGATAGTAAACCTATCAGCATCCCTTTATCTTCTCATGTGAAGATCACTCAAGTAGATTGGCTTGGGTATATGATGAGAAGGCCAAGTTGGCCAATATTCCATATGCATTTGTAGGAGACAACTTGACGTATAACATGATAGCCATTAGACTTGATATAGCATTTGCAGCGGAAGTTGTGGCTCATTACATGGTGATGCCTAGCTGGCGACATTGGGATGCCATGAAGGGTATCATGAGGTACCTCAAGGGCAATACAAACTTGTGCCTTTGCTATGGCAGCATGAAACTAGAGTTGTGGGTTATAGTAACTTAGACCATGCAAGAGATATAGATAGTAGGAAGTCCACTTGTGACTATGTCTTCACCTTTATTGGAGGTGCCTATTTTTTAGATTTGCAGAAATGTACTGCCTTGTCTAGTACTAAGGTTGAGTACATTACATCCATTGAGGCTTGCAAGGAGGTCCTATGGTTAGGTCATCGAATTACAAACCTTGGTATTACTTCTATGATTCCTACCTTGCTTTCCAATTCTATGAGTGTCATCTTGTTGGCACAAAATCTATTTTTCATGTGAAGACCAAGCACATTGAGATGCATTATCACTTTATGAAAGAGGTGGTTGAGGATAAGCACATAGAGCTTGTCAAGATCTCTATAGGCAAGACTCCTACTAATCTATTCATTATAAGTCTCCTAGTGGAATGTTATGCCTTTCTAGGAAGATGATGGGCATAGGATGATATGATGTTTGCCCTCATCAAGTTACACTCATATGTACATACTGTACTTTTCTCCTCAATCTAGGCACATTTACTTTTAAGTGGGAGGTTGTTGAGGGTTAAAGGCCACATGTGCCTAGTCGTTTGTATTTACCTTGTATTCAGTGCCTGCACACCTATATATTGTAGGTGGTGATTGCCCATCACTATTATCTTTATTTCTTATTCTTTACTATGATAGAATAATAAAGAGAAGGAAAGTCACACATTGTGACTACTAAAATTTTCCACACATAGTCTTGCTCTCTCTTAATAGAATAATAAGGGGAAGGTGGGTCAAACATTGTGACTATTGGAAGTTTCCACACATGATCTTGCTCTCTCTTATTCAAACCTCCATAGCTCTTACTCTTGCTTATACTTATGCTATTCTCTCCCATTTCTACCCACACTTTCACACACAAACTTGCAATTCACACATACATACACAAAACCCAGACAAACATTCTCATAAAAGCACATTTCCACACTAGGACCTAACTACTTGTATTTGATACACTTGATCACATCTAAGTTCAGGTGTCCCTTTCTTAGGGTCCTTACATCCAAATACCTAACCCTAAGCATGACATTTATAGGTGTATACTCCTCCAATCTAATTCAATTTGCATTAGCCACAACCACTAGGCCTAAGTCATTAGGTTACATGCCACATTACCATTAGGAATTTAGGTATAGGTCGGGGTAGTGTAGCTGTGTTGCTAACCAAGTGTATAAGTATAATGAACTAAACTTTAAATCATTTTGAGTCACATTCAAAGAGTGCATTGAGATTGAATAACTATGAGTGGAAGTTGATATCTTAGCCAAAAATTTTCCACATCATATCTCTCAATTGGCCACATCTTGTTTTCCTTAAGCTAAACTCAAGTGAACTTCAGGAAATGGGGCAAGCTCAAAGAGAACAATACTCTTTGTTGTCTTCATCTTCATTATTTATCTTTCACACTCTACAATAATGACCTAACAAAGATGAGTTTAACTAGGTCTAATTGACCATAATACTAACTAGAGTTGAGTCAAGTCTGCTTGACTTATTCATTGTAGACATATGCTAGTGATAGCTAATGTCTATAACTGTCATGTCAAGATAATAAATGAGCTTGATTCTTCACACTCCCCCTCAAGCTCAAGTCACCTCTTGTATCGTAAGTAGCAATCTAAAGCGAGTAAACTTATCTCTACCAAGTGATTTGGTAAAGATTCCACTACTTGGTCTTTTGTCTTCACATGGATGAGGCCAATCTTGCCTCCAAGCACCATTTCACTAATGAAATGGTAATGCACTTTGATCTAGCATGATAAACAAGATTACTTGTGAGAAGCACACTGCTCATGTTGTCACAATACAACTTGATTGGTTTATCCACATGTACTCCTAAATCATCTAACATCTAAACTAGCCAAATAGATTCACATACAACTATGGCCACACATTTGTATTCTTCTTGAGTACTCGAGAGAGCCACAACATGGGTTGCTTTTTACTACTCCAGCTAATCATGCTACTACCAAGATCAAATTCATACCCACTTTTTGATCTTTTGTCATATGCACATCTAGCCCAATCTACATCACTGTATCATGTAAAGTCAAGAGGACTACCATACTCATAAAATAATTCATAATGTAGTGTAGCCTTTACATACCTCATAATCCTTCTCACTACATCTAAATGAGGTTTCCTTGGACTTTTCATTAATTGATTGATCAACCCAATTGCATATTTTTTGAGATTAGGTCGAGTGATGGTAAGATAAATCAAGCTATCAACCATCTGTTTGTATTACATAGTCACATTCTCAATCTCATTTCCTATATCAACTGTCAACTTGACACTCTACTCTAATGGACTATTTGTGGGCTTGCACTCCAAAATACCATACTTTTCCAGCATATTATGTGCATATTGATTTTGTAACATCCAGATTCCTTGAGGTGTGCATATGACCTCAATATTAAGGAAAATTTTTAGCTCTCCTAGATATTTTATCTGAAACTCTTTTTGCAACATAGATTTGATCCCATCAATCCCCTATGTATCATCACATGTAATAACCAAGTTATCTACATAAACAACCAAAATTGCATAGCCTTTCTTTGTCTTCTTAATAAATAAGCTATGATCAACTTTGCCCAACTGAAAACCAAGTCTCTATACGTACGTGCTGATTTTTGCATTCCATGCATGTGGTGCTTGTTTCAAACCATACAATGCTTTCTTCAATCTTCAAACATAAGATGGATATTCAACATGTACATATCCTTCCGGTTGATCCATATACACTTCTTCCATCAAGTCACCATTCAAAAAAGAATTCTTTATGTCCATCTGATGTAGGTTCCAACCTTTGGATGTAGCTAATGCAATGATAGTTTGTACAGTGCCATCTTTGTAATAGGACTAAAAGTCTCTTCATAGTCTAGCCCATACTGTTGAGCATAACCCTTCACAACTAACGTGATTGTATATATTTTAAGTGAGCCATCTAATTTGCATTTGACCTTGTAAACCCACTTGCATCCAATAGGCATCTTGGCTGTAGGCAGCTTAACTAAACCCCAAGTTCCATTTTTTAGCAAAGTGTCATACTCTTCATCCATTGTTTTACACTTGTTCTCATCCTGAAGTGTTTCTGCAAATGATGTGGGTTCTTTGTACTTCATTACTTTTGTCATGTATGCATAGTGTTTAGCTAAGTATGCACTATAAGTAAATCTGTCAATATATTTTCTTTCTCTTTTTGATCTTCGTAGCTATGGTGCACTATGCGATTTTTCTCTCTCATGAGGTTGTACATATCTCTGCATAACTCTAGGTGTAACAACTATAGGTATGCCAAGCTCACTATCCAAGCTATTAGTGGAATTGTATCCCCATGTCAATAGACCTATTACATCATCAAATGCCTTCTCTTTGCCTTTATCCATGTCCAATCTCCCCCTTATTGACACATCCATGTTAGCTGAATGAGATCCATGATTGCATAATCTTCCTATCGAATGACTCACACTAGTAGATACATCATGCATAGGTCTAATAGCAATAGAAGTATCACGCATTCCATTTGCAGCATATGTACTTTGTGAAGAGTCATCATGAATTGTTACATGCTTAGCACCATACTAGGATGCTAACTCATCAAATACCACATCACAACAAATCAAAGTCTCATGAGTAGATGGAACATAGCACTTATAAGCCTTATGTTTTTGTGAGTAACCAATAAAGATAGCCTTCACTGCTTTTGAATCAAGTTTCTTCTATTTTTCATCAGGTACATGCATATATGCAATGCTGTCAAATACTTTCAAGTGTCTAATGTTTGGCTTATAACCATAAAGCTGCTCATATGGTGTCTTCTCATTTATGCTGGTTGTAGATGTTTGATTCATGACATAAACCACAGTTATAACTGCTTCAGTCCAATAAGAAAGAGACATATCTTTCTCATTCATCATTGCCTTGGCTATGTCCAGCATGACCCTATTTTTCCATTTAGCCACTCCATTTTGCTGTGGAGGATAACTGCATATAAACTATCTCCTAGTCCCATGCTTAGTTAGGTACTTATCAAAATCCTTTGACACATATTCACCACCACCATCAGACCATACACATAATACATAACAATTGAACTATTTCTCTCCATGACACTTAAAATCCATAAAGTTGTCCACAACTTCATCTTTATGCTTTAGAATGTATACCCAAGTATACCTATTGAAATCATCCACAAAGGGCACATAATACAGAGATCCTCCAAGAGACACATTATGTGCGAGTCCCCATATATTTGAGTGAACAAGTAGCAAGGATCTATTACTGTTCTATGTATGTTTGACAAAGGGAAACCAAGATTGCTTTTCAAATTGACATGTTGAACATACCTGTCCCAAATCAACATATTTGAATTTTGGCAGACCTAAAATAATCTCCTTACACTACATATTTTTCAGCTTTTAATATTAATGTGTCCAATGCATTTATGCTAGATATCTATGTCTTTGACACTTACATTATCATGAGCAAATATTGCAGCTTTTAACTTAGGAATATTTGCATCCAATGTAAACATTTTGCCATGTCTTTTGCCCTTTGTAATCAACTTGTAACCTTTTCCATATTCCTCCATAAAATAACCATCTTTGTTAAAGCATACCTACAAGTGTTGCTCAACCATCTAGCCAAGAGATAACAAATTCTCCATGATTGACAGAGCATGCAAAACATCATATAGTTTCTTCTTCTTTCCATCAAGCAGCATGACCAATGGAACAACTCTTGTATGAGATATGTCATATTGAGTGTCATCTCCAGTGCATATGCAGCCATTTGTTCCTGCTTTCATTTCATCAAACCACTCCCCATGTGGTGTCATATGATTTGATGCTCCTGAATCAATGTAGCGAATGTCATCTATCTTTTCTTATCGAGTAGCCTTGTTCCATATATAAGTCATGGCAAGTAATCTATTGCCACTCTTATGCTCTACATGACTGGATGAGGCATTGTGACCTTGCTGTGTGCTTCTTGGATTTGCTTGTATTTTCCAACATTCTTTAGTAATATGGCCATATTTGCCGTAGTAATGACAATCCTTATCCTTTTTTGCATTATCATGTGTAGTCTGCAACTGCCAAGTTTCTTTGCCCCTAGAGTTGGATCTCCCCTTGCTCGGGAGTATCCACCACCTCTAGCATTACGACCTTGCTAATTTTGCATATGTTGAGATACATTTTGCTGAGTCCCTCAACCATAGAAGGATTCCTTGCCACGATTGCCATAGCCTCTCCGATTAGAGTAGAAAACTGTATCTCTACCTTTTGAGCTACTTGAGCTAGTAGCCAAACTTAGTTTCACTTCCTCATGAATAAGCAATGAGATTAGCTCATTAAGTTTGGCATTTCATATGTCATTGAAGTGGATGTGTCAAATGACTTATATACAATAAGTCCTTGACCATTCAAGGTCACTGCAACCAAATCCTCATCTTCTACTTTAGTTACAATAGTTGCCAACTAATCTGCAATGGTTTTGATACCTGTTATATACTCCTAAATAGAGCGCTCTTTCCTATCCATAATATTGAAATTCTATTTTAGCTATATCTTTCTTGCACAGGTGGCAGTACCATAATATTGCATCAAGATAGTCCATGCATCTTCTGGTGTCTTGCAGTTCATAATTTGCATTACCATGGCATCTGAAATATATAGTGTCAACTAGTGTAAAACTCTACAGGCTCTCTCCATCTAAGTATGATGTGCCCCTCAACTATTCAACATATGGTGGAGTCTTGTCAGAAAGCTTGGGCTTAGCTTCAACACCTGTTACCAAATCTAGTAGCCTTTTTTGATGAGAAAGTTCTCCATGCAAAATTTCCAAATAGCATAATTGTTATTATCCAACTTCTCACCCACTATCTTTGTGATGTTGTTTGACCTTTCAACATTTTCCATGATGACAACTCTATGCATTTACTATAGTCTTAAATATTTAGTGCATGACAATTTGCAAACCAAGTTGATCTTTCACTGATCAAGATGTTTGTATAGTATCCAAGCAACACTAGTACATCTATTTGTACTTTGCAATCAACTCACTTTAGCTCATCTAAACATCATGGAGACATGGGAGTCACAAAACCTTCATTAAAATTGCATAAATAAGTCACTATTGAAACAAGATAGTTTCAATTTAATAACTTTATGATAGTAGATTCTCTATATCAGCTAGTAATTTCTAGTCCCAAAGCATGTCAATCTTTTTTTGACATATGTCATAACATTCCAGAGTGATAACAGTACATGAGAGTCTCATTAACTGCATAATTGACATGTAAACATCCTTTAAATTCCGTGACACACAACAATTTGTAAATACTAGTAGTATAAATGTAATGTGTCCACTATCGACTGTCCAAGCATGTTTTAGTGGTCCATTAAGAAACGAATCTAAGCGTCGTTGCCCAGTACTCCCATGGAATGTTCCGAGGTTTGTCGCCTAGGGTTTCTCGAGTCCACCTCGCAACGGAATATTCGCGGTTGAACCCACTAGGATCGACCTAAAATCTGGGTTCCTAGTGGCCAAGGTCTCCTGATAGTATTCTAGCGTCAGGTCCTGAACATCCTACTTTACGCAGAGATACTATAGTATCCCCCCCCTTCCCCCCCAAATTTTTTAACATTTTAAAACAAAATTTTTTTACCCTCCCTCTCTCCCCCTGCCGCCTGCATGGTGGGGAGAGAGAGAGAGAGAGCGAGTTAAGGAAGAGAGGGGGCATGCAGACCACCTCCCCCCACCTTAAAAGGCAATAGCTCCCCCCTGGGGGTCTGGACGGACAAGGCCCCCCTGTGACATCGTCGGCAGCCTTCCCCCTCCCTCGTGAGAAACTCCCCCCTCCCTCGTGGCCCTGGACAGCACAGCCCCCCCATGAGCTGAAACAAAACCCCAACCCCCCCGGTGTTCATCGTGAGGAAGAGAGAGGAGAAGAAGAGAAGAAGAAGAGGGAGAGAGAGAGAGAGAGAGAGAGAGAGAGAGAGAGAGAGAGAGAGAGAGAGAGAGAGAGAGAGAGAGAGAGAGAGAGAGAGAGAGAGAGAGAGAGAGAGAGAGGCAAGCCGATGCTAGAAGGAGAAGAGAAAAGCACTCTTGGAGCAATGGGCTTCTTGCGTCAAGGGTAGATCTGGAGTTGGAGATTATGAAAGTATCAACAAGCCAAAGAAAGACCAAGGTTTCAACTGGGAGATGGCACTTGAAGAACTTTGGTGTTTTCAAACCCTTTTTCTATCTATGCTTATTGTTCTATTAGCCGGAATGAAAGAACTTCTATGGTTCTACACGCTCATAGGTCATAGTCTTCATTTTAATATCCATTAAAGGAAAAGGATACTCATAAAAGCTATATGCTAATTATATATTCTTTCATTCCTATTTGTTCATAGATATAGATGATCGTATGAAATTCCATATGTGATATTGCCTAGGCTAGATTAGTGAATCGTTCACATAAAATCATAGTTGTCACATCGACACCTTGAAATAGCCGCATGAAATGATAGATTGATAATGATGCTAGGAGGCATATTTCACGGTGGATTCCGTGAGGTTTTACAGTGGATTCCGTAAACTTTGTTGACCGGGGCTCATACACAAAGTGGATTCTTTGTGCGAGAAGTTGATAGGGACGCCTATTCTTTTTCACTTTTGTCGGTTTAATTGTATTATTTTACTAACGATTGTGAATGCTTCAGTTGATGTGTAGAGATAGCAGCAGTGGCGGAGGAAAGCATTGGAGGATAGCGAGTATTCGAATTCTCACTTATATTTTGATGGGCGCATACCTTAGGCATGGCGCCTATATTTTGTCGCGCTTATTTATTGAGGCATTGGATATTTATTTATTATTTTGTATGCGCATGGACGCACGATTATGATATTTGTATTTGGACATTGTATTGGGTACGCCTGACTCTTTGGGCACCGTCCATTAGCTTTATTTCTATTTTGTGCTAAAGCAAACTCAAAAGCCAAAAGCATGCTATTTTGTAATTGGGGCTATTATTTGAGCTTGAAGATGATTAATACATAAAAATACATGCTTTGTGGAGTGCTCACACAAGGCATGGGGGGAGATTGCACCCAATTGGTCTCTTGGTCATGTCGTGCATGCTTTTTACCTTGAGTTTTGTGCAAAAAGTAGAGTTCTTTTGTTCTTGGGGACCTTACGGCATTCACTACGCAAGCATATGGCATCCGATCTGCGCACGAGATAACCAATGACCTGATAAGTTAGGATATTGTTGATGTACTTGATTAGAACAAGCAATCATTAAATGGATTAAAAACCCAAAAATTATGATAGCCTCGACTCTTGGTAAATTGGAAACTTATATTGTGGATCAAACCAAGACAACTTGCAATCAATTGGATAATTTCTATTCAACCGAGCCAATCTAGGATCAAGTTGTTACTCCTAGGGGGGGAACTAGATGAACACTGGGGGGAACATGATTTCTCTAAGAAGAATTAAGAGAATTTAAGGTTGGAAAACCCCAGGAAGAAGAAGAGTATTGTATGTACTATGGTCTTGTTAGCAAAAATCCTTGCTAGGTAAACCCTAAGATACGCATATATTGTTGATGTTAAGTTTAAGGTGGAATGAACCCTAGGCAAAAAGAATGGAGTGCTAAGAAAAATTCTGTATAGTATCGTACTCGGGGATGAAAGGTTAGAGAGCTATTGTGTAATAGAATTTTGGACCTAAAACACACCCTTTGAAATAGGGCCTAAGTTATGATGAAACTTAATGACTAGCAAAGAAGGCTTGGAGTCTAGTCGTATAAACCCTAAGGGGAAGAGCCACCTAAGCTGATTAGGTGATTGTTATCTTAGAAGGATTTCTACCTTAGAAAAGATTGTGTGTAAATTCCTTGAGCAAGTGTTTTGATACATCCAAGTTAAATTCCGGTTGTGCATGCAATGGGATTGCGATGCCTTGAAGTGAGTGGTTGTGCATTCAAACTATTTGTTAATGTCATTTTGGATGTTAATCCAAGTGGGGTGTGATTGATGATTTCATGGTTGGGTCTGTGATGATTGATTGCCATGGGGACAAAGGATGTTTTCTTAGAAGATGACATTGGGTTGGTTGCCTTGATTGTGCTTGATTCTTAAAAGGATTAATTAAGGAAGGATTCCTCTAGTCCGACTCCCCCGGCTAGCAGTGATGCCCTATACCAAGGGGGTAATTTTATTTTCTGCACCTGGAGCTTGGACCGACTCTTGCTGCGAGAGGTCTCTCCGCAGGGTTTACGTTTAGGAGACACAGTGCTAAGGGTGCCCGAGGGGACATAGGCTATAAATCCCTTTCACTGCCTAACCCCTTGTGTGAATCAGGATGGGATCCTGAGGCTCTGGATACTAGTTACAGGGCAAAATCTTTGTAGGATAAAACTTCGGGTTTTTATTTTCGGGATATGGAAGGATTATTTCTACGGAGGCAAAAAGAGACACTTAATTCTCTTGTATGGGTGGGAGACAAACATTAATATGAAGATAAGTTAAGGAACTGTTTGATCTTGTTTTATCTTGTCTTTGTGTCCGTGCCCTAAACTATGTAAAGGAACTTGTGATTAATGGGTTAATTAATGAAGCTGCTTTTATATGTCAAACATAATGTGATATAGGTAATTAGATAACTAAAACAACCCCCAAGGAAAGCGTGGTGGATGTGACCCCGATGGGTCTATCCTACGGAAGGGTGGTCTCAGTTAGCCGAGAGCTTTTCTCAAAGGAAATGTTAACGAGAAATGTTAGGAAAAGTCAGACGATGACCTTAGACAATGTTAGTTAGAACCCTGATTCATACTGTTTTAGGGGACTAGAATGGGACTATGTCCTACGGGCAGAGAGGTCGAGCGATGCATCTCTCTCGTTTCCCATTCTCTTTGAACCAAGTGTGGTATGAGTTTGCTTTGGTCCAGTTGTATCTGTGCAAAGTGGAGCAGTTGTAGACTGACGCTAGAAGGCTATTAGGAAGACCCGACTACTAGGAACCAGGACTTCAGGTCGATCCTAGTGGGAACGATTGGATAAGTTCCATTGCGATGCAGAATCGAGAGACCCTAGTTGGCAAACCCCATGTCATTCCTTGGGAGTGCCGGGCGGCGTCTTCTAGATTGATCTCTCGATGGACTGCTAAGACGTGTCCCGCAATTTGAGGGGGGGCATGTTACAGATACCCAAGCCGAAGTAGGTCCATGCCACACTTGGTTCAAAGAGAATGGAAAACGAGAGGATGCGTCGCTCAATCTCTCTGCCCGTAGGGCATAGTCCCATTCTAGTGCCCTAAAACGACATGAAGCGGGTTCTAACTTAACAATACTTAAAGGTTGGATGACTGTAAAAACTTGTGAGAAGCTGCCCAGTTCTCTGGAACCACCCTAGCTTTAGTTTTCTAATTAGGTCCTATCATGTTAATGTGTGACATTTAAAATCAGCTTCCTTAATTAAGCCTTTTAAGGAACAGGGTTCATTCCATAATTTACAGCACAAAGATGAATACAGAGCAAGCAATCCTTTTGACAAAAAGTTCAAATAAATTCATTAATTTATCTTCACGTTAATCTTTGTCTCCTGCCCATACATGAGAAATTATATATCCCTTCTGTCCATCACAAGTTCTCGGTCTAAATCACGTGGTGCTATATTTTCCATCCGTTATCTAGAATAGGATCTTCCAACACAACAGACGTTGGGCTCAGTCTTCAACTCTGTTCTGGACTAGGCAAGGGGTGTCCAGAGCTCCACCTGACCCCAAGTGACCTAGGAGTGAGGCTCATCTTTCGTGGTTGGCATTTTCACCACTCGACCTTCAGCCTGTGAATTGAGCAGTGCTCTCTTGGATTGAAACACGGTGTGACCTTGGAGATGATCATCCATGTAAAATATCCTTCCTTAATTAATCCAATTAAGAATCAAGCACAATCAAGGCAATTAGCCTAATATCATATTCTAAGAAAACATTCCTTTATTCCCCATGGCAACTTGTCATCACTGAACACCATCAAACACAAGCACTTGGAATAATAATCCAAATCACATCTCAACAATCAGTTTAATGCAAAAGCATTTAGGACGTTATTTGATCAGTCAACAAAAACAATGGTATCCTTTTCCAAACATTGCAAGAATAGCCGCGATAACCTTTCCATCTGCATATTCGCTCTCCCCGTTGGGATATGCAAAATTTACTTAACATTTCGGCCATGACACATACCAAGGTCTCATACAAGTATGCAAGAATGTAAATTCTATTGAACACTTACATTGATCAACAACCCGACCTTTTTCCCAACAAGTTTAGAAGTATTGGTTTGTACTTGATCCCAAGGTTTCCCAATCCCTTGAGTTCTTCCCTTGCCTTTGAGGCCTGGAGATGTTGTTTGCATCTAGCCCAAACCCAAATAGGATTGATAAACATAGTTGGATGGATTTCAAGGCATTGTAGTTTTAATCCTAATGATTGCTGTTTGTACTAGCTACGCACAACTTCAAGATCCCAATGAATTAATAATTTGACATATTAGGAAGACTTTAATGCAAGATCAATTTGTGTACCATTGATGTATGTTTCATATAATCTTTCCCGTGCATGCACCATCTATGTGCATAACCCTTAACCTTATATGCTCTTTATGCTACATATGATTTTTTTGCGTAGTACTCGGATGCAATGATTGTATTTGGATACAAGGGTTTGTGTGAACCTCAATGAGTCATATGCATGAATCTACGCGAGGTCATCTATGGTTATGGAAAGAATTATCCTAAAAATCCCCTACGAGTTCATTAGCTATTGAAAAATAGTTTCGGGTTACTTATTAAAATGAACTCATGCGCATGGCAAGGCGATATAACCTATGTCTCAATGAATAGTAGAGATGGCGATATTCAGATATGAATTATCCATACCTGATGTTGTATTCGTATTAGTAGAAACACCATGACCGGTGGCTCCATTGTTGGATGGGGGATTACCGTTGGTGCATGTCTCCCTCCGTTTGGAGGCCATACTATTGAAAAAAACGGATCTAGAGCATGGCTATGGTGGTTCAAAGATGGGAAGAAGACTCATGTAGACAAAGACTCAGACATTGATTGTCACACAAGTGAATTAGGTTTCAAGATTGATACTTGAACTCATAAACACAATCTTGTGTGTGGACAATGACACTAACACTTTACTGGAAAGAAAAGAGTACTACCATTGCATTAAGAAAAGGAAGCAAGTACAATGCTTTATAGGAAAGTAGGAAACTGTAGTAGGCACCACTGTGCATATGGGATATGTAAGCCTGCATGTCCTTGGCCCTGAAGCTCCATACAAAGAGGCTGTCAGTGAGTGTGATTGCTGAATCTCAACACCCCTCCAGAATCACAACTAGAAAGGCACAAAGTGTGTAGAGGCTATAATGAGAACCACCTGCAAAGTGTGGGCACACCACAAACATGGTAGACACCAGAGGCTGTCGCAGAAAAGGCTAAGTGTGGGCACCAAAACATGATGGACATCCAGAGGCTGTAACAGGGGCCTCACAAAGTGTATAGGGACTGTAGTGCCAAGTTACATGAGGAGTTTATAAAGCTTATGGCAAGAAGCATTAGGGCTAGGAAATACAAGGCTTTTAAAAGAGTCTATCAGAGTAATGAGAGTAGAAGGACTGATGAGGCTTGTCCTTCTGATCCTGGTGGTCTTCATCTTCATCTTCATCTTCATCTTTTGGTCCATGGTCTTCTTCTTCTTTCATAGTTGCAAGATAGGCCTTTTGGGACCTCTTCCTAGCATGACAGACTTCTCAGTGTGTCCGGTCCTTTTGCAGAAGTCACAGAAGAGCGGTTCCTTTTTACCTTTGTATCTATTGTTTACATATAACATTTGCTCATCCTTTGAAGTGCTAGGCTCTTCTTTGCTTTTAAGTTTCTTTTCTTCCTCTAGTAGAGAGGTTTTAATATCAACAAGTTGAGGATTAGGCATATTGGTTAGAGTGGTTGATACATTATCATACGCAGGAGGCAGACTTTTAACAAGACACCAATACAAACATCTTCATCCATTTTTAGCTTTATCCCTGCAATATGGGGACTTTCCATGTAATTTAGATGGGATGCCAGGGATGTATGAGGCTTCATATCAAGTCAGAAAAATTCAATCAATAGACCATACTTAGACGACTTTGACTGTGCACCAAACAAGGTATCCAATTTGTCCCAAGTGTCATGGAACATGTCACAGGCATCCATATGATGGATGTAGCTGTCATTCAATTCTAGCTTAATGATGGCCTGGGCTCTGTCATCATTCTTTTGCCAAGTAGTTGCAAGGTTCGCATCCCGAGGTTTCTTCTCTTTGCCATTTGTGATAGCCCAGAGACCCTTTTTCATCAAGATGAGCTTGATGCGGGTTTGCCAGGTGTGAAACCCGACTCCCTTGAATCGAGCATTTGGAGATTCTTTTCCCATGTTGAATGGCTGGAGCAGCAGCAAATCAGCTCCAAGATTCTCAGATTTTACAAGTGAAAGAGCAGATTACAATGTGTCAAGAGACACAAGTAATGGTAGTGTGAAAACACACTATGTAGAGACTTGATGTTGAGCTTGAATCTTCCTTGCTCGGGGTCGTCGATCCTTCTTCAATCTTCTCATGTCCTTCCCCTCCTTGATTTGGTGCTAGGACAGTAGATCAAAGTGGCAGTGGGTTGCTCCAGGTGGCAGGAGAGAGAAAATGATGAGATTTTTGAGCTTTGATGAAATTGGCTATGGCTGACAGTTTAGGGTTTCAGACAGGGGCCTAGTTTTTTGCAGATTGCAGGAGCTGTAGTTGATCATTTTGAAAACTTTTTTTATAGAAATTAAGCTTACTTAAAGCTCTTCCAAAACCCTATCCTCCTTGTCAAGATTGCAGCATCTACAGCGTGCGCAGAGCGGACGAACAGACCAAGCGCAGATTTTGTCAGCAAACACGAATTTCGACAATGCCGTGCTGGTTGATCAACAATGTGGACGATTTTTGTGCCAAGAGGGAGCGCCCTAAGTAGAGAAAGATATTTCTAGAAGAGATTTCATGAAGATATGCTCTACAGAGAGAGATATGAAGGCTCCATGGAGGGTATGTTCTGCAAGTCACAGTTGAAGACTATGGCAGTGACTAAGAATTTTCACAATGATGAGCTTCAGATAGCCAAATGTCATGGATTGATGTGATATAGGGAAGCTTTGTGAGCCGAGGAACACTTTTCGAGGAGGAAGCTCCAAGAGATTTGACATGTGGAGTGAGATATAAGTGACTCAATCTAATAGGGTGCTGCTGGCTATGGCTACCATGGAAGCTCAAGTGAAGGTAGAGTTGGGAGATGAAGCCATGGGATGAAACTGAGCTGACCAGAGGTTAATATGAGCTGAGAGAGAGCAGAGGAGAGCTAAGCCGAGCGACTGGGCTCTGATACCATGTTGAGAAACACGGATCTAGAGCATGGCTATGGTGGTTCAAAGACGAGAAGAAGACTCATGTAGACATAGACTCAGACACTGACTGTCACACAAGTGAATTAGGTTTCAAGATTAAGACTTGAACTCATAAACACAATCTTGTGTGTGGACAATGACACTGACACTTTACTAGAAAGAAAAGAGTACTATCATTGCATTAAGAAAAGGAAGCAAGTACAATGCTTTATAGGAAAGTAGGAAACTGTAGTAGGCACCATTGTGCATATGGGATAGGTAAGCCTGCATGTCCTTGGCCCTGAAGCTCCATACAAAGAGGCTATCAGTGAGTGTGATTGCTGAATATCAATACATACTTTCGGCTTATAAATCTCTCTCTCTCTTTGGAGAGATATTGTGCGGGGGTGACTTCCTTTGATTGCGATGGGGGGGTTTAACTCGCAATAAAAGGGGAAAAATGATGCATGTGGTCACCCTTTAGGGATGGGAAGAGAAGAAGAATCCTCCTTAGATTATTCTCTCTCTCTCTTCACCCTCTCTGTCACCTCTTTTTCTCTCTCTCTCCCTCTCTCTCTCACCCTCTCTATCTCTCTTTCTCTCTCTCTCCCTCTCTCTCTCTCTCCCTCTCTCTCTCTTTCAAGTGGCAGTAAGATGCCCTATGCTTGCTTTGGGGGGGGTTTATAGGGGAAGGGTGGGGTATTATGGGGGGGGGGGGGGGCGCGTGTGGTGGTGGTCTTTCCCCACCCACCACTTGTCATCAGGCATGGCGGACTAGTTGTGAGAGGGGGTAGGAAGGGTGGTCTTTCCCCACCCACCACTTGTCATCAGGCATGGCAGACTAGTTGCGAGAGGGGGGAGGAAGGGTGGTAGGCCATGTGGCCTTCCTCTTGTCGACATCATCATCGACACCTCCTTCTTCCTTGCCATTATTGATAACTCCTACCCTGCTGTCATTCCCTTCCTCCACATTGAGTGTCGTCTTCTTCTTCCCTCCCTTTGTCGTCACGTTCTTCCTTTGCCATGTCGACGACTCCTCTCTAGTCCCTCATCAACTTCGACTGCTTCTCCCTGACATCATCCTCTTCTTTCCCCCTTGCCACGTGTCGACGATGATGGTGTAGGAATAAAAAATTCAAATACTTAAAAAAAGAGGGGAGGTTCCTATGCAAAGAGCGAGGGGGTTGAAATATTACAATAAACTATGCTAAAATGGAAGTATTCTTAGCTCAAATCAACCTTGACCATAATAAACATGTAGCATCACCTCTGGGGATCAGTGCATAGCCATAGAAACATCAATACTTGCTCATTCTCTAAGTAATTGTGATAGATAAGTTTTCCATAGCCTTTGGATAGCTTGCACACAGTCATCAAAATTGAGCATTTAATGGCTTATTGCATCCATAAACTATCCCACAAGTATGTGGCATAACCCAAGCATTAGTGGATATGAAACAAGCTTCAAGATGCTCCAAAATTATCAATGCAATCTATCAAATTCCAAGAGAGATTTGAGCCTGCAAGTACATTCCAGATATGAATGTTTAATGCTCATAGCAGCTAAGACATCCCATAATGATGCACCATCATCCAAGCATGAGCAGACATTGGTACATGCTTCAGTGAGATTTGAATCTTAGAGTACAAACTATCCCAAGGCTATGACAGTTGTATGACTCCTGTAATCTACCTATAAATGAAGCTCAATAGCTTCCACAAGTATTCAACCTTTTAGAGATTGCTAGTCTCGAATGAGCTCATCAACAAGCTCTAATACATGCCATCGACCCTCTCTGCAAGTCTTACATATTCTACCGAATGCAAGCTTATATGAGCAATGGCTTTTGTTGTCATGCAAGGATTCACTCTCTAGCTCCCATGATGGCAATGCCGAGCTCACAAGCTCTTAGGGTCTCAAGCCTTGTTACCATGTTCGAGATTCAGAGAGGGAGAGAGACACATAAATGGGGCAAACTTATAGAGGAGAGTACTCTCTGTTGTCTTCATCTTTATTATTCATCATCCACACTCTACAATAGTGAACTAGGTCTAATTGACTATAATACTAACTAGATTTAAGTCAAGTTTACTTGACTTATTCATCACAGACACATGTTGCTAATGTCTATAATTGTCATGTCGAGATAATAAATGATATTGGTTCTTCACAGAAAGATATATTGAGCAACTAGCCATTAAGGTATTAACATAGGACCTCAAATAAACTTCAAGTAGTACACTTAGCTGCTAATTTCCCATTCTAGTTAGAAGTCCTATTGCTTAGGAAGTTGAGTGCCACCATATATTAAGCATAATTGCATCCTAGCTTGCAAGGTTAGTTGGATCACAACCCCTAGGGATCCACGAGTATCAAGGGCATAAACCAAGAAGGTTGATTTTTGCATGTCACAGACACATCAAGAAAAAGCCAATGACAATCACACCTAGTGAAGAAGTCTCCCTAACCAAAGAGCCTCCTTGCAAGCCTGAGTGGTGGTTGAAACATACTTTGCCTCTGTAGTAGATTGGATGGACCATGCATTTCTACACCTTGGATATCTAAGAAACACCATCTCCAACAAAAATGAAAACATAGCCAAAGGTGGAATTCCTACTGCCTGCATGTCCAACATAATTAGAGTCAGTGTACCCCATGACTCCTATATCCTGGCCACCATAACATGTGTACATAGATGTTGTGTCCTTTAGGTACCTCATGATACCCTTAAAAACATCCCAATGTTGTCTATCAAGTGTAGCCATATAGCGTGCCACAACTTCCACTACAAATGCTATGTCACTACGAGTGCCTATCATGGCATACATCAAACTGCCCACTATGGATGCATAAGGGATCTTGGCCACTACGAATAATTAGCCTGACAAAACCTTTACATGAGAATGTAAAGGACAACCAATAGGCTTAATATTCTATAGATAAAATCGCTCAAGGACCTTCTAGATGTACTTCTTATGTGACAATAGAGGAGCCCCTTAGAGCGATCATACATAATGCATATCCCAAGAATATGTGAGGCTTGTCCCACATTCCTCATCTTAAAGCTCTTCTTAGCAAACCCTTTCAAGGCATCTAACTCATCATGAGCACTCCCAGCAATCAACATATCATCCACAAAGAGGATCAAAATCATAAGGTTTCCATCACGAGCCTTCTTCATATATAAACATGGATCTATATCACTACGAAAATATCCATGTGAATGCATAAAGGCATCAAACTTGTGGTACAATTCCCTAGGTGCTTACTTGTTAGAAAGATGAGAGAGAGATAGGGGCAACAAAGAGCAGACATCTCTAATGTTCTTCTTCTTCATTATTCATTACACTTTTTCTAATTGAGTAACACAAAGTACAATGTATTACAACCCAAGTCAAGTAGTGTAAAGAGACTTAGTCTAACTGTACTAGCTAAGTTTGGCTGACTTTATTACACACACATGTCATACATCTAATCTGCTGCCGGATAGATTCATGGTGGGTAGATTGAGCTTGCATATCTCAACAGTATCCCTCAAGCTCAGAGTCACTTCATGTATCCCAAGGAATGATCTAAAATGAGTGAACTTATCTCTGCCAAGGGATTTGGTAAATATATCTACCACTTGGTCTTCAGTCTTCACATGTATGAGGTCCAAGCACCATTTCTTTATTGAAATGGTAATGTACCTCTATGTGCTTTGACCTAGCATGATAAATTGGATTGCTTGCCAAAAGCACACTGCTCATGCTATCACTATGCAAAAGTGTTTGAAGAAGTAGGGCTGATCAGAAGGGTAGACAACAAGATCACTCTGCATCTTCTAGTTAGGTAGAGCCTACGACTAGTGAAAGACTCTTTGCTATGACTCATGTATGCAACAAGGGCAAGTGGTAAGGAAAGTCTGATGATGTGTGGTATATAGATTCTGGTGCCTCAAACCTCATGGTATCACATGGTGAGTGGCTTGTTGAGCTGAAATCAGGTGCTAATGGCTATGTATGTACTGGAGATGATTCTTAGCATGAAATGGCACACACATGGATTATTCCTTTGGTTATGCCTTATGGCAGGAAAAAGCACTTGCATGATGTATTGCATGTACCATCGATTACCAAGAATTTGTTATCTGTAGGTCAAATGGTTGAGCAAAACTTGCATGTATGATTTAATAGAGATGGTTGCTTCATAAATGAGTATGGCAGAGGATGTAGATTGGTTGCTAAAGGCTAGAGACATTGTAGGATGGTTACACTGGATGTAAACATACATGAGTTGAATGCTACTATGTTTGCTCATGATGATGCAAGTAATCGAGACATTGATATATGACATAAACAAATTGGACATATAAATTTTCAAAAATTGAAAAATATGCAGCATAAGGAGCTTGTTACATGGCTACCAAGGTTTAAGTATGCTGATTTGGGACATGTATGCTTAATATTTTAGCTTGGGAAACAAACCAGGTTTCCATTTTCCAGGAATACACGGAATAGCAACATGCCTTTACAGTTTGTGCACTTAGATGTTTGGGGATTTGCACATAATGCATACCTTGCTGGGTCTTAATACTATGTGACATTTGTGGATGACTATAGTAAGTACACATGGATATATATCTTAAAGCATAAACATGAGTTGTTGGAGAGCTTTATGGATTTTAAAGCTCATGCTAAAAAAGAGCTTAAGTATTATGTCTCATGCTTACAATCTGACGGTGATGAGAGTATGTCTCAAAGGAGTTTGAAAGATACTTAGCAAAGCATGGGATTAGGAGGCATTTAACTTGTAACTATACTCCACAGCAAAACAGAGTTGCTGAAAGAAAGAACACGGTGATTATGGAGGCAACTAGGGCCATGTTCAATGAGAAGGATATGCCTTTATCTTATCAGGCTAAAGCAGAACTTACAACTATCTATGTTATGAATAGAACACGTACTACAGAAATACATGAAAAGACACCTTATGAGTAGCTATATGGCTACAAGCCTAACATACAACATTTGAAAGTATTTGGTAGTATTGCCTATGTTCATGTTTCTGATGACAAACAGAAGAAGTTTGACCCTAAAGTAGTGAAGTGTGCTTTGATTGGATACTCACAAGAAAGAAAGGCATATAAGTGCATTTTTGTGACTACACGAGAGATGTTTCTTAGCCATGATATCATATTTGATAGGTTAGCATCTTGCTATGGTGCTAAGCAGGCTGCAATATATGATGACACTTCACAGGGTGGCACATATGCTGAAAATGGACAGCGAGGGAATTCTTCTATTAATGGACCTATTCAGGATGCATCTGGCAGTGTAAGTCCTTGGAGACTTAGGCTACGCAACCATGGATCTCCATCCACCAACATGGACATGTCAGTGAGGGGAAGAGATACAGGAAAAGAGAATGTTTCTGATTTTGTTATAGGTCCATTGACTTCAAGATATGACTTTAGTGAGAGTCTTGATAGCGAGTTTGGCATATTTATAGTGGTTACACTTACAGTTAAGCAGATATATGTACCATTTCATGAGAGAGAAAAATCTAGTTCACCTCCATTTTGCGAAGATTGCAAAGAGAAAGGAAGCTTGTGGATAGGCTTACCTACAATGGATACTCAGTGAGACATTATGCATACATGACAGAAGTGTTGAAATAAAAAGAATCTACATCTTTTGCAGAAGTAGTTAAGGATGAGAATTGGTGCAAGGCTATGGATCATGACTATGAGGCTTTGTTGAAAAATAGAGCATGGGATTTGATAGAATTTCCTAAGGGCAAAGTGCCTATTGGATGCAAGAGGGTCTATAAAGTAAAACGTAGGTCTGATGACTCACTAGAGAGGTATAAAGCCAGATTGGTAGTGAAAGGCCCAGTAGTATTAGCTAGATTATGAGGAAAACTTTAGTCCAATTTCTAAGATGGCAATTGTACGGACTATTATAGCATTGGATGCATCCCCAAAGGCTAGAATCTTTATCAGATGGATGTTAAAAATGCTTTCTTAAATGGTGATTTGGAAGAAGAGGTTTATATGGATCAGCCAGAGGCATGTGCATCCCAACTATCCCTGGTATGTATGCAGATTAAAGAAAGCATTGTATGGCTTAAAGAAAGCTTCACGAGCTTGGAATGCTAGGATTACTTCCTACTTGCAGATGCTTGGATTTCAGCAAGGCAAGGCTGATCAGACACTGATCACAACTTATTTATCAGGAAAACAGAGACATGATTTGTGATTTTGGTGCTCTATGTAGATGATCTAGTAATCACAGGTGATGACATATAGGGCATTGATGACATAAAAGTTATGTTGTAGAAAGAGTTCTAGATTATAGACTTGGGAGAATTGAAAAATTTCTTAGGCATTGAAGTTATGCATACATCTCATGGGACATGGATGATATCAAAATAGTATGTACATAATATGTTGGAGAAGTATGGCATGCTAGAATGCAAACCCATGGACACACCACTAGAGCAAAATGTAAAGTTGGTTGTTGATACAAGAAATGTGATAGAGAATGTGACTATGTATAGACATATGGTTGGTAGACAAGTAGTCTATAATAACCAGTAGTTAAATCCTATGAAAATTGAGGCATTCTCATCCCAAAACATCCTCAAGACATCATAGACATGTCCCATTACATCAGGGATTCAATACATGATCAGACAAACATTAATGCTTGCATCATATGCAAGTAGCAGTGCCAAATATTTTCCCAAAGGTTGTTTACAGCCAGTCCACTATTGTAACCAACAATATTTCAATCTAGATCAAAGCATTTAATGCTCATTTACATCCATGAAACATCTTATATTCATGGAACAACATCGAAGCATTCATGTGTTTCAAATAGGTGCCAGGATGCTCCAAAACTTAAAGTGTAATCTCTCATATATTCAATGATAGATTTCAACCTATAATTTCAAATTTGTAAAGCATTCTAGAATTGAATTCTTAGCCCCTTTTAATCATGCCAAATGCACAAAGTCCAAGGCATATACATTGCCAAACATATCATGTACTTGTCTGTGCCCAACACAATCATAGATAGCTCTCAATGTTCTTCTTCTTCATTGTTCATGGCACTTTTTCTAATTGAGCAACACAAAGTACAATGTACTACAACCTAAGTCAAGAAGTGTAAAGAGACTTAGTTTAACTATACCAACCAAGTTTGATTAACTTTATTACACACACATGTCATCCAACTAATCTATTGCTGGATAGAGTCAGCAAGTGGTAGGTAGACTGATCTTGCATATATCAACACTGCTTAAGGCCATAAAGACTCTTCCTCAATCTGCACACTAGGCATTCCCTACCATGTTTTGTAAAGCCCTTACGCTGCTCCATGTAAATCTCATCATCAAGTCTCCATGAAGAAAAGCCATCTTGATATCCATCTGATAAAGATCCAAGTCAAGTTGAGCAACCACAGCTAGTACCAAGTGTAGGATAGTCATCTTCACAACAAGAGAAAAGACTTCATCAAAGTCCACACCATGTTCCTTCTTGAAGCCCTTAGCAACCAATCTAGTATTGTATCACATCGGCTCGAGGAATCCAAGGGTACTTTTCAACCTTTACACATACTTGCATGGCAAAGCACACTTGCCACTAGGCAAAGGAACCAAATCCCATGTATGATTTTTCTACAATGAGTCATACTCTGATTGCATGGTCCTCTCCCAAGAGTGACTATCATCTTTGTGCATGGCCTCATCATAAAGTAAGAGGCTCACCAGCATCTATTACCATAACATAATCAATAGAGGACTCAAACCAGGTTGTCTCTCTCTAGTAGACTACCTCAAAGCTAGCTATGGGGCCTATACATCCTATGGAGCATCAAAGGACCTAAGCCATTGGGGCATCAACTTTTGCAATAGACTATTTAGTTGGCTATACATTAGCAAGAGGCTTCTCTTAAAATATCACCCTATATACCTCAATTATATACTCAAGCTACTTATGCATTTTCTCCTCATGAAAAACAACATCATGGTTGCATATAACCTTTTGAGCCTATGGATCTCATAAGAAATAGCCCATCTCACCCAATATCACCATAACTAAGAAATATGCATTCTCTAGACTTAGGATCTAGCTTATTTTTCTTGTCCTTGGATGCATGGAAAAAAGTCTCACAACCAAAGACATGAAAATGAGCATTTGAGGGAGGTTTTCTAGACCATACCTCCTCTATAACCTGATAGTCAAGAGCAGTACATTGGGATTGATTTATCAAATGTAGGGTAGTAGTATTTGCCTCAGCCCAAAAATGCTATGGTAAGCCTACCTAGATAAGCATACTGTGAACTCACTCTTGAATTATTCTATTCATGTACTTAGCTAGCCATACCATTCTGGGGTGGGGTGTATAGGACTGTCAAATGATGCTTAATACCCCTCTTGTAATAAAACTGCTCAAAGGCTTTGGAGACATACTCACCCCTATTATCTAACCTTAGGAATTTCAACCTTTACCCAGACTCATTCTCCAACCGAAGCAAGCCAATGCTAAAATGTAGCCAAGACTTTCGATTTCTGCTTAGTAGGACATGCCCATGTCAAAAGGGTGTTTGACATATTGAGAGAACAAAGGTTATCTATTGAAGAAACTAAATGTGTATTCATGTAGACATTAATGGAGTACTTGGACAAAATGGCATGTTACCTAACCCCCAAAAGGTGCAATGTGTAAAGGACTAGCCCATACCTTCAAATATCACTTCCTTTTGTGGTTTCCTTGGTCTTTCATCATTTCATAGGAGATTCATCAAGCATTATTCAAAAATTGCAACACACCTATGACACATAGAAGGAAGGCAAAGAGACTAGTTGATTTCAAAACTTGCATGATCCTAACTAAGCCCCTTACACATTTTCCTTGTAGTTGTCTTTGCACTATGGCTGAATATATCTTGCTTTCCCACAATAATGACTAGTCAATGAGGGCTGATGGCCACGGGGCTTATTGCGAGACTGTCCACGTGACTGAAAGCGAGACTGTTGAGAGTCTCTCCCATGGGGGTAGCATTACCACATCTACCATTATTGTCTCTAATTGTAAAAGCATGAGAGGTGTGGAAAGCATCAATATTCTTTTTGTTAACCTCTTTACTCAAGAGTACACCCTCTACATCCTACAATTGTAACCCATCATCAATAGGTATGCTAGCACATAGCAGTAGGAAATGTATCCCATGATTCAGGTAGTTTAACTAGGAGGAAGAACAAGGAAAGGAAAGTACCCTTGAATTCAATCCCCTACAAAGACAAATGACTAATAATGGAACAAAACTCATTCAAGTGAGTTGACATAGAAGTGCCTCCTTCACACAAAAGTCCATGAGTTGCTTTAGACAATACATTTGAGAATCAGGGCTCTACTTGTCATAGACATTGCAAATCTTTTCCCATAATTCCATGCAGACTGCCCATCAAAGACAACATTATAGAACACTTTCTTAGAGAGGGATAATATGATAGTGAACTAACATAGCTCATCTAATTTAGCTTGATCCTCTATATCAATAAGTTGGGGCTTGATACCCTTATGTTTCAAAGGCCTAACATGAATTTTCTACACTAAAACTTGCCAAATTTTGACCTTCTAGTAGCTGTAGTTGGTGCCATCCAACTTATCAATATTAAAGATAGCATTATCACTCAAGACACCACCTATAATGAAGGCAAACAAGTGCACAAGCTGTCAAATTAGGTTACTATAATTACTGCAAATAGCCCTAAAACCACTATCAGACCAAGCTAAAAACAAGGGGTACTAACCAAGTAATGAATGTCCACAAACTTAATCATGATGTTGTCATTACTTGGTTAGCACTACTTGCATAAACAGTGTAGTAAATTACATCATTGCCAATGATGTATGCATCTTGATTGGCTATGTGTATTGAGCTTCCGTTACATTGCTCAATCCATTGTGCCTTTAGTTGGTCTATTCTAGTACACGTGAGACTCACTCTATGCATGATGGTTATGCCTATGGGATGTATCTTAGTCTGACACACTGGTCCTTTGACAATTCTCAATGCCAGTTGCATATTCACTCACACTGCTAGTTGGATCCTTTCCCTGGCAGTTGCAAATTTTCTTATATTAGTGATTGCCTCTCTTTAGCATTGATTTCTTACTATTATACTTCATTTTCAGCATGTTATAATTGCAGTTTACTACACTGTTTATGCTAGTGGTCACCTTCATTTGAGAGTTCTTTGGATTGAGCTTGTGAAGAGTTCATTACTTGGTTAGCATCACTTGTTTTTAGCTTGATTTGGCACTGGTTTTAGGGTTATTTGCAGTAATTACATCAGTCTACTTTGAGAATTTGTATAATTGTTTGCCTTCATTATGGTTGGTGGCTCGAGTGATAGTGCTATATTTAATATTGACAAGATGGATGGCACCAACTATTACTACTAGAAGGCCCAAATATTGCAAGTTTTAGTGCAGAAAATGTAGGTTAGGCCTTTGAAACATAAGGGCATGAAGTCCAAACTTATTGATGCAGAGGATTGGGCTGAATAAGATGAACTATGTAAGTCCACCATCATACTGCCCCTCTCTAAGCAGGCGTTCTATAATGTTGTCTCTGATGGGTAGTCCGCATGGGACTTATGGGAACAGATTCATAATGTCTATGACTAGTAGAGCCCTACTTCTTAGATGTATTAGCTAAAGCAACTCATGGACCTTCCCATGAAGGAGGGCACTTCTATGTCAGCTCACTTAAATGAGTTTTATTCCATTATCATTCATTTATCTTTAGAGGGGATTAAATTCAAGGATACTCTTCTTCTCTTACTTCTTTTAGTTACACTACCTAAATCGTGGGATACATTTTGTATTGCTATGTGTGCCAATATGCCTACTAATGGGGTATAGTTGCATGATATAGAGGGTGCACTACTGACTGAAGAGGTTAACAAAAAGAATCTCGATGCTTCCTGCACCTCTCATGCTTTGATACTTAGAGGTAATAATGGAAGGAGCAATAATGTCCACCATGAGAGAGACTCTCAATAGTCTCACTCTCAGTCACGTGGATAGTCTCACAATAAGTCCCATGGTCATCAGTCCTCATTGACTTATCATTACTATGAAAAAGTAAGTCATATTAGACCAGAATGCCATAAAATGTGTGAAGATAAGCACAAGAAAAATGGTAAGGGTAAAGTATATGACAAAAATGATAAACATAGCATTGTCCCTAGCAAGTCCAATGTTAAGATTGAAGAGATTAATGTTGTGTAGACTCATTATGATGATGATTTCTTACTTACAACTTCTTCTTTTGATCCTTTACAGCTCATTGACACTTTGTTAGGGTATATTTAGTATTGATTTTAATAGATTCAAGGGCTTCCTTTCATGTATCTCCTCACAGAGAGTGGTTTCACTCGTACTGTAGTATGAGTAGATCTTTCCGTTTGGATAATGACCTGGCATTAAAGATAGTTGGTATTGGTGATGTCCAGTTTGGCTCTGGCAACATGTTTACTCTTCACGATGTACATCATATACTAGCTCTCACATGAAGAGCCTTATCTCTATTGGCACTTTGGATGATGCAAGTTATAGAGTTTCTTTTAGTAATTTCTCATGGAAGATTACCCATGGGAATCTTATTGTTGCATGTGGTACTAAGTCCAATACTCTCTACCCCTTGCTTGTATCTGAGTCAATTGACCATATGGATGCAATTTCACATGTGACTTTGTGGCATCGTCGCCTTAGGCAAAATATCTCATACAAGCACGTGGATCAAGTTTAATGGCACTAATTTTAAATTGAGTTTAATGAACATCCTTTAAAGTGGTCTAGGGTTTTTCTTGCTTTTCTAGATCTAACTAGTGGATTGGGTGCCATATAACTAGTCTCAAGCACATTTCTTTCTACTATTGTATCCTTGTTAGGAGAATCATTATGTACATCACTCTATTGAATGGTATTTAATAATGATTTGTTTTGTGTGATCGTAGAATCAAAGGAAAGATTTGGGTTTGTGTCACTCAATTTTGACATAAAGTAATCAGGAAATTGGGATTGTATTCAAGTGGAGCATACTCATAAAAAAGAAATGGTGGTGCTTTGAGTGGAAATAATACATATGCAATCACACCAAGTACAATATTCTCTTGGCCTACTCTGCATGCAAAATGCAATTCTTCCTCAGTGAGGAGTTTATATAGTAAAGGGTGACCTTGGCTTGGTTCAGGTAGCTTAGAATTTCATAGAGCTACAAGCACTATAAGAGAAGTAGGAGCTAGTTATATGGGATCGTGTATTGAATTCCAGAGTGCCTCTTCTTACTTAGCTATTGTCATTTTTCTCAACAACCAATTCACATGACTAAACACTCTAAGAGAAGTAGAAGCTAGATATGTAGGATCACGTATTTTGGTCGGTTATTGTCATCAATCTCAGGGAGCGACCAATTCACACTATTAAAAAGTGGCTAGAATGCCATTTCTATTCAAATAGACTTTGCCATTTTCCCTTCCATGCCAATGATTCAAATTTCTCCTTGTGATGGTTTCATAATGGCTAGTGTAGAATGAGGGAATCAAGCAAAGCTCCTTTTGTTTAGCTTTGGATGTGGACTTCATGATGTTTCCTATGATTGTTGGATAATGCAAGAAAATGGATTCTTACACTACCTTATCAATGGTATTTCTAAGATGATCTGCTTATGGTCTTTAGTAGAGACTCCAATGTTGGCATGAACATATGCCTAAGAAAGTGTTGTTAGTGTATTCTCAAGTTTATTGGGGCTTTTAGCCATCGATTGAGCTTCTTATTGACCCACCTTTTCTAATTCCTTCATGGATCGCTTGATTGTCTTAGGCTTCAAATGCTGATGCTAGGAGGCATATTCCATGGTGGATTTTGTGAGGTTTTTATTCGACAGTGGATTCTGTGAGGTTTTTCGACGGATTTTGTAAAACTATATTTATTTTCCGGGGCTTGTACACAAGATGGATTCCTTGTGTGAGAAGTTGATGAGGACGCCTGTCCTTTTCGAGTGTCAGATTAATTTAATGTGCACGTGGGTGATTTCACAGCAGGTGATTTCGCAAAATACATATCAAATCAATGGACATTTATGAGTTAAGAGTGCACACTTGAATTAAATTAAGGTTAGGATAGAGTTTCAACCTATTTGATTATTTGTAGTTGAAGACTTCTAGGTATTCACTTTTGTTGGGTTTTATCTTATTATTTTATAACATTTGTGAATGCTTCAATTGATGTGTAGAGCAAGCGGCGATGGCGTGAATTCAAAATGCCTAGAAGATTTACTATTTTTAATCGGCACCTGCCTTATCACTAAAGGTGTGGCACCAATATTTATTTAGATGTGGTTATTTATTAAAGCACTTGACAAAAAATTTATTATCTTGTATGCGCATAGGTGTTTGGTTAAATATTTCATTACTTGATATTTGTATTTGGGCACAACCCGACTTTTGGACTCCCAAACGCCTTACTCTTTATTTGGGCAAAAGCATACACAAAAGCCAAAAGCATTTGTAAAGTGGGCTATTTTTGAGCTTGGAGATAAATAAATACATGCCTTGTGAACCACTCACATAAGGCATGGGGGGAGATTGCACCCAATTTGTATTTTTGTCTCATGTCGTGCAAACTCTCTTTTTGCTTTTATGAAGGTTTTGTAGAGTTCTTTGTTCTTGGGGACCTTTCAGCATTCACTATGTGCGCATACAGTATCCGATCTGCGCACTAGTGGTATTAAAGCGAAGCTGAGACCAAGAGCTTCCAATCACTTACCATCTCATGTGAAGGTGAAGCTCCTAGAGTGAACGGGGTCTACGGGTTGTCTCACAATAAACTGACAATATAGATGTGTTCCTGGTGGTGAAGAACCCCCTGTCGTACCCTCTGATCGTGAAGGACCTCTCCCAGGAGGCGGAGGACCACTTCTAAAGTTCTTTTGTAAGTCGTTTTGTGTGACAGAGAAGCAAAGAAGAAGATTATGAAGTTTGGAGTTTATAAGCTTAAAAAGCTTAAAAAGAGCTTAAGCTTCAACAATTCAATGAGTTGCGGCGGAAGGATGTATTGATCATTGTTGACTCCAACAAAAACGTGTCGCCGTCCTATTGCTGACCCACGAATTAGATAAGCTTTTTCTTTAGAGCCTAAAATTCTTAAGCTTAACTAAAGCTTAAAGTTTCAACTATTTATCTCCTCCATAGCAGATGTTTGCACTGTGGTACTCCCGAACTAGTTTCAAAGTTTCAGCAAGCCCTTGTTCCCACATGCAACTTGGTAGAGCTGATTTACATCAAGAAGATTGTTAGCGCAGTCTATATGGAAGACTTTTTCACTTGGAAGAAGACCGTTATCAATTGCCATACTTGAGAAAAAGCAAGATCGTAAAAGTAAAAGCCATTAAAAAAGAAAAACAAGACTTGTAAACCCAAATTTGAGCTACGCTCATCCTTCTAACGAGATTTGGAGTGTGTGAGGTTGTTTGAGATTTTTGCAGGATGTTCAATCATCACATGGATGATTTGATGGGCGAAGGTGATTTGCCAAAGCCAACTATGGAGCAGAAATTGGATCTAATCATGATGTAGCTTCAAGAAGAGTGAAGAGCACTTCAAAATTTGCAAGCACAACTGGCTACACTTCAACAATTCACTGTCGATCAAGACAGAGCGCAATTTGAAGATGTTATTCAATGTACGATTAATGTGACACTCGATGCACAGACTCTCAGGAAAGAGGCCAAGAAAAGTAAAATAAATTTCAAATTCTGTACTTTTAATGGGCAACGGGATGACAAAATTATTGTTGCTTTCATCAGTCAGTTTGACGACTATTTTCATGAAGAGCAATATGTTGAAAAAGATAAACTTAAATGCGTCACTAACCATCTAGCAGAGAGAGCATCATTATGGTGGATTGTTGTCCGCAAGAGTTTTGATTGTCTCTCTACTTGAAAAGCCTTTTTAAAGAAATTTTTACAGAATTTCCTTCCACCTCAATTCCATGAAAAAGCTATCAAATAGTGGGATCTCTTGCAACAAAGAGATCGTGAATCCATCCCACAATACACTGAGTGTTTTTGTATGCCTTAATTCAACTTCGAATGCTTGAAGATGTTCTTGAGGCAACCCACAAGCGCAAGTATATGTCCGGTTTGCTTGGTCACTTCTATGCAGAAGTGAATATATTTAAGCCAAAGACTTTGGAGGATGAGATTTCTTTAGCGCATGATGCGAATGATAAAATTCATGGAAGAGAAAAGCAAATGCATCAATTTTTGATTAATGGTAACTTTGGTACAAAGCAATTCAATTCTAACTTCCGAAGATTCAATCAAAATCACTTTGCTTCTTCTTCTTTCCATAAACCTTGGACTCGATCTTCTGCTTTACCATCAATTGCTAATTCAAACCTTAAGCCTTCTCTCCCACCAAATCCCAATATATCCAAACTTCCAGCCCTTACCAATAATGTCTCCAAAGCAAAACCTAAGGTTTGCTACAAGTGTCATCAACATGGACACTTAGCAGTGAACTGTCAATCCAAGAAGTAAGATGTTCAAATCAATCACTTGGGAGCAACTGATGATGAGGACCATGAAGATATACCAGACTTCACTGAAAATGATGATGATAGCAGCGATGCTTCAGATACTTTACCAGGTATGCCAAATTCTCATTCATTACTAACAATGAAATGTTTTGTACATGGTCAAGAAAAGATTATTTTACATGATGATGGAAGTACACATGACTTTATTTCCGAAAAGTTGGCAAAAGAATTGAATTTTCTTACTGTTCCAACTCATTATTGCATAAAGGCTGCATTCTTAGGCACTAGATACAATGGTACACAAGAAGTTCATGATTTAGAAATTAAAATTGGTGATTATGTTGAGTGCAGAAATTCCTTAGTTGTGCCTTTGTAAGCTAGTGATATTATTTTAGGAATGCCTTAGCATCACAAATATAACCCTAACATAGATTATTCCTCATATTCCATGAAAATTCATTTCAAAGGAAACCAAATCACATTACATGGATTGTACACCTTTGATAATTTTCCATTGCTTAGTCACATATAGGCTAAACATGCATTGAGAAAAAGTAGTAAATCATATTGAGTATGGGTAAATGAAATTGAAGCTAAGAAATATCAGATGCGTCCTAGGCATGTAAAATTTCTTTCACAATTTAAAGATTGTTTTGCTGTTGATTTACCACCTGGTTTACTACCTACACGGTCCTGAAGACCATAAAATAGATTTAATCCCTGGTTCTCAATCACCATGTAAAGCACCTTATAGACACAATTAGATTGAGCAAAAAGAAATCTAAGCACAAGTTGAAGAATTGTTGAATCGATGACTTATTAGGACCAGTAGTTCTCCTTTTGGTGCACCTGCCCTATTAGTTAAGAAGAAAAATAATACCTATAGGATGTGCATTGACTATCATGCCCTTAACAAAAGCATTGTTAAGAATAGATATGCGATCCCTAAGGTAGACGACCTCATGGATAAACTACAAGGGGCTATTATTTTTAGCAAGATAGATCTCAAATCTGGATATCATCAAGTACGATTGGATACACTTGACATTTTCAAGACTGCATTCAAAACTTAGTTTGGTCATTGTGAATTTCTTGTTATGCTTTTCAGTTTGACCAATGCATCAACTACATTTAGTTGTATGATGAATCATATATTTTTGAAGTATCAAAATTGTGTGATTGTTTTCTTTGATGATATATTGGTTTTCAATAAGAATGAGAATGAGCACTGTGAACATCTACCTTTAGTTTTCAAATTGTTGAAAGAGCATCAATTATATGCTAACCCTGACAAGAGTACATTTTTCCAAACACAAATTAAATACTTAGGTCACATTATTTCTTTTGATGGTATTCGTGTTGATCCTAAAAAGATAGAAGCAATTTTGAACTGGCCAATTCCTAAAAATGTGCATGAGTCACGTTCTTTCTTAGGCCTTGCCAGCTTTTATAGAAAATTTGTGAGAAATTTTTCATTGCTTGCATTGCCTTTGGCGAAATTGTTAAAGAAAGGTTCTACGGCTGGCCATGTAAAAAAGGGGATAAGGGGATGACATGACCTTCCAAAAGGGATTTAGGGTTTTGTATATAAAGTTGAAAAGTGAATGAGAAGCTCATTATTGTGTGTGGCCAAAAGTGGTTCTCTCTTCTTCTTCATCTTCTTATTCTTGTTGCTAGCTTGAGCTTGTGCTTGAGAGAAAAAGTGTGAGAGTGTGAGGGAGTGAGTGTGTGTGAGGGTGATGGACTGTGGAGAAGAAGCTCTCCATCTTCTCCTCTCTTCTTCTCTTCTCTTCTCTTGTCTTGCTCAATGAAATGGAGCTTGAAGCGTGGAGCTTGGGGATGGAGCTTGCTTGAAGCTTGCACTTGGATTGTGGAGCTACCGGAGTGCGCGTGAGAGGAGATAACTTGATTGGCATGGATGTAAGCTCACTATACCCGTAGATATGGATGGCATGTTGGTTATGTGAGAGGTAGCCATTAGTGCTCGGCTTGGAACTCTTGAAGCAAAAGTGAGAGGTAGCCATTAGTGCTCGGCTTGGAACTCTTGAAGCAATAAGCGGTTCATGGGTCTTGGCGGTTGAGCATAACCGTTAGATAAACAAGGTGAAAAATCTAGAAAATCTAAAGCAGAAGACAAAGGCCAAGGCAAAAGTGAAACGGAAGATGAAGGCGTGCCAAGAAAAATATGGAAGCACAATAAGTGCAGAAAAGTCCTAAATAAAGAAAAAAGGCGCACAAGAAAAAGCTCAAGTCAATACTTTTATAAAAGAGCGTAAGCATATCATGGTTTAATTTAAAGAGCGCCCGTGCAATTTATAAAGGTAGATGGGCGGTAGGAAGGAAGTTAGGAAGATATAAGGACAATGGGAAAAAGGGCCTAGGCCACGGCTGACCATGCAAAAAAGGGGATAAGGGGATGACCGCCCAAAAGGGATTTAGGGTTTTGTATATAAAGTTGAAAAGTGAATGAGAAGCTCATTCTTGTGTGTGGCCAAAAGTGGTTCTCTCTTCTTCTTCTTCTTCTTCTTCTTCTTCTTCTTATTCTTATTCTTATTCTTATTCTTCTTCTTCTTGCTACCTTGAGCTTGTGCATGAGAGAGGGAGCGTGAGAGTGTGATGGTGAGGGACCGGGGAGGAGAAGCTCTCCATCTTCTCCTCTCTTTTTCTCTTCTTTTCTCTTCTCTTGTCTTGCTCGTGGTAATGGAGCTTGGAGTGTGGAGCTTGCTTGAAGCTTGCACTTGGATCATGGAGCTACCGGATTGCACGGGAGAGGAGATAACTCGATTGGCATGGAGGTAAGCTCACTACACCTATAGATATGGATAGCAATTCAGTTATGTAAGAGGTAGCCATTAGTGCTTGGCTTGGAACACTTGAAGCAATAAGCGGTCCGTGGGTCTTGGCGATTGAGTGTAACCCTCAAACAAACAAGGCGAAAAAGATGAAAAATCTTGAAAATATAAAGCAGAAGATAAATGCCAAGGCAAAAGTGAAACGGAAGATGAAGGCACGCCAATAAAAATATGGAAGCACAAGAAGTGTAGAAAAGTCCTAAATAAAGAAAAAAGGCGCACAAGAAAAAGCGCAAATCAATACTTTTGTAAAAGAGCGCAAGCGCATTATGGTTTAATTTAAAGAGTACTGTGGGCTCTCACCCATGCAATTTGTAAAGGTAGATGGGCGGTAGGAAGAAAGTTAGGAAGATATAAGGACAATGGAAAAAATGGCCTAGGCCATGGCCGACCATGTAAAAAAGGGGATAAGGGGATGACCGCCCAAAAGGGCTTTAGGGTTTTGTATATAAAGTTGAAAAGTGAATGAGAAGCTCATTCTTGTGTGTGACCAAAAGTGGTTTTCTCTTCTTCTTTTTCTTCTTCTTCTTGCTAGCTTGAGCTTGTGCTTGAGAGAGGGAGTGGAGTGTGAGGGAGTGAGTGTGTGAGGGTGAGGGACTGGGAAGGAGAAGCTCTGCATTTTCTTCTCTCTTCTTCTCTTCTCTTCTCTTGTTTTGTCTTGCTCGCGGCAATGGAGATTGGAGCGTGGAGCTTGGGGATGGAGCTTTCTTGAAGCTTGCACTTGGATCATGGAGCTACCGGAGTGCGCGGGAGAGGAGATAACTTGATCGGCATGGAGATAATCTCACTACAACCGTAGATATGGATGGTGCGTTGGTTATGTGAGAGGTAACCATTAGCGGCTTGGAACACTTGAAGCAATAAGCGGTCCGTGGGTCTTGGCAGTTGAGCGTAACCGTTAGATGAACAAGGTGGAAAATCTGGAAAATCTAAAGCAGAAGACAAAGGCCAAGGCAAAAGTGAAACGGAAGACAAAGGCACGCCAAGAAAAATATGGAAGCACAAGAAGTGCAGAAAAGTCCTAAATAAAGGAAAAAGGCGCACAAGAAAAAGCGCAAGTCAATACTTTTGTAAAAGAGCACAAGCACATCATGATTTAATTTAAAGAGCACTGTGAGCTCTCACCCGTGCAATTTGTTAAGGTAGATGGACGGTAGTAGGAAGAAAGTTAGAAAGATATAAGAACAATGGAAAAAAGGGCCTAGGCCACGGCTAGCCATGTAAAAAAGGGGATAAGGGGATGACCTCCCAAAAGGGATTAAGGGTTTTGCATATAAAGTTGAAAAGTGAATGAGAATCTCATTCTTGTGTGTGGCCAAAAGTGGTTCTCTCTTCTTGTTTTTCTGCTTCTTATTGCTAGCTTGAGCTTGTGCTTGAGAGAGGGAGTGTGAGAGTGTGAGGGAGTGAGTGTGTGAGGGTGACGGACCGGGGAGGAGAAGCTCTCCATCTTCTCCTCTCTTCTTCTCTTCTCTTCTCTTGTCTTGCTCGCGGAAATGGAGCTTGGAGTGTGGAGCTTGGGGATGGAGCTTGCTTGAATCTTGCACTTGGATCATGGAGCTACCGGAGTGCGCGGGAGAGGAGATAACTTGATTGGCATGGAGGTAAGCTCACTACACTCGTAGATATGGATGGCATGTTAGTTATGTGAGAGGTAGCCATTAGTGCTCGGCTTGGAACTCTTGAAGCAATAGTGAGAACTAGCCATTAGTGCTCAGCTTGGAACTCTTGAAGCAATAAGCGATTCATGGGTCTTGGTAGTTGAGCATAATCGTTAGATGAACAAGGTGGAAAATCTAGAAAATCTAAAGCAGAAAACAAAGGCCAAGGCAAAAGTGAAACGGAAGATGAAGGCATGCCAAGAAAAATATGAAAGCACAAGAAGTGCAAAAAAGTCCTAAATAAAGGAAAAAGGTGCACAAGAAAAAGCTTAAGTCAATACTTTTGTAAAAGAGCGTAAGTGTATCATGGTTTAATTTAAAGATCCCCCTTGCAATTTGTAAAGGTAGATGGGCGGTAGGAAGGAAGTTAGAAAGAGATAAGGACAATGGGAAAAAAGGCCTAGGCCACGGCCGCCCATGTAAAAAAGGGGAGAAGGGGATGACCACCCAAAAGGGATTTGGGGTTTTGTATATAAAGTTGAAAAGTGAATGAGAAGCTCATTCTTGTGTGTGGCAAAAAGTGGTTCTCTCTTCTTCTTCTTCTTCTTCTTCTTCTTGCTAGCTTGAGCTTGTAATTGAGAGAGGGAGTGTGAGAGTGTGAGGGAGTGAGTGTGTGAGGGTGAGGGACCGGGGAGGAGAAGCTCTCCATCTCCTCATCTCTTCTTCTCTTCTCTTGTCTTACTTGCTGTAATGGAGCTTGGAGCATGGAGCTTGGGGATGCAGCTTGCTTGAAGCTTGCACTTGGATCATGGAGCTACCGGATTGCGCGGGAGAGGAGATAACTCGATCAGCATTCCTCTCTTCTTCTCTTCTCTTGTCTTACTCGCGGTAATGGAGCTTGGAGCATGGAGCTTGGGGATGGAGCTTGCTTCAAGCTTGCACTTGGATCATGGAGTTACCGGATTGCACGGGAGAGGAGATAACTCGATCGGCATGGAGGTAAGCTCATTAAACCTGTAGATATGGATAGCGCGTCAGTTATGTGAGAGGTAGCCATTAGTGCTCGGCTTGGAACACTTGAAGCAATAAGCGGTCCGTGGGTCTTGGTGGTTGAGCATAACCCTCATACGAACTAGGTGGAAAAGATGGAAAATCTTGAAAATCTAAAGTAGAAGACAAAGGCCAAGGCAAAAGTGAAACGGAAGACGAAGGCGCGCCAAGAAAAATATGGAAGCATAAGAAGTGCAAAAAAGTCCTAAATAAAGGAAAAAGACGCATAAGAAAAAGCGCAAGTTAATACTTTTGTAAAAGAGCGCAAGCGCATCATGGTTTAATTTAAAGAGCATTGTGGGCTCTCACTCGTGCAATTTGTAAAGGTAGATGGGCGGTAGGAAGGAAGTTAGGAAGATATAAGGACAATGAAAAAAAGGGCCTAGGCCACGGCCGGCCATGTAAAAAAGGGGATAAGGGGATGACCATCCAAAAGGGATTTAGGGTTTTGTATATAAAGTTGAAAAGTGAATAAGAAGCTCATTCTTGTGTGTGGCCAAAAGTGGTTCTCTCTTCTTCTTCTTCTTCTTCTTCTTCTTGCTAGCTTGAGCTTGTGCTTGAGAGAGGGAGTGTGAGAGTGTGAGGGAGTGAGTGTGTGAGGGTGAGGGACCAGGGAGGAGAAGCTCTCAATCTTCTCCTCTCTTCTTCTCTTCTCTTCTCTTCTCTTGTCTTTCTCGCGGCAATGGAGCTTAGAGCGTGGAGCTTGGGGATGGAGCTTTCTTGAAGCTTGCACTTGGATCATGGAGCTACCGGAGTGCGCGGGAGAGGAGATAACTCGATCGGCATGGAGGTAAGCTCACTACACCCGTAGATATGGATGACACGTCGATTATGTGAGAGGTAGCCTTTAGTGCTCGGCTTGGAACACTTGAAGCAATAAGCGGTCCAGGGGTCTTGGCGGTTGAGCGTAACCATTAGATGAACAAGGTGGAAAATCTGAAACATCTAAAGCAGAAGACAAAGGCCAAGGCAAAAGTGAAACGGAAGATGAAGGCACGCCAAGAAAAATATGGAAGCACAAGAAGTGCAAAAAAGTCCTAAATAAAGGAAAAATGCGCACAAGAAAAAGTGCAAGTCAATAATTTTGTAAAAGAGCGCAAGCGCATCATGGTTTAATTTAAAGAGCGCTGTGGGCTCTCATCCGTGCAATTTGTAAAGGTAGAAGGGCGGTAGGAAGGAAGTTAGGAAGATATAAGAACAATGGGAAAAAGGGCCTAGGCGCCCATGGCCAGTCATGTAAAAAAGGGGACAATGGGATGACTGCCCAAAATGGATTTCGGGTTTTGTATATAAAGTTGAAAAGTGAATGAGAAGCTCGTTCTTGTGTGTGGCCAAAAGTGGTTCTCTCTTCTTCTTCTTCTTATTCTTCTTGCTAGCTTGAGCTTGTGCTTGAGAGAGAGAGTGTGAGAGTGCGAGGGAGTGAGTGTGTGAGGGTGAAGACCAGGGAGGAGAAGCTCTCCATCTTCTCCTCTCTTCTTCTCTTCTCTTCTCTTCTCTTGTCTTGCTTGCGGCAATAGAGCTTGGAGCGTGGAGCTTGGGGATGGAGCTTTCTTGAAGCTTGCACTTGGATCATGGAGCTACCGGAGTGCGCAGGAGAGGAGATAACTCAATCGGCATGGAGTTAAGCTCACTTCACCCATAGATATGGATGGCGCGTTGGTTATGTGAGAGGTACCCATTAGTGCTCGGCTTGGAACACTTGAAGCAATAAGCGGTCCGTGGGTCTTGGCGGTTGAGCGAAAGCTCCCACATCTCCTCACTAGGGATACATTTGTCTTTAAGTGGGAGATTGTTGGGGGTAAATGCACCTATGCCTAGCTACCCATATATTAGTTACACTGAGAGTACTTGCATACCCACACACCTGTATACTACAAGTAGTGGACACCCATCACTATCACTTCATTCTTTATTCTTTTAGTGATGTTTGAATAAAAGGAAGGCTGATCACAGATTGTGACTATTGGAGTTCATGCATCTTCTCTCTCTCTCTCTCTCTCTCGCTCTTGCTCTTTCTACCATAGCTCTTGCTTCTATTCTGTGCTTCCACTTCAAGGCTCACTCCTTTAGTTATGCTAATGTACTAGAATGATTTGAGACTAATTTGAGTACTCTTTTGCTAAGTTTTATAGAATTTTTCATTATTGTAATAAGTAGGATAGAAACTCATTTGGTCAGTGGAATACATGCCTATTGCTCCTTGGGTACTTACAGACTACTTGCATTGATATATCAAAGTTTATGGTTCATGTTACATGCTTCGTCATGCTTCCAGCTTGCTTTTGAGTTGAGATTGGAGCTTTGAATCTTGATGTTGGCTATGATTCATTGTATGGCTATTTGATGCTCGAGTAAGAGCTTTGCAAGTTACTTGGGTTGGATACTCCTGGCTATATGCTACTTGGATCTTGGATATCTGAATGCCTTCTACATGATATTTTGAGCTTTGTTTGCTCATCTGGCATTTGACTTTTGTTAGAATAATGAGAGCTACTACTTGACACTTGGATATTACATTAAACATTTAGTTATGCAGTTGAGCTTGAGGGTCTTCTAGTGAGACCTTGGGACTTGGCGACATGTACATGCTCTTGTCATGCTTTATGTACACAGTTGATGCTTAGTGGGTTGATTTGACATTCTTCTTGGGCTGCCACCTATCTTTGTCACGATATTATCAGTGATGCATGTATCTTAGTCGGTTATGTATTAAGCTTCTACTACATTTCTTAGCTCATGTGCCTTTAGTTGGTCTCTTCTATTACATGTGAGACCCACTTTCTACATGATGGTTATGCCTATGGGATGTATCTCAGTTTGACACACTGATTCTTTGACATTTCTTGGTGCCAGTTTCATATTCACTCATTGCTAGTTGGACCTATCCCTTGGCAGTTGTAGTTTGTCTTATATCAATGATTGCCCATCTTTGGCATTGATTTCTTACTATTACACTTTATTTTTCAGCCTGCTATAATTGCAGTTTACTGGATTATTTATGCAAGGTTTTTTTGTAGCTTACTTGTTGTGTGGTTGTTTACTTTGTTATTGAGTAGTTGAATTTTTTGTGTTTATCTAGTTCAAGAATCATTTTTGTCATTTCCTTTGGATTTTTGAGTGTGGAAACTTGATAGTCTTAGTTGAGATTGGTGTTTTTGATAAACAGATTTGAGTAGAATTTTGAAGGCGTTTATGGGTCATCTTAAAACATGTATATTTTCTTACCGATACTTTTGCACATCATTGGGATTGTGGATTTATGAGCACTTCATGCTGCACTTGTCTAATATACTACACTTGGGGGTCATCTCCTGATTTTATCAATTACTTCCATGCCATGGGTTAGGTTGATGTATGTTTTGCACCATCATTGAGCACTAGCATGGTATGATGCCCGTGGTAGTAGCTATGTGCAATAAATCTTAGATACACTTGCACTTGAGAGAGAACCCTTGATTGTGCATGCACGACAGTTGGGATACTCATCACCTAAATAGGAACCACTGGATGAGTGGGAAAGGTGGTTGGGTGAATTGAGGGTCGTGTTGGACGCCTTCAATTGTGAGATGGGTTGGTTTCTTGGTCAAAATCTTAAGGACCATTATTTTCTTGAGAGATTGTGAGATTTTGGGAGGATGGACCGGAGTACAACATTTGTTTTCTTTGCTGAGCGATGAGAGGTCAGGTTAAGGATTTAAAGTAATTAAGGAATTGTGCTTGCATCTTGCATGATGCACATGCACCTATAGATAGGCTAGGCACTATATTTTCTAGTGCATTCATCTTTTTTAGTGTAGCATTTCTTGCATAGCATGGATCCGATTTTACATTTTTTCTCGATGTCATATATAGTTAAGCAGGACATACATTTTCAAAGCATGTTCTTTAGGGCACATTGCATGAACAAAACCAGGTACATCTAAAGAAAATATTAGTCTTTAAGACTCAAGGGAGGTTTGGGAATCATTTTTCTGGCCAATTGCATACATTTAGTTGTTGCAAGTTATATTTGGATTTCCGGTGTATACACCATTGTGGGATATACGAAAGAATGGTTATGGAGAATCATGAAGGGAGATTTTACTTGCTTGTGATACTTGGAGGGTGTGATCCATAGATGGCAGGACTTGCCATCATTGTGGAGAGCTAGGCGGTCTAAGGGTGTGTTTGGAACGGATGTTGATGAAGAATGTGCCTAGAAGAAGATCACATATGGCATTGTTGTTATTAGATGACCTCTCATTTTACTTTGTGTATTAGTGGAGGAGAGCACAAGCATTAAAGTTGTGTTGTGGAATTGGAGGAAGAGAGCCGCATGATGGCACCATGAAAGTTTTAAGAGCAAACATGTTTTTCATGGTGATCATAGTCTATTGGCAATCTAGTAGCCGACATGTATTTTGAAAAAAACAAAACATTATAGTAGAGGTGAAGGAAGGTTCATGCTTACAAAGTGTAATCCATCAACATCGTCAAATGAGAGCATTGTTGCTGCCCATCTATTTGTTTCCATTACGCAAGCCGAGAGCATCAAGACATCAATAATCATTTATTGTAAACCCATCCTAGCAGCCAATCATATTGTGTGTGTTGTATAACTAGAAAATGATACTCACTGCCTACTTAACTTGGATTTTTATTGGATGATTGAACATTGATACTAAATGACCAAAATAATGATGAAAATGATAAGTGGAAATAATATAAAAGTAGTGAGTCACTGCAAAAGGGTAATGCCCCATCCATAGCCCTTTCAATTCAGTCATTTCTCAAATATCCACTTACATTTCATTGAAGAATTTAAAGGACTTTTCAGTCAATGCTGCATAGCATCCTTGTTTGATTAGCCATTAGAATGTACTTGCCATATTGATTCCCACGAGGAAGAAGTGAATGCTAGGTGAGTTGGGAACACAATAGTGAGGTGGCCCTCCCTTCTTGACTATGACCTTGAAGGGGTGCACAACCCAACTTGAGGAGGAACTTTGCGCACCTCTCTTATCTTGAAGCCCATGCAATTTTCTAGTTAAGGTGTAGGAGCATTTCCCACCATTGTCAGAGTTTGATAATAGCACAACAGTGATCAACCCTATTCAGAGTACCATAGATGGCTAAGGTTCCATTGGAATAATATTGGGAGATGTGCAGGGCATCTCCTATTGGTTTCCATAGAGTTTTACAAGGGTTTCTTTCACTCATAGTACTCCCACAGGGTCAAACATGATACTTATAAGTTGTAGACAGGGTGCAGGAAACTTCTGTTTAGAACTGAAGATTCAATTACAAAAATTATGTCCTAATCCATATTACAAACTTGATAGCTCCATTCAAAGAGGGGATCTTAAGGTTTGATTTAATTTAAAAATTTTATCGATCTGATATTGGTAGCTCAAGTTATTGCTGATTTACTATCAGTTGGTACACTAATATAGTACCTAGACGTCATATAGGGGGACACAGTTTGTCATTGTTCCAACCAAAATATCCAACCCAAGTTGATATCTTTTGAAATTTCTTATATCCCCACATAATAAGCTTCCCATAGGGCTATTAAGATTTGGGATTGGTGCTATATTCTCAAAGAAATAGGGGATTTATTTGATAACCTGTCTACTACTATAACATTGTCTTCTAATGGCCAGGAATAAGAAGGAAGAACCCACTACTGTGAAGCATTGAATGATGGTGTTAGGAACTTCCAATTTTTAAAATTATTTAAATGAAGTTGATAATTTTGAGTAAATAGATGAATATTTAAGCATTAGAATTGCTTATAACACACACTAAGAAAGGGGTGACACACAAGAAGTACATGCACTGAGTGATTACCTATTAGTGTCACAAAAGAGTTGGGACATGTAAATGAAGGCCTTTCTAGGGATTTAAAGACTTTGAATTAAGGTTTAATACATATGAATCAAGGTTTGTTGCAAAGGATGGCATAAACAAGGGTATCTTTGATCTACAACAAAGCAACCAATCTTTATTCCAAGAACTCATTTCAGCCACCATAAAGGAAATTGGGAGCAAGCCATAAAGGAAATCTCAAACTATTGAAGATCCACAAGCAACCCCTCTTGTTGGCAATCCTTCTCATCCAAAAAAAGAAAGTTCTTAGCTAGTTATACATACTTTTGAAAGGGGAGAACCATTTGGAGTGAGGGATAACCATCACCCTTCACAAATCCATGTCATTCATAACACAAGGTCTCAGTTTAGCAACCCAAAAGATAGTCTTAGACATGAAGGGAAACAAGAAAACGATCAATGGGATGATGATTATCATGGATGGGACCCCTTCTATAAGTCTTTTTATCATTAGCCCTCTAATGTGCAAAAAGAAAATGAAGTCAACAATCAAGTTCACAAAGGTGAAAGAAATGATGAGAGAAGATCAGCCCATGATCTTTCAAATAAAGAATGTGTTTCAAATGGTCAACCCTCATCTCATGATTTTGGACCACCTACTTTTAGGCAAAAATCTTGGAATAAAGATTCATGGAAGTAACATTCTTATGGGCAGACATCTTACAATGAAAAAGAGTATAAGGAAAAGATCAATATCACTAATTTCAAAGGGGATAATGCTTCACCTTCAGAGTGGGAGAAATGGATTAATAAGCTTGAATTGTACTTCAATCTTTATCCTAGAAGTGAAGAAGCCAAGATTTATTTTGCGGCTCTTCATCTTGAAGGTTACGCCCATACTTGGTACCATTACATGTACAAGTTTGGGCAAAAATTTCACACTTCGGAGGAGTTCAAACAAGCAATGATTAATGTTTTCATTTCACCTTTGGAAAAAGAAAGGCTCTAAAGAAGATGGTATGCATGTGCTCAAAGAGGAATGTTCATTAGAGACTACTCCAACAATGGTGCATATGAGTATAGTAAAGAAGTGTGTCTATGTACTTCAATTGAACTATAGCCCTTATGCACAATACACGTGGATTTGATCACTTTGGATATGGGGCCTATTGACATTGTTATTTGATGCAATTGGTTGAAAAACCTTGGAAAATTTACTCTAGATTGGAGCGAATGCAAATGAATTTTAATTGGCAAGGATAGCACATAGAATTGAAAGGCATAGACCACAAACATATAGAACTCATCTCCATGAAGAAATTGTGAAAAGAAATCAATGCCAAGTCATGCATATTCACTCTTTTTCTTGCGAAAGTAGATGAATATCAATTATCGAGTCAACCATCTTCTTGTACAAAGAAAAGGGATCCAAGATTGAAAGAGCTATTGGAAGAATACAAGGATTTATTTCAGTCACCATCGTCTTTACCTCGAAAGTGAGAGCTTGACCATCCTATTGATTTGTTGCCCAACACAAAGCTCATCAACAAACCTCCCTATTACTTGTCCAAGTTTGAGAGGGAAGACGTGGAGAAACATGTTAAAGAATTGCTACAAATGGGTTTAATTCAACAAAGTCAATCACCGTTTGCCTCTCTCATGCTCTTAGTCAAGAAGAAGGATGGATCATTTTGTGTGTGCATTGATTATCGGTATTTAAACAAGTCAATGGTCAAGAATAGGTATCCTATTCCCTGAATTGATGAACTTTTGGATAAACTTAAAGATGCAAAGGTCTTTACCGAAATAGATATTCGTTCGGGCTATCATCAAATTTGAATGAAAGAAGGAGATGAGTTCAAAATAGCTTTTAGGACTTTGAATACTTAGGTCATGTTGTGGGAGAGCAAGGCATTAGAGTGGTCCCAACAAGTGAAATGTGTTAAAGAATGGCCTACTCCTAGGAATGCAACCTCTTTGAGAGGATTCGTTGGGTTATCATCCTTCTATAGGAGGATCATCAAGAATTATGCTCATGTGGCAGCTCCATTGATGGATAAACTTAAAAAGGAGGCTTTCTTTTGGGACTCCATCACCGATCAAAGTTTCAATGAGTTGAAATCTCTTTTAATTTCAGCACCTATCCTTGTATGCCGGGATTTGTCTAAGGAATTTATCATATGTGCGGATGCTAGTGGAAGAGGAATCATGACTGTTTTATGTCAAGACCATGGAGTCATAATCTTATGAAAGCCGAAAGCTTGTTGACATGACAAGAAGCATCAATTACATGTTTATTGTATAGCAGCCAGTTTAAGGTCAAAAGTGATCATTGTGTGCCAAAATACTTTCTTTCATAACCAAATTTGTCTCGCAAGAAAGGAAGATGGTTAGCTACTCTTCAAGGAAATGAATTTCAGATATCTTATATGGCTGGAAAAGATAATGTGGTGGTAGATACCTTATCAAGAATGTGGGCATGTTCTATCTCTACCATTTCAACAATGCATAAGGATTGGATCCATGACATTCAAGAACATGATTTAATTGATGAGCAAGCATCCAAAATGATGAAGAAATTTCAGCAAGGCAAAGGAGAAGTTTATCCAATTATAAATGGCATAATGGTCTGTTATGGTATCAAGGACGGGTTTTTTGACTCCTCAATCATCTTTCAAAGACCGCATTTTACAAGAGAAGAACTCTTCACCTTTAATGGGACATCATGGTTTGTTTAAAACATTTGATAATATCCATAAGAGCTTTTATTGGAAAGGTATTTGGAAAGATATTAAAGACTATGTCATGAGTGGTTTGGTTTCTACTAGGTGGTTTGGTTTAACCACTACCTATTCCTCATGGGAAGTGGACTGATATTAGCATGGATTTCATAACGGGATCGCCTACAACAAAACATGAGTGGAATAGCATTTATGTTGTGGTAGATTGCTTGACTAAATCAGCCCATTTTATTCCAACAAAGGCTCAATTTACAGCAAAGCAAGTGGTTGATTAGTTTATGGAATGTGCCTTTAATCTTCATGGAATGCCAATGAAGATTGTGTCCCGTCATGATACCAAGTTTATGGGCAGATTTTGGAGGAGTTTTTACTATTCTATGGGGACTATTTTGACTCCTAGTACAACTTATCATCCAAAAATGGACATGAAAACTGAAAGGGTTAACAAATGGCTAGAAGTTTACTTGCGTCATTTTTGTTATGACATACAAAATGCATGGGACCATTGGCTTCATCTTGTATAATTTTGTTATAATGATACTCATCACATGAGTATTGGAATGTCTCCTTTTGAAGCATTATATGGCTACAAGGTTTAAGTGCCTTTCGCATTAATTCATGATGATGTGAATCCCAATGCTTGTTAAGAGTTAGAGAAGATGGAGGCTCTTATGAAAAGCAATGTGTCACTAAATTGATTGCTTATTACACATTCTTTATTTAATAAATTTATGTCAATAAATTAATGACTCATTTTTCTTTGTGTTGATGATGATCTAGCATGGCCATGAGACCATTTAGAGACCAATATTCCTAAGTGCATCACTTAATGGGGTGATCATAGCATTGTGACGGGGATATCTGGTACATGCAGTACAAGTTATGAAGGGGAAAAGAAGTGTCTGCCAAGTGTAAGAGTGTACACAAGAACCAAGGAGTTATACATAAATGAAGATGGATTGAGTTCTAAGAAGAGGAAGTGTATTAGCATTGTGTATATGTATTTATGTGTGCATCCAAGGATGCATGGGAATGTTTACTTGTGTGTAATGAGCATTGCATTCATTTGGGGTCATCCTCTCCCCTACAAGTCAAGGTTTAAGGTCTTTTCTTTCATTAAAAAAGACGAGAGAGGGAATTCTCTTACTAAGAAAGACGAGAGACGTGATCCTCTGGAAGTGAGGAGAGAAATGATTTTCTCTTTCTAAGGTCTAAAGTGACACAAGCTTTTGTGTGGAATTCAATCTTAAGGTTGAGGCCCAAGGCAATCTAATGAACTCTCCTTATCTATGACTGAAGGCGGTTGCATGGACCACAAGTTAAGAATACATTTTAAAAAGCTATTTTTTGGAAAATCCATTTTTAAAATATCTCGCAATAAAAAAATGATCTTTAAAAATGGGTCGCGTGGTTGTCGGAAACAACGAGATCTACAACTTTTGTGTTGGATGTTTTTTAATCCAAACAACGCACAAAGAGATATCTCAAAATTAGTGCTGCAGAGTGGAACAACCACATCTTGCATGAAGATCAACTCAACTCTCTCTCCAAGAAGAGAAGCTCTTGAAATCCTATAAAAGAGGAGGCTCTCCTTGGGTGTAAGGGGGAGGTGAAGAAAGCATCACTTTGCATGTATCCAAGAGGAGAAGAGAAGGTGCAAGTGCTGCGAAAGCCCTGCTAAAATCAAGTGCTACGAAAGCTTTGCTGAAATCAAGTTCCAAGAAGAGAAGAGAAGGTGCAAGTGTTGTGGAAGCTTTGCTGAAATCAAGTGCCAAGAGGAGATCGCTACACATATTGTGTAGGAGAGACGGAGACTCAAGAAGGATCAAAAGGTGCCAACTTCCAAGTTGTGCAAGTGTTAGCCGGTTGTATACCGTGCAAGGAACCATGATCTTGTTTCCAAGATCTACAAGTAAGAACTGGCTTATGTGCAATGGAGGAGCTTGCTCCTTGTTAATAATTTAACTCCACAAGGGGGGGATTGGCCCATCTTCTAGTCCGTAGTGTGTTGCCAATTTCTCTACCTCTCTCTCTACATCTTTCTTTTCTCTCGTCTATTCTCCCTCTGTGCCAACATAATATTTTCCATATATATTTTAAGTATATAAGAAAGTTGAGCGTGTATCTCAGATTCTATAATAGTGGTATTAGAGCAGGTCTCTTTGCTTTTCTCAAAGTAAAGGCGATCCTTGCAAGAAGAAGGTAAAGATGGAAACTGATGAAGCACCTAGAAGTGAGCAATTATAGGCTCAATTGACAGAGTATCGTAGCTTGTTGGAGATTCCTGAAGTACTCAATTGATTGACAGCTTAAGGGCAAGGGAATAAGCTACTTATGAAGGACCAAATCCTCCAAAAGATGGTGATACTAGAGGAAACACCATTGCACCAATTGATGGTGAAGATGCAAAGCATTCAATTGCTGAGAAGCTTCCTAGAAGAAAGAAGGATTCTCGGGTCAAGAAGAGTAAAAAAGACCTCACCTCAAGTGAGGCGGATAAGGAGGGAGTCATCTCCCTTAGCAACTAGCTACTCCCCTGATTACTCAAGTTCCTCCTGCTCCTCCTCATCTTCTAGTTTCTACTCTCTTGGTTCTAAGTCTCGTGCAATCCTCAAATGGACAAAGAGGGACCATAAGAGGAGCAAGCTTAAGAAGACTAAGACTTTCAAGTTTGGGGATAATGACATAAAGTTTGACTCTTACTTCAATAAGAGAGATCATGTTAAGGTGTTAGCCTTTGTCAGGCAATTTGAAGTTACTTTTTCTGATGGTAATTTCTGAAAAAAGTCCAAGCTAAGGCGTGTAGGCATGCACTCGAAAGACACTGCTAGCAATTGGTGGTTGACTCTCATTTTGGAGGGAAGGAAACCTACGACTTGGAAAAAGTTCAAGAAGAAGTTTTATGCTCAGTTCTTGCCTCCTGATTTTGAGAATGATGTCAAGAAGGAGTGGGATTGGCTAGGCCAGAAAGAGCATGAAAAGGTCACCAGTTATGTGGACAAGTTTTGGTCTACTCTTCTCAAGGTTACTCCTTTCATGGAGATCAACGATGAAGAGAAGAAAAGGAAGTTTGAAGTTGGCCTACTCCCTCATTTACATAGAACCATGAAGGTGTATCCACATGAAACCCTATCTCGTATGATGGAGTCTACCATCATAGCTGAAAGTTTGCATACACCTGGTACATCTCAAAAGTTGGAGATGAGTTCTTATAGAGCTAGACAAGAAAAGCTCTATGATCAACCAAGAGACATGACTAATCGAAAAAGACCAACCTTTACCCATGACCAATATTCAAAGCCAGAGGGTAACAAGAAGAAGCACAAGTATCTCTCACCCTCTAAGATACAAAAGTACAAAGAGGAAGGAAGGTGCTTTCTTTGTGGTGAGTTAGAGCATATGAAGCCTGATTTTCCTCACAAAAGGAAGGAAGCAAATGTGGTTAAAGATCCTCCTTCGCCATCCTCAAATTCTATTCCACATGTGCAAGCTAACACTCATTCAAATGAGAAGAAAATACAACTCTTAAAGGATTGGGGGACACTCAATAATCAACGAGTTTTGATACTCTTTGATCCAGGGTCCACAGATAATTTTGTGTCAACAGATACTGTTGAAAGGCTACAAATTCCACCGGATCAATTGGGAACACCAATTGGATTAGGTTCGGCATTTGAAGGACTTACAACCAATTCTACTCCTATTCAAGGGAAGTTGAACCTTAGAATTGGGGATTACCGTGACCAAGAATATTTTCTACTTGCATCCATAGGTAACTGTGATGTTATCTTAGGCATGCCTTGGCATTACAAGATTAGACCTCTTTCTGATTTTGTTAAGAAGACCCTTGCATTTCAATTCAAGGGTTGGAACATAGTATCACTGATGCTGGAGATTGGCTTGTGCCAATGGTTAGTTATGTTAGCATTTCTAAAGAAATGAAGAAACTAATGATTTTTGTGAGAGAGTCAAAAGAAACTAATGATTCAAGGGCACTTGGTGTGTCTAATGAACACACAATACCAACTAATGCTTCTAAGTATCAGACTTTAAAAGAACCCCTCTCTTTAATTGATCAAGCTAGAAATGATTTTGTTAAACAATATGAAGATTGTTTTAGTGATTCACTCCCAGGAGAGTTACCTCCTAAGTGCCCGGAAGATCACACGATCGATCTTATCCTAGGAAGTTCACCACCTAACCAACCGCCTTACCGAGTAAGTGCAAGTGAGCAAGAGGAGATCCTATAACAAGTAAATGAATTGTTGGAAAAGGGGTTAGTTCAACCTAGCTCTTCTCCATAATGCTCTCTAGTCTAACTTGTTCAAAAGAAAGACGGTTCTTTCTGTATGTGCATAGACTACAGATATTTGAACAAGATCACAATCAAGAATCATCTTCCTATCCCAAGGATAGATGATATCTTGGATAAGTTGTTGTAGCTTCATTTATTGATGCTACACTGTTGATTCACTCAGTCTTAGTGTTGGCTTCATTAGGGGAGTTTTGAGGTCTCGAATATGCCATGTAAGCAATCCTAAAGAGAGAAAAAAATTTAAGAAATTAAATTATTCTTTAAAAAACTAAAAATTTTATATTTTGGTAAGTAAATATATACTGGAGCATGCACCACCGCCATAAGCTCTTTCGCATATACTGGAGCATGTAGCTCATGGTCCTTGAGGTGTCAGCTCTCAAATGCTACTGCATGATGCTCTTGGTTAAGCACAGCTCCAATGCAATCCCCAGAAGCATCGCAGTGAAATTCAAAGGTTTTTGAAGATCCGAAACTATAAGAACTCGTTCTTGAGTCACAAGAAATTTAATTCTTTCAAAGGCTTATAGTTGCCTTGATCCCCAACAAAAAGGCATTCGCTTCTTAGTAAGGTCATCTAGAGGAGATGCAACATAGGCAAAACCTCGTATGAACCTCCTATAGTATGAACATAGGTCCAAGAAACTTCTAACTTCATGTACAGAAGTAGGTGTAGGCCATTCAACAATGGCTTGAATCTTCTCAAGATCCATTCTCACCAAATTGTGAGAAACAATATGGCCTAAGTAATGAATTTTCGAAAGGAAAATTTCACTCTTCTTAGCATTGACCTATAGTATATGCTTGTGAAGCTCTTGAAAAACAATAGATATATGTTTTCTATGCTCTTCTTCAGACCGTGAAAATATTAGAATGTCATCAAAGAAGACACCTGTGAACTTTGAGTGAGGTCTAAAAATTCTCTCCATCATTCGATTGAATGTGGAGGGTGCATTAGTCAAACCAAATGGCATCACTAAGAACTCGTATAGTCCAAATGTCGTACGAAAAGCTGTCTTATGAACATCTTTAGGTGCTATCCGTATCTGTTGATAGCCGCTCTTGAGATCAATGCGACTATCACTTTTCCCTTGCCTTTCTCATTACACCTATCAATGCATATTTTATGGCATTGTGGTTTAATGTGACTTTGCTATCCACAATAATAATATATTAAAGAGGACTTACAACTAAAGGACTTACTATGGGATTGCCTAGGAGATTGAGAGTTGCTATCCACAATAATAATATATTAAAGAGGACTTACAACTAATGTGACTTTTCTATCCACAATAATAATATATTAAAGAGGACTTACAACTACAGGACTTACTACGGGATTGCCTAGGAGATTGAGAGTTGCCCCTATTGGATTGTGTCTCCACCATGGTTATTATTACCATTTCCACCATTTCTATCTCTAATAGTAAGTGCATGAGAAGTGTAGGTTGCATCAATATTCTTTTTGTTTACTCCTTTAGTAAGTAAAGCACCCTCTACATCATTGCATTTAAAACCGTCCTAAGGAGAATTATCACTCATAGTAGTATCAAGTATATCCCATGACTTTGGCAGCGTGGTAGGCAAGAACAATGACTTTATGTTATCCTTAAACTGATATTTTGTGAGATTCTTCAACTAATGCAAGTGAGATATAGGACTCTACTTTTCATAAAAAATCACTTGTCTTTTTCCATAAATCATATTGACACCAGTAGTAGAGGTAACATTGAAATACACTTGTTTAGACAAAGATAGTTTGATAGTGAACTTGCATAACTCATCACACTGATCCCAACCATCTCTATCTCAACCTTTTGGATTCATGCCATTGGTCTTCAATGGCCTAATTTCATCTTACCAATGCCTACCATATTTGCATCTTCTAATATTGGAAGTTGTAACTATCAATCATTTCAATGTTAAAAATAACACTATCAATTGATACATGAAAAGTACTTGCCATTATGACTCGAAAAATGATTGCAAAGTACAAGAGTATGGGTTGTTGTAATTACAAAAAACCAACCCTAAAACTAAGGCCCAAAAGGATAGGCAAGAGGACGGGAACAAAAGAGAGTATAGCAATTCATAACAATATGTAAGAGAGAGCTCAAACAAGGCATATGCACTCAAAAAACATGCTCAAAAATAATATTCAACATTAATGTCCATAAAACTACAGTAAATAGCCATATATCAGTAGAAAAATGACCAATAGAGTAAGTCCCCATGGTAGGAATATTAGGGTAGCAATTTGGGATATATAGAATGCAACTAGTAGTGTAGCAACTGAGTATTAGCAAAGCATATGGAGTGTCATATACGATGCATACAACCAATGTGTGTCAAGCATCCATCACTAACAATGATTGACAATGATAGGTATCAGGTATCCAAATGCTCAAAAGTAAAGTAGCCCATAAGAGTTGATATCTATAAAAATAGTGTATGCATGTAGCACAATTGAGCATGTATATGAGTAAGAGACTTCCACTATCTCTAAAGAACCAAGCTCTAAAAATAGTGTATGCATGTAGCACAATTGAGCATGTATATGAGCAAGAGACTTCCACTATCTCTAAAGAACCAAGCTCTAAAAATTAAATACAAGTGTCTCCGATTGGAAGTAAATCTGGAATGTAAAGTGAGCAAGCAAAGCTCAAGACATGTGCCATAGCAGAAGTGAATAATCATTGAAGCAAATGTCCAAAGCCCAAGTACATCTAGTGGAGCTCAAATGCAAAACTCAAAGTGTATCATAAGCATATTTGGATACATGCATTAATGCCAAGTATCCATATAAGCATGTAGAGTATCCAAACCACTTACATACATTCAAACATAAAGCTCACTATTGTATGCTTGCCATCCAAACTAGTATTGTAGTAATAAACCTTTTAAAATTGAGCTAAATGAGCTCTATCAAATTCAAATAGAATCTCAAAGCATTACCATGATATTCTGTACCAAGATAACATTATTAAAGCATTAAACATGCATTATGGAACTCATTGTTTGCTATCCATAGGGTATATAACAAATCTGTACCAAATTATGAGTAGATTATTGATCAAGAACTCTTCAAATAATACTTAGGAGCAAGTCAAACAATTCTAGAGTGATTGCCAATGAGTGTGCCAAGTTCTAAGAGAAATCAATGGCTAAAATGGGAGTAGAAGTAGAGGTAGGGATTGAAAAATTAGTGCAAAATGTGCTGGCTACTCCTATGCCCTTTCTTGATTCTTCTCACTCAAGTGGCCCCACTAACCAATGCTCAATGAAGCCTATTGAGTCATTTTAATGAGCCTTGAAAGATTTGAGGAAATTGAGATTCAATGCATACCTCAGAAGGATGAAGTGTGGGCATGCATAAAAGCTTAAAGTGAAGCTCTTCTTCTTAGGCTTAAGCAAGTGATGAGGAAACTCCTTGAATGCGTGCTTTGATACTAGTTGAAAGATGGAGCAAAAGTTGGAAGCATAAATAGAAGAAAGAAGAGAGTAAGAGCTATGTAGGTTTACGCAACAAGAGAGAGACTAGTATGTGGGAAGTCCAACAGTCATAATGTGTGACATTCCTTTGTTGAGAATAGCAAATGATGCTTGGTATGTATGCCCATAGAGGCTGGATGTGTGCCCAAAAGAGGCTTGCCCATAGGTGGCTTTGTATGAGATATATGACTTGAAAGATGTATGCTCTAGAAGCTCTAGGAAGAGATGTCCAAAATCCCATAAGCACAGAGAGGCAAAGTGGTGCTATTCAAAAAGCTACATAAGTTGTACTTGACACTCATTTTAGAATGAATGGTACAATCAGTTTGAGTCACTCAAGATTGTGTTTATGAGTCCAAGCTAATCTATCTTAGAACCTAATTCACTTGAGTTACAATTTCTCATTCTAATTATGTATCGTGTGTTTGATTTGCATCCACCATAGCTCATCTAGTTCTAGGTTCGTGATTCTCAACATCCTTTCCTTACTCTAATGCCATTAAAAGAACAAATAATAAAGTGACAATGGTGGGTGCCCACCATCTATAGTGTGCAAGTGTGTGGGTATTGTATACAAGTAAATGTGGGTGGCTAGGCACATGCAGCCTTTAGTCCCCAAGAGATTATTCATACTTGTAAATGGGTACTTATGCAAGTGAATAATCATTATATGAGGACATTGCTCAAGTGGCACCACTACAGTTTGCATAGCATTCTATTTGAGCATAAAAATTGACATTACCCCTATGTGTGTTCTATTTGATATGGATTCCTCACTTTGCACATGTAGCCGATGCTCTTTATCAGCTTCTAAGGAAAGGTCAGAAATTTCATTGGGAAAGGAAGCATCAGAAAGCAATGAAGAAATTGAAGCAACTCTTAAAATCTGCTCCTACGTTGAGAAAGGCTGACTATTCACATGGAAAGCCTATCATTATTACTGTTGATACAAGCCCAATCGGGTAAGATTCCAATCAACAAGCATGTGATCTAGTCATCCCTTCCCCCCCACCTTAGACTCTCACTAAAGAGAATTGGGGATTTTAAGTTTAAAAAAAGGGAAGATAACCATCAACTATATAGCCTTGGGTAGCAATTGTACACCCATTGGTTGATGCCTTGGCTACTTTGGGGTGGAACCTCTTGTGGCTGAGCTGTGCTTTGCAATCCCTCTTGGCTTGAGTTTTTGGGTTGAGAGGGGGATTCAAAAAACAAAGAGATAAGTAACTTTTATCCTCTTTTTTAGTCCATTAGACATCCTTAAAACTCAAATATTAAAGGTACCAAGAGTGTTTAATCACCCACATTCAATGCAATTAAAGTATTTGGGTGCATCACCTAAGAGGGAGGAAATGCCACCCTAGATAGATCTTGAGTGATAGCTAGTTCACACATCTAGCATCTTGATTCTCTCACTCCAACTAGCTATAATTAAAGTGTCTCGTTGCCCACTACTGTAGACACCCCTTCCATAGGACATTGCTAGTTTATGGAGACTCGTTGGAGTACTAGAGTGTTGTCTAAAGCTGTTCCATGGATGCTTGACTTATTTATGACTATGGTACTATGTGATGTTAGGTGTTGTTCACTTTTAAAATCATATCCATATAGAACACATTCTATTTGTGAGTTGGTTGCACCTTGACAAAACTCCTTCACATATTTCCATTCTAACCATGCCTTGTCATTCCAAGTATGTCCAATTTTCTTTCCATTATATGCTTGATTTCTTTCTTGATGTTTCCCTCTACATTGGTAATGATCCATTCTTACGATTTTATTGATGAAACCACAATATGTATGGTTTCAATCGGATATATATGTGATTATTTAGCTTTCAATTTTTTTGTTATGTCGCTCCTCATTATTTCTAGGTCTTACATAGAGGTTTGGGAAACATAAAAGCTCACTTGAAGAATAGATTCATCAAGCGGAAATGCTAAATCTAAGCCCACCTTGCATGGGTCTTTTCAAAGAATAAACTAATCAAAATAGAGTTTGATCTCCTTGTCTTACTAAAATTTTCTCTTTCTAAACTTAAGTTTCTATACTATTTTTTTGGATATTCATTGATTTCTACCAATTCTCAAACTACCTTAAATTTTTTAAAAAACTTTATTTTAGGGTTTTGATCAAGCAATAGTAGGAGTAGTTAGTGTATCGGTATGCTAGATCATCCTTAGAAAATTCTTCAAACTTCTTAACATCCATATAACCCCCTATATCATGTGCATTCAAGGACTATTTAAAAATACTTTGAATTTATCCAATATAAAACATACCCTTTTTTCAACTGAGTTGTGAATAACCCCTTCAATGTAAAAAAAAGGGTCAAAGTTGTACTTTAAAAATCCCTTCTCTTGAATTACCACCCCCTGGCCCGATGATTTTATTTAAGGCTCTTCCTTACTATCTCCTTAATAATTTTTGTAGTTAATAAATATTATGAATTAAATTCCTAAAAATACTTTATCATAGTCTTGACATCTAGAGACAATGAAGACTATAGATGCCATTTGCATTGTTAGGTCCCTTACATTCCTACAAAATATTCTTTCTTAGGGAAAAATATTTCACATCAAATATCAATGTGATTAGTGATTTTTAATCCTAAAGAATAATCCTAATATTTGCTGATGTGTCACTTTTATTATACTCCATATTTTTTAGGGCTTATGTATTATAGTCATGTATTTTCCATACACTAATACATATTTCTAATATGATATGCATTTAATATTTTGTATAACTCAACCTAAACAAGATGTAACCTATAATTGTATCAATAAATCATATCAATAAAACACTAGAAATACTTTTATACAAATTTAAGGATTAATATTTGTATAACTTAATGGATTATATGCCTATTTTCACTTCTCATCATGATAGATGTCCTACATTGAGCTCTACATCTTAAGGACTTTGTCTCTATACATCAACTTGCAATCTAGTTTAAGTATGGATATTTTGTTATTAAACACTCAATGCTTTTCTTCCCAATTTGATGGTTCTAGTAAATTAAATTCTTTCGTAGACACGATTGTAGAATTGTAGTGAGAGTTTATAGGTGGTCCCTATGATATACAAAGGTCATAATGAACATTTGGAAGCACAAGTCAAAATCTATTCCTAAAGGTAACAAACATGTCATGAAAGTATAACATAAACAAATATATTTTGAATGTTGAATGCCAATGTAGTGGGTCAACTTTTTGGGCATTTTCACACACTTGGATTGTGCATGTGGCCGCCATCTAGCAAAGATGCTCATAAAGTTCTTGATATTTCATCTTCTCAATTAGGTTCAAATACAAGATATCTCCAATATGGAAGGTAATCATGCCGTATTACTTGTTTTTGGGTTGGAATGATTCCAAGGAGAAGATGAACACTTGTATCACGTCATTACATCTAAGGAAGAAAAAGTTGATTTGTATATTTTTAAGGTGATTTGATTCTTAGGAGAAATTGAACATGTGTATCACATTAATAAGTTAAAGGAAGAAAGAACAAGTACACCTTTTCAAATGAGGAGGGGTTTCCCCAAGTGAAACCTATATCTCTTCAAGGGAGGAGGGGTTAGGGCCATTGTTGTTCTCCCCTTTTTGAAAACAAGAAGAATGTCAAAAAGCATTATAATGAAAGGGAAAGTTTTAATATTGAAATTTGTAGAGTGCAAGGTTGTAACAAAAAAGATTACGTTTATCGTGAGTGATGCCATAAATTGGTAAAATTTTCCAAACAGTTCTTCATTGTCCAAACAAGAAACATTGGATAAAAGCCAATGATGGCCATTTTTGAAGGTAATGGTATTTACCTAAGTTCCATGTGACACGCAATGTGAAGACTTAAAAGCTATTTACCCATATTTCCTACATTACAAATACTTCCTTAGGCCCCATAAATCTAAACAAACAAGTGGGTTTCCTCTAATAGTGTGAACTTAAAAAACTTATGTGCATGGTTGGGGAGTAGCTAGGGAATCAATATAAATAATGGGAATGAGGGATTTCTTGGTTGTGGGCATGTAGGACTAGGACATCAAGAAGAAACAATCTCAATGTTTTTCCTCACATTTATGAACCTATGTAGGTTTGTCTCCCAACATTTGATCCTAATGATTGGTTAAGTTAGCTTTTATGCTTAGTAATCACTCTCTTGATGCCAAAAGTCAAAATACTCTTTACTTATCACCCATAGGATCCTAAGAACTGGCCCTCTTTACCTTTAATTAAGTCAAAAAATAGAGTCCATGTCAAGCACACAAATCCTCTATAAGTTATAGGAAGAAATAGAGTGAGAAAAGACATAATGATATTTTTAGGGTATAGCAACAAATGCCATATACATTAGACAAGGCTAAAGAGAAATAGAAGTCATTTGTGATATGATGAGGGGTTTAGTTTTAAGTTCCACACATTTGCCACACCACCTTAGCGAATTTGCTTCCCTTTGGCCAATTTCTCTATTTCTCGAATTAGCAACAAATAGTAGCTACGATAGTAGCTCTATGGGTGAATCTTGGTTGAATGATGTGAATTCAAGAGTTGACAAATTTTGTCATGGCCAATAGTAGCTTGTAATAGCAGCTCGCATGATGAATCTTGGTTGGATGAATGCACACTGAGATGCAGATGGTTCTCATCACGGACTGCCTTTTGTCTAAACAAATGTGAAGCCACCCTACACTCAAGGCTTCTACAAAATCTAGTAAGTGTGAAAAAGAGGCCGGTTAGCCTAGGAAGATATTGTGCTTACAAAGCTTTTGGGGGGAACATTTGGAAAGAAAATGATAAACATTAATCCTTGGATGAGAGCCGTGGTAGAAGAATGAAACTTTAGGAAATGATAAAGATTAATCTAATGTCGATGTCATCCGTGGAAGGGAGCACTAATTTCGAAGGGTTTCGTACCCGTTCTCAAGAAATGTTTTTCGACGTAATTGAACTATAACTACTAATGGAACGCGGTGGCTCGTGAGTCGTGAGTCGAGTCGACTGTTCGGCGCAGCAAAAGGCCAGCTTAGAAACGCGGCGATGCCAACTCACGAAGTTTTCCGTGGCGGTTTGATTAGCATTTATAAGCTTGCCAATTGCATCTCTTCTTGCGCCTTGCTTGCCGCATCCAAATAGCAAGGAACATTTTTGTCTCCAAGATCCCGGGAGCCCCGCCCCCCCCCCCCCCTCTGTCTCTGCGCGCTCCTGTGATCTGCCATGGCTTTGTCAACACAGAATCTGCTTCCTCTCTGGAGACCTGCCTATCATTCACATCCTCCTCCTGCACCCTCTCCACAATCATCAAAGCAGCTGGAAGAACAGAGAGCTCAAGCTCACCATGACGACTTCATTGGTACGCTCTCTGACCAGCATGAAAGCAGCTGCAAAGACCCGACGGTAGCTGTCGACTGCAATATGGAGGTGCCCAATGGTGCTGCAGCAGATGAAGCGCCGCGACAAGGCACAGCATTAATCACTGAAGACGGTGAGGTGTATGGGACCGATAGTGGCAATCAGGTGGTGAGGCGAAGACTGAAGCCGCTTGGAGAAACAGAAGACAAAAAGATCAAAGGCGAAGCTGTCGATGAAGATGACGATGGAGGAGTCGACCAAGAAGAAGACGAGGAGAAGGAGGAGGAGGAGGAGGAGGAGAAATGGAGCTACCCTGAAGATCCCTTGGATGGCAGCTATGGAGTGGACCCGAAAGATGAAGGGACGGCGGACGGGTGGGTACGCAGACACCCGGACCTGATAAGGCTGACAGGAAGGCATCCGTTCAACAGCGAGCCGCCCATCCATCGTCTCATGCAGCACGGCTTCCTGACGCCGACGAGCCTGCACTACGTGCGCAACCACGGGCAGGTGCCGGAAGCGAGCCGGAGTTGCGCCAGCTACCACGACTGGCACGTGGAGGTATGCGGGCTGGTGCGGAGGCCGCAGAGCTTCACGGTGGCGCAGCTGATGGAGGAGTTACCGGCGAGGGAGGTGGCGGTGACGCTGGTGTGCGCGGGGAATCGGCGGAAGGAGGTCAACATGGTGCGGCAGACCAAGGGGTTCAACTGGGGGCCTGGTGCGGTGGCGACGTCGGTGTGGCGGGGGGCCCGCCTGTGCGACGTGCTGACCAGGTGCGGGGTGGCGAGCAGGTGGCGGCGGGGGAGGGGTCCGCCGCTGTTCGTACGCTTCCGAGGGGCGGAGGCCCTCCCGGGGGATGGCACGACAGCTGGCAAAGGCGGCTTCTATGGGACGAGCATCCCGCTCCCGCTGGCCCTCGACGAGAGCCGTGACGTGCTCCTGGCCTACCTCCAGAACGGCCAGCCCCTCTCCCCCGACCATGGCTTCCCCGTCCGCGTCATCATCCCGGGCTTCATCGGCGGTCGCATGGTGAAGTGGCTCACCCAAATCGAGGTCTCCACCCTGGAGTCCGACAGCCATTACCATTTCAAAGACAACCGTCTCCTCCCCTCCCATGTCGATATCGAGTTGGCCAACTCCGAAGGTCAGCCATATAGTCCCTCTTCTACTTCTATTCAATGTTTCCATACCTCGTCGTGGGAAACTCTTAAGTGCGATAGTCTAGGAACTCTTAAGCACCCTTATGCCTCTACAATCTCTAATTCTCACCGATACGCTAGGAACTCTTAAGCACCCTTATGCCTCTACAATCACTAATTCTCACCGATACTCTTAAGTGCGATAGGCTAGGAACTCTTAAGCACCCTTATGCCTCTACAATCTCTAATTCTCACCAATACAATCGGCCGTACATCTCGTAACTCCCTCCTTCCAAGAGCTCATGATGTTGTCAACATTCTCAACGAATGAAAATTCATACATAAAAAGAACTAGCCGTGTTGCTAAATCCCTTGCAAGAGCTTATGATGATGTTAACATTCTCAAGTGTTAAAACAAATGAAAATTCATATGTAACTTTGTTATTGTTGCTCACCCCCTTCTCATATATTACTTTGCCATTGGCCCCTCTTAACTCCATTATATGACAATCACACAATGATAGTAACTTGGGCTTATATTGAAAGTCCTTTTGACACTAAGTGTCACTCTTATTTTGCAGGGTGGTGGTACAAACCAGACTTTCTCATCAATGAGCTCAACATTAACTCCATCATCACATCACCTAGCCATGGGGAGGTCATACCAATCAATCCACAAACCCCTTATATAGTCAAAGGCTATGCTTATTCAGGTAAGACCAAGTGATCCAAATAACTACAAACCAACAATGTATTTATTATCTCCCTTCAAACAAGTATAGGTCTTTGGAATGTAGGTGGTGGTCGTAAGGTGACTAGGGTGGAGGTTAGTCTCAATGAAGGGCAAAGTTGGAACCTTACGAAGGTCACACACCCAGAAAAGCCAACAAAATATGGCAAGTACTGGTGTTGGTGTTTTTGGGAGATAGAACTCGACATGCTAGAGCTACTTCAAGCAAAGGAGATGGCCGTTCGTGCATGGGATGCTTCAATGAACACTCAACCACGACACCTCAATTGGAATACCATGGTCTCTCTCTCTCTCTCTCTCTCTCTCTCATATGCATCAATACATACGAATGCACACGTGTACACACGTCTTTGTGCAAATGCATATAAATTACAATTTCAATAAGAATATTAAATCATAGCATGAAATAGCATTTTTAAGTTAATGGTTGTGATGATCCAAGTATGTAAATCGCATTCATAATCTTGTATTAGAATGATTAAATCACATTCATGATCTTATATTAGAATGATTGTTTGAAACACCTTGCAAATTTTAGTCCTATGCTTTGTCACATGTGTTCTTGAACTTTCATGGTGGTATTTTTTGTACAATCCAATGTATGTCTTGCAAATACATAGAATACAAATCTTAATACCCTATTTCACCTTATCACAGGGTTTCATGAACAATTGTTGGTATCGTGTCAAGATTAATCCTTGCAAAGCGAAGTCCACAGCCATTGGCCTTGCCTTTGAGCATCCTGTTAGGCCAGGGAATCAAAGTGGTGGTTGGATGTCTCCATCAACAAGTCAAGAGACTTCTCAAAGTGTGAAACCAAAGCAAACCCTTGGTAGAAGTCCATCGGCACCTTCAATCCATCATAGTTCTCGCATGATAACAAATGCAGAGCTGAAGAAACACAACACCTCAGACTCTCCTTGGATTGTAGTCCACAACTCCGTATATGATTGCACCAAGTTTCTTAATGACCATCCTGGAGGAAAGAGTAGCATACTGATAAATGCAGGATGTGATTGTACTGAAGATTTTGACTCTATCCACTCCGTAAAGGCTAAGACAATGTTGGAAGACTACAAGATTGGTGAGTTGGTTATGTTTGGAGGGGCTTCAAGTGATACTACCCCTGAGCACTCCCTTCATGGTGGGGCCAAGGCATTAAGTGCCTTATCATCATTATCTAGCATAGATGAATTCATCCCTACTAAACCACATGCTTTACATCCACGCAAAAAGATCCAATGTAGGTTGATTGCTAAGAAATCTCTTAGTCTTGATGTAAGATTGTTCCGTTTTTCCTTGCCACGTGATGACCAAGTATTAGGACTTCCTGTGGGAAAGCATCTTTTTATTTTGGCCCAAATAAATGAAAAGCTTTGCATGAGGGCATATACACCTGTTAGTTCTAACAAAGAGGAGGGATATTTTGAATTGCTGGTGAAAGTCTATTTCAAAGGGGTGAATGAGAAGTTTCCAAGAGGAGGCTTAATGTCTCAACATTTGGAATCTCTTCAAATTGGTGATTTTGTGGATGTCAAGGGACCATTAGGCCACATAGAGTATGTTGGAAAAGGATGTTTTCATGTAGATGGGAATGTATATAGCATGAAAAAATGCGCAATGATAGCAGGTGGCACTGGCATAACACCAATGTACCAATTGATTAGGGAAATACTAGAAAATCCATCTGATGAAACGGAATTGCATCTTATTTTTGCAAATAGAAAGGAAGAAGACATTATGCTTCGCATGGAATTGGACAATTGGGCAAAAGAGTATTCCCAATTCAAGCTTTGGTATACTCTTAGCTCTCCCCCAAAGGGTTGGCAATATGGCTCCGGTCACATCAATGAAGAAGTCATAAGGTTACACTTTCCACTTGCCTCCAGTGAGACGAGTGTTTTTCTTTGTGGTCCAACTGGGATGATAGAAGAAGCATGTTTGCCAAACCTTGAAAGGCTTGGTTTTGATAAAAACTTGATCTTCACATTTTAACCTACCTTAGATGAGTGTACCATCGATCTTTACACTATATATAATATATGTTGTATAGCATACAACATTGTAATTCAATATTTTCTACCTCAATTGTGAAAGGTATAATGGTAAAATACATATAGTTTTAATAGGGTCATTGCACCATCTAAACAACTTGCTATCTTTGTTTCTAAGTCTTTGAAAAGTTTCATTCTCTTTATGCAAATATGATGGAAGTACAAATAGAAAATGTTGTGGTTTTTTAACATGTAAAAGCACTACTAGTGACCTAATCCTACATGGATGTAGAACACTCTTGAAGGTACGAACTAACTTTTCCATGTGTCATTGTACATTGTATAATGCCTTGCAATCCATGAGGATTTATATACATATAAAATAGTGAGCAAAAAATCCCTCATTTTAAACATTATGAAAAGGAATGATTAAGCTATTTATACAAATGCAAGTGACTATACAAAACCTAAGTACACATAAAATGCCAAAAATATGTGCATATAAATGAGGTGTAAATTATATAGAGAAGTAAATAATGCTTAAGTGTAGGATTGAGGGATCCAATCATAGGGGTCAATCACGGTATATTAGCATATGAAAACTAATACAATGTATTTTTAAGACGAAAAGGTCCAACCAACTTGTTGAAAAATGATTGAAGTATCTTGATGTTCTTATATGCAAGATTCCCTGTGAATAGAAATAAGATATTCAATGATGTCAATGTAGATGCAAGCATGACAAGTAGTTGAGTTTTGTAACACTCCCTATTCAAAATTGAAATGAGAATACACTTAGGACATTACTTATACTCAAAATTTAAATGAGAATACACTTAGGACATTACTTATACAAAGTAGTTAGACTCAAGTATGCACTCTTGAGAATGGCTATCCTATGCATGTGTCAAGTTTTTCACACACACACACACACACACACACACACGCACGCACGCACATGCGCACGCACGCACACGCGCACACACGCACACACACGCACACACACACACACATTATCCCTACTATATTATGAGTAAATAATCTACCAAACTAGAAACCAATCTTGTTCATATAATGATCTTGAGCCTTAACATTTCTTTTCAAATGGATATTCATTAATTCACAATTTTTATTCCTCATCCTCCTATGCAACTTGGCACATGGATGTACCTTTAATGATGATATACCAAAAGAGTCTCTCCATTAAAAAAGCACGTGAGCACATGCACATGTACACACACACACACGCACACACACACACACACACACACACACACACACACACACACACTCTCTCTCTCTCTCTCTCTCTCTCTCTCTCTCTCTCTCTCTCTCTCTCTCTAATGGTCCTAAGCCTTAAACATTTCTTTTCAAATGGATATTCATGAATTTACAACTTTTATTCCCCATCCTCCTATGTGGGTTAGCACATGGATGCACCTTTAGTGATGATATACCAAAGGAAGCATTCTCTCCACCAAAAAAGTATATGTGCATGTGTGCACGCATGTGCGCACCCCCCCCCCCCCCCCCCCCACACACACACACACAAGGAGAGAGAGAGAGAGAGAGAGAGAGAGAGAGAGAGAGAGAGAGAGAGAGAGAGAGAGAGAGAGAGAGAGAGAGAGAGAGAGAGAGAGAGAGAGAGAGAGAGAGAGAGAGAGGGTGCATGTGTGCATGTGTAGTGCATGGCACATGCATATTGCTTCCCTCCCTCACTCCCTCTCTCTCTCTAAATAGCCCTACTATATTATAATTGAAGAATCTACCAAACTGGAAACCAATCTTGTTCATATAATGATCATGAGCCTTTAACTATACTTTTCCAATGGATATTCATTAACTCACAATTTTAATTCCCCATCATCCTATGTGGCTTGGCACATGGATGTACCTTTAATGATGATTATATACCACCAAAAGACGTACTCTCTCCACCAGAAAAGCACGTGTGTGCATACCACACACACACACACACTCTGTGTGTGTGTGTGTGTGGTATGCACACACAGTGTATGTGTGGTATGCACACACGTGCTTTTTTGGTGGAGAGAGTATGTATGTGCCACACACACACACACACTCCACCAGAAAAGCACGTGTGTGCATACCACACACACACAGATACTCTCTCTCCACCAGAAAAGCACGTGTGTGCATACCACACACACACACACACACTCTCTCTCTCCACAAGAAAAGACGTACTCTGTCCACCAGAAAAGCACGTGTGTGCATACCACACACACACACACACTCTGTGTGTGTGTGTGTGTGTTTAGTGCATGGCACATACATACTTCTCTCCTCCCTCCCTCTCCCTCTTAGTGCATGGAAGCACATGCACACTTCTGTGTGTGTGTGTGTGTGTGTGATGTGCATTGAACTTTGGGCATGTTTTAAAGAGTGTTGCACTTTCCATTACCTTAAGCTTGCTCCAAATCTTAGTGTATCTCTATGCAAATGTAGAGTAAGTTTGAGGCAAAGCTTGAGATTGGATAGTAACACTCTCCATCTTTCAAAGATTAAAAGATTCATGTTTCACTAACAGTAGGCGTGCTATTGCATAGGGAAATAAAAGCTCTAAGACATGTTTGGGATAAAAGTCTAAGTTTAATGCATTCATGCACATTCACATGATGTGCATGATTTATATATATATATATATATATATATATGCTATATGCCACCTTCTTACTCTCTCCTCACTAGGGACACAACAACTATCCTCATCTTCAAGTATAGTTATAGACCAAAGAAAAAGTCCATGTTGTTGCAAATAGCATGTCTGTTTTTCCAATGGGATTGATTAATATTTTCCTTTCTTTTGTGCTTCCTTTTACCCCCTCCTATACTTGTTCTAGTTCCATGGCACCCTATAATCTAGTGGGTATTACTATGTGGTTGGTGGATCATTTAGGTGGTAATCACTAATTATGCTACAATTTATGCTAATGATGCTATAATTTTGGGTCATTGTTAGTGTGTGTGGGATTAGCTAATGTTCTATTATTTAGGGGTTGGCTTGCCATTGAGGGAAAGGAGGAAGAGGGTAGGATGACAAGGGCCACCGATGCCATTGGGTTAGTCAAGTCAATTGTTAAGCCAAATTCTCGTCATAGAAGAAAATATGCACTTCTATAGATGTGTGCCTACCTTATTATGTTGTAATTTTTGTGTAAGTGTGTGAGTGCAACTAGGAGATGGGTCAAAACCCAAGCAAGGTTGGAGTCTTGTCCCACACATGAGAAGCTAGTTGGTGCTATGGGAGGTGAGGTACAAAGCTTAAGATGATATGTCTATAGATGTTCTCTAGATATCCTACCCTTGAGATGCCTTGAGTTTGTGAACTAGAAAAAGGCTAGATGGTTAGGGATGGAGCTCTCCAACTATTGCCACAAGATGCCCAACCTAGGGACCCCTAGGTGAGGTGATTGTGAGTATTTTGAGAGTATTTCTAATGAGACTTTTGTTTACTTTTATTCTATCCTTCTTTTTCATTTTTGGGATGGAAACTTCATTAAGGCTCCCTCTGGTTCCTTAGTGTTGGCTGAAGAAGTGGTTGTAGTGATCTTTCCAAGCATTTCTTTCTCATTATGTAGGTCTTTAGTGTTGTGCTTGTTGCAAATAGGGGTATTGATGGAAGGAAGGGGTGGTTGCAGTTGGTGAACATGGTGGCGTTCATGTCCTCTAAGAACTCAAATAAATATATAGGAAACATACTAGGTCAAAGAAGTATTCTTACCATGGCATATCTATCCATTTCTACATTTATACCAAAAAAGAGTGGATACTAACCCTTTTCTTCTATTGCCTTCTTTTGATTGAGCAGTTGAAGAAGTAACATTAGGTAGTTACTCGTGGTGATGAAAGCAAGGTCCCAACAAGCTAAGAAGTCCTTCATGAACTATTTTTGAGAGAGAGAATCAAGTCCTTCTCATGGAACTTGAGGCTATCTTCTCACTTATCAGTATTGATGTTAAAGATTAGAGGTAAATGATATCTAGCATACTTTTTGGAGTCCTTAGTACCTCGAACACTTTGTCCTATAACTAGTGGTCAACTAGTTCTCAATGCCACTTCCGCAGTCTTGATTTTGTTGCTCTAGCCTTTTCTTTCCCAGTCTTGATGAGGATACTTGAATTACCTTTTGCATTACAATGTGTGGCAGAACTTCTTTCTAAGTCCCCATGGAAACTTGAAAGAGAACTGGATGGAGAATACTTGAGTCTCCCATTACTCCCATGTGTTGATCTCTCTATCCAAACTGATTGAGAGATACACCCCTCCCTATGAAAAGGGCGCATTTAGTATGGATTGAGGTATGGTAGTGAGCCTTTTTTCTACTTCTCTCCACCCTCTCTCTTATTCTTTGTATAGCCTCTATAATTCTTCTAAATAAGTGAATTCTCTTTTAGCTTGTATGGTAGTTTCTAGTTATTGGGAGAGGAGTCCCTCGTGTTCTTTTGGTTCTCAATCTAACTAAGGTATAGAAGGTGATGGTGGTGTCTCTTCTATGCTTGGAGTGGGTTCTTCACTAAGTACAATCCCAATCAGCCTTAGATATTTTATTGCGATTCTAGCTTCCCTTAGTTATTGTGGCAGCAACTACTTTTCCTTTATCATCCCATTAGGACCAAAATGCATAAAAAATGACACTTTTGTTAATCACTTGATTAAGAAAAGGACTAAGAAGAGTTTTTCACGTGTGAAAAAAAATGAAATTCTTCTCTCCTTTGCTTAAGGAAAGGACTAACAAGAGTTTTTCACATGTGCAAAAATATGAAATCCTTGTCTCCTTTTCTTTTGAGATAGTAGAGTCCATTTAGTGGATTTCTTCTCCTTTTTAGCCAATAACTCTAAAATCTAAAAAGTTTTGATAGCCCCAAAGCTCACAAAGCTAATAAAAGCTCAAAAAGGATGTATAAAAATGAGATGTAGTTAGTACTATCAATTTTGTAACTTTTGAGATGCATTTTGATAATCTTCTTGGCACCCATTGTATTTTCATTACCCTTGTTGAAATTCACTTTGAGTTTATTGGCCTTTCCTTTTGAAAGGTAGAGCCTGAGTGAAATCACACGTGGAAGTAAGAGAAAAGAAAAATTTATGGTGAATGGAGTAAGAGAGTAAGAGAGAGACACAATATGTGGGGACTCCAATAGTCACAATGTGCGACCAGTCTTTCTCATTAGTCACTGAAAAAATAAAGAATAAAGTGGTAGTGATAGATGCCTACCACACCTACAGTGTACAAGTGTGCGGTCACGGTGTATGAAGTAAATACAATGCAGCATAGGTATAGGTGCCTTGGCCCCCAATAACCTCCCACTTAAAGGTGAATGGCCTCTATGGAGGAGAGGATAAGAAAAAGTGACAAAGTACAAATGTATATAAAGTACAATAGGATTACAAATAGTTGTCATCTTATCCTACACCCATCATCTTCCTAAGAAAGGCTCAATAGACTTGTCCTCTACCAACTTCTTAATGAAGTGATAGCACATATCAATGTGCTTTGTTTTTACATGGAAGACCAGATTCTTGGCCAATTGAATAGCACTCATAAAATCCAAATGCAAGGTAGGAGTAATAGTAATACCAAGGTCAATCCCCACCAGATGGCCTAATCATGGGGCCTCCTTGTAAGCCTCAATGGCTACAATATACTCTGCCTTAGTACTAGATAGAGGCTGTGTATTTTTGCACCTTGGATATCCAATAAACAACACCTCTAGCAAAAGTAAAGACATATCCAGAGGTGGATTTTCTACTATAATCTACAACTCTAGTATCATGATCACCATAGCAAATGCTCATATCTATAGTGCCTTTTAGATATCTCATGATACCCTTTACAATGTCCCAATGTCATTGGCTAGGTATAGCCATATAGTGTTATAGGAAGGGTTTTAGTTGAAAGATCGTATTCATTGGGGATCAGAGAGAGAAGGAAGTAAATAATAGGAGATAGAAGAGAAGAAAAAGAATAGGTAGGAGATTCCAATGAATCCCAAGAATGCTCAAAATCAAGTTCTCTTTAAGACATGTCCATACATCATGAATCAATCATAAAACTTTTTGCCAAGTCTGCCAAAGCCTTTATACAAGATAAAGATAAAGCTCAATGATACAGACTTTGCATGTATTACATGTGAACTTTTCTCTACACCCAAGATACAGATTCAAAACAATCCCAATGTCAATAGGGTTAGATGATTTCTTGGTAGGAGAAGCTCAAGTACTTCTTCCGGGAGCATTATGTATGATAGAATCTGAGAAGGTAAACAAAATCCTTGTATGGGACTCCAAATACACTTTAGCCCTATGTATTCTTGGTTATTATAACAGTCATAAGTTGATCGTTTTTTTATGGCAAAACTCCAAGACAAATGGTTCTTGGATTATCTAGACAATGTCCACTACTAGAAAGTAATCTCCAATCATTAGATATTCTAGAGCACCATGTTATACCCAAAAAACTCACATTAAACACCAACTTCTACTTTGCTACTCAAACGTCAAATTTGATAGTCCTATTGGCTCTGAAAGGGGTTAAAATCTGAGGACACTTGATCAAAATTCTCCTAGATTACTCCTTCTCCCCTCTTCCTCGGAATGCTGTTTGCTACTTGAAAACTGTGATCGCGCGCGGCGCGAATTTGGGAATCGTTATTTTTTTCATGAGATTTTCCAAAATAGGATGAAAAAGAACTTGCTTTTTGCCTATTCTAGAAGTTTTCTATACCTTTTTAGGATATTTACAAGAAATAATATCTAAAATAGGCTAAAATTGTCCAAAAGTCCCGTATTTTTGAACCTCCATACTATAGAAACTAACACTAATGACTAATATGACATTGACTCCCTAGATTAATAAGAAAGCTAGATGATGATGCACTCTAAGGTTTTTCACACTGTGCTTGCATAGTGGCACAATAGTGTACCACAACTCACATTGTAAGTGCTATGTTTGGATGAGTGGCTATCATGGCGTAGATCAAATTGCCCATTGTAGATGCATAAGGAATCTTGGCTATCTCAGTCTTCTTCTCATATGATTGGAGACAATTTGTTTGAGTAACCTTCACATGGGAAGGTAAAGGATAGCCAATAGGCTTAATATCGTGCATATGGAAGTGCTCAAGGACCTTCTCTATATAGTCTTTCTATGATAAGTAAAGGAGCCCCTTACAACGATCGCACATGGTGCGCATGTGAAGAATATGTGAGACATGTCCCATGTCCTTCATCCCAAAGCTCTTCTTGATCTAACTTTTCAAGGTATCCAAATCATCATAAACTCTCCCAACAATCAACATCTCATCCATATAAAGTACCAAGACAATAAGGCTACCATCACAAGCCTTCTTTATGTAGAGACACAAATCCATATTACTACGTGTATAATATCCTTGTGAATACATGAAAATAATCAAACTTATGGTACCATTTTCTAGGTGCCTGCTTAAGGCCATAAAGTCTCATTCTCAACTTGCACATTAGGTGTTCCCTACCTTTTTTCTTAAATCCCTTAGGCTACTACATATAAATGTCATCATGCAAGTTTCCATGTAAGAAAGCCGTCTTTACATCCATCTGATAAATATCTAGAACTAAAACTGACAACCAAAGCTAGTACTAAGCCTAGGGTAGTCATCTTGAACATAGGAGAGAAGGCCTCATCAAAGTCAATACCATGTTCCTACTTAAATCCCATTTGCAATAAACCTAGCCTTACATGTAGACTTGGGGTATCCATGGGTGCTCTTCAACTTGTACACCCACTTGCATGGCAAATGACACTTTCCACTAGGCAAAGGAACCAAATCCAACATATGATTATTCTACAATGAGTCATACTCTAATTGCATGGCCCTCTCCTAACTGTGATTATTGTTGAGAGAATAGGCATATGAACTCTCCTTATGCAGGAGTGGATAAAGGCAGGCATGTATGAATGGTCCTAAGGGGAAGGGAAAACCCTAACCCTAGCTAGTTGGGGCCATATAAATAGCACATGGGTCTACATCAACTGATGAGTGAGCATGATCCAAGTTGTACTTTCATGAGCAACTCAATAAGCAAGACTTGTTCTTGTACTTTTGAGCTCTTCTCTTCCTCTTGTGCACACTTCAATGTTGGCTTGCACTCTGATTTTCCACATGGTAACAGAGCTATCTTTGATCCTTAGATTCCCTCAACCTCATTACACCACTAAGTGCACGCGAGCCTTCATCTTCTTCATCTTACCTCTTAACCTCCATAGCCATAGCTTGACCCATCTCTGTTGTTGGAGGACCTAGGGAGAGAATTTTAGCTCAAGATCCCTTTTGAAGATCTCTTACCCAACTCAAGGCACAATAGCAGGCACAAAAAACCCTGACATTGTGGGTGCAGGAGCATGGCATTGCAGCAGATGCAAATTCGGTGCAGTTTTTGGCAGCGACCTGCTTCGAGCTGGAACCATGACCAACAAAAGGCACAATGGAGGCGACTATTACAAGGTTTGCATAGACCCCTAAGAGATCCATATGCACCTAAGAAGGTTTAGAGAAATTCCCTCTCTATTGCCCATAATTAGCAAAACCCTAACTGTGGGTTTCTTGGCAGCCATAGCTAAGAAGCTTCAAGCTTTCTTATTCTAATTTTTTTTCAATCTGGGTATTATCAACACTGATTCTAATAATTGAAAAACCCTTGTTAGGATCTATTATTTCCATGTGGAGCTCAAATGCGTAGTTTCCTCTCATTCCATGGGCACTACTAAGCTCGCATAAAAGATCGACCTTCAATATGAATAGAAGAAAGGAAGTTGGTACACATGCTTCTTAGCACTACTGATGTATTTAGCTAATGTTTCTTAATGTTTGCTATTGGTAAATCAGAGAAATGAGTATTATTGTACACTCCTTTGATTCATCCCATAGCATAGAGTTGATTGATTAGCCTTGTTCCACCAAGAGCTCCTCTAATAGGCCACGTTATTAGGAGGAGCCAGAAGTGCAGTCTAAGTTCCACCTAAGTCCTATTTCCAAATACTCCATATGTATGTCAACCTTGAAGTTTTAATTGTAAAATCTACATTATTATCATTCTTGCACTAGAGGCCCTTTATAAATGATTAGATATTGCTGCTTGCACTAAGCAAGTAGTAAGACCTTCCTGTGGCTTCAGTGTTGAAATATTTGCAATCACACCTACTTTAGTCCCTTTGTGAGGAGCAGTGAGGGCTCAGGACCAGAATCCCATATGCACAGTAGGAGAAAGTACCACCAGTCAATTCCTATAAAGCATTGTACTTGCACTCTTTTTCTAATGCAATGATACTACTCTTTTCTTTCCAGTAAAGTGTCATGTCACCGTCAATACACAAGATTGTGATTATGAGTCCAAGTCTCAATCTTGGAAACTAATTCACTTGTGTAACAATTTGTCCTTGTTAGGTTCAATGTCTTCATGAGTTTCTTTTTCCTCTTTCAACCTCCATAGCTTTTGCATCTGCCTTGCTCTAGATCCCACGTATTTCAACACTCAGCCTATGCCAACCTTCGTCCTCAAATTTGTAAATTTGATGGCAAAGACTTTCACACTTGGCAAGTACTCATTAAGTACAAAATGATGGAGAGAGGTTATTGGCTTCGCATTCAAGGGACTAGAGCTGTTGATCCTACAAATCTTTCTGATGTGGAGGATGATCAATGTGCTCAAGCAATAATCATGTTACACTTAGATGAATCCTTGATTCATCATGTTGATAAGCTCTCCGTTGCCAAGGAGAAATGGGATGAGTTTGAAAAGCTCTATGGTGCTATAGGTAAAAACACTAAGATTTTCCATAAGATTGAATTCTTCAACTTGGAATATAGAGAAGGAGAAGACTTGGGAAAATTTATTTCTCATATGAAGGGTCTCATGGCACAACTTTCTTCAGTGCAAGCACCAATCCATGATGATGATGCTATTGCCATTCTCTTAAAAGTAGTCAGAAAGGTCTTTTCCACACTTGTCATAACTCTTACTAATGTTTCCAATCCTACCTTGGCAAGTACCATCAAATCCTGTTTGGATAAAGAAAAAAGGAATAAAAAAGAAGGAAGCATCAGTCAGACATTTACTTCAACATCCTGTGACCAAGTCTTGGTGCATATAGTTGTCAATAAGTGTACATTTTGTAAGAAGAAGGGGCATATTGTAAACCATTATTGGAAAAATTACCCAAAAAAGATGATTTGTAATAAATGTAAGAAGATACAACATATTACCAATAAATATCCTAATCCATCGATGATCGACTCTTTTGAGTCATGTATCCTTTCTACCTATAACTATCCTTGTAGCCTAATCTATAAAGGCATCCTAGTTTGGATTAAGGGGGAATTATCTTATGATTTGTATTCCAATTCCACTTGGCATTGAGGGGGGGCATTGAGAGTATAGGCATATGAACTCTCCTTATGCAGGAGTGGATAAGGGCAGACAGGTGTGAATGGTCGTAAGGGAAAGGGAAAACCCTAACCCTAGGCAGTTTGGGCTATATAAACAACCCATGGGTCTACATCACAACTGATGAGTGAGAGTGACCCAGGTTGTACTTTCATGAGCAACTCAGTAAGCAAGACTTGTTCTTGTACTTTTGAGCTCTTCTCTTCCTCTTATGCACACTTCAATGTTGGCTTGCACTCTAATTTTCCACAATTATCACCTCTATGCATGGCCTCATTATAGGTAAGAGACTCGCAAGCATCTATCACTAGAAGATAGTCCATGTAGGATGCAAATCGATTAAACTAACATCTATCTAATAGACCATTACAAAACATGCTATGGGGCTATACATCCTATCCAATATCATGATAATGGGCCATTGGAACATCAGTTCTATAGGTTGTCCAGCTGGTTGTATGGTAATAAGAGACTCGTCCTGAAATATCACTGTGTTTCTCAAATACCTACTTAGTTTGCTTAAACATCTTCTCCTCATGGAAAACAACATCATGGCTATGGATGACCTTCCTAGCTTGTGGATCCTATAGGCGATAGCCCATCTCATGTACATCCCTATAACTAAGAAAGATGTATATTTGACTGATTTAGGATTAATATTATTACATTTGTCCTTGGGAACATGGCAAAAGGCCTCACATCCTAACATATGAAAATGAGCCAGTGCATGCATGGGGATCTCTTTATCAAGATTATGGTAGTAGTAACTATCCTAGCCCAAAAATGTTATGGTAAGCTTGTCTAGCTAAGCATATTATGGACTTTCTCTTAAATTGTCATATTCATGCAATTTGCAATACCCTTCTGGGGTGGGGTGTAAGGGGTGGTCAACTGACACTTAATACCCCACTCATTGCAAAGTTTCTCTAATGCTTTAGAGACATATTTACCCCCAATATTTGACCTTAGGCATTTCAACCTATACCTAGATTGGTTTTCAACAAGAGTAAGTTAATACTTAAAAGGTAGTCAATGCATCCTATTTTTGCTTTATGGGATGTGCCTAGGTCTTATGGGAATAATCATCAATGAAAGTCAAAAAGTACTTAGTGCTACCTAGAGATTGATCGAGCATGGGACCACATGCATTAGAATGATTGGGGCTCATCTATGCACATAATGCCAGATTTCTTACAAGAGCTGTGTCTTTGGTTGCCATAAAGATAATAACCACATAAATCAAAAAAATTGTAGTCAAGGGGCAGAAGATACTGCAAACGAGAAAGCATTTTTATTCCCTTTAAGGATATGTGCGTAAGGTGAAGATGCCACAAAGATACATGTGGTATGTTAGTCAGAGTCAAAACATTGTCAATAGATCTAGACACAAACAAGGGATAGAGGTTGCTAGCCTTGGCACCTTGAAAAAATACAATATTCCCACATGTAATCTTCCTCACGAAATCACCAAAAGATACATGATACCCTATATCATCCAACTATCCAACAGTCAAAGTTGGAACATGGCATACGTCATGCAAAACAAAAGTGCTACCTAAAGAAATTTGTAGTTTAACATCACTAATACCAATAATATCAATTGCCAAGGCATTTCCTAGTCTCACAAAACCTATCATGTTGTGATAGGAATGAAACCAATATTTATGCAAGGTAACATGAAAAGAAGCCCATGAATCAAGCAGTTAACACTAAGAAAAAGTGAATGAGGCATCAGCCAATTGATAAGCATCAAGAGAAGAAGCTATCAAGATGTAATCATCATCAAGATCAAGCTCCAAGTCATTTATCTCCTCAATTTACATGCTGGACTTAAGATCCTCTTGGTTTTTAAGGCCTAACTTGCTTCTTCTGAACTACTACTTATTATATCTTAGTCTTTGAATAGGTGAAGTTTGTGCCATCAAGCTTTTCAATATTAAAAATAACACTATCATTCAAAGAACCAGTCATGTGGTAGTATACCAATGTAAAATCCAAGAGAATGGGCTGCTATAAATGATTGCAAATTAACCCCCAAAAATTAGCGAAAATAAAGACTAAACAAGAGGAAAGACCAAAGTATAGGGCTATCCACCAACTATAAGCAATAGAATGCCAAAGTACGATGTCTACTCTCTAAGACAATGCAAACAACTGTAATTATAGTAATATTGAAATAAATATAACAATATATGTCAATCCAACTATGGATAAATATCCGAGAAAGAAAGCTTCCACTGCTAGGGATATTCAACTATCAATCGGGATACTAAGAATGCAACTAGTAGTGACTAAGCATAGACTACTGGTACCAAAGATAGTCACGAACTTAAATTTTCAGTAAGCCATACATGACGTAAAAGCATATACATAATTGAAAAACTATTGATAGAGGTAAGTACCAATGTCCAAAGCATACATGATCAAATTAGTCCACAAGTGGAGGTAATTGCATCCAATAGTATACAATGTCAAGTTCTGAGATGATACAAAGAAGCATTAGTAGCGGGGGAGCACTTCTCTAGAAGGAAGCTTGGTAAGATTTGGTCGGTAGAGGAAGTTACGAGAGCTTCAAGCAGGCAAGGTATTGCTGGCTATGGCTGCCACAAGGTCAAGTGGAGAAGAAAGAGTGGGAGATGAGGTCCTGGACTTGTCCTAAGCTAGACTGAGCTAGACTGTTGGCTATGGCTGCCACAAGGTCAAGTGGAGAAGAAGGAGTAGGAGATGAGGTCATGGACTTGTCTTGAGCTGAACTTGTCCTAAGCTAGATGAGAGTAGAATGAAGGTGGAGGAGTAGTGCCATGCTCGACTACGCTTTGATACCATGTTGAAATACAAGAGATCTAGAGCATGGGAGATGTAGAAGCTATGGAGGTTGAGCATTAGGGCCAAAAACGCTTCAAAAAATGTACTTTTGTTAATCACGGGATTAAGAAAAGGGCCAAAGAGAGTTTGCCACGTGTGCAAGAATATGGTATTCTTGTCTCCTCCTTTTTGGAGATAGTAGAGTGGACTTCGTGGTTCTCTTCTCTCTTTTAGCCAAAATCTCCAAACTCTAACATGTTTTGATGGTCCCAAAGTCCTTATTTAATTATAAAATCTGACAAAACCGGTTATGATAACGATGTTGTGAAGTTAATACTAACTTTTTTGAAAGTCGGGAGCTTTTGGCATCCCGACTATATTTTCATTAGTCTTTTCACTATTTCTTCTTTGTTCATTCGTCTTTCTCGGTGAGCTTCTTTCTTTGCTCATTTTCCTTTCTCAGTGAGCACTTTTCTCTGCTATTTCAATCTAAGTATGGCATCCAAAAGGCACCCGTCTCATTTAGTAAACTCCTGCACTGTCTATGGCCAAGGAGTAGACGGAAAATGGGAGCCCAAAACCTTTTTCATAAACGATTGGGTGACCATGTTGCCCTCTTGCAAAGGCTCTCACAAGGTCAAAAGAAGAAAAAGAGAGGATATAAAACATCACTGGAAAGGGCGTATCATTGCTTTCAAAATTACGCATGAAGGGTGGTTAGTTAAAGTGCAACATGTTTACATGGCTAGGGATATGCACTTATCTCCTAATGAACATGTTTGCCAGCAAACACATTGTAAGTCTTAAGTTGATGACATATTTGATTTTTAAAAAAATTTAAGCAAGTATTAATTTTGAATTCTTTGTTGTTATAGATATATTTCCATCAACAAGTATTGAATGGCAACATGTGGAGAGTTTGAGTGGAACTTTGAATGTGATTCATAAGGCGTTTGTGGATATTATATATGCTAATGAGACCGTCAGTTCTTTCAGTGAGAGAAGAATTTATCTATATTATGCACAATATGTGGTTCCATATAAAGAGGGTACATATGGACATATCGAGGATTTGACATTGCCAAGTCTCTCCTCTCTTATTTGGGAGGTTCCTGATAAGGCAACCGTGCATAGTTTTAAATTCAAAATATGTCAAGATATTCAAAAGTCCATGACATCTGGAAGGGTCTCAAGAAGAATATGCCTGTCATGGTTTATCCCCTTACATATCTTTGTGGGTTGCTTCAAAATAGCAAACTTACAGAGAACAAAAGTATCTTGGCTCAATAGAAATTTTGCAAGTGTAGAACTAGATAACATTATAGGGAAGCTTTGGAAATCTAGAGATGTTGACCATAAGGGCGACACCATGAGGTGTATTGTATGCCCCCAATCCTTGTCTCTGTGTTATAATATAGCACGACAAAATCTTGCTTTGGGTTTTGATTATAGGGGATACAAACTTAAACTAGGCATGTGGATTCCCTTGGATTCACATACAGATTGCATGCCCTTCAATTTTAAGGTGCAAGTTATAGAAAAGGAAATAAATATCACTTCCAATTGGAATCTTAAAGATGTAAGGGATACCTTGGAGATGCTAGACGAGAAGACATTGTCTCTGCACTAGATTGTTTAGATTCCATGGCAGGAGACTGAGGGAAACCAGGGGTAGGTGGGATCTCAGGATGGAAAGATTGAGAAGCTGAAAGCCTTGTCTCCTCCTCACTCTCTTTGCTGTCTATATACACCTTCCTTGCAGTCTGCTTTGTCCTAGCCATGAACATGCAGATTAATGAGACTTGTTAGAACATTTAAAAACTATGAGTAAAAAATACCCAAAGAGAAATAACAAATACGGTGTGATAGGTGAAAAAGCCTGGGTTTGAAGTTAAGCTCCTTGCGCCGTATTTGCGGATGACTAATAGGGCGCGATAGCGACAAACCGTGGGTCAAAAATTCTAATCTTTGCATCGTATTTGCAAAGAGCAAAAGCATGTTTTGATTGATACGACGCGTTTGCATCGAAACGAAGTTTTAAAATGCCACCTCTTGTGCCGTATTTGCGGATGACCAATACGGCGCGATGGCGACAAACCGTGGGAAAAAAATTGTAATCTTCGCATCGTATTTGCCTTATTGCCTTAGGGTAAGGCACGATTTTAACAAATACGATGCGAATGTATCGAAACGAAGCTTTAAAAAGTGCCCTATTTGTGGTGAATTATACGAAGCGAAAACAACGAAAAGTGTGGATTTGTAGTGTTCGATACGGTGCGAAAATAATGAAGCGCATGTTAAAAAAAGCACCTGCTCGCACCGTATTTGCGATTATGATATGGCGCGACTATGTTTAAGCGCAGGTTGAAAAAAAAACTTCTTGCGCCGTAATTGCGGTGACTGATATAGGGCGAGGATGATCTCCATGTGGCTGTGTATTCGCGCTTTGGATTTGAAAAGTGAGCCACGTAAGCTTCAACGATCTTTTATAACTGCGGGGTCCATAACACGTGGCAGTGTTTAATTGACTAGGTTTTGCACGGGCCATCCACGTGGCTGTCTACGTGGCATCGCATGTGGCAAATATTTTTTGCTCTATATAAACACAGTTGTCAGACATTTATGATTTTTTTTTTACAAATTTCCAAGCTTGTTTAGAGTTGAGGTCCACTTTCAGGGTTTCTTATGTGAATTTTCGCGATTTTGTTTACCCCTTGATACGAAGCGAGGAGATATTGTTCTTGAGGTCGCTTTGCCAAATTCGTGTCGTATCGTCGACTAGCAAATACGAAGCGAGAAGGCATCGCTTGTGGAGTCTGGTTGCACACTTTTTGCGTGGTATCGTACTTTCACTCATGTCTGAGCCTAAGGATGTTGTAGGCTCCCAAGAGCAGGTAACCCCTTTTAAAAAAAGAAGAAGTTTGTCATCAGGGTCAACAAGAGCTTTTGGTTGTGCTGCCTTCTCCCCTGAAATTCCCACAGCTTCATCCCCTTGTTCAACAGCAAGTGTGGGAATGCCTGAGAAGTCTCCAATCAAAGGCAAGTCACCATTGAGGGTTTCTAGATTGTCTCAGATCACAGATGTTTCTCCATCTGAAAGGCTCCTAGACTTTCTTCTTTAGAATGGCATGGAGTTATCTTATTACGGAAGTGCAAATGATATTTTCAACCCTGATTGGGATATTGACCATGTATTGAACTCATGTAAGAAATTTTTCTTGGAGGAGTTTGCCGAGTTTGAAAGTCTTGCATTTCCAGTGGTTGAAAAGGATGCAAAGGAATATGTTCACATACCTATTGGGAGCTCACCTTCAGAGAAGTACTCGTTTTCAAGAAAGTGCACATCTCATTCTCTTGACCGGTTTTGTACCTCAGATTTGTTTTGTTCTGCTCATTCTAGGAAATGCAGGCTTATGTCCAAAATAGCTGCATTCATTGTGTTTTCTCTTGTAAAATATCCTGTGAAATTTGATGAGAAACAATTAGAAGGTCCAAAATGTTCCAGCTTTTGCCTTTTGGACGAGGTAGAAAATGACAAGGATGAAGAGGAATGTTTGGACCCTGAGCAAGGAACAAATATTGCTGGCAAACTAGATGTTGCCCAATTCAAAGCTGAGACCATTATTGAAGAAAACCATGCAAATGCAGATCTTGTTTTTGACTCTTCTTTTTATACTATTGCTTCACTTCCAACTTTTTCTATCAAGGACAAAGAATACATACTGCTAGGAGAAATTAAAAGGCTCTTCAATCTTAGGGAGGATTATTGTTTAGCCATCATTGCAGAGGCTTCTGATGCTACAAATGGCATTCTTGACGTCGAAAATGAATTGAAAGAAGAGTCACTTAAACTTGACATTGAAATTACGGATGACAAGTTTATTGAAGCATGGGATGCTCTTTCTCTTTGTTTTCATAAGGCAAAGAATGCTGAGGAAGAGTATGGGATTACTAAAGAGGAATTCCACGGCCTTCAAGACCGACTTGGAATTTCCAATTTTGGAAGAGAAGAGTCGCAATATGTTAAAGAATTGGAAGACACCAATGAGGCACAATCATCAATTAACATATGGAATCCAACTAAGCTAGAAAATGATGAAAATCAATTGGTGCTATTATCTCAAATCTTGTAAGGTTTATATACATTAACATGTTTGATTTCAACATTTATTTGACATTTATCTTTTTTTATAGTTGGATATTGAAGATTTTGATAACTTCTTGGGACGGGGTAAAGGGACAAGAGGTGGTATTAGTTCACATAAAGATGTTGCACTTGGCCATTACTTAGCAAGGATTGATCCGCATGTTTTCTTGGTTTTTCATAACATCTTCTCAGAGGAAGCAACATGGCCTATACTATGTATTAAGGCACTTACAAGGCTACTTGGTTTCTCTGGGTTACAATACAATGCACACAAGATGATGCTTTTGGAGAAGACTACGTCAATTAGGATTTTTGGTTATGGTCCTGGTTTCTCTGCTTCTAGAGCTGGATACTTTTTGGCCCTCTCATCTTATGCTTTGGCAGCAAATCGAATTGATATAAAATCAATAGTTGGCTACAAGAGAAGAAAATTTTTGCGTTATAGAGGAAATATCCCGGAAAGGGAGGATGATGTAAAGGCTCTTGAGAGCTAGCTTTGTACTTTCCTTTCTTGAATTCTCAAGTTGAAGTATTCATTCTTTGAAGTTGTCATCGAAAAATACTATGAATTCTTAAGTGGAAGTATTCATTCTTTGAAGCTGTCGTCGAAAAAACCAATTGAATAGCTCCTCAAGAGCATTGCTTTTTCTAACTCCACCTCCATGTCTTGTGCTTCGAAAATAACTTGTACGTTCTTGATAGTGAGATTTTTCCATGCCTTGGGCGCTATGAGTTGCGAGGGTGCCTTGCTCCTCCACAAAGTAAGGCCCATGGATATGAAGGATATGCTGCAAATTCATAAGAGTAACAATTAGTTTTTTCCAATGGAAATTTTATCGAAGAAAGCTTGGATTAAATATTCTCTCTTACCAAATAAAAAGTGATATCTTTCTCTCCCCATGCCTCCTTTATTGCTTGAACAAGATTTGTAATCGAACATTTAAACTTTTCTGGATACATGTACGTTTTCGTTTGTTACTTGAGGAGATTTAGGAAGACATCAACATGTCTCCAAACCTCCATCCTTAGAAATGCAAGTTGTGGTGTGGTTGCAACGTTTGTCATTATCCCACACAGCTCTCTCCAATGCTCCCAAGTAACGCTCACCTGTTTTCCTGTATGGTTACCTAAAAATCGTCTAGCTTTTGAGCCTCCCATTGAGACATTAGCCAAGACATCTCTTGTTTTCCCTGAAAGTGTTGGATCTTATCTTAAATGAACTTGACCTCCATGAAAACCCATTTTGGAGAGTAATGCCTCACATTTGTCAATATACTCATTCGATAAAGACAAAGGCTTAATTGAGTATGCATAGTCAAGATGCAACCTGAGAAGTTTATCAATAATTCTAATCTCTGCATGCAAAGTACATATATGAACATTAGTAAGAGGAATTGAAAGAATTGGATCCTATATATCTTCCTTGGCTTTTTTAAAACTTAGATCTGTAGAGTCTCTAGTTGGGGCTCTTCTTACAGGGTGCAAGTTGCTCCAATTTTTAGGCCCAACACTTTCCATGCAATAAATACAAGGATATTTTGCATTTGCCCCATTACATATTCCAAGCATACATTTGATAGTTTTCAAGTCAGCGCTCATGTGCCATTCCACATTAAAATTACCAACCCCATCAACAACTAACATTTCTCCTTCACTTTGAGACTTAATAATGTTTGGAATACCTGTATGAGTAAACAACCATTTCAGTGTTTCGTGATTCTCAATTGGTACCTGAGCTGCGCCAACCCACCAAATCTCCATCTCAAACTGGAACTTATGCGCTAGTGCTTGACCCCTACCATTGCTATATTCCAATGCCCTATTCATGATGCAAATGCTGACTCTTTCCATCTTTTGTCCTTTTTGAATCTGTGCTTCATCTAACTTCAAGGCAAACTTTAAAACACCGTGACATTCCTCCAATGTGAGTCTATACATGTGAACCATTGCAATCTGCACTCTTCTTAGATCAACCCATATATTGTTAAATACATTGTATTCAAAACTATATTTTCTTTTTGTCTTTTCATATGGCATAGATGCTTCAATATGAATGTATTCCCCGAAAACTTGTGGAATCTTACGATTCATGGCAGTCCTTGCAACCGATACTCCTAGGGCTCGAGGTAACCCAAATGCAGTTATTCTATTACATTTTAGATTTTTAAACCATAATCTTGAGATAGTCTGATAACCTTTTCGACTAATGCCCACAGTATCACATGTCTCTACAATTTCGTTTGGTTTTACTGTGTCCTTTAAATCCTTCACTAATTCTTTTAGAGTTGGGCCTCTCAAATCCATATTTTGAGGTGACCTAAGAATCCTCAAAAATATCATTCTTATTCATGGTCTCTTTTAAAAAACTAATTCTCTCCTCACTCTCACGAATATTTATACCTGACATGTTGGAGACATATTTTTTTGCAAGATTCAATCTTCTTTTCTTTGCTCTTTCACATAAGCTAGTTATATTTTTTAATGGTCTCTTTCTCTCTCTTAATCCTATTGGAGTTTTCTTTAAATGTGCTGACTTGTATTGTAATGACTTATTAGCATTTTCTAAAACGTCAATCTTATTTGTTAGCTCCAAAATAGTTGTCTCTACAATAAATAATGCTTTTCTCATTTCATTCATCTGAGCCATGTATGTGTAAGATGTAGAGTGTAAGATTTTACAATACCCAAGCATCCTATTATAACCTTCCCCAACATATCTCACGTAGTCATGAATCTTAAAAAAATTAGGAGGTTTACCTATTGAAGGATCCTTGAGATAAATATTTCCATCTACCCACAAATCTATATGTTTCTTTCCTTGAGTTCGCAATCTATTGGCCTCCATCTCATTTGTTAGTACTCGACGATGTATACTTCTCCAAGATGAATAAATTGGATCTAGTTGGATGGTAAGTTTGTATCTGCTGTTGAGATTCAGCAATCACACTCACTAACAGCCTCTTTGTATGGAGCTTTAGGGCCAAGGACATGCAGGCTTACCTATCCCATATGCACAGTGGTGCCTACTACAGTTTCCTACTTTCCTATAAAGCATTGTACTTGCTTCCTTTTCTTAATGAAATGATAGTACTCTTTTCTTTCCACTAAAGTGTCAGTGTCATTGTCCACACAAAGATTGTTTTTATGAGTTCAAGTCTCAATCTTGAAACCTAATTCACTTGTGTGACACAATCAGTGTCTGAGTCTATGTCTACATGAGTCTTCTTCCCGTCTTTGAACCACCATAGACATGCTCTAGATCCGTGTTTCTCAACATGGTATCAGAGCCCAGTCGGGCATGGCTCAGCTCGGCTTAGCGCTCCTCTACTCTCTCTCAGCTCATATTAATCTCAGGTCAGCTCAGTTTCATCCCATGACTTCATCTCCCAACTCTACCTTCACTTGAGCTTCCATGGCAGCCATAGCCAACAGCACCCTGTCAGATTGAGTCACTTATATCTCACTCCACAAGTCAAATATCTTGGAGCTTCCTTCTGGAAAAGTGTTCCACAACTCACAAAGCTTCCCTGTATCACATCAATCCATGACATTTGGCTATCTGAAGCTCAGCATTGTGAAAATTCTCAATCACTGCCATAGTCTTTAACTGTGACCTGCAGGACATACCCTCCATGGAGCCTTCATATCTCTCTCTGTAGAGGATATCTTCATGAACTCTCTTCTAGACATATCTTCCTCTACTTAGGGCGCTCCATCTTGGTACAAAAATCATCCACATTGTTGATCAACCAGTATCGCATTGTTGAAATTTGTGGCTGCTGACGAAATCTGCGCCTGATTTGTTCGTGTGCTCTGCACGCGCTGTACATGCTGCGATCTTGACAAGGAGGATAGGGCTTTGGAAGAGCTTGAAGTAACCTTCATTTCTATAAAAAAAGTTTTCAAAATGATCAACTACAGCTCCTGCAATCTGCAAAAAACTAGGCCCCTGTTTGAAACCCTAAACTGTCAACCATAGCCAGTTTCATCAAAGCTATAAAATCTCATCACTTTCTCTTTCCTGCCACCTGGAACAACCCACTGCCACTCTGATCTATTTTCCCAACACCAAATCAAGGAGGGGAAGGACCTGAGAAGATTGAAGAAGGATCGATGACCCCGAGCAAGGAAGATTCAACCTCAACATCAAGTCTCTATACAGTGTGTTTTCACACTACCATTACTTGTGTCTCTTAACACATTGTAATCTGCTCTTTCACTTGTAAAATCTGAGAATCTTGGAGCTGATTTGTTGCCGCTCCAACCATCCAACATGGGAAAAGACTCTCCAAATGCTCGGTTCAAGGGAGTCGAGTTTCACACCTGGCAAACCCGCATCAAGCTCATCTTGATGAAGAAGGGTCTCTGAGCCATCACAAATGGCAAGGAAAAGAAACCTCGAGATGTGGAACTTGCAGTTACTTGGCAAAAGAATGATGACAAGGCACAAGCCATCATTAAGCTAGAATTGGATGACAGCTACATCCATCATGTGGATTCCTGTGACACGTCCCATGACACTTGGGACAAATTGGATACCTTATTTGGTGCATAGTCAAAGTCGTCTAAGTATGGTCTATTGATTGAATTTTTTCAACTTGATATAAAGCCTCTTTGCTAGAGGAAGAATAGAAACTTAAAACGAAAGAAGAGCCTAGCACTTCAAAGGATGAACAAATGTTATATGTAAATAACAGATACAAAGGTAAAAAGGAACCGCTCTTCTATGACTTCTGCAAAAAGACCGGACACACTGAGAAGTTCTGTGATGCTAGGAAGAGGTCCCAAAAGGCCTATCTTGCAGCTGTGAAAGAAGAAGAAGACCATGGACCAAAAGATGAAGATCAAGACCACCAGGAACGGAAGGACAAGCCTCATCAGTCCTTCTACTCTCATTACTCTGATAGACTATTTTAAAAGCCTTGTATTTCCTAGCCCTAATGCTTCTTGCCATAAGCTTTGTAAACTCCTCATGTAACTTGGAACTATAGTCCCTGTACACTGTGTGAGGCCCCTGTTATTACAGCCTCTAGATGTCTATCATGTTTTGGTGCCCACACTTAGCCTTTTTTGCGACAGTCTCTGGTGTCTACCATGTTTGTGGTGTGCCCACACTTTGCAGGTGGTTCTCATTACAGCCTCTACACAATTTGTGCCTTTCTAGTTGTGATTGAGGAGGGGTGTTGAGATTCAGCAATCACACTCACTAACAACCTCTTTGTATGGAGCTTCAGGGCCAAGGACATGCAGGCTTACCTATCCCATATGCACAGTGGTACCTACTGCAGTTTCCTACTTTCCTATAAAGCATTGTACTTGCTTCCTTTTCTTAATGAAATGATAGTACTCTTTTCTTTCCAGTAAAGTGTTAGTGTCATTGTCCACACACAAGATTGTGTTTATGAGTTCAAGTCTCAATCTTGAATAGCCATGCTCTAGATCCGCGTTTCTTAACATTTGCATGTGCTCGCATTTGTATCACTTGCAAAGGTGTTGCTAAACATTTTAGTAGATCAACGATCACAGTGATAAGAAAGTGAGCACAAAGAAGAGAATGGAGAAAGAGAATGGCAAAAGAGAATGGAGAAAGAGCATGTGAAAAGAAGACGCGAGAGTAGACAAATCGCGATATAGGTGGACATTTCTCGAAAATACAAATTCTCCCAAGTTCCAAGACAAAAAACAATCGAAAAGGTGACACTGACATAAATTAAATTTGAGGGACAATTAATGGCTCAGATCTTTGATGAATTCAATATTCTCTTATTAATCACATCTGAGCAACCAAATTTGGCGTTTTCATTCTTCCAAAATCTCAACTAATTAGCGACTTAATCATTTTCTTACAAGTGCATTTTTTGAAGTGCTTTTGGCTCTAATGAGAGGAAAAAGAAGCTCATGAAGACATTGAAACTGACAAGGACAAATTGTTACACAAGTGAATTAGGTTCCAAGATTGAGACTTGGACTCATAAACACAATCTTTTGTATTGATAGTGACATGACACTTTACTGGAAAGAAAATAGTACTATCATTGCATTAGAAAAAGAGTACAAGTACAATGCTTTTTGAGTGGTGGTACTTTCTCCGACTGTGCATATGGGATTTTGGTCCTGAGCCCTCACTGCACCTCACAAAGGGACTAAGGTAGGTGTGATTGCAAATATTTCAAAAAAATAAAGCATGCGATCACCTTCGACTACATCCCCTTAAGAATTCCCACTCCCGCTTCTCAATATAGACTTCTACCCCTTCAGGAGAAGCTGCAATCAAAGCTTTATGCAACCGTCACATAGAGATAAACCATGATATCTCCTCTATGCCCTCAAGATATTGAGTTGGTCGATGGCATGTACTGTATCAAAATTATGATTGTGCTCCCTCCCACTTTCTTCTAGTAACCTGCTCATATTTAGCAAGCCACTTCTCTCTGGATGCATGATGCAGCATACAAAAACGTTTCACTTTCTCCTCCATGGCATCATTCATTCTTTTCTCTACCCCATTTTCAGCCACCACATCTCTGATCAATCTATCATTGTCCTTCAGCGATAGCATACTATTGTTTGAATCCATCATTGGTAGCCACTCTAAAATATGCACTAATGCCTCTGACACTAGCCAAACCTTCGGTCATGCTACCTCTAGCCAGAGCTTGTTGTCACACACAAAGCCCTTTAGGGTTTTCATGAAGCGCTCTAAGAAGAAAATCCATCGCATATGGATGGGTCTCGTAATCTCCACTTCATCTATGAGATGAACCAAGAGGTGAGTTTATATCATGAGCATGCTTATGGGAAGGTACTTTTCAAAGAGACAAACTTTCTCCACTACTCCTTGCCTTACAAATTCAATAGAGAATGTCTTAATCTCCTTTTTTGAGATTTAGTGTACTAAATTCAACAACCTATAGATTGTCGAGCATATTTCTAGAAGTGAGGCACCTCGTGGTAGCAACAACCTATTAAACATTTGAAGCATTACGAACATTGAGTAGACACTAAATAGTGAAATATTGAGGTTACTTTCTATCAAGGTCAGGACGATGAACCTGGCATATGTTATGCCAATCATGGAATTTTAGCCCTAATAGTTGGTCATCTTCAGAAAAAGCAGACGTGAGGGAACACACCATATCCATTAGGGTGCAGATAGACCTAATAATTTGCTTCACTATGCAATCTTCTTTAGTAGACAAGACCCAAGGAGTGTTAGGTAGTTGCAAGCAATCATCAAAGCTCTCAACTATGGCCAAAGCGCCTCCATCTTGCCTACATCCTTCAAATCCATTCCTGCCCCTATAATATCTCTCTTTACTCTGAGATGGTCCCATAATAAGTTGCCCACATTTTTTAAAACATGCATGGGATTTTGATGCCAGGACGCATATTCCATAGTGGATTCTGTGAGTTTTTATTCTATGGTGGATTTTGTGAGGTTTTGCGGTGGATTCTGTAAAACTATATTTATTTGCCGAGGCTTGTACACAAAGTGGATTCATTGTGCAAGAAGTTTAAGGGGACACCTGTCCTTTTCGGGTGTCACGTTAATTTAATGTGCAAGCGCATGATTCCATAGCGGATGATTCCACAAAATACATATTTAAATTAATGGATGTTTATGAGTTTAGAGTGTGCACTCGTATTAAATTAAGGTTAGGACAAAGTTCCAACCTATTTATTTATTTTGTAGCTGAAGACTGCCAGGTATTCACTTTTTTCGATTTATTTTTATTATTTTCTAACAATTGTGAATGCTTCAATTGATGTGTAGAGCATGCAGTAGTGGTGTTGGGAAGCACTGGGCAATAGCATGTATTCAAGTTACTTAGAAAAAATGATCATTTTTTATGGGTGCACGTCTTATTATTAAAGGCGTGGCACTAATATTTATTTAGGTGCACTTATTTATTGAAGTGCTTGACATATATCTATTATTTTGTATATGCATGGACACACAATTTAAATATTCATTATTGGACATTGTATTTGGGCACAACTCGACTCTTGGGCCGCCCACCAATCGCTTTATTCTTTATTTGGACAAATGCAAACACAAAAGCTAAAGCATGCTAATTGTAAAATTGGTCTATTTTTGAGCTTTGAGATGAATAAATTTATAAATACATGCTTTGTGGAGCGCTCACACAAGGCATGGGGGGAGATTGTACCCAATTGGTCTTTTTGCCTCATGCCGTGCAAGTCTATTCTCTTGATTTTTGAGCTTAAAGTAGAGTTCTTTGTTCTTGATGACATTTTGGCGCTCGCTACATACGCATACACCATCTGATTTGTGCACGAGATTATGATCTGTAAGTGGGTCCAATATGGCAACTTGTACAAAAATGAGAATCATTACATTATGTTTGGATGTGACTCCTTGTGGACCATTTTCAACTCATACAAGCTTTGATATTATATTAGTGGGAAGGCTTGGACTTGTGGATATACAAATTGTCCAAGACTAAAACAGAATGATGAAATTATAGTAAGGCATGCATATGTGGTATGAGGCTAGCCCTCACACCTTATGCCACTTTGGTTTAGCCTGGTTAGTCTGATAAGATGTAATTTACATTTCAAATAGACCATATTTTGCCAGAGCAAAATAATTTATGATTTTTAAGCCAAGAGGGTTGTTTCTTTTGTCATGATATCATTTATTTCGTTAGGCCAAGAGGGCCATGTGTTTGTTTATTGTGGGTGTGATTAATGGATTTTATTTTAGTACTATGCTAGATAGATTTAGCGGAACCTGGAGGGAGCCTCTTGCTACGTGGAAGTTTTTTGTGGCCAAGTTTAGGTGATGTTTTTTCTTTTATGAGTACTTTCCTTTATGCTATATGCGTTTATATACTTGGGGAGAATTTTTCTTTTGTTGGGGAGTTAGGTTAGGTATATTTGGAGGAGGTTTGAGTAGTTGTCTACCTCTTGTAAAGACATTCTCAGGCAGCATTGAAAGACCTATTTTTAGAAGGTAGTCCTAATGACCTTGTTTTGCTAGCTTGCTAGGCATCTATTCTAGGAGTCCCTGTTTAGTAGTGAGGCAATTAGAAAAGCTTGCCGCAATTAAAAGAAGATGGAATTTTATCTCAATACAAAGATGTGTAAAAAGGGGTTCTACCCCCTAAAATAGAAAAAACAAGTAAGAAAAATCCTAAGAGCAGTTGATTATCACCTTGTGAAGACTTGGTAGGTTCTTGGGGAGGATGAGTAGATCTTAGGCCAATGCATTGTCTTCCTAGTGATGGCATCTAGCTGAAAAAGAAATACTAAGGAAGGTTGGAGCGAAAATAAAAGTGAGTGTGAGAAAAAGGATTAAGTGTTACGTTGCGAGACCTTAGTAAGTTATTGGATACTAAGCTAGGACCTGGGGTTGATGCCCTATTCTCCTTGGGTCACTATGCTCACCTCCCTCCTTTTTACATGCTTGGGTATGGAAACCTTGAAAGAAAAATGTGTTAAAAGAAAATATACGATGACCAAAATATAGGACTCCTCACCTAGTGGGAGTTCCTGGTCAAGTTATCCTACGTTGGGTAGGTAGTTCACACTACCACCTAGAATAACTTCTTTGATAGTTCTTTTTAGCAAGTCTATGTTGGAGCAATTGGTTAGTGACTCGCTCTGGAATTCTATTAGATTATGCTGGGCCTATCCCTTGAGGATTTTCATGCCTTGAATTTGTTAGGGGGTAGGGTGAGAGTTATTTTTGTAGTTCATTGAGTATTATTTTTTGTGGCAGCTTGATGCTTTTTATGGTTGTTGTTTGTGTAGATCAGTTCATGGGATTCGATGGGCTGTATCGCCCCATCCCATGGTTGCCAATGAGAGTGGATTTTTAGAGCTTGTTTTTGAAGCGAAAAAGTGCATGGGAGACGTAAAACACCAAATTTTCATGCAAAATGGAACGATTACGGATCAAGGAGTTAGATAGAGTTCGATGCTGCCAGGAATGCAATGCAAGTCTCGGTTAGATAGAGTTCGATGCTGCTAGGAATGCAATGTAAGTCTCGGTTCATCGATCAGAGTCCATTTGACCCTCCATTTAATCCCCACAAGGTTTTTCATTATAAAGCAACTATGTGATCTCGGAGCCAAAAAGTGCATGACAGAGGCCAGGTTGACATATTTTGACTCCACGAATCTGGTCGTCCACTCCATTTTTGAATCAGAGTTCGTTTGAGCCTCCGTTTGGCAAAAAACCAATTGATGCAGTGTGAAATCAAAAAAATTGAACTAGTTGTTTCAAGGTTTAAAGTCTTAAACCTTGCTGAAAGGCTCAAAAACTAAAAAAATTGATCATGAGGGGAGGGGGTGTCGTTTTTTTCGGCACCCCTTCTTGATTTAAAAAATGGCTCTTTGCAGTTGTTGGCATCAGGCTAAGGGAAGAGGATAGCAAGATTGAGATTTTCTTTGCCTTTCGTCAGAAGAATCCACGTGAAAAATGACTGAATAAATGGAAATATCAATTTTTAGTCTTTCTCTCTCCTCTCTCCTCTTGTAGTGTGTTTCTATGGTTGATTCTATGAGAGAAGGAGGTGGGTTGAGATGAGAGATTTTGATCATGGGATGATATTGAAGTGTAAAGAAGCATAGATCAAGATTCAAAGATCATCACCAGCTGTTGAAAAGTGTTAGCAGACCTCTAATTACAAGACATATACGACATAAGACGTGGTTTTATGAGTAAGCGATGGATTTTATTATTTTATGATAAATTTTGGTTGAAAATGGTTGCATTTGCTTTTCAATACTCTGATTTATCAGAAATGTTAAAGAAATCATTCATCTAATAATTTCTTTATAAACACACAAAACTTGCAATATTGCAATTTTAAGAGAAATCATGTCTTTTGGGGATTTTGTTGTGTGTGGTGTTTGTATGGGATGGAATATGATAGAAAAATAATTCTCAATAAGATCAATTAGTCGAATTCAGTAAATAAAAAAATATCAATATTTATCCATAAATAAATAAAAAAATAAGAAAAAATAAAAAAGATAGGGTTTTTAAATCCAAAAAATAGAAAAAAATAACATTTGTGTTTGTGAATGTATGGTAAAACTAAGACATGAGGTTTAGCCTTAGTTCATCTCTATCTCTATGTTAAAGTGGATTTTTTACTGCTTTCATGCAGGAAAAATACATAAAAATACGCTCTCTAAACCTACCACCAAAATGTAGAATCTTAAGCAATAGGGAGAAGGGGGTGTTAAGTACTGAGAATACATTGAATTTAGATGTTCTTTCTGATGCATAGCATATAGAACATGTGTGGTTTAAAGAGGGTCTAATAGCACGAGTATGATGAGTATACTCAATGCTGGCCCTAGGCAACGCAACAATCTCATTTAGAGTAAATTCATGAACATAACTATTTTTTAATCATCATAATGCTAGTTGCCAATAATAAATTTGTTTGAGCACTATAAATCGTGCACAATTGCATTGCACACAATGCATGGTATCATCTTGGATGCATAGCAATTGTTTTCATGAATAATGACCTATGCTAAGAAGGTGAGGTATCCTAAGCTGTAGGGTTAGTGGTTCATTCCTTTGTGGAGTATTCAATGAGGACTATTTATTATCTCTTAGATCGAATGATTAAAAAAGTGGATTATGTGTCATACATGCTTTATGTATTTACAACGCATCTTGGGGCCAATCCTTGAGGTGTAAGAGAGCCATAGTGGGGCTGCAGAAATCAGCCAAGGGGCGCTCCCTTTGTTTGTGCTTATGTGGTATATTACACTAATATATGTAGGGAATCCCTTTGAGGAGTGTGGGAAGGGTTATCCATTGGATTACAATCCATATAAACGAGAGAGTTCTACATTTGAGGTTAGGATAGTATACCCCCTTAGACACTTCTACCCATGAGGCCGTTAAGGGTGGTTTTGGTTTGTAGTAGAGATCCGACTAGTGCCTTAGAGCCAGTGTCGGGCCCATTTTAGATCCTAGTAAGCATTTTTACACTTATATCATTGCATAACAATTGGTTCCTATATTGATGCGAAAAGCCCATACAACATATCGACCTAATAATCTATCGGGTTCACAAGTGATTGAGGATGGAAGTCAAAACATAAAGTGAGGTATTTGGGTTTTGAGCCTAGAGCCCTCTCTTTTAGTATCCATCGGCTGATATGAAAAAGGTTAGATTCACTTACTTGATACATACTTACTGTCCAAGTAAAGGCCATATATTTTGGACACAATATGTTAGTATATTTGTGGTGAAATGGTCTAGAGTCAATCTTCTGACTTCTGCATAGAAAAGTGAAGCCCAACCGCAAGTAATTTCAGTATAAGAAATGATTTAAGTCTGATGGGACCTAAAATGGGCCGGCACTGGCTATGGCACCAGTCGGACCTCATGCACAAAATGATTTAAGTCTGATGGGACCTAAAATTGGCCGGCACTGGCTATGGCACCAGTCGGACCTCATGCACAAAATAGGCAACCGCACCACACAGCCTTGTGGGCCAGGAGTGTATGTGATACACCAATGAACACTATATAGACTTAATTATGCGTTTGTAGCTGATATGTAGTCCAACATCTACCTTCCCTTCTCCTCAGAGGGAGATCCCATAACATATATGCATAGTGCCTCATCACACAAACATCAGGAAGCTCCCCTCGGCCGGCTGATTTCCGCGGCTCCATTGCGAATCTCCTACACCTCGGGGATTGGCCCCAAGATGCATCACTCCAACATATAAGACATAATGCACAAACTCCACTCTTTTCTTGTTTTGTGCATTCCAAGAATGTATAAATCCTCACCAAAAAATCCCAAGGAAAGCGTACAACTGACCTACAATGAAGGCTCCTTTCCACTCAACATATAAGTCATGTCTAAGGAAGTCAATTGTAATGTAATCCAAGACTGATACCATGCCATGCATCATGCATAGTGCATATGATCCTAGTGCACAAAAAAATATTTATCAAATCAGCATTTTGTGATGTGGAAAAAACAACCCTTTCATGATTTTCACTAAACGTATGCTTCAATATATGGAGACTAGCATCGATTTCTCATACTACTAGCCCCTTAAACTGAATTATTGCAATTCTAAATGGAATGCACAATGTTGCCAACAGACTGACCAGCAACAAATCTTCAATGTTGAACATCTCCCCTCAGTCTCCTCTTGATCTTAGAGCAATCTAGTTAATGCCGGGCAAGCATCCTTCAACCGGTCTTCATTCTTCTTTAGGGGCATAAACTGCCCCTTAAGGGGAGAGAGAGGGAGGAGAGAGAAAGACTAGTTTTGCACCTCCTCATTCAGGTAGCCATTTCAGAGGCCGAAGGCAATGATAAGGAGCAAAGACAAGATGGAGATTAGGGATATGATTAGAAGGGGGGTTGTTTGCAGCCTCCCTCCCCATAGCTCCTCTTCGGGCATCTCCCGGGATCCAATCCGACGGTTGGAAAAATTATGAAAATTCATATTTTTTGTCTATTTTTAAGCACTTCTTGACATAAAAAATCCTCTGTCATTGGCGACCACGGGATAGGGTGACTCAGCCCATTGAATCCCACGAACAAATATGCACATACACACAACCACAAAGAGCATCAAGCAGATACAAAATAAATACTCATCAAAACATACCACAGCTCGCACCCTACCCCTTGTCAAAACCAAGGCATAAAATCCACAAGAAGTAGGCCTAGCAGAATCTGGCAGAAAGCCTAAAGCTAGTCACCAACCAACTGCTCCAACACAACCAAGCTTAAAAGAACAATTAAAGAGGTCATCCTAAGTGGTGGTTTGAACTACCTACCTAACTAAGGACAACTCAACTAGGAAATCCTACGAGGCGAGGACTCCTATAGCCTGATCAAGAAATATTTCCTTTCAACACATTTTTTTCTTTTAGCTTCTAATTGTCCATACTCGGATGTGTAAAAAGGAGGAAACTGAGCGTAGTAACCCAAGGAGAACAGGGCATTGGCCTTAGGTCCTGTCTTGGTACCCAAGAGCCTACCAAGCCCTCGCAAGGCGACACTTAATTCTTTTCTAAGGGTCACTTTTATTTTTACTCCAACCTTCTTTTATTTACATTGTTTTTTTAGCTAGTTGCCACCCCTAGGAAGACAAGGCATCAGCCCCGAGTCTTGTCTCATCCCCAGGAACCTAACAGGCCTTCACAAGGCGATAAATGACAGCTTAAATATTTTTCTTTCTTCTCTATTTTTATAGGGGTTAGAACCCCTTTTTACACACCTCTGTATTTTATAGATTTTCTTTCAGATATTTAGGGTTTTTTCCTTTTACAACATCATTTTTATTTGGTAGGATTTTCTAATTGCCTCACGCTAACATGACCTCCTAGAACAGCAGCTTAGTAGGTCAGCACAACAAGGTCACTAGAACTCCCTTCTAACACAGGTCTTTCGGTGCTTGACACTGCCCGTATAGGAGGCAATGACTACTCGGACCTCCCCCCAGACATACAGAACCTAAACCTGGGACTTAATGTGTTAATTAACAGTCCCCAACAAACATAAAGAAAGCACCCTTACACACACATGTATCATTATTTGCTTAAGGGAAAAAGACTCGGAAAGGGAACGAAACCACATGGAATGGCCACAAGAAGCTTCTTCACAGCAAAGGCTCCCGCCAACGAGTTCGTCAACCTGTATGATGCAATCACTAAAACAACAAACCATTAAATGTACATGCACCAAGCAAACATAGGGCCCTCTTGGCCTAAAGAAATACCACATTTCACTGTAAACTAACTGGCCCTCTTGGCCTAAAGAAAAAGCACATTTCACTGTAAACTAACTAGCCCTCTTGGCCTAAAGAAATAGCACATTGAACTTCAAAACTGACTGGCCCTCATGGCCTAAAGAAATCCAACAGAACAACACATATAGATCCCTCCTTGGAAGAAGGTGGATATACGAAAATACGCTCTATTCCAAGGGGAAAAATAGGGCTCTCCGCCCTAGACTAAATGCATCAAGTTGTGACCCATCCCTCCTGCATATATAGCAAGAGGCATACACATAACATGTCATTTGATCAACCTATGGGTCCAAGATAATAGTGGCAGATGGGTCTCGACTACTCTTCACATTACCCATATCAACCATCACCTGCCATATAATGCATGGTCTGATAAAACTCCCCACAAGAAACTAGGTCCTGTCTCATTATCAATGACAACATTTGGACTAGGACCACAGTTGAAGAAGAGGTCCTCCTCATAAGCAAAATTTGCTAAGGAATGATTCCAATAATGTGGAACCAGTTAAAGAGACACGCTCTCGAATTCATCAAGTAGGGTTATAGTAGCCAGATGATACATACGAAGGATAGGATTGCGAATCGTGTATGTCCAATTGAGTTGATTTAAGATCAGCTGGGAATCCCCTTTTACTAACAACCATCGAATACCACCTTTCTTGGCAATGTTCAATCCCATAATCAAGGCTTTATACTGTGCCATGTTGTTAGTGAATCCTACCCCGAGATAAACAGCTAGTTTCATTGTAACTCTGCATATGGGATCTTGAATAACTACTCTTTTTTTATTAGGGCCCCTAGACGCTCCATCAAAGTATAATGTGTACATCCACAATGGGTTTACACTGCCATCCATCAAGAACTCCCCCTATTTGTAATGATGATAATTAAAATTCAACATATTTAGAGGGTGTATTGACGGCTCCATCTCACCTTCTTCATTAAACTCAGCAGGGATGCTTGTCAAGATTTGTAAACAGTAATGGTGGCAGAAAACTTTAATCTCCCACACAAAGGTACTGCCTTCTTGCTCAATCACTTTGTACTGTTTGCTCCACCAAGTAAGCTTCCCCTGATGATATCTTTGCTCTAGATATGGGTGCTCCAAATAAGGGATTAGCCGCCCCGTCAACCAATTTAAGATCTTCTGCAAGTCTCAAATCAACCCCAGCATGGATTTGCAATGCATTTAGTACGCTAGCATACTAAAAAATAATAAGATTAAGATTAATCTTATTTTTAAATTCCACTCCTTGTAGATCAACTAATAAAGTCGTGGACTCATTTTTACCTATCCTAACTATCTTGTAAGGGCCATCCCATCTAGGTTCCAACTTCCCTGGAAATAGCTATGGTGCACAGATCGGATGCTGTATGCTCGCGTAGTGAGCACCGAAAGGTCCCCAAGAACAAAAGAACTCTAGTTTTTGCACAAAACTCAAGGTAGAAAGCATACATGACATGAACAAGAGACCAATTGGGTGCAATCTCCCCCCATGACTTGTGTGAGCGATCCACAAAGCATGTATTTTATGTATTAATCATCTTCAAGCTCAAATAATAGCCCAAATTACAAAATAGCACGCTTTTGGCTTTTGAGTTTGCTTTAGCACAAAATAGAAATAAAGCTAATGGGCGGGCGCCCAAAGAGTCAAGCATACCCAATACAATATCCAAATATAAATATCATAATCGTGCGTCCATGTGCATACAAAAATAATAAATAAATATCCAACACCTTGATAAATAGGTGCGACAAAATATAGGCACCATGCCTAAGGTATGCGCCCATCAAAATATAGATGATAACTTGAATACACGCTATCCTCCAATGCTTTCCACCGCCACTACTGCTATCTCTACACATCAACTGAAGCATTCACAATCGTTAGTAAAATAATACAATTAAATCGACAAAAGTGAATACCTAGTAGTCTTCAGCTACAAATAAATAAATTGGTTAGAAATCAATCCTAACCTTAACTTATCATGAGTGCGCACTCTAAACTCATAAAGGTTTATTAATTTAATATGTATTTTGCGGAATCACCCGCTATGGAATCACCCATGTACACACTAAATTAACGAAAATCCTGAAAAGGATAGGCGTCCCTATTGACTTCTCGCACAAAGAATCCACTTTGTGTATGAGTCCCGGTAATAAAAGTTTACGGAATCCACCGTAAAACCTCACAGAATCCACCGTGGCACGGAATCCACCGTGAAATATGCCTCTTGGCATCATACCGCCGGGGTGGGATACAATTATCCTCAATTGCTATTAGCTCAATGTGGAGCTAGCAGAGTGGGGAAAGCATTTAAGTCTCTAGCGTTCATTCATTGGGCCTCTTCAATAGGATGGTTTTTAAACTTGACCAAATATCTAGAATATCTACGGCCAATTCTAGTGGTCATAAAGTCAGTATCTATGATAGCTTCAGGCTCAAGGATTTCAATCTCTTCATCTAGCAAAGGTGGGTTTTCATAAACAGGGTGTACAGGTAATTGGCCTCTAAAGGGTCATAATAAACTAATGTGAAAGGTGTTGTGAATTTTCCAGTGTGGTGGTAGTTCTAACTTAAATGCATTGTCATTGATTTTGTGAATGATCTTGAATGGTCCATAGAACCTAGGTGCTAATTTCACAACTGGGTGTTTATCTACACTTTGTAGTCTGCGTTTTTCTATTCTTAACCAAACATAGTCATCAACTTTGAAATTCATGGCCTGTCTTTTCTTATTGGCTTGTTTTGTATATGATTACTGGGCTTTGGCAATCATGTATTTAACCTCATCAAAAATAGTAGCATGCATGTTAGCAATATCATCAGCACTCTGAATTCTATTTGATAAAGATGCAATAGGTGTAGACAATCTATAACCATAAATCACTTCAAACGGTGCTTTCTTTGTAGCTATGTGTGGTGTATTGCTATATGCAAACTGCAGTAAATGCAAATGTGTATCCCATGTTTGTGGTTTAGAAATAGTGTAAGCACGTAAAAGATCTAAAATAGTACTGTTAGTAGCTTCCGTTTTTCCATTAGTTTCAGGATGAAATGGAGATGAAAAATCAATCTTTGTTCCTAGGTTAGCAAACAAAGTAATCCAAAAGTTATTACAAAATCTAGAATCATGGTCAGAAATAATAACTTTTGGTAATCCATGATTAGTGAAAATAATTTTCAAAAACAATTGTGCTGCCTGAGATGCTGTTAAAGTTTTCTTACATGGAATGAAATATGCTTGTTTACTAAACCTGTCTACAATAGTCCAAATCATATCATGGTTAACTTTAGTGTTAGGTAAACTAGTAATAAAGTCCATAGAAATCTGTTCCCATGGTCTTGATGGAATAGATAAAGGCATAAGTAAACCATACTGTTTACCATGATGTCTCTTAACTCTTTGACAAACCAAACATTCAGAAACAAAGTTAGATACATCAGTGTCCATATGTGGCCAATAAAAATCTTCAGTCAATGTACGTAAAGTAGATATAATACCTCTATGACCTTGATATGGAGGACAATGAATCTCATTCAAAACAAAAGATCTAAATGGAACTGTCACACATAATCTATTTTCATAAAACATGAATCCATCATTGTAAGATAGTGAATCAATAGGAATCCAGTTATTTCCAACTAATTTATTCCAATCAGCATGAAAAGTAATGTCCTGATGATAAGTATCTTTCATAGGAGTTAAAAAATCAAATGATATGACAGAAATATTATGAATAGTCGGTCTTCTACTTAAAGCATCGGCTACTACATTTTCTTTTCCTGGTTGATATTGAATAAGGGGATGAAAACTTTGAATAAAGGCTGCCCATTTGATATGTCGGTAATATATTTGGGATTGACTAAGGATATGTCTAATGCTTTGTTGGTCAGTCTTAATCATAAACTTAGAACCCATTAAGTAATGTTTCCATTTTCTTAAAGCTTGTACAATAGCTAACAATTCTTTATCATATGTGGAATATTTAAGTTCGGATGGTTTCAGTTTACAGCTAGAATAGGCTATGGGATGATTATCTTGCATAAGTACGGCTCCTGTTCCAGATCCGCTAGCATTAGTAACTACTAAAAAGAATGGCCTATTGAAATCAGGTAGTTGTAATACAGGAGCATGGGTTAATGCATGTTTCAATAAATAAAAAGATTTTTGTTGATTAGCAGACCAGTTATAAACAATACATTTCTTTAAAAGTTTAGTCAAAGGTAATGCAAGTAATGAAAAATTTTGCACAAACTTCTTGTAAAAACTAGCAAGACCTAGAAAAGAACGTAACTCATGCACATTTTTGGGTATAGGCCAGTTCAATATTGCTTCTATATTCTTAGGGTTAACATTAATACCTTCTGATGACACAATATGACCTAAATATTCAATTTTTGTTTGAAAGAATTCACTCTTTTCTAGATTAGCATACAACTGATTATCTTTCAACAACTTGAAAACCAAAGACATATGTTCATAATGCTCTTTCTCATTTTTACTGAATACCAAGATATCATCAAAGAATACTATAACACAATGTTGATATTTCAAAAATATGTGATTCATCATTCTACTAAATATAGCAGGTGCATTAGTTAATTCAAAAGGCATCACTAGAAATTCATAATGACCAAATTGTGTTCTAAATGCAGTTTTAAATATATCGAATTTATCTAATCTCACCTGATGATAACCAGATTTAAGATCTATTTTACTAAATATGGCAGAACCTTGTAGTTTATCCATGAGATCATCTACCCTAGGAATTGGATATCTATTCTTTACAGTAATCTTATTTAGGACACGATAATCTATGCACATGCGATAAGTATTATTCTTCTTGTTTACCAACAAAATAGGTGCACCAAATGGAGAACTACTAGGTTTGATTAATCCTCTGTTTAATAATTCTTCAACTTGATTTTGAATTTCTTTCTGTTCAATCTGGTTATGTCTATATGGTGCTTTACAGGGTGGTTGTGTACCAGGAATTAAATCTATTTTGTGGTCTTCAGGACGTGAAGGAGGTAGTCTAGGTGGTAAATCTTCAGCAAAACAATTTTTAAGTTGTGCAAGGAACTCTTTATGCCTAGGGTGCATATGTTTTTCTTTAGCTTGAAGTTCATTCACCCAAATTAGATAAGGTTTACTACTTTTGCATAATGCACGTTTCGCTTGAGTATGAGTAAGCGGTGGAAAATTACTAGATGCGTGCATACCATACAATGTAATGTGTTTTCCTTGAAAATGAATTTTAATTGAATGCGTGGAATAATCTATGTCAGGATTATGCTGATTTCGCCAAGGCATACCTAGGATAATATCACTAGACTGTAATGGTACAACTAGAAAATTCCTTCTTTCAGTGTATTCACCAATTTGAATTTCTAAATCATGCACCTCTTGTGTTCCATTATACCTTGTGTCTAAGAATGCTGCTTTAATGCGATAATGCGTAGGAACAGTTTGTAATTTCAATTCTTTTACTAACTTTGCAAAAATAAAATTATGTGTACTACCATCATCATGCAAAATAATCTTTTCTTTTCCATGCACTAAACATTTCATTGTCAACAAAGAATGTGGAGTTGGCATACCTGGTAAAGTATCCGTAGGAGTAGTAATGTCGTCCTCATCTTCCGTAAAGTCGGGCATTTTCTCATTTTCTTCATCTTCCATTGCTCCAAGATAGTTGATATGGACAGGTGGCTTCTTCGATTGGCAATTGGCTGCTAGATGTCCAGGTTGATGGCATTTGTAACACACTATAGGTTTGGCTTTAGATACATTGTTTGCAATGGCAGGAAGTCTAGGAATATTAGGATTTGGCTGTGAAGATGGCTTAGGATTTTGATTGGTATTGGATGGCCAAGGAGGTGGTTTTGTCCAAGACTTACGGAAAGATGATGAAGGAAATCGACTTTGATTGAATCTTCTAAAATTTGAATTGAATTGCTTAGAACCATAGTTACCATTTGCTTGAAATTGCATCTTCAAGAGTTGCAGGCTTGAACATATTGACTTCAGCGTAGTAATGCCCAAGTAATCTAGACATATACTTGCGCTTGTGAGTCGCTTCATGTATGTCTTCAAGCATGTGTAGTTGAAGTAAGGCATTCCAAAAGCGTTTGGTGTATTGGAAAATAGGTTCACGATCTCTTTGTTGAAGAAGGTTCCATTGCTTTATGGCTTTTTCATGGAATTGTGGAGGAAGGAAATTCTGCATAAACTTCTTTTTGAAACTCTCTTAGGTAGTAGGACAATCTATGCTCTTACAAACCACAGTCCACCAAAGAGATGCTCTATCCACTAAATGATTAGTGACACACTTGATTTTATCTTTTTCAGCGTATGTCTCTTCATGAAAGTAATCATCAAATTGACTACTGAATGCAAGAACAGTCTTTCCATCTCGAGTTTCATTGAAAGTATGGAATTTGAAATTTCTTTTACTTATCTTTGTTTCTTTGCGGATGGATTGAGCTTCGAGAGTCGCATCAATGGTACGTCGGATAAGATCTTCAGGTTGTGGTCCATCTTTGTCGGTAGTCGATCGTTGTAAATTGGCCACTTGAACTTGCAAGGCTTGCCGGGCTCTTCATTCTTCATTCAACTGCATCATAATTAAATCCAATTTTTGTTCCATCGTAGATTCAGGAAGATCGCCTTCAGCCATTAAATCATCCATATTTTGTTCCGTCATCCTTTAAAAAATTCAAAAGACCTCACACTCTCAAAATCCAATTAACAGGATGACCGTAGCTCAAAGTCGGGTATACAAGGCTTATAGATTTTTGTTTGGCTTTCACGGTCTTCAACTTTTGTAGTTGCGGGATTTAAAATCTTCGTAAAATCTGCGTATGACCTTCTGCATGTGCTGAAACTAGTTCAGGAAGTCTGCGTATGCGAATAGAGTCTTCTAGGGAACAACTTTGCAGTTCAGTGCTTCTGCGCAGGAACAGTTCTTATGGGAGTTTTTAGCATAAGTCAGTTTTGACCTCTGTTGACTTGCAGAACTTGCAGAGTTGCAGAATTTAATGAACTTGTCCAACTTGAAACTTTTTGTGACTTTAGACTTGGTTGACTAAGCTTAGAGCTTAGTCTGAGTGCCACGTCGAAATTTACGGGGGGCATTTTTCCAGCGTCGAAAATCACGGTGTGAAGATACTGATGCCGCCGATTTTGAGATTTGGATTGCTAAGCTTTTAAAAAGCTTAGTTTTGAAGCTTTTAAGCTTTATGAAGAAGATGAAACTTATATGTTGTGTCTGAGAAAAATGACTTGAGTAGGGAGATATTGACGTGGTCCTCCACTTCCCCAGGCCAGTCCTTCGCGATCAAAGGCTGTAGACAGAGGTTCTTGACCTCCAGGAATCCACCCGTATCGACCGTTCGCAATAAAACTGACTGTAGAGCGCGATCATTCCAGGAGCTCCGCCTTCGCGCAAGATGGGTAGCGATTGGAAGCTCTCGATCTCAGCTTTGCTTTGATACCACTGATGGACAGATCGGATGTTGTATGCTCACGTAGTGAGCACCGGAAGGTCCCCAAGAACAAAAGAACTCTAATTTTTGCACAAAACTCAAGGTAGAAAGCATGCACGACATGAACAAGAGACCAATTGGGTGCAATCTCCCCCCATGCCTTGTGTGAGCGCTCCACAAGGCATGTATTTTTTATATTAATCATCTTCAAGCTCAAATAATAGCCCAAATTACAAAATAGCACGCTTTTGGCTTTTGAGTTTGCTTTAGCACAAAATAGAAATAAAGCTAATGGGCAGGCGCCCAAAGAGTCAGGCACACCCAATACAATGTCCAAATACAAATATCATAATCGTGCGCCCATGTGCATACAAAAATAATAAATAAATATCCAACGCCTTGATAAATAGGTGCGACAAAATATAGGTGCCATGCTTAAGGTATGCACCCATCAAAATATAGATGATAACTCGAATACACGCTATCCTCCAATGCTTTCCACCGCCACCGCTACTATCTCTACACATCAACTGAAGCATTCACAATTGTTAGTAAAATAATACAATTAAACCGACAAAAGTGAATACCTAGTAGTCTTCAGCTACATAAATAAATCAATTGGTTAGAAATCAATCCTAACCTTAATTTATCATGAGTGCACACTCTAAACTCATAAACGTTTATTAATTTAATATGTATTTTGCGGAATCACCCGCTATGGAATCACCCATGTACACACTAAATTAACGAAACGCCCGAAGAGGATAGATGTCCCCATCGACTTCTTGCACAAAGAATCCACTTTGTGTATGAGCCCCGGTAATAAAATTTTACGGAATCCACCGTAAAACCTCATGGAATCCACCATGGCACGGAATCCACCGTGAAATATGCCTCCTGGCATCAAGCTCCCTACACTTATTGTGGTATAGAATTGATCATCCTTTCTTAAAGGTACATTTCTTCAATTTTTGATCATGCAACTGCTTCATCCGACACTTAGCCACTTCTTGGTGCAACAAACTCTGCAATTTGAGCTCATCCAAGTAGGTTATAGTCGTAAACCGCTTGAATATGGCATCTTCATCACCCAAAGAATGATTGATTGTGAATCTTATAGTTGGAAACTCAATTTCTAAGGGCAAGACACACTCCTCCCCATAAACTAATTTAAATGGGATGTGGCCAATGGATCGTTTAAACATTGTGTTATACGCCCAAACCGCCACATATAATTTTGTATCCCAGTCCTGTTTCTTTTCTGAGACTATCTTGGATAGGATACCCACAAGTTGCTTATTGGTACTTTCAACTTGTCCATTGGCTTGTGGATTATAGGAAGTCATCTTATTGTGCTTAATTTTCCAAGTTTCAGTCAAGCTTTTAATCACCTTATTCAAAAAGTGAGTTCCACGGTCCGATACTATTTCCTTTGGCAGACCAAAACGGCAGATGATCTGCTCAAGTAGGAAATTGACAGTCTCTTTTGCATTGTCCTGCCTCGTCACCCTTGGTTCTGACCACTTTGTAAAGTAATCAGTGGCTACTATAATGTATCTCTTCTGAGTAGTAGACGATGAGGTAATGGGACCCACAAAGTCGATGCCCCACTTCTCAGATGGAAGAATAGCCATAATAACCATAAGTGGTCACTTCCTATTCTCTCTATTGTCATATCTTTGATATGTATCACACCTCTTAACATACTCAAATGAATCTTGGAAGATGGATGGTCACCAATATCCAACTCCTAAAGCCTTCTGTGCCATCAACTGCCCAGCAAAGTGCCCTCCACAAGTGGAGTCATGGCACTCCTTCAAGATAAATGGAACCTCGTCAAGCATCACACATCGGTGATAGATATCATCAACACCTTGTCGATATAGTGTTTCTACAATCAAGGACAATTTTAATGCGTGCTATTTAAATTTTCTCTTCTCTGATCTGATAAAGTAGCTCCAGTCTCTTGCATTATAACAGCATACTAGGAGGGAATAGATGTCGTATCAATCCTAAACAATGTTTCCATGTCACTTCCTTCAACCAAGACCTCTTTGGGCTCTCCGAAATCCACAAGACATTCCACAATGCCCTGTAGCTTTGGTGGCTTGCTCTTGATCTCGTAATCAAACTCCTACAAAGTGATTAACCACTTTTCCAAATGATCTGGTGACTGTAACTTATTCAAAAACAATTGAAGCCCTTCCGCCTTCATATAGAAAACCACCTTCTCAATAGAGAATGTAGTGCTTGAACTTTTTGGTCGCAAATACCATTGCAAGGCACAACTTCTCCATATAGGTATAGTTAATTTCCGATATGCCCAATTTCTGACTAGCAAAAGCTATCAGATGATACCACTTTTCCTCCCAAATTTGGGATAAGCAGCAGCTCATACTATGCATAGTGGCTACTGAAAATGTAAAGAACATTTCGCCCCTTTTAGGTGCTTTGGCAAGCTCCTACTTCACATTGTCAAAAGATACTTGGCAAGCATCACTCCATGTAAACTGACAATTAAAAGACAGTAGGTTTGTTAGTGGCTACGCTCTTTTTGCCAAGGCATTGATAAACCTCCGATAATACTCTACTGATGTGACAGAAAGCTATGTACTTCCTTTGGAGTAAGTGGCAGACTCATAGCGACTATGACCTTGATCTTTTCAGGGTTAGTCGTAATCCCTACTGAACTGACCACATGGCCTAATAGTAGCCCATAAGTCACTCCAAAGATGCACTTTCGCGGGTTGAGAGCTATACAACATTGTCTACAACGCTCAAAACACTTCCACAAAATAGTCAACTGCCTTTCTCTTATGGTGGCTACTCCCAGGTCATCAATGAATACTTTCAACTCCTCTGGGGAGATGTCACCAAATGTCTTGTCGGCTATTCTTTGCCACGAACTAGGTGCATTAGATAAATCAAATGCCATCACATGGTACGCAAATGTACCAAAGATAGTAATAAATGTCATTTTGAGCTTGTCTTATTTAGCAATTGCCATTTGATTATACCTCACAAAGCAATCCATGAACGAATATACTTCCCTACCCACTAATTGATCCAAAATTTGGTCAATAAAGGGCAATGGGTAGTAGTCCTTGACTATTTGCTTATTTAGCACTCTAAAATCTATACAAAGCTAGATTTGATTGTTCTTTTTCTTTCTAATCACAATTGGAAAACACCATTCAGTATGCTGAACAAGGAAGAACAAGCCCACTTTCCTCAACTTTTGTAGCTCTTCAAACAACCCATCCCTTAGTTCAAAAGGCATATGGCTTACTTTTTGACATATAGGGCGGGTTTCTTCCTTTATAGGAATAGTATGCACAGCCAGATTGGGGGGAATGCCCCTAAGTTTGTCGTAGCTCCAAGCGAAGATGTCACGAAACTCCTGAATTAGGGACACATAGTTCTCTCTCTCTTCCAAACTGAGCATGGAATCTAATTTAATTGGCCGTGAATCATTAGGCATGCCAAGGTCCAACTCAATAATGTCTGCATCTCTTATTCGATCTTGAGGCTCTATCAACTCATTCAATGTTATCTGATAAATGTCCTTTGTAGTGGACCCTTCTTTAGATCCATCACTCGATGACGTCTCACTTCCAGATGGATCATCTCCCGTTTCTAGTTCGGTAGAGGATAAATGAGCTCTCTCACTCTGAGGAGACTCAGGATAAGCATCCACTATTACACGATTGGCACCTCTCCCTAGAATCACTTGACCAGCGGGTATATTGACTTGGAAATTTGTTCGTAAGATCTATGGCTGACCTAGCAAAAATCAATAGCTAGGACAACCTACAAACCTTATCACCCTAAAGTCCAGATAGCATTCCATGCTTGCAACTGTAACGTGGACTTTAGTGATGCAACCTTCTAGTTGTCTTAGACTGTCAACCGCCATCTTAAGAAGTGTGGAGCTGTCTTTTTGAATTTCGAGACCTAGCCTCTCCAAATGGTCTAAACTCATGATATTTACAGAGGATCCAATGCCCACGATAGCATGCTCTACTAATATTCCATCCACATATACTCGAACCCTAGGGCAATGCTTTTCACCATGATCAAACCAATCTTCTCCCACTCGTGCTATACCTAAAGGTTCTACGATATACCCAATATGCATGATTTTCTTGAATTCCTTGCATACTCTTGGAGAAAGTTTAATCAATTGCAGGAGATTAATGTCTGGTTTAACTTTGCAAAGGGAACTTGCTAGATCAAAGTCGTGGTAGTTAGCCAAAGTTCTATTCTCGCGCCAAATCGTTCTCTTCTTTGGTCTTTGGACCGGTCTTTGGACCGGCTTTAGTGTCTCTTTTAAACTTTTGCCTTCTTTCTCGGCAATCCCTTATCCTTCGGGATCAACTTTACTATCAACAGGCATTAAAGGTCCACCTTCCATATCAGGATTCAGAACTTGATTTCCCCTAGCCTCTTGCTTAGGGTTTCCCTTGATAGGTTTTACAGTTCCTTTGTCACCCTCTTTAATCTTTTGATCTCTTATTACGGCTCGTAGATTAGAAGTTTTAGCATCATTGACACATACAGCCTCAATAAGGCCGACTCCATTGCCATGAGGCAACTTCTCTACAATAGCCTTTCCTCTTTGCAGTATTTGTCTTGGTCCCTCATCTTCCTGGATATTATTCCCTTGTGCACGATGGTTAACTAGACCTGGCAGTTTATTCCCTTGTTGGACAGAACTAATCTTACTCCAATAAGTAGCAGCTAAGTGGCGAGACTTTTCACAAATATCGCATTTGACATTCGGGCAATTCCTAGGGAAATGTTGGCCATCACACCACTTATAGCTGAATCTTGAGGGGGCACCCTCTTCAGGGCATCAGCTCCCTATCAAATTTTGCTACTTCTTAAGAAATTTGATATCCACAGCTATTTGTCTATATTGTTCAAAAATCATATCGGTGTAGTGCCTCATTATGTCCTTAACTTTGCCAAGGACATTAAACACAATCGACTCATAGTCGTGATCATCTTTCATCCCATCGGCCTAACCACTTGATTAGGAATTGGTCGCTAACCTACTAAGACAATATTTAGATTTATTGTTTGGCCTCCACTACTTAGTGGGCCCGTATGACTAGCCATAGGCATAGTCATACTATTGGGAGGAGATGGTAGCATAGGCAGATTCAACATGATACTCCCTCTGCCATTCACATTTGACATGGGTGTTGAGATATTGAGCTCCACTCGTGATATGCCAGGGTGACCGTTGTGCATTTATGTCACCGACTTGTCAGTTACAGATGCGGTTGGTACACCGCCCATGAATAATAGCTAGATGACATCTATCCTTATCTACTCTAGTTTGTGGCTCAGTTAGTATGCCACCTTAGTTAGTTGAGTTTGGTTTGAGACTCATATATAGGGTTCTTCTATTTCTATGTACTAGAGTTCTTTTTGGCTTACACAACTAAGAAGAGGAAAGCTATTTTCAGCCTCCACCTCTATGTGTATTCCCCCATTGTGCAAGCAAGAAAGCTATAAGTGAGACTCCTTCCTTCTCTCCCACAATCTTGACATGGTATCAGAGCCTTGTTCGTGGTAAGGAGCTCAAGAATGCAAGCCAAGTTCGTGGTGTTCTGGTAAGAAGACCAGTGTTGCTTTCATTTTTGTGGTGTGGGAGCAAGTCTCTGCAGGTAGCACAGCCGGAAAGTGCAGGAGTGCATTGTCTCAGGTTGAGACGCCCTTCGCGGTGAAGCAAGAGGGAAGTATATGCTGTGGGACAAGGCTTTAGCCTTAGGTGACCCTGTTTTTTTGATTTGAGGCCATTTCGGGGCCTGTTTTGGAGGCGGAAGTTTTCTACACACACTCAGGAAAAGGCCCTGTTTTATGCTATGCAACCACTATTCTACAAGTCGGTGAAAAGTTACCACAGAAATTGCATCGTATGCTTGTGTGCAGAGACATTGGGAGTTACAGAATCATCCTTGTTTCCTGTTTATGCAAAATCGTCACTAGGAAGTGACTATGTGGTCAAATACCACTTTTGCCATTTTTGTAGATTTGTCCTTGTGAGGGTGAAGCTGTGTTTTTTGCAGTGACAGAATTTTTTGCAGTATTCTGTAATGGCGTCTGATTCTCTTTCACAGATTGTAACTGAAAAGCTTGACAAGAACAACTTCCAAGCATGGAAGTTTAGAATGACGAATTTCCTTATGGGAAAAGGATATTGGGAATCTGTTGCAGGAAATGAAGAAGAACCAGTTCTTCCTGATGTTCCCAATCAACAGCAAATGCAGGCATTCAAAGCATGGCATGAGAGAGCCAGGAATGTTATGTACTGGCTGTCTATCAGTATTTCAGACTCTATGATTGTGCATATTCAGGATGCAAGTACGCCAAAGGAGGCATGGGATACTTTGTCAAAAATGTATAGCACAAATACGCAAGCCAGGAAAATGCAGCTCAAGCAAGAGTTGCATAATGTGCAAAGAGAAAGTATGAGCATCAATGACTACCACATGAAGGTGAAGAAGATTGCAGATGCACTTGCTTCCATTGGGTCGCCAGTGGAAGATGATGATTTAGTTTCTGTGACCTTGAATGGTCTAGGAAAGGATTATGCACAGTTTCAGACATCCATTTCAGTTCGTGAAAGATTTCCTGATTTTGAGGAGTTGATTGCTCTTCTAATTTCTGAGGAGCAAAGAAATGGTGGTGCATCTTCTTCAGGAGGAACTTCAAAAGAAACTGTCTTCTACTCAAATGCTGGAAGAGGTAGAGGCAGAGGTAGAGGAGGCCGTGGTAGAAATCAGAATATGCAGCAGACTCAAGAAAACTAGTCCTATGGAGGAGGACGTGGTAACTCTAAAGGCAGGGGGAGCCAAAGAGGTCGTGGTGGATGGCAAAGAGGCCAAAATGCAAACAGCAATGTTGAATGCTACTACTGTGGTAAAATGGGTCATATGGCTAAAGACTGCTATAAAAAGCAGAATGACATCAGGAATGGGAATTTGCAACAAGGAAATTATGCATCTTCTAGTAGACAGGGTGATGACAGAAATGAGCATTTGTTTATGGTGCAACACATGAACAATTCTGTGACAAGTGCAGAAGAAAGCAATGAAGTATGGTATGTTGACTCAGGTGCATCAAACCACATGACATGTCATGTAGAATGGATGCAGGATGTAAGAAAAATGGAAAAACTAGGATTTGTGGAGACTGGTGATGATACTGCATATCCTATTGTGCAGATTGGAAAAATTCCTTTGTCTATGCAGGATGGGAAAAAGAAATACATGTCAGATGTATTTCATGTCTCGAAAATCACCAAGAACCTGGTTTCTGTTGGTCAAATGGTTGAGCAGGGCTTGCATATCAGATTTAAGCCTCATGGATGCTTTGTTGAGGATATGAAAAATAAAGGTCGCTTGATAGCAAAAGGAAAGAAGAAGGGCAGAATGTTTACATTGGATGCATACATGCCTGAATTGAGTGCAGCAATGTTTGCACATGGGACCGGTGTAGTTGCAGATATTGATATCTGGCATAAACGCATTGGTCATGATAATGTACAGCGACTTAAATCAATGCAGGCCCAAAATATTATTGCAGGATTGTCTAAATTCAAGGTTGCAGAAATGCATAAGATATGTGAAGCCTGTCAGTTTGGAAAACAGGCAAGAAAACCATTTCCTAGACATGTTCAAGAGAGTAAGAAGCCATTGGAATTAATCCACTATGATGTGTGGACTACTAAAGATGCATCTCTTGGAGACTGTCATTATTTTGTTACTTTTATTGATGACTATAGCAGAAAAGTTTGGGTGTATTTTATGAAAAAGAAAAGTGAAGTTTTTGGGCATTTCAAAACTCTTAAAGCTATGGTTGAAAAAGAAACAGGCCTGCAAATAAAATGCCTAAGGTCAGATGGAGGGGGAGAGTACCTCTCAAATGAGTTTGCAAGGTTCCTGCAGGAGCATGGCATAAAGCAGCAATATTCATGCAGTCATATCCCACAACAAAATGGAATTGCAGAAAGGAAAAACAGACATATTGGAGAGGTATCTTGTGCCATGCTCAATGAAAAAGACCTACCAGATTTTTATTGGGCTGAGGCAGTTGCTACAGCAGTCTACATAATGAACAAAACTCCCATTGCAACAATACATGGGATGACTCCAGAAGAGAGGTATACTGGTAGGAAACCAGATATTTCTCATTTGAAAATTTTTGGTTGCATTGCCTATGTTCATGTGCTAGATGAGTTGAGATCCAAGTTGGATCCAAAAGCTGAGAAGTGCATCTTTATTGGTTACTCTTTGCAGCAGAAAGGGTATAGATTCTATAACCCTTCTACTCGTAAGTTTACAGTGGGCAGAGATGTTGTTTTTGATGAGATGAGTAGCTGGTATAAACCAGTAAATGTGATTGATAATGTAGATGCACAGAATGGTAATGCTACACAGAATTCACAGCAGCAGTCACAAGATATTAGTGGACCTGGAGCGTCCTCTAGCAGTGGTTCACATTCTTCGCCATGGACAGGCAGATTGAGATCAGGAGAATCTTCTCAAAGCAATGCAGATAGTGGTATGCAGGTATCACGAAAAGGAAAAGAGAAGGTAGATCAGCCCATGTTTGATGTGAATGCAGGTCACTCTTATGTGGATGGTGAATCCAGTGGCTCAGAACAGAGCATTGATGATGAGTTGGGTATTTCTTCTATTGTTACACCTGGAGTAAGGAAGACCAGGGATGTTTTGAGAGCACCTGGAAGTAAGCCTACTTTGCGTAGGTCTACCAGAGCTAGGTATCCTGTGGATAGGCTGAAATATGATGGATTTATAGCCATTCCCTATGCATATATAGTCAAAGTGATACAAGAACCAAAACCCACTTCTTTTGAGCAAGCCATGGGAAAAGAAAAATAGGAGAAAGATATGGATGAAGAAATGGATGCCTTGGAAGCAAATGCTACATGGGAGTTTGTACCTTTGCCTAAAGATAAGAATGCAATTGGCTGTAAGTGGGTTTATAAGGTGAAGCACAATGCAGATAGTTCTGTGAACAGATACAAGGCAAGATTAGTAGTCAAGGGGTATGCACAAACATATGGCATTGACTATGAAGAAACATTCAGTCCGGTTGCAAGGATGGCAACCATAAGAGCAGTCATTGCTATGGCTGCATCAAAGGGATGGTCTTTACATCAGATGGATGTAAAGAATGCCTTCTTGCATGGTGATTTGCAAGAAGAGGTCTAATGGAGCAGCCACCAGGTTATGTGCATGCTGTTCATCCTAAGTTTGTTTGCAGGTTGAAGAAAGCCTTGTATGGCTTGAAGCAAGTACCTAGAGCATGGTCTGACAAGATAGAGCAGTATCTTGTCACTATTGGCTTTCAGATTTCCAAGGCAGATTTCTCACTTTATGTGAGAAAAACAGAGAAAGGTATTATGCTGCTTGTCATTTATGTTGATGATTTGATTATCACAGGTGATAGTGATGAAGATATCCTTCATGTGAAAATGCTATTGAAGTAAAAGTTTGAGATGAAGGATTTGGGAGAGCTGCGTTATTTCTTGGGCATTGAGGTGATTAGATCACCAAGTGGGATATGGCTCTTGCAGAGGCAGTATGGATTGGACATGCTGTCCAAATATGGGATGACAGACTGTAAGCCTATTTCAGTTCCTTTGGAGCAGAATGTGAAGTTGAGCACAGATGCAGGTGAGCTTCTCGAAGACCCTACTATGTACAGACGCATAGTAGGAAGTTTGATTTATATGACTATTACCATGCCAGATTTGAGCTATGATGTTGGATTGGTAAGCCAGTTTATGCAGGCTCCAAGGAAACCACATTTGGATGCGGCTAGACGCATACTCAGATATGTGAAGTCCACATTGCAGTATGGACTATTTTATGAGACTGGCGTTCAGATACAGTTACATGGATACACTTATGTTGATTGGGCTGGTAGTATTTCTAATAGACGATCTACCAGTGGATATGTGTTCTCTTTTGGGAGTGTTGCAGTCACTTGGAGCAGCAAGAAACAGGCTACAGTTGCCTTGTCGAGCACAGAGGATGAGTACAGGGTGCAGCAATGGCTGCATGTGAGGTAGCTTGGTTGCATAAGCTACTTTATGATATGCATCAACCCACAGATGGGCCAGTTCTCATTTATTGTGACAACATGAGTAGTATACATTTGGCAAATAACCTAGTCTATCATGCTAGAACAAAGCACATTGAGGTGCATTATCACTATGTGCGGGAGAGGGTTTTACTAGGTCTTATTGATCTAGTTTATGTCAGCACAAAAAATCAGGTAGCTGACATATTCACGAAGGCATTGGGCGCAGAGAAGCTAGGAAGTTCAGAGACCTGCTTGGTGTGCAGGAATTGGGATTGAGCTCGAGGGGGAGTGTTGAGATATCGAGCTCCACTCGTGATATGCCAGGGTGACTGTTGTGCATTTATGTCACCGACTTGTCAGTTACAGATGTGGTTGGTACACCGCCCATGAATAATAGCTAGATGACAGCTATCCTTATCTACTCTAGTTCGTGGCTCAGTTAGTATGCCACCTTAGTTAGTTGAGTTTGGTTTGAGACTCATATATAGGGTTCTTCTATTTCTATGTACTAGAGTTCTTTTTGGCTTACACAACTAAGAAGAGGAAAACTGTTTTCAGCCTCCACCTCTATGTGTATTCCCCCATTGTGCAAGCAAGAAAGCTACAAGTGAGACTCCTTCCTTATCTCCCACAATCTTAACAATGGGGTCCCCTTGACTCCCATTGGTCAAGGCCAAACTATTACCATTCCAATTTATCCTTGCTGCGTAAGCCACTTGCAACAGCAACTCTACTCCTACTGCTTGGGTGATAACAATGTCAATGTCGGCCAAAATGACACTACTGAGCCACACCTGGATATTGAAATCCAATCCATGTAGGAAATATTGCAACTGTGCAGCCAGTGGAATGGGAATATAAGTATTAAGTTTGCAAAGAATTTGCTTTAGCTTCTTGGCATAGGCTTGGATGTTCTCATTTGGCTCTTGGTGTATTACATTCAAGACATGCAACCAATACTGTCCACCTCTCTCAGGAGCAAACTCTCTACGGAAAGCTGTGAAGAATTGGTCAGTGCTAGTTGTGGTTCTGACCTCTAGACCGTGATACCATACTGTTACCCTTCCTTTTAACGTCATGTTGAAGAATATAATTAGGTGTCCTTCATCTTGGATTCGATAGTTGAACATGAGCGTTTGAAACTCCTTAATATGGAGTTCTCCATCTTCTTCTGCTAACCCATGGAAGATGGGCAAAGGTGCTCCTAATGCTGGTAAATCTGGTGTCCCTATTGGAGTTGTGATGGGTTGTGCCATAGCTACAACTGGATTGACAATAGGAGCTTGTGTAGGTAAAACCACACCCCCACTTGAAGTGGGTTGATTGACTGGAAATGGGGAACTACTAAGACTTCCACTTGTGCTCAAAGGGCTACGTATGACACTCAAGTTATTAGAACCATTGTCGCTTATGTGTTGTGGGCTACTTCTTTGAGGGGAATAACGCCTTACAATCTCCAACCACTGTCTAGCCCTCTTAGCACATTCCGCTTTTTGTATTTTCGCTTGACCATTCTTGTCAGAGGACATAAACCAACTATTTTGTCCCTAAAAACCCTAGATTTAGAACCACCACTTGTTGGCGGCTCTCGACAGACGCACTAGTGATGGGATCTAAAATGGGCCGGCACTGGCTATGGCACTAGCCGCCTCATGCACAAAAGAGACAACCCCACCACATGACCTCACAGGCCAGGAGCATCTATGATACACCAATGAACACTAGATAGACTTAATTATGTGTTTGCTGATATGTAGTCCAATGTCTATCTTCCCTTCCCCTCAGAGGGAGATCCCATAACATGTAGGCATAGTGCCTTGTCATACAAACATCAGGAAGCTCCCCTCTATTGATTGCCGCATCTCCATTGCGACTCTCCTACACCTTAGGGATTGGCCCCAAGATGCGTAGCTCCAACATATAAGACATAACGCACAAACTCTACTCTTTTCTTTTTTTGTACGATCCAAGAATATATAAATCCTCACCAAGCAGTCCCAAGGAAAGCGTACAACTAACCTATAGCGAAGGCTCCTTTCCACTCAACGTATAAGTCATGTCCTAGGAAGACAATTGCTATATAATCCATGCTTGATACCATGCCATGCATCATGCATGGTGCATATGATCCTAGTGCACAAAAAATATTTATCAAATCAATATTTTGTGATGTGGAAAAAATAACCCTTTCATGATTTTCACTAAACGTATGCTTCAATCTATGGAGACTAGCACGGATTTCTTGTGCTACTAGCCCCTTAAACTGAATCATCGCAATTCTAAATGGAATGCACAATTAAATGTTTCAAAATTCAAACCCTCTTAGCCCTCTTAATCTCCTAACCTCACCCTTTCCCTCTAACATTTAGGTTATGCTGCGTTGCTGGAGCCCCAAGAGGAACACCAAGGAAAAGGAGATTCTACTGCAAGAAAATCTATCTTGTAACATCAATAAGCTTTTATTTCATTCTTTTGATGACCAAAACAAAGAAAACAGCAAATCTTCACGCAGCATCATAGTAGATATCTCCCACGGATTTGATAGAATCAATCATAATCTTCAACATCTTCGTAGAATCCATCAATAGAACAAGGAACATAAAGGAATACACCATTTTTGAATGGAAATCAATCACATAGTATTCATCTTCAATGTCTTCATAGTTTTCTCTCTCAATCTCTCATATACAGATACACTATTTTAATAGAATTTGACTATCTCTGACTTTCTATATATATATAATGCATCATATCCTCACTATAATACTCAATAATGACTCTCAATAATCCTTCTTAGGTCGTGGATGCACCTCCTAAGAGGTATGTCTAATGTGAAGAGGCACCAGAGCCACTACAGCGTCTCTTCATAGCTCACTACTGTCATTGTCACTCCAGTCTTCTCTTCAATCTTCAGCAACTGCTTCTTCCATTTGTTTTAGCTCTTTTGAACTTAGATTCATCATTTCCAAAAGTTAGAAAAAATTTCAAAGTCAAACATACATTCTACAGAACACTTACAAAAGATCTACAGAATAGAACAGAATAAGAACATAGCAGATACAGAACAGAGAGAGAGGTTCTACAGAAGATCTACAGAGGGTTACAAAAGGTAATCAGAGAACAATAGATCCTTATAAATCATATTAAAACCATTCCAAACTATAAAAAACTATTCAATAAGCTTCAAAAATATTTCAACCTTCATCAATCATCAATCCATGCTTCATATAGAAGAAAATCAGAACAAAACAGAAGCTATACAGAAGGTATCAGAACCAATCAGAACCTCAACAGAACCTATCAAAACATCACAGAGCCTCATATTTCTACTAAAAATCATCATGAGTTTTCAAAACATAATCAATATAATCCAAAACACTCTCAAACACTTTCATTAACAACCATACATCACTCTAAATCCATCCAAAATCAACCATTTAGACCTCAAAAACAACAAAAAATCTATCAAAAATTCAGTCTTTTTCCACTCTCAACATATCCCCACACTTAGAAAGGAAGTGCCCTCGCGACCTAAAGAAAAGAAGAATATAAGTTCACTAAAGAGCTCAATTTGATCTTTTTTAGTGTCTTCAATAATCACTCCACCAGGACCCCAAATTATCACCTGTACCTCTAGAAAAAAATACTACTAAAGGAAAAATTTGTTATTCATTAACACATCTGATAATCAATATAAAGTCATAACAAATTTGTAAAGGATATAAGAGGTTTCTTCTTCAGCTTTCCATCATAGGCTTGCCATCCACCATCACCATCAATAATTGAAAAGAGAGCTCTCAAACAAATTATTTAACCAGCACGAACTCATCACATACAAATTAACCCACAACACAAACACTAAACACAAAACAACTGTCTGAATGACACCTCCAAAAAGAGAGATATATATCATTAAGAATAATCCAAAATACATTGCAAAGACATCAATGAAGGTGATCCCTCTTGAAGGCTTGGTGATTAGGAAAATGATCCATGGATAAGGACTCATCCACAAATGTCTTGGGAGGATTTTGAAAGAACTAAAGGCAGCACATCCTTTCTAGCAAAACAAGGTATCTGCTAGGTAGACATAGGCATGAAAATATAGGACATCCAACTGTTGGGAATCAATGTTCATATTGACATTCATACAAAGCTTTGGAATGGCCTTTTGATCGTTATGGGAATGCCTATGCATATATGCTAAGTACCAAGCAAAATGAGCTGTCAATCTCATTGACGGATCTAGAGATTGTGAATATTGGTGAGAAAAATGGAGGTAATTTTGGTATGCTTGACTAGTAGTTGTCCAGTCCCTTGGAATTAATGGCCAATTAATCTGTGGTCCCGTGAGAGAATTAGTTGAGCTCCATCCTCTTCTTCTCAAAATTTGCTGATCAAATCCTTCATACCCACTAACCAACTGAGGGGGTTGAGAAATAGAAGTGGGAGGAGATGGAAGTGGAATAAGTAAAAGAGGATGAAGAGATGGGTAGGAAAAATCATAAAATGAGGAATAAGCTAAAGAAGGAGTGGCTAAAAATTTAAGCGAATCAGTTAGGAAAGATGCCAATTGATAAGTAGGAAAAATAGAAGGTATATGGATAGATGGAGGGCATGGCAGAGAAGGGAAAAAAACTCGATCTTCAATGAAAGAACAATAGGTAAAGATTGGAATTTGAGGAAAACCTTGAGGTTGGAAAAGGAGAGGTAAGATAGCTGCTGAGTTGGATTGATAAAGGGAAAAATAAGCATCATAGTGATGGGCCATAGGTTGCTAGTACAATAGCCTAGGAACAGAAGGACCTAAAACAGATTGTCTATGGTAGGCATCAAAGAAGGATGAATCAAATGGATGGTTCTTGGAAAGATAAGCTAGGAGATCCACCCTCAGTTAGTTAGTGCTCTACACATGAGTTGAAGCTGTATTCTGACGTTGGTTCACGACTACAGAATCAATCATTGAATGCCATGAAGCGTCAGGGCAAGTAGCCACTTTAGAAGAATAGCACTGGAACATGTCATCTATCCTCAACTCCAAATAGTTGACATATAAGGTAGCTTGTAAGACCACATCCCCCACATACCAAGCCAAATCTACATCATCTGAAATTAACACATCACCTCGTAGATACATATAAGACAACAACATGGTATCCGTCGTCACAGAATCTTCAAAGACCATATGGACAACTTTTGTCAACAAATCAGAAGACCAAGCCCCACTCCAACCATCCTCTACAAGAGGGAGATCCATCGTTGAAAGCTTTATATAGAAGGCCAACTTCTGCAACTGATAGTGGAAAAAAAAATAATGGTTTGGAGGAACATACTCTTGAAAGTGCTCAAATGTAGACCATAACAAATCCATCCTGGACTGCAATCTTTCCACTTTATCTTGAAACAACGGACATAATGTGGTCTGTCTCTGGAGAACTGCCAAGTCCTGCTGAGATATAGAAGGAATCAGGGGAACATTGGGGCTTGGAGGAATGGATCGTGACTATGCCAGTTGGTCCTGCAAAACTACTTAATCTGGGAAGCTTGGGATTCCAATGTATTATGAGTAGTCTGCAAAGCTGACAGGTTTGTATCTAAAAGAGTCTTAAACTCTTGAGCTTCTTTAGACATTTTCTCTTTCTCTTCTGAAACTCTAGTGACCTCTCATTGAGCTTCTGCTAACTGAGTTTTCAAAGAAGATATTTCTTCTCTCTGGATCTCAATCATTTGGGTATGCTGCTCCATCTGCTTAAATAGATAAGCAATAGTGTCTTTAGTAGAGGCTAACTCTGTGGTTGTCTTATGCAACTAGTCTTGGGATTGCATCAATTCTTTATAGAAAGAAGCATACAATTGTTGAACACAGGCTGTCACTGAGAGTTCAATAGAACTCTAGATGTCATTAAAAAGTAAAGGAATGGCATCTCTTAACACTAAACTGTTCAGTGAAGGAATTGATATGTCCAAAGAACCCTCTCAATGTGCCCTGAATAAATTGTTACATGTGAGGTAGGCAGGGAGGTCACTTCTAGAGGTAGTAGGAACTTGTACTGAAGGAATGACTGGGGGAGTTTTCTCAGCTACACGCTTCAAGTGCTTCCGCTAAATGACCAATGGAGGAGGGGAATCAAGATCCTCTATGTCAATGGGTTTTGAATCCTCTGAAGGTGGAGGGGGAGAAACTGAATCTGATGGAGGAGGAGGAAGCACACCCTTCTTAAGGCCTGAATGTGTCAAGAAAGCATATAAATAGGAACCATAAGTGACATTGGTAACATTTCCTCAGGTCACTTTGACAAAATGTTGGTCCATCTTCGTAAGAAGGTAAGTACTCTAGTCAATGGCAACCCCTTTTAACACCATCCTAGAAGCTGTGAAAAGCTCTTTGGACAAATAGTGGAATGGTGTCTTGGTAGGCATGAACTTGTCTTGGAGAAATTGGCAGACTAGCTTCCAAAGAGGATCAGTGATCATGGAAAAAGACACTCCTGAAGTGTTAATCACCTTCTTGACATCAAGGACCTCTTTGGTCTGCTTCTGTAAGAGCTTGAGAATCTCATCATTTGAGAATAATTGTCTGGCTATAACAAAGGGTTCTCCTTTGTAGGGAAGAGACAAAGCCTTCCCTAACCCTCTAGGTGTCAAAACCATCGAAATACCATGAACCAAGCCCGATTTCTTGCTGTATGACGCAAGAAACTCATCATACAAGGATGGATCTTCTAGAATCAAAGGAAGTGAGGCAGCCACAAAAGTTACAAGGCCTGCTTTCGCGATAGGCTCAAAAGTCAGTAGGAAAGAATAATTCCTATTGATCAATGGGACATACTGAACAGGAGGAGGAGCTTGAGGCGTCATTCAGATGAAATACACACACACACCACAAAACACAGACAATCACAAAGAATGCCTACAAAACAACAAAATAGCTATAAAAACGAAATCGATCAAAAGACCACACACATATGTAACTAACCAATTGACCACCCCAAACAACCCACATCCTAGAAAAAATTCGGCATGAACCCTACACATATGCGACCGAAAGCTTCATGCTATGTAACAAGCAAGTACCCAAGGCCCTATATTAGGCAAAAAAGAAGAAAACTACAAACCCCACCCGTAATCGTATCACACAAGCAAACCATAATGCCTCAAAAACCTAACAAGCACATAACTAGAACTTTGACCAACAATTTTCAGCTAAAAGGACTATATGTGTCCATCTCACGAAGCGTATTTATTAAAAAGGAAAAAAAGTACAGTGAGGGGAATGGTTTTAATGAAGGGTTCATGTTAAGAAATTCTTAACAATGGTTGAAATTTTACTAGGTTGTAAGCCTTAATAAGAAAATGATGGTTCATTTTTTAATTGTTAGTTACAATCTATTAATGTGAAACAATGCTTTTAACGAAACCTGGACTTCAATACCTAGACTGGGGTCTCTAAATGCATATTCATTAATTAAAAGTTTAATGTGTCTGAAGCTCTTTTCTTTTTCAGCGTGTGCATTTTTATGACGGCTGGTTCGTTTTTATTTAAAAAAATTAAAGTGCCTCTAAAGCGCACGTAGCGTGTGCAAAGTGAACGGCGAGTTGATTTTAAGTTATTAGAAAAATGTGTGTTTAGAGCGAGCGCGCGTAAAGAAGTGGGTGAATAAAGTTCATTTTAATAATTAACTGTGGTTAAGGGATGACTAAAAATAAATAAAACACGAAAAATAGATACCTGGTAGGGTGTGTATGCAAGAGACTGAAGGCGCACTGAGTAGTCCCAAATGCAAGGAATCCAACAAAAAAGCAAAAACCACTAACTGGAAAAAATAAAGTACCTTAGTTTATTGTTTTGTTTTAAAAAAACAAAATATAAATATCAAAGAAATATTAGGGGGTTCACATTTGGTTTAGGTAATGCTAATTAATGTTTGGGTGAGATTGTTATTAGTATTTATTTATTTATTTATTGTAATTTAGGTGTGTTTTGATTTTGGATTTTATTTTATTTATTTTTTCTTGATTATTTTTTTCTTTTTTTGGGTATATTTTTATTTTAAAATATTTCAAAAGCAGTCAAATGCATTGATGGAATTTTTTGTGATTTTTTTGAATTTAATTTTGATTTTTAGGGATTTTTAATGATTTTTTCTCAAATTTTAGTGAATTTGAAAAAGATTTTAAATATTATTATTTTTTTGCAATTAATTTTTTTGTATTATAATCAGCATGATCAACCAAAAAAGTACCCAATTTAGTAAGAAAATTTTCAGTAATTTTTTTTGTTTTTAAATTAAATTTTTATGAAATTTTAAATATTTTTAAGTGTTTTTAGGTATTTTTAAAGAGATACCCGGGTTGTGTGTGACCAGTTGTGTGGGCTCAGGGATGGCATGCTCCACCGCACGGAGAAGACCAAACGCGCGTCCTCGCACGTGAACACCTATTGGTCACATCCCGTACGCACAGGCACACCTAGAGAGGCCGCACGGCGTAGGATCAGTGGAGGGAGAGGGGAGAAGGGGCAGGAATGGGGGCTAACACGGGGGGAAACTAGGGTTAGTAGAGGGGAGGAAATTAAATGACCTAAGTTAGGTTAGGTGACATAGGGTAGTTAAGTGAATTAAGGTGAGTAAGTGGATTAAGTGGATTAAGTTAAATAATGTAATTAAGTAAATTAAGTTGATTAAGTTAATTAAGATAAGTAAATTAATTTGAGTAAGTTAATTAAGTTAAGTGAATTAATTAAGTAAATTAAGTTGATGAAGTTAATGAGCCTAACCAGGAAGAGGAGGGAGGTAGGCGGCGGCCCGCGGCTGCGTGGTGGGAAGAGGGGAGGAGGAAGATTTCGAGGGCGGTGGTGTCGCAGGGGAGGAGAGGATGCGGCGGCGAAGGTGATGGGGAGAGGAGGCGGCGACATCGACAGAGTTTGACGGGAGGAAGGAGGAGGGAGAGGGAGGCGGGGGAGGAGGGTTGGCGGCAGTTTGCGGGGGGAGGAGGCACAGGGGGAGGAGATTCCGTGGGAGGAGGGAAGGGAGGAAGCAGAAGAGAGGTAGGAGAAGGAGGGTCGGCGGCAGCCCGCGGGGGGAGGAGGCGCAGGGGGAGGAGAGTCCGTGGGAGGAGGGAAGGGAGGAAGCGGAGGAGAGGTAGGAGGCACGTGGGGGGAGGAGATGAAGGAAGCAGAGAGGAAGGAATGCGGGAGGGGATGAAGGCAGGATGGGGAGTTGGAGCGCGCCAACAGGTAAGGTAACAAATTTTTTTAAATAAATAAATAAATAAATAAATAAATAATGTGTTATTAGTGTGGTTTGTTTGTGGGGTGTGTGGGAGGTTGGTCTCTTTTTTTTGTGTTGTTTTTTTTGTTTAAAAAAATTAAATTTGGTATGTTTGTGAAAAATGAGCACACCCCCGTCCTGCGCGCATGCGCGGGGCGGGAGTAAAAAAATTTGCATTGGCGGGATCAGATAGGGCGGGGACGGTGACACACGAGGCACAGAGGCCACGGGGGTGTCTCGAGGCGCTTAAAACCAAAAACAGGCGCGTTCACACGTGACACGAGAAACGCAGCCACACGGCAAAAATGAAGAAAAATTAATAAAACCCAAACCGCAAGTTGGATCGAAAAATTGTAAAAAGGAAAAATATGTTGAGAGACGATGGAAAAATGATAGAAAAATGCAACACAGGTTCCGGGGCAAAATTAGGGTGTTCACATGGAAAAAATGCAAAAAACAGACTCGAAAACACATATGTGTGTTAATATCGGAAAATCCACTCGTCGGAACGAAGTGTGAAAAGAAGAAAAAATGTGCAAAATAATATGCCCAACAACCCTATCATGGCAAAACACAGTTCCGATCGAGATAGGACGCATTCACATGGGAAAAACCCCAAAAATGAACTCAAAAATTAATACTGGAAGAACCAATTGTCAGAATGAAGTGCAATAAATAGGAAAAATGTCTGAGGGAAGGGGAGTCACATGGCTGGTGCAACAAAACTCAGTTGGGGGGAATTAGGAGGGGTTCACATGGAAAAAATAGGAAAAATATGCACGATAATGTCCCGAAAACCCGCAAAAATGAATAGCAGATGAACCATGCATCGAAATGACAAGGAGTAAAAGGAAAAAGTGTCAGGGGGTATGGGTAGGGTAGGGCTGGCACATCAGATCAGTGTTCTAAAGCAATAAAAGCAGGTTCACATAGAAAACCGTCCAATTTACGAGATTTGCTTCAAAAATTAATAGCTTTAGAACTGTCTATTGGAACAGGGGTTGGTAAAAAGGAAAAATGGGCTGTTCAAAGGGACGAACAAGGCTGTAAGGCTGGATGTGATTCTCAGTGAACATAGGGTGCATTCACATGGAAAAAATCTCAAAACAAAGGATAAAGGCAAACGACCAAGGAACATCGTCGGGGACAGGGTGAAATAAAACAGAGGAGTGGGGAAGGGAACCCATCAGAGCATAAAAAATGAATTTTCCGCATTTGGAGGTGGATAGATATATTTCCATGATGATACGCAGAACTGATGCATAGGGATGCACCCCCACACTTAAGACCTTAATAGGAAGGGTAAACCAAACATCAAGTACCTAGTACCACACGTTAGACCAACCACGAATGTCCCCACACTTAAGACATGACCGTCACTGAGAAACAAAAGGTGTAGGGTTAGAAAAACTTGGCCCATATTGCTGAGGAGTAATGTCGACTATCGAGGTTGCGTCTTGTGTCATTGTCGGCTGTAGGAAGTACCAAGGTGACTTCACACACAACACATGTCCTTCATGGCCAAGACCACACAATAACACCTAGGGAGGTAGTTGGTTGAAGGAATGGCAAGAATTTCGTCGATGACAAGGGATATTGCACTCAACTCACGATCACTCAAATGGAATGAAAGAATAGTCACTCGCTCCATTACTAACATCACTCGAGTGAATAATGATGAAACTTAGAGCTCACATCTGGTTTAGGAATCAACAAGGGAATGGTGCAAAGGGAGTATGCCAGGGTGCACAATTGATGGTGCATCAGTGCGTCCAACCCGTCTAGCATAGGTGCAAGCAGGAAGGCTAGAGAGCCTTGCAGTGCCGTGTATAGAACAAAGTGATGTGTCCTGTGCTGATAGGAGAGACCCATCCCATGGGTGCATAGGGAAATGAGAACATACCTGACTCCAATTGTCGTAACGTTCCTCAATCCTCACCTCTCAATAATTGATTGAAGAAACACTAGTCACACTCAACCCACCCTCTGTCTCACACTCGGTTGAAAGATACAGAGGGCAGCCCATTCCTGAAATCCATTAATGTAATCCTCACTGTCACTTGTGCAGAGCTTGTATGCCTTGTGCACTTTTGATGGTGCAACTTTGCATCTGTCCTGTGCCAGCATACAGTGTAAGAAGAAAGGCTAGGGAGCCTTATGGTGCAGTGCACAAAAAAAGATTTGTGCATTGTGCATTGAGAGGCCCATCATGTGCGTGTAGCACTTCGTTCACACATCTCACCTCTCATTTGATTTGAAGGAAAAAACTGGTCACTCACCCTACCCTCTATCTCACTCGTAATTGAAAGATACAGAGGGCAGCCCATACTCATGTCCCCATCCTATTAGGATGAAAGGTCACATCACTCAAGGGGTTGATGAAGATCATGTCGGCTGTTGTTGTCATCAGGATCTTGAAGATGAGGCATACCCAGGGAGGCAGTCAACAAGTCTCGTACTTCAATGATTTGTAAGAAAGGTCATCTGTTAAGAAGGATAGACAGACTGATATTGCAGAGACAACGCACCAAGGGAGGTGGCTTCAAATTACTTGCTAAAAAGGTATGGCTAGTGAATCAGCTATCTTGAATTACAAGGTGTTACCACCTTTTCCACAGTCAACTTCCTGCCCAAGGGTGTTTCCACCTTTTCTTGGAACGAGGCTTGTTATGATAGGGAATTTCTTCCTTTTATCCCATAACAGTTTTGTTTTTTTGTTCTTTTTTTTTCTTCTCTTTTTCTTTCTTTTCTTTTTCCCTTTTTTTTTTCGTTAAGAAAGAGAATGGTAGAAATACCATGTATCAAGACCAACCTATGTACTGTTGTTGGATCAGACGAGAAGAGAACAAGGTCGGGTTGAGAGGTATTAGTGAGGGGCTAGCAGAACGAGACCGCCTCATGAGAAGAATCATAAGGGCTATCAGAAGCACAAAGAAAAAGACAGTGCGACGCCCAAAAGGGGAAGGGTAGGTCGACTGTGATTGTCAAGATCCCTAGGGAAGGAAGTACTTCTTCAGACGATAGTCGTTGATCAGGAAGGGATCATCAGAGGCATCAATGGTCTACACCTGAACAAAGCCATTAGGATTGACAACAAGTACCTTGTATGGGCCCATCCACCGTTGTTGAAGCTTGCCAGGAAACTTGCCAAATCTTGAATCATAGGCTAGGACAAGGTCACATTTTTTGAACTCCTTGTGCTTGATAAAATTGTCATGATAGGCCTTGTGTCACGCTTGAGTGGTTTCCATACATTGTAGGGCCATCCTTCGAATCTCATCCAAGCATTCCAAGTGAAGAAGGTGGAGTTGCAGTGACACATCATCTTTCAAGCATTCTTTAACTGCAACTCGCAAAGAGGGCAATTCTAGTTCAACAAGGAAGACGGCTTCTGTACCGTACACTAGCTGGAAAGGGGTCTGTCCTGTAGCTGCCTTATGGGAGGTTTTGTATGGCCAGAGGGCCTCTATAAGTTGATCATCCCAGTCGTGACGATGTGCGGCAATCGTTCTTGTCAGGATTGAGCAGAGGATGCGATTGGTGACTTCAACTTGGCCATTGGCTCTGGGATAATAAGGAGTGGACTTGCGATGGCAGATCTTATATAGCTCCGTCAGCTCCTCCATGATTTTGTTAAGGAAATGAGTATCTCTGTCACTTACCAGCTCTAGAGGACTGCCAAAATGGGTGATAATATTTTCGTACATGAACAAGGCTACGATGTTACCATCATCCCGCTTCAGAGCTTTAGCTTCATACCACTTTGTGACATAATCTGTACATACTAAGATGTATCTATTCTGCTTCCGTCTGGTGGGTGGATCAATGGGACCCACAAAATCAATCCCCCACTTCTCGAATGGCTTTAGGGGTTGTAGTGGCATGGCACTTGTTTTGGTGGGTTTCCCCATTCGCTGACAAGCATCACATCTCTTACAGTAGTCATATGCATCCTTGTGGAGGTTTGACCACCAATATCCTACTAATAGAGCCTTCCTGGTGGTTGCTTCTCCTGCGAAGTGTCCACCACATGGTTCGTCATAGCATGCTTTCAATACTATGCCGATTTCCTCCCCTGCAACACATCTTTGCAGCCCTTCATCTTTGCCTCTCTTGTATAGTGCACCGCCTAGCAAAGTGTAGGGGGTTGATTCTAATAGAAGCTTCTTCTTCTCACAGCTTGAGATGCTAGGAGGATACTGTTTAGTTGCCAGGAAGTTGGCTATGTCTGCATACCAGGGAGTCACTGTTTCAAATAGAAACAAGGAAGTATCAGGAAGGTCTGGATCATTCTGTTCCTCTTATGCAGTTTGAGGGATCTGTGATAGATGATTGGCTAGGACATGGGAACGGCCAGGCTTAGTGGCCACTTCAAAATCGAACTCCTGGAATAGGAGCAACATCTCATCAGCCATCTTTTAACATCTGCTTTGTTCATCAAGAAGGACAGGGCTTCATGATCCACGTAGAACTTGAAATGAGTGGACAGTAGATAGTGTCAAAACTTCTCTAGTGCAAACACCATTGCCAAGCACTCAAGCTCTGTCACTGTATAGTTTCATTCCCTATCAGTGACCTTTTGATATAGGAGAGAACCTAGCCCTTCAAGTGATGCATCTGTGTGCACATGAAACTCCTTCATCCAGTCAGGAGGCTGTAAGATAGATGCTTTGATAAGGCACTGTTTTAGGGTATTAAAGGCTTCTTCACAGTCACATCAATCGAAAGAAAATCTACATATTTCCTTAGGACCTTGTGCAGAGGGGCTGCCTTGGTTGTAAAATGTGCAATAAATCTTCTGTAGTAACCCACATAGCCAAGAAATCCTCTCAATTGCTTGAGGTTTGTTGGTGTTGTCAAGGCGGGAATCTTTTCAATCTTCGTCGGGTCTATTGCAATCCCTTGTGCAGAGACTATATGGCCCAAAAGAACTCCTAATGAGACACCAAAGACACATTTGTCGGGGTTGAGAGAAATCCCATACTCTCGGCATCTGTCAAAACATTGCTCTAGATATCCCCAATGCTCACGGATTAAACTATAGACACAGAAGTCATCAAGATACACCTCAATGAAATCATGAAGATGATTCTAGAAGGCAGCCATCATCTCTCATTGGAAGGTGGCAGGAGCATTATAGAGCCCAAATGGCCTCACTACAATACTCAATAATGACTCTCAATGATCCTTCTTAGGTTGTGCATGCACCTCCCAAGAGGTATGTCTAATGTGAAGAGGCACTAGAGCCACTACAGTGTCTCTTCATAGCTCACTATTGCCATTGTCACTCCAGTCTTCTCTTCAGTCTTCAGCAGCTGCTTCTTCCATTTGTTTCAACTCTTTTGAACTTAAATTCATCCTTTCCAAAAGTTAGAAAACTTTTCCAAAGTCACATATACATTCTACAGAACACTTACAAAAGATCTATAGAACATGATAGAATAGGAATAGAGCAAATACAGAACAGAGACAGAGGGTCTATAGAGGGTTACAGAAGGTCATCAGAGAACAGTAGATCCTTGTAACTCATAGTAAAACCATTCCAAACTATAAAAAACTATTCAATAAGCTTTCAAAATATTTCAACCTTCATCAATCATCAATCCATGCTTCATACAGAAGAAAATCAGAACAAAACAAAAGCTATACATAAGGTATCAGAACCAATCAGAACCTCAACATAACCTATCAGAAGATCACAAAGCCTCATATTTCTACTAAAAATCATAATGAGTTTCCAAAACATAATCAATATCATCCAAAACACTCTCAAACACTTCCATTAACAACCATACATCACTCTAAATCCATCCAAAATCAACCATTTAGACCTCAAAGACAACAAAAAAATCAATAAAAAATTCATTCTTTTTCCACTCTCAACAGTTGCATAGGTGTAAGGTATTATTTTGTATGTATTTTTCGCATAAAACAAAAAAAACATGAACTATAATGCATTAAAAACATCTAAATGAAGCCAAAATTCATACCTCAACTTTGTTATACAGCCACAACCAATAATCATAATTTTCTAGATTTTTATAATGCGAAATCCTATTTTTTTCTAATTTTAGCTATTTTTCTCTATTTATTTGTGTATAAAAATAGATTATTTTCCAATTCATGATTATGGACTAATTATGACAGCTGAAAGATGTTTTGTCTCAGAATTTTATCCCATGCGCATCTATTTTTCCCACCCGAAACTAATAAAACCTTCATTTTTACACTAAAAAGACACTTTTCGAGCCATAATTTAATTATTACGACTATTTATTATTTCGAGTCTACAATTATTTAAATGCAAAGTCCTCAATCATAATGAAAAAAATATCCAAACAAATTTTTGTTCCATATGAATTCCATTTCAACCATCAAACATCAACAAAAATCAAATTTTCTTTGTAAAAATAGTGCATATTGCTTATTTGCGTGTTGCTGGTTTTTTGATTATTTTCTTGGGTTGCCAATGGACCAACCAACAATAAGTCTTCAATGCTAAACATCTCCCCTCAGCCTTCTCTTGATCTTGGAGTAATCTGGTTTATGTTGGGCAAGCATCCTTCAACTGGTCTTCATTCTTCTTCATGGGCATGAACTGCCCCTTAAGGGGAGAGAGAGGGAGGAGAGAGAAAGATTGGTTTTGCACCTCCTCATCCGGGCAGCCATTTCAGAGGTAGAAGGTGGTGATAGGAAGCGAAGATAAGATGGAGATTAGGGATATGATTAGAAGGGGGGTTGTTTGCAACCTCCCCATAGCCCCTCTCCCCCACACGTCGCCTCCTCCATCCATGGCATTCAATTTCTCTCAGGCAGTGAAAAAAATGGGTCCCCCCCCCCATAAAATCAAGATTTTTAGGGGTCTCCCAAAGGGAACCCCCAAGGGTCACACCCTTTGGCCCTTTCTAAAGTCCATTTCCACTTGACCTTTGCCCCTTGGCCTCCCGGGCATCCCCATTTTCATGTCCGACGTCCGAATCAAAGTCTGAAAATTTTTGCTCGACCGTCTCAAAGGGTTGGGGGTAAAGGCGCCTCTACCTAGCCGCCTGTGTATTACTACATTGACAATACCCGCCACACTACACACTGCAGGTGGCGAGCGCCCATCACTGTCACTTTATTCTTTATTCTTTTAGTGACAGTTTGAATAAAGGAAGGCCCAGTCACACATTGTGACTATTGGAGTTCCCATTTGTGTCTCTCTCTCGGGGGGGGGGGGGGGGGGGGGGGGTCACTCATGAATATATGTATATATAATGTGAGTTCAAAATAAGGGGTTTTTAAAACACCAATTTTATACATTTTTTACATACAGAAGGGTGTCATATAAATGGGTTACTTACAGATTGAATAGAAAAGGATTGTGTTTTATTCAAGAAAAATTCACAGATTAGGATATTTATAAATAGGCCATGAATGTATGTTATATAGAGAATATATATATAGTGAACCCCCTGAGGTCTCTCTCTCTTCTTGCTCTTGCTCTTTGCCATAGCTCACTTCCAAGAAAAATTTGATCATTCTCACCTTTCAACTGTTATTAGAGCTTTGGATTAGAGCTTGATCATGGAGCTTGGCCCGGCATTACTTCAGCCCGAATTGAAGACTTAGAGCTTGGAGCTTCAATGCCAGCCATGGCTTCTTCCCCCCGAGGTAAGATTTCATCTCCCGCCTCTCCTCGGCCCTCATAGGCTCTTTGCAGGTGTTCCTTGGCTTCATTGGGCACCTTGTATGCCTCCACTTGCCCCCTCATCCTCAGCATAACCAGTAGGCCCCACAGTCAGCTCACGTTTTTTTTGTGTCTATTTCAAAATCTGGCTCAAAAATCCCATTTTTTCTCATATCTCGGGCATCCGAAACCCGATTTAAGCAAGGTTAGAGTCTAACTTGGGGTTTTTGGCACGCTTCGGACACGATGGCAATGCAAGATCTGCCAAATTCTGATCACAACATTTTTTGCAATAGATATGAGTTGATTTACAACAAGAAAATGTCATGCTCATAGCTTATGTAATGCTCCCAAGGCTTGGTATTTGATGCCCAGATACTTTGGGGATGTTTGCCCAATGTTTGGAGATGCTTTGAAACTTGGTTTGAGCTTCCATAGCTTGATCTATGCAGGGATTTACTGCTGTACATTGTTTGGGCAGCAAGGTTTTATTAGGGATGGCTTATGCATAATTCTCTTTGTTGACATTCGGGTGTCCTGTTGGATGTATTGATGCTTGGTCATCATGGTTTATGCCCAGATATGCTATTTGAGAGCTATTGAGCCTTGATTTGGATGTGGATACTTTGTTGTTGGTTGGAATTTACGCTACCTTGGTTGATAGGTTATTTTACCTCCAGTTTGGTTATGCCTATTGGTTTTGAGCTATGTCTTTGGAATATACAATGAAGTATTGACCTTCGAGGTATGACATCAAGCTTGTCTTTGGTTTAGAATCTTCACTTGAGCTTGAGCTTGGCTTTGGAATGCATTTGATGCTCCGTCTTGGATGTACATATGGCATGTATGTTAGCTATGTCTGACCGGTCTTGAAATGCTTGGCCTATGCCACTACTACATTGCTACTTACATTGTTTGGAGCCGATTGCTACTAATGCCTTGTCTTGGCTTGCATTTGGCTTTCGGGAACTTACTTGGGATATGTCTTGGCTTGGCAGAGTTGTATTTGGGATACAATTGATGTCTATGGATGCTCTAATTGGAGGCTATAGAGCCTATACACTCATGATGTCTTATTGATGTCTGGTCTTGGATCTTTCATCACTGGTGCTCTCATATGCCCTTCTTGAGCTTCTTGGCTTGATCCATACAGCTTTTGTGCTAGTGGGAGCATCGTTGGATGTTTGACAGACATTGAGCAGGTGGTATATGCTATTGAGCTTTGAGTCTTCCGAGACTGGGATCTTCTTCACTTGGATGTTGCATGGTTGATATGTCGTGGTCCTCATACATGTACTTGGGCTGATTTGGGATTCGCACTCCCTGATCATACACCTCTTTGTGTCAAGTCTTGCCAGTGTTGTGTACATTTTGCCCTATTACACACAGGGGGTATGCCGATTTACTAACAGATTTGTTTGACATGCTTGGGTGTTTGCTCGATGTCCGTATGATTGTCATATACTGATTTATGCCCGCTTGATGCTGGTTATGCTTTGATAGTCAGTGGTTGACTTGATGCATTGATTTTTCCTAAAGTTTGCTCTTATTATACTTGACTGTAATTTATTACAGCAAGCAATTATGTATATATTGATGTGGAATCTTCATGTTGAATCATCCTGATTTTATGTATTTTTGATGATACTTGGTGGGCAGCATCATTAGCTATAAGTTAGTGGTCATTTTGCCTTGGTTTTGGTGGTATTTTTGGCTGTTTACAACAGAAAAAACAAGCAGTTTTGAACTGTTTGCAATGTTTTGGAATAGATTATGGGTTCTTCTTCCACTGACAGTGCTATCTTCAACATCACTAAGCTTGATGGTACGAATTATGCCTATTGGAAGAGCCAAGTTTGGTAGGTATTGGTCCCGAAATTGTAGATAAAGCCACTAAGGATGCATGGCAAGCAGCTTGAAACTATGACTGATGACGAATGGGATGAGCTTGATGAGTTATGGAAGTCCATCCTCATCTTGTCTCTTAGTGAACATGTGCATTACAATGTGGTTGAGGAAGCACAAAGTGCTTGGGAGATTTGGGATAAAATTAAGAACCTCTATGACAAGAAAAGTCCAACAAGTTAGATGTATTGGTTGAAGCAACTTACGGACTTGTGCATGAAGGAGAATATGAAATGTCTACTCATTTGAGCCAATTCAATGCTATTCTCAAGAACTTGACTTTGCAGGGTATTACCTTTAATGATGAGATTGCTCCATTGTTTTTGCTTGGGACTCTAAGTGAGTCATGGGATGTATTCTGCACTGCCTTATATGCTCATGCTACTATTTTGAACTTGCCTGATGTAGAGAGTGCTCTTCTACAGGAAGAGATCAACCGTAAGAACTTGGATGCCTCTCGTGTGTTGCATGCTTTGACTGTTAGAGGTAGAGATGGTAATGCCAAGAATGATCGTGGGAATGGCCATGGTAGAGACTCGCAGAAGTCTAGGTCTAAGTTGCATGGTAAGTCACATAGCAAGTCTCATGGGAGAAATGCTAATCTGACATGTCATCATTGTGGCAAAAAGGGTCATATACGGCCATAGTGTCATGAGTTGCACAATGAGAAGCGCAAAGAGAAGGGGAAAGACAAAGTATAGGAAAAGTCCTCTGATCGCAACATTATGCTTGTGAAATCCAGTGTGAAAATCAAGGAGATAAATGTCATGCAGATTGATGACTTTGATGATGAGTACATACTTGCAACTAGTTCTTGTGATGCTACGTCGTTGATCGATGTTCACTCTATGTATGCACAATGCTGGCTCTTGGATTCTAGTGCTTCATTTCATGTTACATCATGCCGTGAGTGGTTCCACTCCTACCACACTGTCTCTAGTTCAGTTCGCTTGGGTGATGACAAGTCACTTGCTATTGTTGGCATTGTGGATGTACGGCTCCAATTCTCTATTGGCAGTACTTTTCTGTTACAAGATGTACGCCATGTACCTACACTTACATGTAGTCTTATGTTTGTAGAAGGGTAGCTTGATGATGCTGGGTTTCATGTTTCATTTGGGGATTCTGTCTAAAAGATCACCCATGGCAAACTTGTGCTTGCTAGAGGTGCCAAAGCTGGCAGCCTCTATCCTCTTGTAGTTGATGGGTCCTCTATTGTCCATTTTTTGTCAGTGGGTTCCATCCCACATGTATCTCTTTGGCATGCCCATTTGGGCCATATGTCCTTGAAGGGAATGAAAATGTTTTTTGGTTTGTAGTACTTACCACCCCTTGACTATGCATATTTTTATTCATGTGAGTATTGTCTTTATGGTAGACAAACTAGGAATACACATAAGAAGTCTTGTAGGACACGCATGAGTGAGCCCTTGGCATTGGTACATTTGGATGTTTGTGGGCCCATGCCTTGTCACTCTATGAGTGGTGCAAATTATTTTGTAACATTCATTGATGATTTTTCACATAAATTTTGGGCTTACCCCAATAATCTTAAGTCTGATGTCTTGGTTGCATTTCAGAGATGACTTGCATTTGTTGAAAACCAGATTGGGCATAGGCTGAAATGCCTTAGGATTGACAATGGGAGAGAATATGTGTCACGTGCTTTTGAGCACCTATGTGATGAGAGGGGTATTAAGTGTCAATTGACCACCTCCTATACCCCACCCCGAAATGGTTTGGCTGAGTGGATGAATAGAACCATCCAGGAGCATGTACGCAGTATGCTTAGCCATGTAGGCTTACCACAGAGCTTTTGGGCTGAGGCAATTAGTACAATTGTACATGTCATAAATAGATCACCTTCTAGTGGTTTGGATTTCCAAGTTGTAGAGGAGGTATGGACTGGGAAACCTCCATCTTATGCGCATCTACGTGTCTTTGGATGTGAGGCATTCTGTCGTGTGCCCAAAGACAAGCATACTAAGTTGGATCCTAAGAGTGTCAAATGCATTTTCCTTGGCTATGGGGATGTAGGTGAGATGGGTTACCGCCTCTAGGATCCGCAAGTGCGGAAATTCATTTGCAGTCATGATGTAGTCTTCCATGAAGAAAAGATGCATAGGCAGCCTGGGTAGGTGGTAGAGATACGCAGGGTTATATTCGAGGAGGAGCATGTGCTCCTGCATAGCTAGTTGGACAGCCTGCAGCAGCAGTTTGTATACATGGCCAGGGTGTTGGATCGGCCGCACAGCCTGCCATGAGACGGTCTACTAGAGATAGATGTCCACCTGATAGATTTGAGCCCTCGATGCATTATGTCTTGGTTATAGATGTAGGAGAGCCTCTCACCTATGACGAGGCTATGTGGAGGGGTGACAATTACTCCTGGGAGAGAGCTATGTAGTCTGAGATAGACTCCCTGCAGAAGAATATGACTTGGGATTTGGTTGCACTACCTCAAGGCAAGAAGGCTTTGCCATGAAAATGGGTATACAAGCCAAAAAGTACCCTTGGAAACCCCAAGCCAGTTTATAAGGCAAGACTTGTCCCTAAGGGTTATAAATAGGAGCATGGAATTGACTTTGATGAAGTCTTTTTTCCTATAGTCAAGATGACCACCCTACACTTGGTTTTGCTCTTAGTCACATAGCTTGACTTGGATGTCAAGATTGCATTCTTGCATGGGGATTTGCATGATGAGATATTCATGGAGTAGCCTAAGGGCTTTGCAGAACTTGGCAGGGAGCACCTAGTGTGCAAGTTGAAGAAAAGTCTTTATGGCTTGAAGCAAGCACCTAGGGAGTGATATCATAAGTTTGATGCCTTTATGCAGTCACAGGGCTATATCATAAGTGCTTTGGATTCGTGTCTTTACACAAAGAAAGTCTGTGATGGCTCATTGCTTATTTTGGTACTTTATGTGGATGATATGCTGATAGTGCGACATGCATCAGGGACTACTCTACCTCTCACAGAGGGAGTACATTCATAAAGTCCTTGAGCATTTCTGCATGTAGGACTGAAGAGCACCCTGCCACAGCACCATGAGAACCATGAACCAGCCAAGAGAGGTTGCAAGCACACTTGCTGGCCACAAAAACCTACAAGAAAACTCTCATTCTTCTCACCAAGAACCATGCTCTTCAAACACACAAGAGAAAGGCACACAAGAAATTGGACAATTCTTCCATCCTCACCCTCTTCCTCTTCCTCACTCTCCATAAAAATGAGCATGAAGCACAAGAGAGGAAAGCAAGAACAAGAAGGCAAGTGTTGTGCCAAAATGAGAGAGGGAGAAATGAACCGTGAGAGGAGAAGATAAAGGAAGAGAGAGGGTGTAACCACCTCAACCTCCCACCTCCCCAAATCCCACGGCTGCAACCACCTCCTTTTCCTTTCTTGAATTATACAATTCAAATTTGCATACATGGACTAAGGTCTAAGGACCTTTCAATTTTTGAAATGAGACAAAAGGGTTTGACCTTTCCTTTTCCTAGCAATATTTTAAGATGTGAGCTTAAGGACCCACATTGTTACAATACTTCATAAATGATTTTTGACAAAAATTACATTTGCAATGGATCATTTTACAAAAGATGTTTCCATGTGAGCACATTTTGGTGCCTTTATCTGCACATATTTGTCGGTCATCAAGGACGTAAAGGCTATTGGTTGTCCATTACCTTATGTGAAGGTTTCACATGCCGATTGTTCGTACATGGATGAGTAGAGGGCCGAGATGGTCAAGATCCCTTATGCATTAGCCGTGGGTAGTTTGATGTATGCCATGATAGCCACTCGTCTAGATATTGCCTTTGCATTTGGTATTGTGGGCATGCTATATGGCTACAGCTGGCAAAAAGCATTGGGATGCCATAAAGGGTATCATGAGATACTTGAAGGGAACAAGAGATATGTGTGTTTGCTATGGTAGCCAGGATATAGGAGTTGTGGGCTACAAAGACTCGGATTATGCACGACATGCAGATAGTAGGAAGTCCACTTCCGGCTATGTCTTTACCAATGTTGGAGGTGCTATTTCTTGGATGTCCAGGGTTCAAAAGTGTACCGCTCTCTCTATCACTGAGGTCGAGTATGTTGCGGCCATTGAGGCTTGCAAGAAGGCCATATGGTTGGGCCGTTTGGTTCATGACCTTGGGATTTATACTATGCCTATGCTACATTCAGATTCTATGAGTGCTATTTAGCTAGCCAAGAATCCAGTCTTCCATGCGAAGATGAAACACATTGAGGTGAGGTATCACTTTATATGTGGGGTCGTGGAGGACAAGTCTGTTGACCTTGTCAAGATCTCCATTGACGAAAATCCTATAGATCTGCTCATGAAAAGCCTCACTACTGAGCGCTTTGCCTTCCTCAGGAGATTGATGGGCGTTGGATAAGATGAAAATTTTCCTCATCATGTTGTACATGTGTACATTGTATTGTCTTTTCTTTTTCTTTTCACTTTTCAATAGCGTAGATTCACCTTTAAGCATGGGGAATTCACTAGTAGTAATAAGGAGATGTCACCTGCGTGCAAGAAATATATGAAAATACCCCTTATCTACCCCCTATTTATGGGACCTTACCTTATAAAATGTACATTTCTTCCCTTAAATAACCTCCCTCCCTTACACTCACCTGGTACCATACAATAAACCCTAGTGGACCCCCTAGGCCTTTAAGTGGGAGGTTGTTGGGGGTAAAGGCACCTCTGCCTAACCAACCGTATTACTACACTGATAATACCTGCCACTACACACTGTAGGTGGCGGACGCCCGTCACTGTCACTTTATTCTTTATTCTTTTAGTGAAAGTTTGAATAAAGGAAGGCCTGGTCACACATTGTGACTATTGGAGTTCCCATTTGTGTGTGTCTCTCTTTTCTTGCTCCTGCTCTCCACCATAGCTCACGTCCAAGCAAACTTCAATCCTTCTCACCTTTCACAAAGTTCCCCACTGTTGGGCATCTCCTGGGATCAAATCCAAAAGTTAGAAAGATTATGAAAATTCCCCAACCATTGCTCAGTGGGTCTTTAAAGCACTTTTGCGGCTTTGCCGCTTAAAATCATACTGATTACAATTGCCACCTTCGATGAAGTCCATTTTTCCCCTGAAATTCAAAATTTTTGGCTATTTTTAAGCACTTCTTAGCATAAAAAATCATGTGTCAAAGTCATCGAACAAGTGCATAAGAACATATAATTCTTGTTCATGGGACAATGCCAATAAATAGATAATGTTTGTCTCATTCCGGGCAGGATGGTTTGGAGTTTTTATGTCTTAAAATAAAAGTGTCCACTGGCTTTTAGGTATTTGATCTGATTCTATTTCTCTTTAGGACCAAAGGAAAGAGGAGGGCTGAGGTCAGGAAAATATACACCTATTTGATTTCTTTATGGCCCTTGGTGTGTGACAATTGTTTGTTTTGTAAGTGTGTGATTTCGCAGAGAGTAAAGCGGACTGAGTAGGAGAGCAGATCCAAGTCGATTAGTCTCAAGGATTCAAAGGGGTTTTTACTAAGGATGAGGGGAGAATAAGTGTTATATTTATACTAAAAGACAAGAACTGGTGGGCCAATCCCTAACTAGGTAGATTGCTTATATCTAGAGACTAGGGCAATCATCCAAGTAGGTGTCTTTGTGATGTTTATGTGGTATACTAGACACCTTCAGTTTGGACACTCTTGCTTGGAGCTCACAGTAGGAAATTAGGAGATTGGACTACAATGTAGTCTATCAAGGTTTATAGAGAGATTTCCTAGTCTATTTCCAGTCATTCATGGCTCTAGGACCATGGTGGGGGTTGGTCTTGTGAGATTCATCACTGAGCTTGAGTGTGTGAGAGCCACTGTTTCGAGTCCATTTTAGGTCTTGATATGTGGTGCATTTGCTGGGACTCCTTTAGGATTCCCAAAGAGGACCTAAAACTCAATTCTTGAGTGTATGTCTCTTTGCTTTGAAGCAAAGAGAGGATTGCTTAGGCAAGGACGAGAAAGAATACTAGAGATCTCTCATATCCAACGAGAGAAGCGTAAAGAGTGGTTAAAGAGATGCACATAAATATTTTGCAAGTACTTTCTTGATCACTCTAGTCCTGTAGCTCTAAGTTAGGGGTCTTATAGCCCCTCGCAATAGAAAGAGTCCCAATAAGCAAGATAGTGGAAGCCTATGTTTGAGTCTTATTGCTGAAAGGTTTACTCCCCCAAGAAGAACTAGTCATAGTGGTGGTTGTATCCCACCCTTTAGTGGTACCATAGGAAGTACTTCACCATGATGCTAGTAGTATTCCTACATGTTTTGGGATGGCATAGCCAAAGCCTCCACCCTTAATACCCCTCAAGCAATTCAAATTCCAATAGGTATAGCGGCTCTACTCGCTTTAGGGTACCCATTGTCTATCTTTAGTGGGAGTCCAAATGAGGATATAGAGTTACATATCATAGAATTTTAGAAATTAATGTTCAATTGTCAAGTCAATGAAGAGGCACATCGTATGATGTTCTTTAGTATGACCTTAAAGAAAAAGCAACCCAGTATTATTATCAACTTGAGCCAAATTCAATTGACAGTATGCAAGGGTTCTACATTGCATTTCATAGGGATTTCTCTACTAAAAAGGGGAGTCAATATTGTTTGCATGAAGACTCGGCAAGAGTTTAACAAGAGTGTGAAAGCGTATGCTTAGAAGCTACACAAAGTTCTCCATTGTTTGGGTAACACCATTCAATTACCCCCTACCACTTAGTTGCAATTTTTCTTGAGAGGGTTGGATTTCATGATCCAATTACACTTGAGTAAAACTGTACTCAATGATTTAGATGCATCCATAACAGCTCCTGAGGATGTCAATGACTAGGATGGTACCAAATGTGATACTAACAAGATTTAACTCGATACTTGCACTATCCAATAATACCATGGGTCAAAGTTAAGGGATCCTAAATTTAGGGGTGCATCAATTACCCCCTCTTGTAGGGCCAATTGTAACCAACTAAGACCTACAATGTCTATGAGTAGCAGGCAAGTCTCGATTGTAAACCAAGGGCTCCTGCAACCACCAATCCCTTTACACATTGTAAAACCTAGTGTGATGGTGGCTCCTAATACCATTGGTTAAGAATCCTCTACATCAAATATTATAGAGGAAGTTAAGGACATGATGAAACATTATACTAACATGATTACTTAACAATATCAATAAATAGTAGTGAATGTTAATTTCTTGAAATGTTAGCAAAATCTAATGGGTACTTGAATGCTTGATGATACATGTCCATCAAGATTTAGCTATAAGCAATGTGGTGGTTAGCACCTCTCACAAAATTTTCCTCATATGAAGTGCAATATATATGTGGAAATTTGGGACATTAGTTCACTTCAGTAAGGTAGTCAAAAAACTAGGCCAATGAATCATCATGCAAATAATGTGAATACTCAAGGGGAGGGCCTTAAGAAAATATTGCAAAGGAAAAAAGCCACCCTAGAGGAAATTTCCATTGGGGTTAGTTTGGTAGAGGTGCTTCCAATCAATGATAATGGAATCTCTAACAATGTAAGAGCAGTCACATTAGGAGTCAAAAAATGAAAGAGGTTCAGAATGATGACCCAAGTATAAGCAAAGCTAATTATAAGCCTAATATGTTTGATAAGAAGGTTGTGGATACCAACACTCAAAAAAGTCCTCTTAAACTTGAAAGTATCTAAGAGGAGCAGATGGTTAAGAGCAAGTGCAAGTCAAAAGTGAAGGAGGTTGTTAAGACTCTCAAAAAGTTAAAAGAGAGGATGGTGTGGCAAGAGAAGAAAGCTATTGAAAACTTTCCATGAGTTTGATCTAGCAAATGTGTTATGTAAATTCAAGTCAGACGTGAATATGATACAATTAATTTGGTTTTCGCCAAAGCTTTGTAAGGAGTTTGAGAAAACCTTGCAAATGGGTTGTGTTGTAGAACATGTTGGTGTCAATCAAGTAGGTAGCAAATGGTGGAAACATGTGAAGAAGCACTACCCTAGGGTGCACACATATGTGGATCGCATGTTGGTGTCAATCGAGTGGGTAGTGAATGGTGGAAACATGTGAAGAAACATTACCTTAGGGTGCACACATATGTGGATGGCATGTTGGTGTCAATTGAGTGGGTAGCGAATGGGGGAAACATGTGGAGAAACACTACCCTAGGGTGCACACATATGTGGATGGCATATTGATAGAGAGTGCAGTGGTAGACTCGAGCTCATGTTCGTGAATATAATAAGTATGGGCTCATTGGAGAGGCTTGGTCTATCCATCCAAAAGAATGCCATGATGATCCTAAAAATTGCTGATGATAGTTTGAGATAGCTGAAAGGAGTGGTATCTCAAGTCTATGTAACCATAGCACATATTTAGTGTGTTCTTGACTTCTACATTATCTGATTCACTGGGAGGCCAAGATACTAGTTGTTGCTTGGATGGCCATGGATCTTGCACTTTGATTGTTTGGTGGATATCCTAACCAATTAGTTGATCTTTGGCCATGGGTCAAAGAGAACAATTTTGGATGCTTATCCTCAGTGCTCACTGAATGAAATGGCTTTATCTCCCACTATAGAATGGGAGGAAATTAAGGGCACCTCTACCATGGGACCATCAAGCTCCATTGATTTTGATAAGGGTTTCACAACAGAAAAGGTCTATCAAGTGGGTTTAAATGAGCCAATAGGGTCAAAAGATTAGATACGTGATACTAATGTAGTAGAGTTGGATCTTGGGACTCCTGATGATCCCCATCTAGTCAAAGTTAGTACTATATTATTTGATGATGAGAAAGCATACTATATGGCACTTCTATAGGAGTTTAGGAATGTATTTGCATGGAGTTATGATGAATTGAAGGGGATTCCCCCTACTATTGTTGTGCATACAATCCCTTTGAAAGAAGGTATTAAGCTAGTAAGACAGAAGATTAGACGAATGCCTTTTGAGATTAGGGAGTCTCTTTTTGAGGAATTGATGCCTCTAAGGAAGGTAGGTCTAATTTTCTTAATCCTTATTGCTCTAAATCCTCGGAAGTGTATTCATGAGTACTATATTGCTCTAAATCTAAGAAATTGATGCATCGTGAGTACTATATTGATCTAAATCCTCGAAAGTGTATTCGAGATTCCTTATGGCTTATTGTTGGGCCATGTTGTGATTGCAGTTGGTATTACCATTAATTCTAAGAAAGTAGTAGTCATTCTAGACATGACCTCACCCACACTAGTCCTAGGAAGATTCATAGTTTTATCTCATATGTGGGCTATTATCATCCGTTTATTAACATGTAACTGAGCATTCTTTGCCTTTGACAAACCTCTTGTTGCATAGCCATGTGTTTGAATGGATTGAACTATGCAAGGTAGCATTTGAGGATGTTAAGATAGAACTTTTCAAAATAACAATACTTAGGGCTCCTAAAATGGGTAAAATTTTATATATCTTTATAGTTGTGACCATGCATATTATCAATTCCTGCCTATCCCAAATTTTGGAAGCAGAGCTTTATTGTGCGATTGAATTCGCTACTTGAAAATTAGGTATTTTGGAGCTTCGTTTAGAAAATTTATGTTTGCCACCAAGAAATTAGACATTACATTCTTTATAAGAAGGTGACATTCTTCACTAAGGCTAAGGGACTATAGTTATTGTTGAACAATCTTCAACCCCTAGATCACCTAGCAAAGTGGTTAATATCTTTATAAGAGTTTGACTATGAGATTCGAATCAATTCTCCAAAATTTGCAAGGAGTTTTTGAATGTTTAGTGGATTTTGGTGAGCCTAAGGAAGAGTGGGTAGACATCAATGATTACAAAGAGTTATCTAAGATTGATCTATTGTGATATACATCTATTATGCATTATCTATCCACATGCAATTTGGCGGAAGCTCTTTAAATTTGAGAAGAGGAAGATTAAGAAACAAGCACCTCACTTTTCCATTATAGCTATTATCTTGTATAGAAGGGGAGTGGATGATGTATATTATTGTTGTGTGGTGCTCAATAAAATGTCATTCAGTTTAGAGGAATTCCATGATTTAGCATGTGGGGGTCATTTTGTTGGATGGTATTGCTAATTTCAAGTCCATTTCTATACCTTTTAATGTTAATTCTAAGCTTAGTGCACATGAGGGTGACTTGATTGAGGATTTCACTATGCATCATAATATTATGGCTGGCCTTATCTATTTAACATTCACTAGGCTAGACCTAAGTTAGACAGGTGATTTGGAGATTTAATTTATGCAACAGCTTCCACAAAATCCACATTAGGATGTAATGTGACACACATTGCACTATGTCAAGTCACATGCCTTATTGTATGGTGCAAGTGTACCATTAGACTTGCATGGTCATATAGATGCAGATTGGGCTAGTAGTATTTCAAAAGAGAGGTCTAACAATGGTTTTTTACTTTCTTTTGGAGTCTTGCTGTACTTGGAGCAATAAGAAACAACCAATGGTTGTATTATCTAGTATAGAGATGTAGTATAGAGGTGTTGTAATTACAACATGTGAGATAGCCTGGTTATGCAAGCTACTTGGCGATTTGAAGATATGGATGGACAAGAAGGTTATCATCTACTATGATAATCTTAGAAGCATTCAATTGATTAGCTAGGAATCTAGTGTATTATACATGGACCAAACACAATGGCATGTTATATTGACTTGGTTTATGTCAACATAGAGGATCAAAGTGTTAACATTTTCACCAAGGCATTGGGAGCTGAGAAGCTTCAACACTTTAGGACTATGCTTAAAGTTCATGAGCTCATGCTTAGCTATAGGGGGAGTGTTGAGATGTTGAGCTCTACATGAGCTGGCATTGACTACACCTTTGTGATGTTGTATGATATTACTCACTACACCTTGGTGATGTTGTTAGATGACCGACATGAGGATACACTAATGATTCTATGGTTGTAGTATACCCACATACGCCACCCTTGGTTATAGCACATTTATTATATCACATCTTCTTTCCTTAGTAGGTTCACACTTAGTGATCACATGTATATTGTGTACTTTCATATCAGTCTTTGATCACGTTATAGACTTAGATATTTTGTGTGGAAGAAGAATAATAAGATTTTATCCCCATCTCTCTATGTGCTCAAGTCTCCATTGCTTGTGTGGGTGTACTCTTGGTCTCTCCAGCTCTCTTCTCTCTTGTTTGTTTTCATTTTGGATATTCCAAATTCTATGGTATTCTCATGTGTAAATAATTGAGAGTATGCAAGAGAGAGATATCAAGAGTGAAAGATAATCATTTTAGAAGTTGATATATTGAATATAAAAGAGATTGTGAGAGAAGACATGGCTGCATTATTGAAAGCTATAATGAATTTTATGTAATTGATTCCATTCATATAATGGTATCAATGATTTGCTCTTCTCTTTCATTCATTGCTATTATGAAGACATTGTGATGTCTTATTGAAGATAAATGTATGGGAGAATATATCTATGATGCTGCATGAATACATTTTTTTTGTTCCTATTGTTTCTTTTTTTGGGTTCTATGAATTAGATGAAACAAATGCTTGTTGATGTTATAAGATAGATTTATTGGAATGTTTTTTTCATATGCTTAGTGTTGTCTAGAGAACTTCACCCACTTTTGGTATTAGTAGCATCTAGGTCCCCCTTGGACTCAATGGCATGTAGCAACACCTCATCAATGGAAGAGGCTTTCATAGCCTTGATGTGATCCATTTTTGACATGTTCTAGCTCCACCACAACCCCCCTTCTCCTCCATCTTACCAAAATTTTAGTCTCCTAGGACATTACATCCCTTCTGCATATTGTACAAGTCCTCAAACATATTACTTTAGTAGACTTTGTTGGTGGCCTATTATACTTCATATTGTTTGCAATCTTCCCATCTTTGATGACCTTAGCCACATGTTCCTCATCTACATAGTAACCATAGGTGATTCCAAAAGCATGGTCACACCAAACCAACATTGTAAATTAGTAGAGTGCCAACTTACTTTTCACATTATAGTGGCCAATGATGCTTTTTCCAACATCAGTATTTCAATGTTCCTCTTTTACACAAAACCAATTGATATGGAGAACTACATTGAAGCAAAGGGGGTAGTATTGATGCCTCCACTCAAACATCAAGTTGCCATAATATGTGTTAAGTCCAAAAACTCCCTACACGCAACAAAAATGCCAAACACATGGATGGTGCTTTCTTTGTCTACAATATGTGACCTAGGGAAAAAGGTGAACCTCTTCCCCTTCTTCATGTTAGTGAGATCATTCGGTTGGAAAAATACATGTGGACCTATCCATCCTTGTAAATAGTTAACTTACGATAAAGTGACTCTTAAGCGAAAAAAATAAAGAGAATTAAACTTATAGAAAAGAAAACGTCAGAAAATCCAACTACCAAACATCATTCGATCTACAATATGAAAACAATATATTACCAAACATTATTGACATATGATTAAAAAACACTCTACTACCAAACATCACTTAGGTAGAACCAAACTAGCTACCATCAGTACCAAAACTCTCAAATGTCTACCAGTCTATCTATCTAGACAACATTTGAGAGTTTTGATACTGTTGGTAGGTCATTTGGTATTGCTACCATCAATACCAAAACTCTCAAATATCATCCAAGCAGTACCAAATGCGCTACCAAAAGTATCAAGTAGTACTCTATCTATCTAGACTAGGCAGTTGCAAGGAGTGCAAAAACAACCAAAAGGTAGAAATGGATGGTACCACAAAAAAGGCTAGAGGCAGTAGTAAGAAGCACCAAATTGTACTACAGAGTAGCAAATGTATCAAAGAGGAACAAGGCTACCAAAAGATATCAATAAGAGACAATGCCAAAAATAGCCAAAGGTTATACCAAAATTCTTCAAACTTACCAAAGAGGGCTATAAAAAACTTAGTATCAAAGGTATCAAAAGCACCAAATGTACCAAATTTTACCAAATACTAGAGAGCTTGAAATATATCATAGAGGACTAGAATTATCAAAGTATACATAAAAGAACAAGAAGCAATACCAAATGCCACATTAGTACCAGAAAAATCCAAAGAAAGTACCCTAAAATACCAGCTATACCAAAAATTCCTGATATAAGTTACCTTTCAGGTGGAAATCTTGGATCTCTAGGATCCTCTCTCTTTGCTCCTCTTTCTTTTTACCTTTTTGGTCCAAAGAGGGGGTGTTGAGAAACCACTTCTTCAATTTACACACTTAATTTATGGTTTTGAATTGATAACCCCCAAAAGGGTTGTGTCCATATTTTGGCCACTTTTTCAATGAGCACCCACACAGTGCTACACCATCCTAGACAACTTATGCCTATAAATAGGTTGTCACTTCATTCATTCTCACACACAAGTTCACTCATTCTTTGCCCATCTTCTTTCATCATTCCAGCATTCTTCTCTCTCCTTGCCACTACTGCTCACATCCCTATTGAAGGACATTGCATTTCGTGGCAATGTTCCACCTTCCATCCATCCCTATTACTGTGTTTTACTGCAGCATTCTACTACCAAGTTTTACTATGGCATTCTACTATGGTGTTTTACTACAGCATTCTACTGCTACATTTTAGTGTATCATTCTATTGTTGTATTTTGTAGCATGGTCCACTTCTTGGAATCCAAGGAGGTTGTGCTTCACATCCATGATTATTGACAATAATTTTCTTCATCCTTGATGGCATTAGAGGACTACAATTCACTCCCTTGATAATAGTTGTCCTTTACCCTCCATTGATTAATTTAATAGCTCACTACTTGGAGGATAGCATTTTGTACTCCCTTCACTATGCAGATTCCCATAGGTGCTACTGCTTCATTTAGATAGGATAGTGCAATCATCTTCTAAGCATTGGTTTTGATGTATCACATTTTTCCTCTCATAGCATGATTCAGTGTATCATTACTGTGTTCTTCTTGTGTTCTTGAGTTTTTATTCTCTCTTAGTATTTTCCATACACACATCATGTTTCTCCCTACAAACCCTACCGTCTCATTGCATCATCGCACATTTTGACATGGTACCAGAGCATGCGTGTTATTTTAACAGAAGCATCTAGTAATGGAGAGTTGTGGAAAATCTTTTCCATAGTCTAAAACTACCAAATTTTGTATTTTAATATAAAGTATCAAATTGGGTGCAAGTTATTCTAGAGCAGTCAAAAACTAGACATTCCCTATATACCTTAATTCTTCAACCATCTACAATAAGCTTAGGCCAACCCCGCATGTGTTATAAGTGGTGTGATTCTTGTAAATGGCTCCCAAATGTAAATCCTTTCTTTCTTCAGTCCCATAGTTGAGCTTTAAAACACTCACTCACTCACTCACTCACTCACTCACTCACTCACTCACTCACTCACTCACTCACTCACTCACTCACTCACTCACTCACTCACTCACTCACTCACTCACTCACACACTCTCTCTCCATAGGCCCTAAATGATATTGAATGCATTCATGCCACCACCTTTAGCAACCATATCATCATAATTGAGATCATGCAATAATGTTGCTTTGATGCCACTTTTGAATAGAACCATTGTATGCATGCATTAGAAGATTTGACATGTAGCACTTGCACAACCATATATGCTAGAACTAAGAACATCTAATAGTTTATTGCATGAAGTTATAAATTCATCAAACATAGAACAAATAAAGTAGATCGCAAATAACTTTACAACACCATAGCTTACGAAATTAATAGAGCCACAAAAAAGCATACATGCAAGGAAAAAAATCAAGTAGCTTGCACAACATAACTTGGGTACATGCAAAGTAATAGTATGGAAGCTCACCTCTAGGTTTTGTTGTGGAATTATTTTCATCACCAAATAGGATTGAGGTACTCTTTGATTGCTCTATAGAGCAACTATTCTTGCTTGCATGAGTCTCTAGGTTCTACTTCCCCTTTAGCATAAATTGTAATGTATTATTGATGCTATGAGGAGATTTCATCCCTTCCTTACCATTCATCTTTGGGAACTTCTCTAGGGTGGATTTTTAACTCCCTTCCTTGTGGAGTCCTCATAACAATAGGAAACTAGGTGCAAATCACAAACAAGAGAGCTTGTGGGCACAACAACACGGTCTGTTGGCTACATTGAGAATTTAATGGCTAGAGAAGGTGTATTGCATCTACACTAGGGAGCCTACATAGGTCTATTGTGCAGTCTCAATAGATCTCCTTAAAGTAATGATATTTAGGCTGTGTTGGAGAGGATGCTTCATAGCAATTTAAACTCCATTGAATTCCACATTCCATCATAATGACACCATAATTCATGATATTATGTTTTCACCCCTTCCCCTTTCATCTTTTCATGCACCTTTTTGCTTATTTCCTCCTTTAGCTAAGTAATAATACGTACATGTCTTGTTTTATATCACTTTGGGCCAGAGTATTATATGGACACCTGAATATTCTTAGAATTTTAAAGTTTTATCGTCAAAATTAAATTCCATCCAAATCCCAAATTAAGAAATAGTGGAAGCACCAACAAGGTAGAGACAAAATTGATCATTTTTTGTACCATAACCAAACCATGCTTTCACCCTCTTATGAAGAAAGAATTATAGAATATTGCCAATAGGAAAGAAAAGAAGACACAAGAATCAACTTAAGTAGCTACATTGGAAATTAGAGATGATAAAGCTCAAGCCATTATCAAACTAGAGTTGGATGATACCTACATCCATCATGTGGATGGATGTGACATCGCAAAGGATTATTGGAAATAACTCAAAAAATTGTTTGGAGCTTAATCCAAAAGCTCCAAGTTTGGATTACCTGTTGAATTTTTAAGATAAAAAATGACACTCCAATTGAAGAACTTCTCTAACTTTTGCATCCTCTTTTGTAAATTTCAAACTTGAATCATAGTATTGTAGCTTTAGATGTATAAGCCTTGGCTTAAATTATTTTGCAAAGTCCAAGTCCCCTAGTCCATTCATACCTTTGAGCCATAAGCGATCAAGCTAAGAATGCCAATAAATAATCTTTAGCAAATAAGTAAATGAGACTTTGAGCTATTCAAGTATGGATATGTCCCTAATTAAGTTAGTGCAAAAGATGGTCATGCCTAATGCTTTCACATCACGAGGCAGTGTTAAAATATCAAACCCATGATATGCATTGAGGCTTTATGCACAAGTGGCTCACTAGCTAGTTTAAAATTTTTAATCCTATGTTTGTTTACTCTCAATAAAGGAAGAGTCTCCAATATGTTATTTGTTGAAGAGTATGTAGACAAAAGAATGTCTTTTTTCGTAGGAAAGTTTAGGCACATCTCTATGTTTGTTGGAGTGCACAATAGAAGTGTCGCCAATATAAGCATCATAATATTCATTGATATTTATCTACAAACATTATAATGTAGCTTTTGGTGTATATAGCAACACAAATATTAACATATATATTGAAGCAAAAATTTTCGCTTTCTCATAAAAAAATCCCATTGGTACATCCACCATTTATTGTAGTGACTATGTACTCTCTTTGAGACTCTTCATGTAGAAACTCCTCATCATGGAGGAGCTCTTCAACTATTTTTGAAATTTTGTGATACCAAGGTTATAGATACTATTCTCTATAGCTAGAAGAATAGGTCCATTGTCTTTATATTTCTACTAGAGGTCCACTACTAATTGTAGCTTCTCTTTTATAGCTAAAATAAAAGATTCAATATCTTCCATGAAAGTGGATTCCAAAGTCCTCTTTTTGCATGCTTGCCATTGTTTCAATCATTTTGCTAATGAGATATTTTCTATCTAGTCTTGTAAGACATTTCTTTTTTTGATTTTCACAAATGTACACCATGGAGATGGGATATGGACTTAGGTAATGTATGATGTGCATTCCAAAACTATATAGTAGGATGCAAGGTAGGGTAAGGGTCTTTCATATAGAGATGAATTTTAAATTGTGAGCTTCTATTTATATAGGGAGGGTAATATCTTTCATTTTAAAAAAATCATAGGAAATAATGCTTTATATAAAGAGAAATTTCCATTTCAAACAATTTGTTCTTATTAAACTTTCTTTTATACACAATGTTGGGGGTAAATAAGCCAATGCCTACACCATTTGTGTATTACTACTCTTATAGTATCCAGACATCTTTAGATTGTAGGTGGCTAGCAGCCATCATTACGACTTCATTCTTTATTCTTTTAGTGACATTTAAATAAGAGAAGGTCACACATTGTGACTGTTGGAGTTTCCACATCCTGTGTCTCTCTCTCTTCCTCTCTTGCTCCATCCACCATAGTTCACACCTTCCTTCCTTCTACTTACTTGTGCTCTCATTCAATCTTATCCCTTCAACTAGTATTAGAGCTCAAATCGAGGAGCTTCACCCACTACTGTTCAATCTAGTTTGAATATCCATTCATTCATAGTAGCAATGGCTTCAACTTGCAAGATATACATTTGATGCTCTTTTTCTTCTCAATTGATCAAATCTTCTTGAGGTTAGTGGAGGGCTTCATTGAGCTTCCCTTGAGTGCCACATTTGCTCTAGCTATAGCAATAATAACTTGATTTGCACATGCTACTATTTGCCCCATTTCTTATTAGATGATTGATCCCTCCTTGAGCTCGTGGACACTCTTGGCTTCCTTGACACTTATCATCTTTAGCTTTCACTATCATTTTGGGAATCTACACCTTTTTCATTTGATGTAATATACAACATACTTGTTGTTTGCTCTGTCGAAGATAGATTAGTTGTTTACTCTATGCAAGACAGACTTGTTGTTTACTCTATGCAAGACAAGTATCATTTGCTATTATATATAGTAGGCGCATGTTTTTTACTCTATGTAGGATAAAACTGCTATTTACTCAATGCAAGATAGACCTGCTATTTACTATATTACCTAACAAACCTATTGTTCACTATGTTGCAAACATAGCTACTATTCATTGCATCGAGGGAAAATCTATTGTTTATTATGTTCAAGACAGACCTAGTGTTAACTACTATACAGGATGTACTTGCTATATATTGTCATAGCAAGCTATTTGACTGTGAAATTTTATGTCTATTTTCACTTGATGATATTTTGGTACTTTAGTAGATGTATTGATATATGACATTGATGCTATGCATTGAATATGCTTATGGAATGCCTTATGTTTCACATTTGAGCTTGGTTACATGTCTTGGAGCTTTGGTCAATTGCTACATTGATCATTCACTTATGAGCTTGAAGATTTTATTGGGTTTTCTACTCTCAACTATGAACTTGATGTATCTTGGATGCTCAAATGTCATGTTTATGATCTACTGAGCTTGCATTGTTCATTTAACATTCGATTTTGTTCCAATGGGAGTCATTTGAGCTACTTGGATATTTTGTATTTGAGTAGAGTTTTGGGTTTCTATAGTTGAGCTTCCTTTAGTAAGACCCTAGAAATTGGTTGATTTATATCTATGGTCTTTGGATACTATTTGGATGTAGTTGTTTCCTAGTGAGTTGATTTGATTCATGCTTTGAGCTTGCACCTATCTCTATCATGTCTTTATACTATTGGCTATGTATTAAGCTTCTTTACATGCTCAATTAGTTGTGTATCTAGCAATTCTCTTCCACTATCTTAAGACCTACTATATGCATGAAAATTATGCCTATTTAATATTGCATTCTACTTTGACACATTGAGTTTAACAAATCTCAATACTAGTTGCATGCTCAGTGATTGCTAATGGTTTGTTCATACCCTACTTCTTATAGAATATATCTAGTAGTCACAAAGTGGATTATATCATTGGCTTGCTCACACTTGGCTTTGGATTTACTACTATTATTATTATTAGCTTGGTGTAATTGCAAGTTTATGTATCATTTATGAGAGCACATGCTTTGACTTGACCATCATTCTTTGGCAATTAATGGACATCCCTACTCTTTTCAAAATTTTCTCTATTAGAAATTATCTTGGTTGTGATTTTGGACTATTTTTTTGTCATTTACAATAGATTTTTTGTCTTTTCTTGTGCTTTTATTATTGGATTATGGCTGGTGGAGCAAACAACAATGCTATATTTAATATTCCAAAGTTAGATGGCACCAACTACATCTATTAGAAATAAATTTGTTAGGTTCTAGTATAGAGATTGTAGATTAAGACATTGAGATATGAGGGTGTAAAGATCAAATACTTTGATGTAAAGGATTGGGATGAGCTAGATGAATTATGTGAATCCATAATCATTTTGTCACTCTCTAAGTAGATCTACTACAATGTTGTCTCTGAAGGGTAAACTGTGTTGAGAAACATGGATCCTTGAGCAAGGTTTAGCTATGGAGGAGGAAAGTCAATGACAAGATGCATTATGAATGAGACTAGACACACTAAATGTTAAGTGAATAAAGTTCCAAGATAGATTAGCTTGGACTCATAAACACAATCTTGAGTAGAGAGAGACAAGACTAGACTGAAAGTACAAAGTATAATAGTATTCTCTTTAAAAGATTGTTAAGTACATTGCTTTATAGTTGCAAGATGGTACCACTTTTCTCATTATGCCTATGGAATAAAGGTAAATTTTTTGAAGTTGTCGCATGTCCCTTCTTACTACTCCATACAAAGAGGATATCTTAGGAGTGTGATTGTATAAATCTCAACACCCTTCCTCAATCACAACTAGAGTATATAGAGGCTGTCATGAGTAGAACCTTGCTAAGTGTAGATATGGAAAAATCAACTATATAAAGCTAGAGGCTATCACATGGCCTCAGTAAGTGTACAAAGGCTATAATACATAGGTTACATGAGGGTTATAAGCTTATGATTGGAGCATTAATGCAAGTACATTCAACGCTTAAAAAGGTAGGTTTGAATAGGGGGAATAGAAGGACTGATGAGGCTTGTCCTTCTCCTCTTGAGTTTCTTATTCTTATTCTTCTTCATGGTCTTGTTCTTCTTTGGAAGTTGCTAGGTAGGACTTTTGTGATCTTTTCCTAGCATGAATTTTTTTTCAATGTGTCCCATTCTTTTGCAGAAGCCACAGACAATGTCTTTCTTTCCTTTATACTTGTTATTGACTTAGAGAACATGTTCTTCCTTTGAAGTGCTTGCTTCTTCTTTACCCTTGAGGTTTTTCTCTTTAAGGAGTGATGCTTTGAAGTCTACCAGCTTTGGATTTGACATATTAATTAGTGTGGTGGAGACATTACCAAATTTTGGAGGAAGACTTTTGAGCAAGACTGTGTCTTCTTCCATTTTTAAGTTAATCCTTGCAAGTTGAGTTAGTAGATTTTCCACATAATTAAGGTGAGCTACAAGGGATGCAAACCTAAAACACTCAATCAACAATCCATATTTTTAGGATTTAGATTGAGAACCAAATAGTGTGTCCAACTGTTCCCAAGTGGCATAAGATGTATTACATGTGTCTACATGGTGGATATAACTGCCATGAAACTCAAGCTTGATGATTTCTTGGGCTTTGTCAATCATCATTCTTTTTCCATACTACTACAAGAGGATCATCTCTAGGTTTATTCTCTTGGCCACTCGTTTTTATTGATCAAAGATCCTTCTTCATTAAGATCGACTTGATACTTCTGCCAAGTGTGGAAGTCGTTCCTTTGAAGCGGCATCATGGTGAATATTTTCCCATATTAGATGGTAGGATTAGCATCAAATCAACACTAAAAATCTCATATCAAACTAGCAAATGAGTTGCATGGATGTGTCAAGAGACAAAAGTGCCAAGAAGTACTAAAAGATACTATGCTTATTGAGCTTGATGTTGAACTTTGATTGTTGAATCCCCTCCTTGCTGTTTTGATGTGACAATCTTGCTGAAACTTTAGTGGAATAGTGCATCAGAGTGATAGACACTTGAGTGAGTTGAGAGGAGTGAGAAAATGGCGTGACTTATGAGGTTGAGGTCAAGTAGCTATGGCTTCTCATTTTAGGGTTTCTAGGACATCCTAAATGTTTTTCTTTCAATCAATTGATTGTTGCATAGTGATTTGGATAAATATTCCAAGGCTTGTGTTGACGGTAAATGCATGTCAGGGGTCTGTAATGACAAGTTGCCATGGGAATAAAGGAATATTTTCCTAGAGGATGATATTAGGACTGATTGCCTTGATTATGCTTGCTTCTTAATGGGTTAATTAAGAAATGATATTTTCACGGGTGGATCATCTCCAAGATTGCACCATGGATTACCCCAAGAGGGCACTGCTCGATTCTCGGGCCGAAGGTCGAGTGGTGAAAAGGACAACCACAGAAAGTGTGTCTTGCTCCTAGGTCACTCGGGGTCAGTGGAGCTCTCGACACCCCTTGTCGAGTCCAAAACGGAGTTGTAGACTATTGTGAGCCCAACATCTAAGATGTTTGAAGATCCTATTTTAGATAAAGGATGGAAATTTTTGTGTCATGTGATTTGGACCAAGTACTTCTGTTGGACAGAAGGGATACATAACTCTCCTGTATGGGCAGGAGAAGAAGATTAACTTGAAGATAAGTTAAGGAACTTGTTTGTTAAAAGGACTGATTGTTTTGTTTTCATGTCTATGTTGTAAATTACGTGAACAAACCATGTGCCCTAAAAGGCTTAATTAATGAAGTTGATTTTAAATGTCACACATAAATGTGGTAGTACCTAATTAGAAAACTAAAGCTATCAAGGGAAGTGGGTGGATGGGATTCTGATGGGTCCGTCCTATGGCAGGGTGGTCCTAGAGAACTGGGAGGCTTCTCACAAGGATTTATCACCGGGTTGACTTTAGGTATTGTTAAGTTAGATCCCGATTTATACCGTTTTAGGGCACCAGAATGGGACTATGCTTGACGGGCAGAGAGGTTGAGTGGCACATCCCTCTCATTTCCCGTTCTCTTTGAACCAAGTGTGGTATGGATCTGCTTTGGATTGGGTATCTTTGCATAAAGTAGGATGTCCAAAACTTGATGCTAGGATGCTGTTAGGAGACTTTGTCTAGTAGGAACCCAGATTTTAGGTCGATCCTAGTGGGTTCGGCTATGGACGTTCCATTGCGAGGCGGACTTGGGAAACCCTAGGTGACAAACCCCGAAACATTCCATGGGAGTGCCGGGCTGCGACGCCTAGAATTGTTTCTCGATGGATCGCTAAAACATGCTTGGACAACCGAGGCATGCACGTTATAGCCTTCATGACAAAAATTCACTCTTACTCATTCCAACCACAATGCCATGAATAAAGGTAGAAACACTGGAATGCAAAAGGGTTGAGAGAGAAAAATACAATAGAGTTATGTGGGTAAAAAATGAATGGTACTACCCTTATTCTTTGTTATCTTCACTTATATTTGACCATGCAATGCATACTTATATGAGGAGTGTCCACTTGGCTATGGGCCATTAGGCTTTATCCTAATATTAGGTGCTTGGTTCAATCCATTTAAGGATTTGTAGAGCCTACATACATAATCAAGATAACTATCTTCCACATAACTAACTTCTTCTTGCAACTCCCCATGCAAGAATGCATTTTTAACATCCATCTAATGCATAATCTAGTTTTGTGATGTAACCATGACAACCCTCATAATAGCCATTTTATCCGCTTAAGCAAAAGTCTCCTCATAACCAATGCCATGAGTCTACGTATACTATTTGTAGCCAACCTTGCTTTATAGCACTCAATAGATCCATCAGACTTATGCTTCACCTTCTAAACCCATTTGCAATCAATATCTTTCTTTCCTTTTAGTAAAGGCACCAAATCCCATGTGTCATTTGCCTTAAGTATAGCCATTTCTTCATCCATAACATTCTCCCAACACTCATAATCCACTGTATCCCCAAAAATAGTGGGCTCTACATTCTACACAACCTTAGCCATATGTGTATAGTGGTGAGCTATATATCGATCATACATTAATCGTTGCATTAGAATTTTTACTCTACTTGACCTATGTGGACCTAGATCACTACCATGTTCCTTAACATCCTCTTATTCATCACTCCAGGTGCCTTAATAGATGAAATATTAGACTTTTCATCCAAGATCTACTCAAAACCATCTGAATCCACATCAACATGAGAGAAACTTGATGATACATTAGTCATGACAGATGAGTCCCCAAACTTATCCTTTCCTTTTCTTAACATTTTTCATGTACTTGGTAGATTGATTTGTCACTGTATTCTACGACTCCAATCTTTGTCAACAAACCTATGACTAGGGGACTCATGTGGCAAACTCAATCTCTAACTATTGACTTGTTTTTCCACAACCACACTCTCATGCAAATCAACTACACTTTTATTCTACATAATACTATATCAACTACTCACTTTGTGAAAGAACATCCCTACTAACTCTCAACTCACGTGTAACATGATTATAGCATTTAAATCTCTTTTTCTCAAGAGAATATCACAAAAATACACATTTTTCTACTTTGGGATCTAAATTATTGTGCATCTCATTAGGAATATACACATAAGTAATACATATAAATACTTTCAAATTGAACAAATTTAATTTTTAGCTTTTATACTTCTCCTCAAGTATTATACCATGTATATCATGAGTGTCATGTTCATAACATACACAATAGTAGCAATTGTTTTAACCCAATATTAATGAGTCCTATCTCTTTTAGATACTAACGCTCAAACCATCTCTACAATATGCATGTTTTTCCACTCGCTAACTCTATTTTATTGTGCATTGTGACTACATATAAACTATCTCAAAATATTATTTTTCTACAAAAAATTAAAAACTCATTGAAAAAGTATTCTCCCTTTCCATTTGACCTTAGAAATTTAACATGCAACCTTGTCTCCTTATGAAGTAAAACATTAACACTTTTAAATGAGTGAAAACCTCACTTTTAAAGATTCTAAAATGAACACCTTCCTTTTCTCATGCATAAAATATATCCATAATTTTGACTTGATCATCAATCAAGGAGACATAATATTGGGAGCCACTCATAGTTATAGTCGTTTTAGGACCCCACATATTACAATATAACTCAAGTACTTCTTATATACATGCTTCCTATGTGGAAATACATGTCTTACCTTCTTTTCAAATTAACATGACGCACATACTTTATGCATCCCATCAACTCCAAACTTTGAAAAGCCATCGACAATATTTTTTAAATGTATATGTTTCACATATTGCACCCTTATATGATCAATCCATTTACGCAAAACACTTCTAAGAATGTCTTCAACAAGAAGGTTGAAATTAGAATTGGAAAAAAGGAACAAGGTAACTACACATCGATTGGTAGAAATAATAATAACAAAAGTGAAAAACTATTTATCATGCACCCTTTTATGAGTACTATGGCTGTTGATGGTCATATAAGAATGATGCAAGGTATGCATACTCGGGCGACTCTAATCATATGACTTCTCATGTAGAGTGGTTTATAGAGATGCACAATCTAGACTCTCCAGGCTATGTGGAGATAGGTGATCATATAGCCTATCACATTACTCACACTAAAAATGTTCATTTAAGTATGCAAGTTAGTAAAACAAAACACTTGACTAGTATGTTATATGTACCAAATATAACTAAGATCCAGGTTTCTATTGGATAGATGGTGGAACAAGGATCTCAAGATTCATATCTTATGTTGTTACATAGAGGACCCTGGAAATGGTTGTAGATTGATTACAAAAGGTAATAGTATGCTACTTAATTGCTAGATTTTGCAATGCAATAGCGGGGGTTTCAAATTCTTGTAAATATCCCATCATGTTGTTTGCTACATTTACAAATATATAATACATTACTTTACTTTATGTTTTCTCTTAATCCTTCTTAGTCTTTATCTATTTTGTAGTAGCATTTTGTAGAGGGACTTCTAGTACCACTGCCATGTCTCCTTCAATGTAATTACAAACACATTTTCCTTTGAAAATAATTTTCATCCTAGAAGTCTATGTAAGTTAATTATTTTTATCAAGCTTCTTTGATACTTATAAACCAACTTGTAGGGCCAAAATAGTGGCCAAAACAACCTTAGATAGCAAACATCACTATGGGAGAGCCTAATTGACATCTTTAGTACATGCACTCCTTTTTGTACTCACCAAGTTTCATCACAATTAGAGATTGTAACTCTACCAACCTCAAGAGCCTCTTGTAGCTATATTTCAAGGCAAATCGAATAGGATGGAAGAACTTCTTACATATTTCTTATTACTTTATTACTTTAATCCTCCATTGCCTTCACCTCAACCTTTGATCAAGCTCCATATAGCTATGGAATGGCTTTGATACCATGCAAATAGACAAGAGGAGAGAGAGATGAAGCAATTAAGAGTGCACACATAGAATGAAGACTTGACCACATAGAGAAATAGTGTTGAATTCTCCTTCTTCTCCTTTTTTCATGACAAAAGACTCTATAACATAATGAAAGTATAATATGAAAATATTAAAACATATGTACTTGAAGTCATCAAGTGTGAACCCAATATAAGGATAGATGAGATGGCACAGTGAATGTGCCATAACCCAAAGTGGACTACATGGGTCTATTCTAGATGTAGAATCAATTATATGTCCTCCCTATTAGTCACCTGATATTCTAGTGAGTGGAGTATTTCCACACCACCGAGGTGTATAGTAAATGCCAACTCAAGTGGATCTTGATATCTCAATACAAAAGACCAACCTGAGATGGTGGTGCTTGGCATAAAGCCTAGTCAAGGCAAGTGGTATATGGCAATGAGCGTGTAGTTAAGGCATATGAGACTTGAGGTAAATGAGTTGAGGCTTAAGGTAGGCAAAGATAAGCCCATTTTAGGTAATAAAATGTCTCACTTGAGGTAATGTATGGTTTGCATTTCAAGATAAGGATGCTAATTGCTCAACTTAGTGGCATGAATCCCACTCAAGGTAATTGATAAACACTCAAAGTAAATATGAGCTTCACTTGAGGTACATTCTTGAGACTACTTGAAATAAGTCTAAAAGATCAACTTGTGGAAGGTAAAAGTTCAGAGTTGTCATGTCTAGATTGCAAGGGCATGATAATCATTGCATTAGCATAGCAAAACCTCTCTCCCTTGTAGGAAAAGCGGTTAAGGAAAAGGTTCAATAAAAACTCAAAAATTTTGGTTAGAAACCCTTAGGATTCTAAGTTTTGATTGTCCATACATTGGTGGTATTTGATCAAGGTTCTATGTGGGGAAGATCAAATATGGTTCAAATAATAACTTTTAAGACTAAAAACCTACAATTCATGGTCCAAAGACTCTTGACATGATGGAAGTCCAACAAATAGTTAAATGATGTATTCACATGTCTTAGGGGACCCTATAGTATAGTCATAAAAATCATCCATGTACCAAACTATGTCAATGATATTGCACAAACGAGAGATAATCAAGCTCTACATAACCCAAACAATTCTTGAATTTCCATATAATTTCTAATCTTTCATACAAAAGAATATTTTGTATGAAATGCTAAAACAAAATTTCTTTTGAAGTATTCTTTCATATGAATCCCTCTATTATTATTTTTTATGAAATTGGGAATTTAAAAATTTTAATTTTAATTTCATAGTATTGTAACCTTCAATAGTACTACCAACAAACCTAACACTTACATGATGCTTTATATTGTTGTAGCTTCTAGACACTTAGGTTTCCTCAATTTTGGTATGGTTTCCTTTTGCCCACTTGTTGCATTGGTAATGACAATTGCAATGTAGCCTCCCCAAGGTGCACTCTTACTTTGATTAACATATGATTGTAAGGAAGTCTTCCAATGGTTGGTTACAACTAGTCAAGGTGCACTCTTACTTTGATTAACATATGATTGTAAGGAAGTCTTCCAGTGGTTGGTTACAACTAGTCAAGTGTTAGTTCAAGCCATCTTGGCCACTTTTGCCCACTTGTTGCATTGGTAATGACAATTGCAATGTAGCCTCCCCAAGGTGCACTCTTACTTTGATTAACATATGATTGCAAGGAAGTCTTCCAGTGGTTGGTTACAACTAGTCAAGTGTTAGTTCAAGCCATCTTGGCCACTTTGTCTCCACTTCACTTTAGTTATAGTTATGTTCGTAAATTACGTAATAATAAACATATACAACAACTCCAATTAAGCCATGATATCAGCAATTCACACATCATGATGTCTCCAAATTGGCATAAAGAGAAAGAGAAACTAATGCTATCAAAAGAGAACAATGGCTTGTCTTCAAGGTGTTAAACTTGAATTGAATAAAAACTTTGTTATGATATATGCAGGCACCTTAAAGAGCCTAAACATTCCATTATTGAAGCTACTCTTTAGAGGCTAGGCATTGATTGAATGCTAAATCTTGTTAAAGAGATAAAAATATTAGAAAGATATGGTGGTCATGTGGCTATTTAAAAAAAATAGTAGTGTTTTGAAATGTTTGAATATCTTACTCATCAGAAAATTGCAAGACTTAGTGTGTAGATTTTTTTTTTTTGAAAAGTAATAAAAGAAAATGTATGAAGAAAAATGGAATTAGATAGACTTTATATTTTTTTTATCATTTATGCCTTTATTGTCATTTATGGAGCGTCATTAGGGTCTCTATCTAGATATATATAATTTATGCCCTTCTTGTCATTCATGGAGCACCATCATGGTCTTTATCTACAAATACAAACTTTTGCTTAGTTGGAAGGCAATTGAGCTTGAGATTTTTTTGCTTTTTTATTTGAATGAAACAAGAGATTCTTATCTAACACACAATTTCAATAATTTAATGTACTCTATTTTATCCTACAACCACTCATCATTGACAAGAATATTCAAAGAATAAGAATCCTTCATGTCACAATAGAACCAAACAAAGATGTAGCTTGCAAACCATGCATTGCTGGATCTAGACTACCAATAAGACATGCTTAATCCATGAAGACCTCACCACCTCTCATACAATAAAATGCCCTCACCAATATCATCTCTCAATCCTAGCTTAATCAACATCCTACTCTATGATCAAGCACAACCCCTGAAACAAAGAAAATAAAAGGCAAAGTCTCAAGGATGATGAGATTCATTGAGTTGTAGTCTAAAAGATTGCGGACGAGCTCCAAGACTTCCATCAATTGTGATGTTGTGCCTCTTCATAGCTTTGTGCTCCTCAATCTCCATGGGCTTCACACACAAGATGATGAGATCCATGTGGCTTGTTCCTCCAAGCCATGAATATGTACACACACACACACACACACACACACACACACACACACACACACACACACACACACACACACACACACACACACACACACACACACACACACACACACACACACACACACACACACACACACACACACACACACACACACACACACACACACACACACACACACACACACACACACACACACACACACACACACACACACACACACACACACACACACACACACACACACACACACACACACACACACACACACACACACACACACACACACACACACACACACACACACACACACACACACACACACACACACACACACACACACACACACACACACACACACACACACACAGATTGTGATAGGCAAAAAAGCAAGCAACCATGCAAAGAGAAGTTAGCATCGTTCTCACAATGGACTAGGAGAGAATTTCACCCTCTTCTCTTTGATTGCACACTCTCAAGTAATGCAACTCAGATGGTACAAAAGCAAGAGCAAGATAGGATATGCCAGCCACCACTAGAATGCTTTATTTGACTAAAATTTCACCTAAAATGTGGATTGGACTTTGTTTACATGTGGGCATGGCCACTTAGTCTTGGGCACCTTAGTCAAGTCTCTAATGCATACAACCTTCAAGTTTTTGATCCATCAAGTGCATCTAAATCTAATTCCACTAACTCACACATGCGTGATGCCTTTACATTTATGCAATTGATGAATTTACAACTTGCACAAGTAAGCACATCACTTGAAAATGATATTACAATGAATGTTCAAGGATCCTAGATATGAAATTCAATGGTTTCAATTTCCCAATGATTTTGAAGTGCTTTTTCATTTCCAACTTCACTTTTTATCCGTTTTCCGTTATATACACACTATTTTGTACTTTTTATTCTAAAAACATTTAAAAAGGTTTACATTAACCCAAGCTTAATAGCAATGGACATGGATGGATCTCTTATCTATCAAGTCACTCCACATTCACTCATGTATCTTTTCTGTCATGTAAGATGCTTCTCATCCACTCTCTATATCCTAAACAAGCAATGCACTTATTGAACCAAGAAAGCTACCCATAGACTTAAACTCAATAGGAAGGTCATGAACTTACCAAACCTATGGCTCCTACCATTGCACTTTAGATGATAGATTTTTGTGGCAAGATTCTAACATCTATTAGGACAAGACTCCTAATGCTACACATCAAAATATCATATCGTTGATATTATAGAGAGAATTACTAAATTATAGTAAAATATTTTTAAATCTCATGAAAAATGGCTTAGGTCCATGCCACACATATGAAAAGAAACAACATACAAGGGTCAACAAAATCATTGTGACTAGAATGTACATCACATAAAAAGAACCAAGTATACCAAAAACCAATATATCCATGATGAATAGAGGTCCACCCTCCCAAAACATACTACCATAACTAGCTATTCACACAACACTACTATCCATGGCCTGTGTGAGATCCCTAAGGATTTTCTCAAAATTCCACTCATCATTGTGCCACTTTGTTATGACTTTTTCTCAAGTGGTCTTGATTTCTTTAAAAAAATTGGCCACACTTTGTGTGGCCTTATCTCTTTTTCCACATAGCACATTTATTTATTCTGAGAGGCTTTCCACCTATTTTGTAATCCATCTTGTTTTGGAAAGGCTTGTATTCTTCTTCAGTCATCCTAATGGGCACCATCCACTTCAACACCCGATTTTGCCTTCTTTTGTTGCTAAGCTATTGTTGGATCTTCTTAAGCTAGTCCCAACATTAATGGGTTTCTCTATCCAATTCATCTTTCTTTTCAAAATATTGTGAACATAAATATATTGTGTGAGGTACATAGGTAGGTATTTATTGTGTAGCATAACCTTTTTTACCTCAATGAATCACTTGAAAAGTATCTTTGCCAACCCCACATGTTGGCAATCAATAAACTTTAAGGGAGTTGATTCTTGCACATGCCTAATTTGTGGAATAGCTCATCCTATAGGAAGCATTTTGGACACAACTCCTTGTCCTCCTTCACAGTGTATGGAGACAAATCCTCATATATGCTATCATCAGGGGGACTTCCAATAAAGGAAAGGAACTAACTTATCTTAATGGTCTAGAGCTATTGTCCATGATTTAGTGTGCTTCTACCACTAGATCAATGAAATCATTTGGGTTAGCCATGTATGTATTAAAGTGTAATGTTCGATGTTAGAACATTAAAAAAATCTTTCATTTGTATTAAATGGCTTTGGATAATAAAATTATGATTTAAACCAATGTTCAAATAGCCTTGAATTAATGTTATAAATTCTCTATTCATCACCAAACTGCAAAGTTTATCTAATTGTTCTACCAAAATTATTTCATTAATTTTGATTTGATGATTATATGTACTTAAAGTATAAAGTATCATAAGCTATACACTAACGGTCTTAGGAGCTAATACTTCGTAAGAAAGTTATGATAAATGCTAACCTTTAGGTACTAATTTCTAGGATATTTCTAGCCTAAGAGCAATACTACATGAAAAAAAAAGTTAAATTATGGATGTAATACATAGACATCCAAGAATACAAAAATGATGAATCACTATATTCTAAACATGCTTGTAGAGGAACCTTCAATTTGTTGTTTAGGTGGTGCAAGATGCAAGTTGTGCATTACACCTATAAAAAATCTTTCTAATCATCTAAGATATGTTTTTCCCGATGCTAATTCTTGAGATATTCCTAGCTTTAGGATATATTTTTTCTCATCCTAAAAATTTTGGTGCAAAATGCATGCAAATTGGTGCCAAGATATATTAAAATCTAACATATGTTCATCCCTAATGTATATTCATTCTTAATTGTAAACATGTTGGTGTAGGATGCTTGCAAACAGGTGCCAAGGTGTTACTAATTTCTAACATTATTATCTATATTATTTTTACTAGTTTATGTTATTTTAATTTATTTAAGTTAATAAATTATAATTAATTACAATTTAAAAATATGTTATCTTATAGGAGCAAAGTACTAGTTCTCTTGAAAATTGTGTTCTTATGGAAATGGAATTATAATTACTTTCTTTCATATGAAGAAATAGATAAATTTTATGTCTATTTATGCAAGGAAATATATATTTTTTGTGTAAAAAAATTCTTTCATACGAAAGATTAGTGATTATACAAAAGGTGTTGTAGAGATTATATGTGGTATGGAATGCATAAAACATATGTGTTTACTAATGCGAGTGTATAAATGCAACCTAGACTAGATTCATTGAAAATTTAAAGAATGCGACAAAGAGTAGAGGGAAAGTCTATAGAGGAGAGAGAAATACATGAAGAAGAGAGAGAAAGGAGAGGAAGCCATAGAGGTTAAGCAAGAATATTAGAGATGAACATGATTTGTATTACTAAATGAATAATGGAAAATTTAATTCTCTTACATCATATACTTAGGCTAGTGCGATTGGGTATTATTCTCTCTCTAAACTAAAATGTCCATTTCCCCTTCATTTTAATCCATCCCCACCTAAGAGTTTTTTCCCTCAAAAACAAAAGAAGATCTTATTAGAAAAAATTGCTCTCAATGAGGATGACAAAGTACTACTCTAATTACAATGAATACAAGAATGGTAACAAACTAAAGAAAGCTCCATAAAATTGATTGGAATTGAAGGAGAGGACCAAGTAGACCATATATACATCGATGATTGGCCATAAAAGTGAAGTCTTAATCACAATATCTTCATGAAAATTGATTTGCAAACAATGAACAACATGTTGTCTACAATAACCCATCCTATAGTAAAACAAAATAACTTTTAGTGGATTTTAAATAATTTGATTGTGCCAAATGTCAAAAGAGATCTCATGACATGTACTTTCATCCTATATAGATAAGCCATCTCTAAAAATCGAGCAAGATAATTTTTTTTCTAAAATAAGAAGTTGTATGAGAGCTGCTTGCAATGAAATAAGGGCTACATATGTCTGTTCTTCAAGCAAAAGCACCTACTTGAGATAGGAAACTCCCCCACTATAGATTCTAATATCCAAGAAGCCTCTTTTGAAGGTAATCCTTTCCATTTGATTAGATATTCCACTGCGGATCTAATGTGGAGCTTCTTTTTCCCCTAGCTCTAATAATTTGTTTAGGGATATACTAAATAATTTCCTCTTCATCCATTGGTGGCAAATCCTCTAGGTAATCCATTTGTGAGCCAATGAAAGGTTTCGATTGACTAACATGGAAAACATTATGAATCTTGGTAGTAGAAGCTAAAACTTGTAAGCCAAATCTCCAATTCGTTCAAGGATCTTGTATGATCCATAATAGCGATACAGAAATTTGTTGTTGGAACCATCTTTTATTGAAGCATACCTAGACTTGGGCACCCTCATAAACACTAACTCTCCTTCTTGAAACTCTAAGGGTCTCCATCTCTCATTTGCATAGAGTTTCATTTTCTCTTGTGCCTTCCTCAGCTAGCATTGATAAAGTAGGGGTTGCATTATTTCCATCTCTTCCTTTCCTTTTGGATTAATCATTTCATTGAACATAATAGGGAGGGGCCCCTAATAACCATACAAAGCCTCAAAAGGAGAAACTCCAATACTCGCATGAGTGGTATTGTTGTGAGCAAACTTAGCTAGAGTGTATCCAAGCATCCCATACTTGCTACACATCATGGCAGTAGTGGTCAACGTAAGTCTCAAGCCATTTGTTAACCTATTGTGATACCACTTGTAAAGAAGGAGACAAAGAGAAGAGAGAAATTTTGCAAAGGAGAGATAAATACTAAAATAGAGAGAGGAAGAGAGGAAGGAGAGGAAACCATAAACTGCAAGAAGTCAGAGATGAAAAGGACTTGTATTATTAAATGAAAAATTAAAGGATTAATCCTCTTACACCTTATACTTATGCCTATGTGCCTAATTATTATTCTCTCCCAAGAAAAAAAAACATACTTTTCCTTCACTTACAAAAAAACTAGAATATGGGTGCTCAAACACTTGGAGAGAAGCCTAGAATTGTGGATCAAATTGGGCAAGAGATAGTTATTATGAAGAATCAATTTTGGTTATTGGATTTCTATGGATTCAAGAACTATATCTTGGATAAGTAAGGACCAATCACCAATTGAAATTGTCTTTAATATTGAGATAGAGAAAAAGTAGCTTGTTTTGCTACACGTGATATAGTATAGTTAAGAAGGATCCTATGGTGGCTGGTAATGACTTGTGGCACACTATATCTAGTTGCAGGATGTGGGAGATATTAGATCTCCAATTTTGGGTATTGGGGGGACTAGTGGTCCCTTTGATGAGGAATTGGGTGCATTTTCATTCACTTGATAGTAAAGGGATACTAGTATCCAACTAGCAAAGGTTGAGGCATTGGCCTTGACTTGACTTGATGGTAAAAGGGGTATTAGCCAACTAGTGAAAGTTGGATATGTATATCGACTAGGCCAAATTGACTATCTTCATAGGTTATAAGACAAAGACCACCTTAGAATCATGATCATCTATATTTCGCCTAGTTCAAGTTCCTCTACTTATCCTTAAGCTCTTCACATATCATTTGTTTAGATCATTATATAAAACTCGTAGTGGAAGCACATAAGTGGAGAGAGACATCTTGTATTAGTCCATTTGGAATTGTTGTGTAAATTTTTGTGTACTTTATATCCCTTTCCTAAATTCTATGTCATGTAATCTTTAAAAAATATTCTAGAGTCTCACCTACCTTACACCAACTCTTGTGCCATTTTTGTTTGGAAAATAAAGAGGCTATGCCTTTTCATTTGAAAAAGCTTTGCAAGTTACTTGTGATCGATGCTCTCCGATATATGCAACTTGGATCTTAGATGTATGGATGCCTTCCGCATGATGTTTTGAGCTTTGTTTTCTCATCTGGCATTCGAATTTTGGTCTAATGGGAACCATTACTTGACACATGGATATTACATTGAGCTTTTGGTTATTAAGGGTTGTCCAATGAGACCGTGGGACTTGATGACATGTACATGCTCTTGTCATGCTTTATATACAGAGTTGATGCTTAGTGGGATGGTTTGACCTTCCTCTTGGGCTAGGACCTATCTATGTCACAATGTTGTCAGTGATGTATGCATCTTGATTGATTGTGTATTGAGCTTCTGTTACATTGTTCAATCAGTTGTGCCTTTAGTTGGTCTCTTCTATTACCCATGACACCCACTCTATGCATGATGGTTACACCTATGGGATGTATCTCAGTCTGATATACTAATTCCTTGATAGTTCTTGATTCCAGTTGCATATTCTCTCATTGCTAGTTGGAGCTATTTCCTAGTAGTTGCAGTTTGTCTTATATCAATGATTGCCTATCCTTGGCATTGATTTCTTACTATTATACTTCATTTTTAACATGCTGTAATTGCAATTTACTATAGTTTTTATGTAAGTAGTCACCTCCATTTGATAGTTCTTTACATTGAGTTTGTGGCAGTTTCATTACTTGGTCAGTACCCCTTGTTTTTAGCCTGATTTAGTAGTGATTTTAGGGTTGTTTGTAGTAATTACAGTAGCCTACTTTGACAGTTTGTGTACTTGATTTCCTTGATTATGGCTAGTGGCTCGAGTAATCGTGTTATATCTTGAATATTAACATGATAGATGGCACCAACTACAACTATAGGAAGGCCAAAATCTAGCAACTCTTAATACAAAAAATGCAGGTTAGGCCTTTGAAACATAAGGGTATCATGCCCAAACCTATTGATGTAGAGGATTGGGCTGAATTAGATGAGCTATGTAGGTCCACTATCATATTGTCTCTCTCTAAGTAGGTGTTCTATAATGCTATCTCTAATGGACAGTCCGCATGGGACTTATGGGAAAATATTTGCAATGTTTATGACCAACAAAGTCCCACTAATTAGATGTATAAAGTAACTCATGGACCTTTGCATGAAGGAGGGCACTTTTATGTAAGGTCACTTAAATGAGCTCAATTCCATTATTAGTCATTTAACTTTGCAAGGGATTGAATTCTGTTGGGGGTAAAGGCGCCTCTACCTAGCCGCCCATGTATTACTACACTGACAGTCACCGCCACTGCAGGTGGCAGGTGGTAGGTGCCCATCACCATCACTTTATTCTTTATTCTTTTAGTGACAGTTTGAATAAAGGAAGGCTCGGTCACACATTGTGACTGTTGGAGTTCCCATTTCTAGTCTCTCTCTTTCTTGCTCTTGCTCTCCCACCATAGCTCTCGATTCCAACCTTCGATCCGTCGCTCCCTTTCAACTGGTATCAGAGCTTTGCTTTCCGACTCTTGAGCTTGATTTGTGGCATTCTCAGCATCCCATCGACTCTCTACTTGCATTGGGTCTCCTTCCCGGCAGCCATATCCGACTCCTTCGAGCTCCCGTCACTCCCCAGCTTCCCGAGCACCTTCTCAGCATTATTGGGTACCTTCAAGGCATTACATCACAAATATTTGATCATTTTCTTCAGGGTTTACTTCAGTTCTCAGGTCTCATAGACTATAAACAAGTTGTGGGCAGCCATAGCTCACACCTCTTAGAGCTTCCTTCACCTGGATCTTGCTTCCAGTCTATCAAGGCTTGCTGAGGCTTGGTGTAGGCCTTCTTTGGCCCCCATTTGTGCCCCCTTTGGGCCCCATTGTTGACATGTGGGACATCAGACCCCCCCAGCCAGCTCACGTTTTTTTTGCACCTATTTGAAAATCTAGCCCAAAAATCACTCTTTTTATCATATCTCGTGCATTCGGAACCCGATTCAGGCAAGGTAAGAGTCTAAGTTGGGATTTTGGCATTCTCGGATGCAATGGAGATGTCGGATTTGCCAAATTCTGATGACAGAATCTTCTGCAATAGATTTCAGGTTTGAGACAACATGTATTTGTATGCCTATGCTTGTTTGGGCATGACTACATAACCGGTTTGATACCTATTGCATCCCAATTGATTGGGGGATTGAAGCTACATGTAATGCTATGATTTTGGCCTGATTTTGGGGTTGGAAATACACAGTTTATAACATAAATGCATGCTGAATACTCTTGGACTGAAGCTATCTTTCATGCTTTGACATATGCCTATTGGTTTCGGATGTATGTCTTGGGTTATGCTATGATGTATTGATCATCGAGGGATGACTTTGAGCTTGTCATTGGATCCGGATGATTTTGGAAGCTTGAGCTTATTTCAGTCCGCACTTATTGACATTGGTATATGCTTTGACAGTGATGCTTCTTGGGTTTATGCATACCCGTTGCCTACGGCTTGATGCTCATGTCACGGTTGATTACCCTATGCATACGTTGAGCTTGAGTGCTCATTGAAGCTCCACCTTGGATGCATTTTGGATTATCTGGAGTAGTCTTGGATGTTACTTGGCTTGTCAGAGTTTGGATTGGGATGTATTTGATGTCTTACATCCTTATGGATGCTACATACGGATGCTCTACCACCTACATGTTCGGGATGTACTATTGATGTATTGTCTTGGACTTATGTCATTGGCACTGTGTCTTGCCTTGGCTTGAGCTCTTGAGCTTGTACATATGACTTTTGTGCCAGCAGGAGCATTCTTGAATGCTTATCAGACATTGAGCAAGCGGTACTTTTATGCATTGAGCCGTTACATGCCATTGAGCAGTTACAAACACTTGAGACTTTGGGACTTCTTACCTTTTGGGATGATACATCATATGTCTTGGTTCACTGTATGCTTATGAGCTAAGTCTCAGTTTTGGATCCGTATCTTTGTGAACTGACACCTACTTGTGTCAAGTTCTGGTAGTGGCAGGAACACTTTGCCCCGTTGACTGGGGGATGTGCCTACTCACTGGCAAATGTTTGTATGACATACTTGGGTGTTGGATTCATGCATATTGACCATCATATACTTATGCTATGCCCTTTGGTCTTGGCAATATCTGATTGCCTTGGGATTCGATTTTGGCACTGTTAGCTCTCTTTTACTGAAATCTGAAATTTATTACAGCAAGCATATATGTATGGACTGACATGGATTTTTCATGCTGAAACACTCTGAAATGATGTACTTTCACTAGTACTTGGTGGGTAGCAGCTTTGGTTCCACTTTCCTCGTCATTTTCCCTCAATTTTGGTGATTTTTTGGTCATTTTTTGCAGTAAACAGCAAGCAATTTTGAACTGTCTACAGTCTTCCAGCCTGCATTATGGCGAGTTCGTCATGCTATTATTAATATCATTAAGCTTGATGGTACGAATTACTCTTATTGGAAGAGTCAGATTTGGCAGGTGTTAGTGCAGAAATGGCAGATCAAACCTTTGAGATTAAGTGGGCATCTACGTGCAACTATGCCAGATGAGGAATGGCTTGAGCTTGATGAGTTATGCAAATCCACCATTGTATTGTCTCTCACAGATCAGGTTTACTACAATGTATTTGAGGAAGAACAGAGTGCATGGTAGTTGTGGGATAAAATCAAGAATCTCTATAACAAGAAAAGTCAAGCGAGTCAAATGTATTGGCTGAAGCAGCTTATGGATTTACGCATGAAGGAGAATGTGACTATGTCTACTCACTTGAGCCAGTTTCATGCTATACTCAAGAACTTGACTTCGTAGGACATCACTTTTGCAGAGGATGTCACTCCTCTTTTCTTGCTTGGTACTCTTAATGAGTCATGGGATGTATTCTGCACTGCATTATGTGCCTCTACTGCTACCTTGAAATTATCTGATGTTGAGAGTGCTCTTTTACAAGAAGAGGTTAACCGTAAGAATTTGGATGCCTCTCGTGTGTCTCATGCTATGACAAGTAGAGGCAGGAATGATGGATATGGAAAGCATGGTAGTGGTAGTGGCCGTGGACGGGATTCTCAGAAATATCGGTCCAAGTCTCGTGGGAAGTCACGTAGCAAATCCCATGGCAAGAATGCAGATGTTACTTGTCATGAGAGTGGAGTTTTGAGCCCGGGATATGCCTAAAATTTGCCAAAAAATCTAGAATTTAGGGGAAAAATATTCAACATCGAAGGCAGCGGCTCCAGCTAGGACGATTTTAAGTACCAAGTGAAATACGACTCTTAAAAGGCGCCCGAGTGACACTTGTTGATTTTTGATAAATTTTTAGACTGTTGTGCGGGTTCTCAGGAGTTGCCAGTCAATGTGAGATATAAAGTCAGATGCGTAGAAATTTACAGCACTCAAATCGGAGCCAGGACAGGGAAATGGTCACAAAATGGTCAAGATATGAAAATGTGGACACTTGGGAGGCCAAAATTGGGCATGCCTTTTGAGTTTGGACCCCCCCTAAAATTTTATGTACCTTATGAAGCAAAAAACGTGGAGAGAGAAGATGAAGAAGGTGGAGATGGAGGCGCCAACATCACGCCGAAATTTGTGCCCTCTCTCATGATGGGGGTGATGGCAGGTTACAAATACCCTATCCAACCGATGATACCCTTGATCTTCTCCCTCTTTGCCGGTCTTATCGCCTATCTTCGCCCGTGAAATGACTGTGGGAATGAGAAGAACCAGATCTAGTCGTTCTCTCTCCTCCCTCTCTCTCCCCTAAGGGGTTGTTCTTGTGTGCAAGAGGAAAATGAAGAATGGTGAAGGAAAGCTTGTCTGGTTGGGACCGGATTGCTTCCGGATCAATGTAAAAGATGAAGATTGCTGATTTTGAGGATGTTTGACATTAAATGTGGGCTGACCCGCAGTCCCGCACCAAAAACGAGATCCCGAGACCCGAAGCCTAAGCGGTAATTCAATTTTTATGAGGAAAAAATGAGTTTTTATGCTATTTGATTGATGAGACATTGTTCCCATGGGCTGGTTATGCATCATGATGTTTTTTTCTATGAGTTTTATCAGTTTATGATCAAAAAATCGGAAAATCATAAGTGATATGGCTGAAATTAATGGTATAAAACTCGTACAACACTCATTTAAGGGGTAAAAATGGGATTTTTTACAAAATAAAGGGAAAATATGAGATATAACATCAATAAAACCTGAAATTTTGCTCTCAAGAAACCTAAGGGCCATAGCCCATAATCAATCTTAATTTCTAGTCATTTTTTATTGAAGAAAATAGAGAAAAAATATCAAAAATGGTGAAAAATGGGTTTTAAATGAGAGAAAATTAGAAAACGATAAAAAGAAAATTTCAAGAAATTACATAAGTGTTTGTGCAATGTATAATGAAGGTAGAGAACGAGGTTGGCCTCGGTTTACCCTCATTTCTATGTTTTTGACCGTGTTTATCGCTTTCTTATAAAGAAATACACATAAAATGACTCTTTCACCTATCAACGAATGCAAAACATTAAACGATAGGGTGAGAGGGGAGGTTGAGCGTCAAAGTACAATCCTAAATTTGATTTATGTGTTGCATCATGTCTATAGGACGTTGTTTTAAAATAAAGGGAAAGGCAGCATGAGCGTAAGGCTCGGTGTCTTTCCTCATTACATAAACGTTAGCATGGAAATCATGAAAAGATTGGTTTTGCACGACACACAATGCTGATTTTCTTTTGTTTGTGCACTAAACCATTCACATTATGCACTATGCATAGTTCATGGTATCAAAGGAAAAGCTCCTGGACTGCATAGCAATTGTTTTCTTAGGACTTTGACCCACGATTGAGAGTGTGAGGTTAACCCTTGTCGTAGGATAGAGGGCCGGTTTCCTAAGGGGCTGTTAAGTAAGGACGCATGGTACATCTCCTGGAAATACGAGAAATATAAAAGAGAGGAGTTTGTGTTCGTTTGTGTTATATGTTGAGCAGCGCATCAAGGGGCCAATCCCTGCGATGTAAGAGAGTTGCAGTGGGGCCGTGGTGTTTCTACCGAGAGGTTGCCTCCATATGTGTGTGATCGTCGCATTGCCAATGTGTATGGGTTCTCCCTCTGAGGAGTTTTATAAAAAAAGGGAACGTTGGACTACAAAATGATGAAACTATAAACGCATAGATTAGGCTTTAGGGCAGTTTGTCCTTTAGCATTAGATTGACGCTCCTGGTCCGCAAGGCCGTGAGGGTGTTTGTGTGTCATGAGCATGAGGTCCGGCTAGTGCTATAGCTAGTGGCAGCCCATTTCAAGTCCCATCAGTGGTGTGTCTGCCGGGAGCTGCCTATAAGTGGCAGTTTTCAAATCTAGGGTTTAAAGGGACCCTAAATTGTCCATAAAATGGGGTTTTTTAAAGGATGGAAAAACTTGGCTTTCCCCATACAAAACTTACTAATGGACTTAGTCAGTTATGTAGAGTATGAGTCCTCTGCAGAAGATAATTTATGTGATGAAAAGAGTAGCCAATTAGTGGTTACCCCATCCTCTAATATGATGGCCTGGGCCGAGGTTCGCCTTGGTGTGGTCTCGACCCAAGAGAAATCATGTTTAACCATCCATCAACCTAGAGGGCATGAAATGAGCATGTTGGAAACTAGGGTAGTTATGGCGTCAACAGGTCATCATGCTAAAGCCATAATGCCATGGGAAAGTGTTGATATATGATGGAATATGCTTGTGGTTGAAACATCCCGTGTAATGGGCCACCATGATGACATAGTAGGCATCACAAGGATGTTAGAAGCCCTAGCTATCAAGGGAAAACCGTTGCTTAAAAGGCACAGTTCCCAAGTTTTAAAAAGTGGTAATGATAATCTACTTTAGATAAGGACCAAAAGCTCTTATATAAACCCGTTTTGGACTTTCCTTTTAAAGGGAAAGGTATGGAAGCTCCTCTAAGAGGGGATCAAAATGACATGTTGAAACTTATAGGACTCCCTAGACCACTCAGTGAGTTAGCAGAAAGGGATGTCAATGAGGATATTAACCCCCCTACACCAAAAAGGGTGGGGATGGAAGAGGTTAAAGATCCTAAGAGGCTGGATCCAGATCATGATGAATATGAAGATTTTAATGACCCAGTGTTGATCCCAAAAGGGAGGACTAAATGTCCTCCTCTTCATAGGGATCTCCCAGTGTTTTATGGGTTGCCAAATGAGGATCCGATGATTCATTTAAGAGAATATGGCCTAACTTGCATTGCAAGTGGGTTCAACGATATACATCGGATGCTCGTATTCCCAAGTACCCTAAAGGGAGAGGCAAGGAAATGGTACTGGAGCCTCCCAAGAGGGTTGATCAAATCATTTGAGGAGTCTTGTGATAGATTCCTAGATGAGTATGAAAAGAAACTCCCTGTGATTCAGGTCTTAGGGCAGCTTATGCAGTTTAGACAGGAGTCTTATCTTTCTGTTAAAGAGTATGCTAGAGCCTTTGATAGTACTCTCAGGCTTTGGCCAAGAAGAGCCAGTGCACTACCAGATGATGTGTTATGTGAGCTCTTTCTGAATGGCTTAGAGACTAATATGCAAATCCAAGTGGGACTGCAGAATCCTAAGTCGTTAAGGGAAGCAGAAATGCATGCCATTGATTATGAGGGTCATATTCAGAGATGTTGGGAAAACTATTGGAGTTTTCCCCACTCAGTACAAGTGCATCCTAGCTTCCAACCATTTCTGCAAGAAGGCAGCTCACTTGTTGATACCAAGGCAGCCTATGAGGGTAAACTTGGTGGACAAAATCTCAAAGCAGAAAATGGCCATCCTATGAGTAGTAATGACATGCCTCTCAGTGAAAAGGTTCCAAGCCATGTAAGTCCCATTAGGGCTTGCAACACTTCCACAAGAGGTAGTTGTGATGGCAATATGGATAGAACCAATGGGCCTATGAGTGTTGATAAGCATTCTGTGTGTGGTTCTAATTTTGTTGCTAGTAAGGCTCTTGAGAGACCTTTGGTGTCAGAATCATGCTTCCGGGTGGATGTTGTTCCCTTCAGTGAAAGCATGTTCTTATGGGAAAAAATTTGCAGTGTGGACATAAAAAAGTAAAGACATCTTTTGTAAAGAGGATGCAAAATGCTAAAATTCCACCTGTGCTTCACAAAGGTCATAAGGATGTCATGCCATTTGGCCATAGGGATAAGTTTGCATTGAGTTCGTTAGACCAATGCAGCAAATTGAGGGAATGCAAGAATATTAAGGGAAACGTGAGATGGGTTTGGAGACCCAAAATCTCCAAAAGTATGGTAGGAGTGTCGAATGCAAGGCCAATGATCCCATCTGGATATATTTTGTCGAACCCCCAAGAGGATAAGACTGGATATACATCTGACAATATACACTGCCTTGGGATACACCCATGTGATGTGCCTAGGCTTGAAGCTCTACCTAGTTTGGGTTGCAGCACTGATTTATGTGAAAACCTAAAAAGGGGAGGTTCGAATGAGTACAAAGCTATGATTATTTCTGCCAAAGGAGCCACTCAGATGCTTGAACGACCGGTTTATTTGGATGACAATAAATGTGAAACATGCGAGCCCACTAAGGCTATTCATTCAGCTCATAGTGCCCAAGAAGGGATAAGTCTTATTGATGAGGTATTTATGGAAAGGCTTGGACTTGTAGCTCTACAAAAAAAAAAAAACCTAAAATCAAAAAATACAAGATCAAGCCTTTAGCTAACTTGCATGAGTAGCATGGGGCTAGTCGACCTATGATATGCTTGGCACCCTGGGTAGTCTGACATGGTGTGATGTATATGCTAAGGACATCAGTATTACGTGGACTCAAATGACCTATCTAGTTTTAAGCTAGGAAGGCTAGCTGCTTTGGATATTGCGTCCAGATTTCGTTAGGCCAAGAGGGCCAGTTGTCTGTTTAGTACAGGTGCGGTTAATGGTTTCTTGTTTTAGTTCTGTACTAGGCAGGTTCGAAGAAGAGCTTGGAAGGAGCCTTTTGTTGCACGGAAGCTTCTCGTGGCCCTATCCAGGTGATATCTCTCCTTTTGGAGTACCGTGTTTTTATGCTCTATGTGTTTGTGTACTTGTTGGGGGATTTTTATTTTCTTGTTGGGGACCGACAACCAAGGCATGAAGTCCTAGGGTTAGGTTAGGTATGTCTGGGGGAGGTTTGAGTAGTCGTTGCCTCCTGTAAAGACATTGCCAGACATCGAAAGATCTGTTTTAGAAGGGAGTCCTAGTAACCCTATTCTGCTAGCCTGCTAGGCAGCTGTTCTAGGAGTTCTTGTTAGTTGTGAGGCAGTTAGAGAAGCCTGCTAGAAGAAAAATAATGATGATAGAGGAAAAGAAACCCTGAATATCTTAAAGAAAATAGATATATACAAAGGTGTGTAAAAAGGGGTTCTAACCCCTATAAAAGAAAAGAAAGGCAAAGTTATATAAGCAGTTGCTCATCGCCTTGCGAAGGCCTAGTAGGTTCCTAGGGATGAGTCAAACCCAGGGCCAATGCCTTGTCTTCCTAGGGGTAGCCTCTTGCAGGAAAAGAAGAAAATAAGGAAGGTTGGAGCGAAAATAAAAGTGAGCGTTAGAAAAGGATTAAGTGTCGCCTTGCGAGGGCTTGGTAGGTTTTTGGGTACCGAGATAGGATTTGAGGCCGATGCCCTGTTCTCCTTGGGTCACTACGCTCAACTCCCTCCTTTTTACATGCATGAGTATGGAAATTAAAAAAATAAATAAAACCCCAAAATAAAAAATGTGCTAAAAGAAAGTACTTCTTGATCAAGCTATAGGAGTCCTCGCCTAGTAGGAGCTCCTGGTTGTGTTGTCCTTAGTTAGGTAGGTAGTTCAGACCACCACTTAGGGCAACCTCTTTGATAGTTCTTTTTAGTTTGGCCATGTTGGAGCAATTGGTTAGTGGCTAGCTTCGTCCCTTTTATTAGATTATGCTAGCCTACTCCTTGTGGATGTCATGCCTTGGTTTTTTCAGGGGGTAGGATGAGCATTGCGCTGTGTTTTAGTATGTATCTATTTTGTATCAGTTTGATGCTTCCTTTGGTTGTTTTGTGCAGATCTGTTGTGGGATTCGACGGGCTGAGTCGCCCTATCCCGTGGTCGCTAATGAGAGTGGAGTTTTGAGCTCGGAATGTGTCTAAAATTTGCCAAAAAATCTGGAATTTAGGGGAAAAATATTCAACATCGAAGGCGGCGGCTCCAGCTAGGACGATTTTAAGCACCAAGTGAAATACGACTCTTAAAAGGGGCCCGAGTGACACTTGTTGATTTTTGATAATTTTTCAGACTGCCGTGCGGGTTGTCAGGAGTTTCCAGTCAATGCGAGATGTAAAGCCGAATGCACAGAAATTTACAGCACTCAAATCGGAGCCAGGACGGGGAAATGGCCACAAAATGGTCAAGATATGAAAAGGTGGACACTTGGGAGGCCAAAATTGGGCATGCCTTTTGAGTTTGGACCCCCCCTAAAATTTTATGTACCTTATGAAGCAAAAAACGTGGAGAGAGAAGATGAAGAAGGTGGAGATGGAGGCGCCAACATCACACCGAAATTTGTGCCCTCTCTCATGATGGGGGTGATGGCAGGTTACAAATACCCTATCCAACCGATGATACCCTTGATCTTCTCCCTCTTTGCCAGTCTTATCGCCTGTCTTCGCCCGTGAAATGGCTGTGGGAATGAGAAGAACCAGATCTATTCTTTCTCTCTCCTCCCTCTCTCTCCCCTAAGGGATTGTTCTTGTGTGCAAGAGGAAAATGAAGAATGGTGAAGAAAAGCTTGTCCGGTTGGGACCGGATTGCTTCCGGATCAATGTAGACATGAAGATTGATGATTTTGAAGATGTTGGACATTGAATGTGGGCTGACCCACAGTTCCGCACCAAAATCGAGATCCCGAGACCGAAAGCGTAAGCGGTAATTCAATTTTTATGAGGAAAAATGAGTTTTTATGCTATTTGATTGATGAGACATTGTTCCCATGGGTTGGTTATGTTGAGATTCAGCAATCACACTCATTGACAGCCTCTTTGTATGGAGCTTCAGGGCCAAGGACATGCAGGCTTACCTATCCCATATGCACAGTGGTGCCTACTGCAGTTTCCTAATTTCCTATAAAGCATTGTACTTGCTTCATTTTCTTAATGCAATGATAGTACTCTTTTCTTTTTAGTAAAGTGTCAGTGTCATTGTCCACACACAAGATTGTGTTTATGAGTTCAAGTCTCAATCTTGAAACCTAATTCACTTGTGTGACAGTCAGTGTCTAAGTCTATGTCTACATGAGTTTTCTTCCCGTCTTTGAACCACCATAGCCATGCTCTAGATCCGTGTTTCTCAACATGGTATCAGAGCCCAGTCGGGCATGGCTCAGCTCGGCTTAGCTCTCCTCTTCCCTCTCTCAGCTCATGTTAATCTCTAGTCAGCTTAGTTTCATCCCATGACTTCATCTCCCAACTCTACCTTCACTTAAGCTTCCATGGCAACCATAGCCAGCAGCACCCTGTCAGATTGAGCCGCTTATATCTCACTCCACAGGTCAAATCTCTTGGAGCTTCCTTCTGGAAAATGTTCCCCAACTCACAAAGCTTCCCTATATCACATCAATCCATGACATTTGGCTATCTGAAGCTCAGCATTGTGAAAATTCCCAGTCACTGCCATAGTCTTCAATTGTGACCTGCAAGACATACCCTCCATGGAGCCTTCATATCTCTCTCTGTAGAGCATATCTTCATGAACTCTCTTCTAGACATATCTTCCTCTACTTAGGCGCTCCCTCCTGGCACAAAAATCGACCACATTGAGGATCAACCAGCACGGCATTGTCAAAATTCGTGGCTGCTGACGAAATCTGCGCCTGATCTGTTCGTCTACTCTGCGTGCGCCGTACATGCTGCGATCTTGACGAGGAGGATAGGGATTTTGAAGAGCTTGAAGTAAGCTTCATTTCTATAATTTTTTTTTCAAAATGATCAACTACAGCTCCTGCAATCTGCAAAAAACCAGGGCCCTGTCTGAAACCCTAAACTGTCAGCCATAGCCAGTTTCATCAAAGCTCAAAAATCTCATCATTTTCTCTCTCCTGCCACCTGGAGCAACCCACTGCCACTCTAATCTACTGTTCCAGCACCAAATCAAGGAGGGGAAGGATCTGGAAAGATTGAAAGACGACCGAATGACCCCGAACAAGAAGATTCAAGCTCAACATCAACACAGACATAGTGTGTTTTCACACTGTCATTACCTGTGTCTCTTGACACATTGTAATCTGCTCTTCCACTGATAAAATCTCAGAATTATGGAGTTGATTTGCTGCTTCAGCCATCCAACATGGGAAAAGACTCTCCAAATGCTCGGTTCAAGGGAGTCGGGTTTCACACTTGGCAAACCCGCATCAAGCTCATCCTGATGAAGAAGGGTCTTTGGGCCATCACAAATGGCAAAGAGAAGAAACCTCGAGATGTGGACCTTGCAATTACTTGGTAGAAGAATGATGACAAGGCAGAAGCCATCATTAAACTGGAATTGGATGACAGCTACATCCATCATGTGGATGCCTGTGACACGTCCCATGACACTTGGGAAAAATTGGATACCTTATTTGGTGCACAGTCAAAGTCGTCTAAGTATGGTCTATTAATTGAAAATTTCCGACTTGATATGAAGCCTCATACATCCCTGGCATCCCATCTGAACTACATGGAAAGCCTACTTACTCAACTTGCAGGGATAAAGCTAAAAATGGATGAAGATGTTTGCATTGGTGTCTTGTTAAAAAGTCTACCTCCTGCCTATGATAATGTATCAACCACTCTAACCAATATGCCTGATCCTCAACTTATTGATATTAAAGCCTCTCTGCTAGAGGAAGAAAAGAAACTTAAAAGCAAAGAAGAGCCTAGCACTTCAAAGGATGAACAAATGTTATATGTAAACAACAGATACAAAGGTAAAAAGGAACTGCTCTTCTGTGACTTCTGCAAAAGGACCAGACACACTGAGAAGTTCTGTCATGCTAGGAAGAGGTCCCAAAAGTCCTATCTTGCAGCTGTGAAAGAAGAAGAAGACCATGGACCAAAAGATGAATATGAAGATGAAGATGAAGACCACCAGGATTGGAAGGACAAGACTCATCAGTCCTTCTACTCTCATTACTCTGATAGACTGTTTTAAAAGCCTTGTATCTCCTTGCCCTAATACTTCTTGCCATAAGCTTTGTAAACTCCTTATGTAACTTGGCATTATAGTCCCTGTACACTTTATGAGGCCCCAGTTACAGCCTCTGGATGTCCATCATGTTTTGGTGCCCACACTTAGCCTTTTCTGCGACAGCCTCTGGTGTCTACCATGTTTGTGGTATGCCCACACTTTGCAGGTGGTTCTCATTACAGCCTCTACACACTTTGTGCCTTTCTAGTTGTGATTGAGGAGGGGTGTTGAGATTTAGCAATCACACTCATTGACAGCCTCTTTGTATGGAGCTTCAGGGCCAAGGACATGCAGGCTTACCTATCCCATATGCACAGTGGTGCCTATTGCAGTTTCCTAATTTCCTATAAAGCATTGTACTTGCTTCATTTTCTTAATGCAATGATAGTACCCTTTTCTTTTCAGTAAAGTGTCAATGTCATTGTCCACACACAAGATTGTGTTTATGAGTTCAAGTCTCAATCTTGAAACCTAATTCACTTGTGTGACAGTCAGTGTCTAAGTCTATGTCTACATGAGTTTTCTTCCCGTCTTTGAACCACCATAGCCATGCTCTAGATCCGTGTTTCTCAACAGGTTATGCACCATGATGTTGTTTTCTATGAGTTTTATCAGTTTATGATCAGAAAATTAGAAAATCATAAGTGATATGGCTGAAATTAATGGTATAAAACCCGTAAAACACGCGTTTAAGGGGTAAAAATGGGGTTTTTTGCAAAATAAAGGGAAAATATGAGATATAACATCAATAACACCTAAAATTTTGCTGTCAAGAAACCTAAGGGCCATAGCCCATAATCAATCTTAATTTCTAGTCATTTTTAATTGAAGAAAATAGAGAAAAAATATCAAAAATGGGTTTTAAATTAGAGAAAATTAGGAAACGATAAAAAGAAAATTTCAGAAAATTACATAAGTGTTTGTGCAATGTATAATGAAGGTAGACGATGTTGGCCTGGATTTACCCTTGTTTCTATGTTTTTGTCCGTGTTTATCGCTTTCTTATAAAGAAATACACATAAAATGACTCTTCCACCTATCAACGAATGCAAAACATTAAACGGTAGGGTGAGAGGGGAGGTTGAGCATCAAAGTAAAATCCTAAATCTGATTTATGTGTTGCATCATGGATATAGGACATTGTTTTAAAATAAAGGGAAAGGCAGCATGAGCGTAAGGCTCAGTGTCTTTCCTCATTACATAAACGTTAGCATGGAAATCATGAAAAGATTGGTTTCGCATGACGCATAATGCTGATTTTCTTTTGTTTGTGCACTAAACCATTCAAATTATACACTATGCATAGTTCATGGTATCAAAGGAAAAGCTCCTGGACTGCATAGCAATTGTTTTCTTAGGACTTTGACCCACGATTGAGAGTGTGAGGTTATCCCTTGCCGTAGGATAGAGGGTCGGTTTCCTAAGGGACTGTTAAGTAAGGACGCATGGTACATCTCCTGGAAATATGAGAAATATAAAAGAGAGGAGTTTGTGTTCGTTTGTGTTATATGTTGAGCAACGCATCAAGAGGCCAATCCCTGCGATATAAGAGAGCTGCAGTGGAGCCGCGGTGTTTCTACCGAGAGGTTGCCTCCACATGTGTGTGATCGTGGCATTGCCAATGTGTATGGGTTCTCCCTCTGAGGAGTTTTATAAAAAAAGGGAACGTTGGACTACAAAATGATGAAACTATAAACGCATAGATTAGGCTTTAAGGCAGTTTGTCCTTTAGCATTAGATTGACCCTCCTGGTCCGCGAGGCCGTGAGGTTGTTTGTGTGTCATGAGCTTGAGGTCCGGCTAGTGCTATAGCCAGTGGCAGCCCATTTCAGGTCCCATCATGTCACTATTGTGGGAAAAGGGCCATATTAGGCCACAATGTCATGAATTGTGCAATGAAAGGTGCAAAGATAAGGGGAAAGACAAAGCGCAGGATAAGTCTTCTAATCGCAGCATAGTACCTGCAAAGTCCAGTGTTAAAATTGAAGAGATCAATGTTATGCAACCTGAGAATGTTGATGATGATGATTATATCCTAGTAGCTTCTTCTAGTGCTTTGCAAATGACAGAGATACACTCTATGTATGCACAGTGTTGGATCTTGGACTCAAGTGCATCCTTTCATGTGACACCTTGCTGAGAGTGGCTTCATTCATACCGTACTGTTTCGGGTTCTGTGCGCTTGGGTGATAACAACTCTCTTGATATTGTGGGCATTGGTAATGTTAGACTGCAGTTTCCTTCTGGCAGTAGTTTTGTTATGTAGGATGTACATCATGTACCTATTTTGACACACAGTCTCATGTCAATTGGACAGCTTGATGACGCAGGATATCATGTATGTTTTGGAGACTCTGCATGGAAGATCACTCGTGGCAGACTTGTGATTGCGAGAGCTGCCAAGGCTGGCAATCTCTACCCCTTGATTGTATCAGCTTCTTCCCTTGATCATGTTTTGTTTGTGGGTTCTATCCCACATGTATCTCTTTGACATGCCCGTTTGGGCCATATGTCTTTGAAGGGAATGAAAATGCTTTCTGGTTTGCAGTACTTACCGCGCCTTGATTATGCATGTTTTGATTCATGTGAGCATTGTCTTTATGGCAGGCAGACTAGGTCTACGCATAAGAAGTCTGGTAGGCCACGTATGAGTGAGCCCTTGGCATTGGTACATTCGGATGTCTGTGGGCCTATGCCTTGTCAGTCTATGGGTGGTGCAAAGTATTTTGTTACATTCATAGATGATTTTTCACGAAAAGTTTGGGCTTATCCCATTAAGTTGAAATCCGATGTCTTGGCTGTGTTTCAGAGATGGCTTGCATTGGTTGAGAACCAGTCTGGGTATAGGCTAAAATGCCTAAGGACAGATAATAGGGGTGAGTATGTCTCACGTGCTTCTGAGCAGTTATGTGATGAGAGGGGTATTAAGTGTCAGTTGACCACTCCCTACACCCCCCCAGAATGGTTTGGCTGAGCAGATGAATAGAACCATCCAGGAGCGTGTATGCAGTATGCTTAGTCATGTAGGCCTACCACAGAGCTTTTGGGCTGAGGTAGTTAGTACAACTGTGCATGTCATAAACAGATCACCTTCTAGTGGTTTGGATTTCCAGGTTGCAGAGGAAGTATGGACTGGAAAACCCCCCTCTTATGCGCATCTTCGTGCCTTTGGATGTGAGGCATTTTGCCATGTGCCCAGGGACAAGAGAAGTAACTTGGATCCCAAGAGTGTCAAATGCATTTTCCTTGGTTATGGGGATGTAGGCGAGATGGGTTACTGTCTCTGGGATCTACAGGTGTGGAAAGTCATCCGCAGTCATAATGTAGTCTTCTATGAAGACAAGATGCATAGGCAGCCTGAGAGAGTTGTTGAGATCCGTAGGGTCATATTTCAAGAGGAGGCGAGAGCTCCTGCACAGTATGCTTAGTCATGCAGGCCTACCACAGAGCTTTGAGATGAAAGATCTAGGACAGGCCACTCACATACTTGGTATGCACATTATACGCAACAGGCATCAGGGAGCCCTCTACTTGTCACAGAGGGAGTACATTCATAAAGTCCTTGAGCGCTTCCGCATGTAGGACGTAAAGCCTATTGGCTATCCATTGCCTTCTTATGTGAAGGTATCACATGCTGATTATCCACAGAAGACAGAAGAGCAGAAGGCCGAGATGGCCAAGATTCCCTATGCATTCGCAGTGGGCAGTCTTATGTATGCCATGATAGCCACTCGTCCAAATATTTCCTTTGCAGTTGGTGTTGTGGCACGCTATATGGCTACACCTGGCAAGAAGAATTGGGATGCCATGAAGGGTATCATGAGGTACCTGAAGGGCACTACAGATATGTGCATATGCTATGGCAGCCAGGATACAAGAGTCGTGGGGTACATTGACTCTGATTATGCAGGACATGCAGATAGTAGGAAGTCCACTTTCGGCTATGTATTCACCTATGCTGGAGGTGCTGTTTCTTGGATGTCCAGGGTGCAGAAATGCATGGCCCTTTCTACTACAGAGGCTGAGTATGTTGCAGCCCACTGAGGCTTGCAAGGAGGCCATTTGCTTGGGTCATTTATTTGCTGACCTTGGTATTGATGCTATCCCTACAGTGCATTCGGATTCTATGAGTGCTATTCAGTTAGCCAAGAATCCGTAGCCATTAATCCGGTCTTCCATGCGAAGACAAAACACATTGAGATGAGGTATCACTTCATACGTGGGGTCATTGAGGACAAGTCTGTTGATCTTGTCAAGATATCGACTGACCAGAATCTTACAGATCTGCTCATGAAAAGCCTCTCTACAAAGCGCTTTGCCTTCCTTAGGAGGTTGATGGGCGTGGGATGAGATGACGTTTTTCCTCATCCTATTGTACATGTGTACATGTTGTACTGTATTTTTTCTTTTTCTTTTCACTCCTCACTAGGGCAGATTTGCCTTTAAGTGGGAGGTTGTTGGGGGTAAAGGCGCCTCTGCCTAGCTGGCCGTGTATTACTACACTGACAATCACCACCATTGCACACTGCAGGTGGCGGGCGCCCATCACCATCACTTTATTCTTTATTCTTTTAGTGACAGTTTGAATAAAGCAAGGCTCGGTCACACATTGTGACTGTTGGAGTTCCCATTTCTAGTCTCTCCCTTTCTTGCTCTTGCTCTCTCGCCATAGCTCTCGAGTCCAGCCTTCGATCTGTTGCTCCCTTTCAAATTCAAGGGTACTCTACTCCCCTTGTTCCTCTTAGTTACATTGCCTGAATCATGGGATACATTTTATACTACTATGTGTGCCAACATGCCTACTAATGGGATACAATTGCAGGATGTAGAGAGTGTACTCTTGACTAAAGAGGTTGACAAAAAGAATGTTGATGCTTTTTGCACCTCTCATGCTTTGATAGTTAGAGGTAATAATGACAAGAGTGGTAATGCTCATCGTGGAAGAGACTCTCAACAGTCTTGCTCTCAGTTACATGGACAGTCTCGCAGTAGGTCTGTGGCCATCAGTCCTCACTAGCTTGTCAAAACTATGGGAAAGCAGAATAAATTCAGTCATCGTTGCAACACCATAAAAATGCACGAAGAGACAAGTGCAAAGAAAAGGACAAGGGTAAAGTACATGACAAAAATGATAATCACAATAGTATCCCTAGCAAGTCAAGCGTTAAGATTGAAGAGATTAATGTTATGTAGATTGATTTTGATGATGATTTCATACTTGTAGCTTCTTCTCTTGTTACTTCATAGTTGACCAAAGGGTATACTTAGTACTGATAGATTCAAGGGCTTCCTTTCATGTGACCCCTCACAGAGAGTGGTTTCACTCCTATTGATGTATGATTGGATATGTTTTTTTGGGTAATGACTTGGCATTGGAGATAGTTGGTATTGGTGATGTCTAGATATAATTTTGGTTCAAGTTGTACGTTTACTCTTCATGATATACACAATGTAGTGGCTCTCACAAAGAGCCTTATCTCTGCTATGGAACTTTGGATGATGCAAGTTAGTTTCTTTTGGTGATTCCTTATGGAATACTACCCATGGGAATCTTGTCATTGCATGTGGTGCTAAGTCTAGTACTCTCTGCCATTGCTTGTATTTGGGTCACTTGATCACATTTTGGAAGCAGTGGATACAGTTTCACATGTATCTTTGTGGTATCATCACCTTGGACACATGTCCTTGAAAGAAATGAAAATTCTTACCCATTTGCAATACACATAAGGTCTAGGAATATCCTACTAAGTAGAAATTGGAAATCTTGGCTACATTTCAATGTTGGCTGGCTTTGGTTGAGAACCAATCTCTCGGTATAGACTAAAATTCCTAAGGTCAGATAATGGGGGTGAGTATGTATCTAAAGCCTTTGAGTAGTTTTGTGACAAGAGGGATGTTAAGCATTAGTTGATCACCTTGTACACCCCACCCCAAAACGGTATGGTTGTGAGTGCATGAATAGAACAATTCAAGAGTGATCTCATAGTATACTTCATCAGGCGGTCTTACCACATCATTTTTAGACTAAGGAACTTAATACTGTCATACACTTGATAAATCGGTCCCCAAGTACTACTCTTGTGACTATCAGGTTGTAGAGGAGGTATGCTCTGGAAAACCCCCCTCATATGCTCATTTTCATGTCTTTGGTTGAGGCTTTCTGCCATGTATCCAAGGAAAAGTGCAATAAGATGGATCCTAAGTCTAGAAAATGCATCTTTCATGGTTATGGGGATGTAGGTGAGATGGGCTATTGCCTATGGGATCCACAAGCTCGGAAGGTTATCTGTAGCTATGATGTTGTTTTCCATTAGGTGAAAATGCATAAGTAGCATGAGCATGTCATTGAGGTATGTAGGGTGATATTTTAGGAGGAGCCTCTTGCTACTGTATAGCCAACTAGATAGCCAGTCACAACAACACAGTTGATGCCCCAGTGGCCAAGGTTCCTGATGCTCCACGTGATATACAAGCCCCACAGCCTATCTTGAGGAGGTATGCAAGAGATAGAAGACATCATGCATGGTTTAAGCCCTCTGTGGATTATGTTATGGTGATAGATGCTCGTGAGCCTCTTACCTATGATGAGGCTATGCACAGAGGTGATAGTCACTCTTGGGAGTGGTCCACGCAATTAGAATATGATTCACTACAGAAAAATCATATATGGGATTTAGTTCCTTTGCCAAGTGGAAAGTGTACTTTGCCATGCAAGTGGGTGTACAAGTTGAAAAGTACCATCGGACATAGTGTGGAATTTGATGAAGTCTTTTCTGTTGTTGTGAGGATGACTGCCCTATGAGTGGTACTGGCTTTGGTGCTGACTTGGATCTTTATTATATGGATATCAAGACGGCCTTTCTTCGTGGGGACTTGCATGATGAGATTTACATGGAGTAGCCTCAGGGCTTTGTAGTAGACCCTGGCAAGGAACACCTAGTGTGCAGATAAAAGAAGAGCCTTTGTGGCCTTAAGTAGGCACCTAGGAAATGGTATCACAAGTTTGATGCCTTTATGCATTCACATGGATATTTTCACAGTGATATGGATCCTTGTTTATACATGAAGAAGGCTTGTGATGGCAACCTTATGATTTTGATCCTCTATATGGATGATATGTTGATTGTTTGGAGTACTCATGATGAGTTGGATGCCTTGAAAGGTCATCTCAAGAAGAGCTTTGAGATGAAGGAAATGGGACAAGCCTCACATATTCTTGGGATGTGCATTACACACGATTTCTCTAAGGGACTCCTCCACTTGTCATAGTACATCCAAAAGGTCCTTGACTGATTTCATCTGTAGGATATTAAGCCTATTGGTTGTCCTTTACCTTCAAACATGAAGGTTAGTCAAGCTTATTGTCCAAATCTAATGAGCAATAGGCTGAAATGGCCAAGATACCTTATGCATGTGCAATGGGCAATTGGATATATGCCATTATAGCCACTCATCCTGACATAGCATTTGCAATGGGAGTTGTGGCATGTTATATTGCTACATCTAGAAAATGGCATTCGGATGCCGTCAATGGTATCATGAGATACTTGAAGGGCACAATAGCTATGTGCATGTGTTATGGTAGCTAAGATACATGAGTTGTGAGATACACTGACTTAGATTATGCATGACATGCAGACAATAGGAAGTCCATCTCTGGCTACATCTTCACTTTTGTTGGAGGTGTTGTTTCTTGAATGTCCAAGGTGTAGAAATGCATGGCCCTATCTATTCTAGAAACAAAGTATGTTGCAACCCATTGAGACTTGCAACAAAGAGCCTCTCTAGTTAGATCATCTAGTGCAGATCTTGGCATTACTGATGTGGTCCCTACATTGCATTCAAATCCTATGAGTGCTATTCAATTGGCCAAGAATTATATCTTCCATGTGAAGAGGAAGCTCATTGAGGTGCATTACCATTTTATTTAAGAGGTCATGATTGAGGACAAGTCCATTGAGCTTGTCAAGATCTCAACTAACAAAAATCCTTGGCTAACATTGCCTTATGGGCTCAAAGTTGAGTGATCTATCTTTGACCAAATTCAAGCTTAGATGAGACTTATTGGAGGTTCAAACCGACTAATATAAGAAAATCAATGAGTGAGGCTAGGTTATTTTTTAATAAAAATAGAATGAAAGAGATATCCAATCATGTAGGTAATGATGTTGGTTACCAATAGGAAGAAACTTGATATGATGTACCAAATGCCATGGATTTTGAATCTATTTGTCATTTTATCAAATTTTTCTTAAACATTTCCTCCATGGGCACTTAAAAACCAAGATTTAGTATGTCTAATATCTAACGCAACTCCAAAAGGGAACACACAAAATTAAGATCTGATGTTAACCCAAGTCGAGATGGTGGAGAAAGATGGTAGAAAAATGAAGGAAAAAGTGAAAAAAAGATGGAAAAATAGCAAAGACATGCAGGCAGCCTCCAAAGCTAAGCTAGGGCAAAAAGCACAAGTTAAAATGAAAGGCGCCTCAAAAATCTCTAAAAAATCTTGTAAAAGAGCGCCAGGCTCCTTCCTGTGCCAATTATAACAATCGAAAAATAAGGCCTAAAATAAGCAGGTATTAGCCAGGTGTAGGCTAGAGGCATAAGGCTAGAAGAGGGAAACGGAGAAAGGACCTTGCCACAATGGCCGGTCATGTAAAAAAGGGATGGGTGCCCATGGGAATTTAGGGTTTTGTATATAAAATTCAAAAAGTGAATGAGAGCTCATTCTTTGGTGTGTGGCTAACAAGAGTTCTCTTCTTCTTCTCTTCTTCTCTTCTCCTTGCTTGTGTGTGCTCTTGAGAGAGGGAGTGTGAGAGTCTGAGGGAGTGAGTGTGTGGGAGTGAGGGATCAAGAGGGTGAAGCTCTTCATAATCTCCTCTTCTCTTCTTCTCTTCTCTTCTCTTCTCTTCTCTTCTCTTCTCTTCTCTTCTCTTGTGCGTGCGGCTATGGTTGATGGAGCTTGGAGATAGAGGAGGCTTGAGGATGCTTGAGCTAGCATCTAGGATCATGGAGCTACCAACATGTGCGAGAGAAGAGGTAACTCATTTCGGCATCAAGGTAAGCTCACTACACTCATAGGATTGACGGTGCGTCAGCTAGGTGAGAGATAGCCATTAGAGCTTGCTTGAAACACTTGAAGCAATAAGCGGTCTGTGGGTCTTGGCGGTTGAGCGTGAGCTCCCTCCACATTTTGGTTCTGTTGCCAGGACCATGGATTCAAGCTTGAGCACTTGCACGCCTCATATCGAGCATCGAAGTAAGGGATCCATCCTAGTTGTGATCTAGAAGGTTGTGTGTGAAATGATTAGCTAAATTGTCAGTGTTGATTAGAATCGCCTCGATGCTGCCGCGTCGTGCACAACTCAGCCCGTCTGAGCAGTCGACTTCTGGACCAAGTCCCAAAATCGGCCCTCGCCCTATGTCTTTCGGTTGACTCGGCCCCAAAACCCTACTCCGCCCGTCTGAGTGAACCATCCGACCATTCGGCCCACTATACTCAGACGTCTTTCACTCGGCCCGTCCAAGTGAATCATTCAGACCAACTTTGAAATTCGGGCCTCGGTCTTGCCGACTCGGCCCACTTGACTTAGCACTCGGCACTTGGCCCTCGGACAACCACACTTGGATTGGCCGAATTAGACATTCGGACTGGTTACATTGGGCCCTTTCTCACTTAGCCCTCGGCCCTCGGACGGGCCGAATCGGGCATTCAACCCCTGCAATTCGGACAAGTTGGGCCGTTTGTGGACCTTTCCAAATTTTCCAAAAATTTGACTAGACCCAGTTAGAGCTCAGCTGCACCACTTGTCATGAGTCCTCCTAATGCTCAGAACTCGATTCTCGCATAAGGAATAGGAAAAATCATAAGGCATAGCCACTTAGCAGCTTGCGTAGGAGGCTGTAGTGAGATGACCTAAAGTCCTAGAGACAACCCGTTGAGCCATAAACCCTGATTTGACCAAGAACCGAGCAAGGCAACGTGGCAGAAAAACCCGAAACCCTATCAAGACGGCCAAAGAATTGATTGACAAGCCAACCAGGCCCAATATGAAGCGAGAGTGCGTGAGACGCTTAGATATTGTTTGTCGCACTCACCTTGAATTTCCGCACTTAAAGTACACTTAAGGAAAATTGAAAGTTTGATTGAGCACAAGTGTACGGGAAGGAGCACACACACTGAGAGGAGATAAATTGAGGATTGTATTTAATAAGTCAAGGAACTCACTCAGATAAACAACTCAAGGAACCCACCAATAGGAGAAGGCCCCAAGGACATAGACAAACTATTGACATGGAGTAGGACCAAGCAAGCGGCGCCAAGGAGGTGGATTTGACAAACTTACTCAACTTGATCAATAGCTTGGTGGAGCACGAGAATACGATGATGGCAGAAGAAAACCCAGACCGTAGACCAAACGAGGAACTCGACTTAGGAATCTTCCCAGAGGTGATTCAACAAATGGTTAGTAGCTACGATGAGCATGCCTGGTATGAGCACCGTGAGAAGACAACAGATGCCATCATCGCAAACTTAGAAGAGGAGAGGAAGCTAGCCCACAAGGCACTACAAAGCATAGTAGAGCACAACAAAGACCAATAGGCTAGGAGCCAAAGGCAAAGCACAGAATTGCGTGAGGTATAGCGGGTGATGAACCTAGCTAGTACTGATCACAAGAGAGCCATGGAAGGAGACTTAACACCAAGCGAGCATCTCATGAAGCAACTGCTAGACAACACAATAGTAGAGCAAAGTGCCGCAGCACTAGCAACATCACTACTAGCAGGATTAGAAGCAAACCAAGGCTCCAAGAGCTAGTCCAAAATCCCAATCGTTGCTAAGTAGCTCGACAAGTACCAGCCCCACGACAATCCATACAGTTTCGTAGAGCAATTCGAACAAGTCTGCAAAGCCAACGGCCACACTGACCTGACTCAGCACTCCTCCCAAGCGTTCAAGCTTCGCTTAGGTGACAAGGGTAGGACTTGGAATATGAGTTTAGATGTCGTTGAGGAAACCAACTTCAACAGCCTCAACAACATCTTCATCAAGAGATTTGCCAAGCCTGGATACTCCAAAAATTTGCTAGTGCGACTGTTGAGATGAATGTCAAGAAGAAGGAGAAGGAGGACATTCATGATTACATGACCCATGTGAGGAGTATCTTCAAGAGAATCCCTACAAGCGAATGACCAACCGAAAGAGTAGTGTCAACTGTATTCCTCGGTGAAATTTGAAATGAGGAACTGTATAAGGCTTTGGCAGGAAACTCAAGCTTGCAGCGAGATGCGATGGCTAGGGTTTTTGAGGAAGCCATCAGAGTTGGCGACCAACTGAAAGAGAGAAGCTCCAAGAGCTTAAACTTAGAGGAAACCTACTCGCGGAGCTCAGAGAGAGCTTCAACCTCTAGCGAACGATCAAGCCCAACCACCCAAGATAAGGGGAAATCCATCGAGACAAACAAGGACTTGGCTGATGTAAAGATGGAGATAGCCAAACTACAAGACATGTTGAGACGACCAATGCACCCACACGTCCAATGCGTGTATTATGGCTAAACCACTTGCCAGCCGAGTGTCAAGACCCTAGGTCAAGACCTTGCACTAATTGTGGTAGGTTTGGTCACTACGTTGCACATTGTAGATTACCAAGAAGACTTTCATACTTGCAACCATACGGCCAGGCCTACCTAGCAAACAAGTCACAACCATTCTTCAGAAGGGGAGCCCCATTGGCCCTTCCTGTGCCTAATGACATTAAGCAAACTATTGCTAGGATGGACATAAACCCTACAGGCATACCTAGACCGCATGGCCCCTATGTAACCCATCCACCAAGTGACACTCCAATCCACTACGTGGAAGAGACGACTGAGGAAGAGACTTACGTATACCCTTATGTCTCGCACGACGACGATGGCAACGCAGTCCTTATGGACTATCGACCAATACCGATGATGGAATTAGGAAGAGGACGAGGTAGAGGCCTAAGGGGCAGACGCAGGATCCAATCACCTGTTGGACTTGTGGTCACCCATGGCATGTCTCATCATGCTGCCCGGAGAGGGAGTAGCTAAACAAAGACAAAGCTGACCTAAGGTGCGTTGAGTGTGGAATTACTCATCTCTTTGTCGACTGCCCAAAGAGAAAACCATCTTCAAATTCAGCCAACAAGCCATTTGTCCCATTGGGTCTATTTGGTGTCAAGAACTCGATGGGGAGGCCACACCTATCCCATTGCGGGTCATGACTCATGCCCAGACGAAGCAGGCTGGCATATCATTGCTAGGGCCTAGCAACCTCAATGCAGCATCGATAGGGAAGAAGAGCCATAGGCAGAGAAAGAAGAGGCCTGAAAAGGTTGCATTGAAAACTAAGAGTGCTACTACTCTGCCTGCTAGAAAGAAGGTCACTGATGCAGAGGCGGAAACTTCAACCCCTAAGACGGCCGACAAGGGAAGTGCTAAGGTAGGGGAATACCCGCATTCGAAGTGCAACTAGAGGCCATAGAGAAAGTGAAGTAATGGGTGAAACAGGCCCAAGAGCACCTAAAGGACGCTCAGCCCATCCTATGGGACAAGTTCGATGATCTCTCCAACATAAGCACGCTTGTCTCACCCCCTTGACCAAAGTCGGGGGATGCGACTGCACCATAAGCAGTATCTCTTAGACCAAGTCTTGATGCTACAAGCCCGTAAATTAGTCACGATCATTGGCCATGACAATCTAGATTAGGAGAGAGATGATTAGCCAATGACCTCCTTACCACATTGGTAATCACCCCTGTGACGCTAAGTCTAGGAGACCTGCTTAAGCAGCATCCTACCCTATGGCAAGACCTGAAACAGTGGATCGAGGGATCATGAGAGCAAGATGCTGATCTGCATGACCATGATGCAGAGACACAAATACCAACTCTGAGGCTGCACTCTGTCCCAAAGTCCTTGCATGTTAATGCCTTCTGAGAGGGCACCAAGATGCATGCAGTCTTACCAGTCCTAGCCCTAGGCGATACAATGAGAGGGGGCTAGACACGGGAGCTGGGGTTATTGTGCTTAGCCACGCAGTGCTTCAAACTTGGGGAAACCCACCTGTTGAGACTGCTAAGTTCAATGTCATACTAGCAAATGGTATGAGAGTGAAACCACTCGAGGTGCTAAAAAATTGGCCAATGAAATCGGAGATGTCCAGTTCTCTATTGACTTTATAGTCATGAAGGGTGTGGACTATGATATCCTATTAGGCCGACCCTGGATGCGCAATGCCAGAGTCATCGAAGATTGGGGTAATGAATTAATCTTCCTTGGCAATAGAACGGACGCCATGAGGGTAGAGATGGACACCTGGAAGACCTCACCAGTCGACTTGGATGCCATCTCTGCGATGCTTAAAGGGAACGCTCAATTCAAGAAGTCCTATGGATCCTTGATCAAGTATATTCCATGCCCAGAAGATGAGCGAGATTGGATACATGTCCTTGCTACAATCGACCTACCATTCTTGGATCATGAGGCATACAGCAAGCCATTAAGACAATCGGTAAGTCTAAAGACGCACCCTCCGTACCAGTTTGCATGATGGCAGGAACCCTTTAGGGGAGACTTAAACTTGTCACCTTCCAAGTGCCCAATAACAAGAGAGAACTCTAGGAGATTCTGGAATATTTAACGGACAAGCTAGCCGAAATCCAGTAGCAAACTTCAAACCACTCCAGGATCTCTTAGATGAATCCAAGTGGCAATGGACCGAGGTGCATAACTTGAACCTCATGTACAACTGGGCCCTAATCCTCAATCAAAGACAAGGGATATACCAAGACCTAGGAGATGACGAGCAATCTAATGAAAAGGACTCCAACGACGAACAAAGACTGCCAATCCTTCAATGAAAAAAGTGAGGGTGAGATGGATACTGTAGAATACGACACTAAGGGATGGGAAATAGAACAAATAGGGGTAGAATCCAAGCCACAGAAAAAGAGTGCCTTCAAGATCGAGCAAGGGGTCATGCACATCAATTGTGATCGCACTTGGTTGGAACACGTAAGGGCCATAGATTTCGATCAAGTAGGCCTAGCCCACAGTCTGATACGACACCAGTGCCTTAGGACAGAGTCACCCTCTGAGTTGAGACCACCACGGGAGACCACCTCTTCTAGCAAAGACAGGGAGTTCGACTCTAAGTTGGAGGTAAGTTCAGATAGCAACCTAGAGATACCTAGGCCGGATGCACCAAGGGGGACCTACCCATCCACTTGAGGCACAGACGGTTGAAAGAGGAAAGGATAAAACAACCCAGGGACACACAAACGAAAGAACAGAGAAAACCAGAGGACCTCCCTAAAAGATTTATGAAATTCAAGAAGGGGGATGGGGTAGTGATCCTATTGGGTGCCAAATGTCAAGGGAAAATGAGTGAACCGATCGAGGGACCAACCAAGGTCAAGGAGGTGGACCTAGCCCAAGAAGGGGAGACACCCTGACTAGTCTTCATTGCCGATGACTTGACTAAGGAAGAGGAAACGAGTCTTGTCGTTCTCTTGCGAGAGTACATAGATGTATTCGCTTGGTCCTTAGAAGAGCTTAAGGGGGTAGATCCAAGTGTAGTGACTCATAACATACCCATGACACCAGATGCTACACCGATCAGGCAACATCATACCCTATGAATCCAAAACACGCTCACACGGTCAAGGAAGAGATTGACAAGCTGATGAGAGTAGGATTCATTTATGAAATTTAGTACATGGACTGGGTATCGCCCATAGTCATTGTCATGAAGAAGAATGGAAAAATCAGAGTGTGTGTGACCAATTACAAGAAGGTGAACACTGCTACTAAGAGGGACAACTATCCATTTCCGTACACCGAGCGCATGCTTGAAAGAGTGGCTGGAAAGGAAGCCTACAATTTTTTGGATGGCTTCTTGGGATACAATCAGGTGCAAGTGCATCATATCGATAGGCATAAGACTGCCTTCGCCACTGAGTGGGGCATCTTTGCTTACATAGTCATTCCCTTCGGGTTGACTAATGCCCCCGCCACCTTCCAATGCCTCATGTGCACCATATTTAAAGACATGCTTTGCAAAGAGGGGGAGAGAAGAGCTGCTGAAGAAGAGGAGGAGTTAAGAAGGAAGGAGGAGGAAGACTTGGCCAAATCCACACGTCGGTCAATCAAACAACAAAATAGGGCAGATGACCTGGGGGCTATGAGCCCGCCCAAAGAGGAGGGGCCCGGTTCGAGCACATAGGTGCCAGAAATTGTACCACCAGTCATCACTGAGGGCAAAGGAAAGGCTCCCATTCACCCTATTTTGACCCTTTTGGTGCCTCCCACTGAAGCAACAACCCTCCCCCAAGGAAAGAGCACCGAGACCACAACCATAGGGCAGAAAAGGCCAGCCACAGATGCCGAGTCAAGGTAGGATGATCTGAAGCACCAGAAAGTGGAGGCCTCGACCACTCCCATCCACACAACAATGATGCCACCAGCTACTTACGATGAGTATGCCACTGAGCTACTCTCACAATTGGAGAAGGTTAAGGAGGAAAGAAAGATAGTTGTGGCTGAGTTGGCGACAAAAAAGGAGTCGTTGGCTGCATTTCAGCTTGAAAGGACCCGAGTAATAGCCATGTAGCAAAGGGAGATCTCTGATCTCAAATAGGAGTTGAAGGCTAGGGATGACAGGGAAGAGGACTGGAGGCAGCACAGCTGGAGGATGAAACACATGAACTCGTGAAGATGCAAAGTGAATACAAGCTCCTGATTGTGTAACTTGAAGAGTTGACTGCAAAACCGACCAGATCAAAAAGCTTATGACTGAGTTTACCGCCAGGGATGAGGAAAGAAAGCAGGAGTTAGAGCTGCAGTAGAAAGAGATCAAGCTGGACCAAGGAAAGAAAGAACAAGAAACCATGAGCAAAGAGCTAAAGAACCAGGAGCAGAAACTCGTGTCCTTGGTCCAGAGGCAGGGTGAAAGCATGGAAGAGATGAAGAAGAGAGCCGAGGAGTGGGCTGGGCAAAATGGAAGAAGGGTGAAGACACTGGCACGGCGCCTGGCTTTGGTAGAGAAAGAGAAGATCCTTGTAGAGAGCAAAGCACAAGCCGTCCAGGTAGCCTTTAATACCCAGCAAAAGGCATTCCTAGATACACTGATGGACACTACCCACCCAGACGAAGGAGAGTCATTGGAGGTGGTTAAGAAGAAACTCAGTATCGCATGCAGAGCTCTGCACGTAGGACTGCACATGCCACCCCAACCTACAGAGGTTAAGTTGAGCATGGATGATCAATGAAAGTACCTATTACTGGCCGGCCTAACCCCTCAGGAAATTGATACCATAGGGTTTGAAGAGGGAACACAACAAGGAGACCGATAGGGGGATAAAGCTGAACTTCAATTTGATATGGGAAGGTTTAAGGAGGTGATCTCACAATCCCCCTCGCCACATTCCCAAGAACAACAACCAGTCGACACATTTGCGGAAAGACAAGCCGCACTCAAGGAAAGAAGGAAAAAATTAGTAGGAAAAACCAAAAATCAGCTAAGGGCCAAGCCAATCGTGCAGCCAACTGTGCCCCTCCCACCATCCCCTGAGGACATTCCTATAGGATTCCACGTAGAACTGGTAGTTTGGGAGCGACAGGAAATAGAAAAAGAGCATTCACTTTCAGCTTCCTTATGCCCAATAGCCTACGGAGGGTCTTACCATTCAAGGTGATGGAGGAGGTGATTGGGATTGGTAGCCAACTAGGACAAAAGTGGCGAGAAGAAAGAGAGAAGAACCCCACTCTTTGGGGAACTGAAGAAGCCAAGTTCTGGCAAGATAAAGTGTTCAAAGTGCCGTATTCCGTGCAAGGTTATGACTGCCAGCCTCTATGGAGGAGGTGGGTGTGTGACATCAGCATGCTTGCTTGGATGGATTTTTGCAACACCCTACCCTATGAGAGGAACAACCCCATGTTTATGGCTTACCCTCATAGGGTAGGAGTGGATTTTTGCTACCCCCCTCCATGGGCGATATGATTTTCCCATTATCTACAACTCTAATGTTGTCTCTTTTATAAACACGCCCTCATCTTCAACTCGGAAAGCTTGGATGACTTCATGACTCGCTTCCTCTTCGACTTCTCCTCTTGCCCCAATCTATCTTTCATAACTACATGCAATTATCTTAGGCTTCTTAAATTATTACTTAAGTAGGAACTGACTCCGCAAGAACCTGGCATGCCTCCCCTCTTCTTTGATCCTAATGCCATCGACAGCTGTGCCATGACGCGCCTGATGATGAGGGCTAGCCTCCTCCCTTCTTTTTGCCTAGCTCTCCTGGAAGGCATGAATGATAGCTAGTTCACCAGATGTAATCATCCCTTCCTCTCCACCACTTCACTCCACGTTCTCATGAATCTTAAAGGATACATGTAGAGCTGGCAATTTTTGAGAAAATCCATCCAACCCCCTTCTCCACCTAATTTAGATGATGAGAATTAGGTGCTGGCTATCATCCTACTGGTGTTATACTTATACAAAAAAAAAAAAGGAAGAAGAAGAAGAAGGAGAAGGAAAAGAAGAAAAAGAGAAGCATGAAAGGAAAAGAAAGAGGAACATCACTCAAGGACATGGAAAAAATGACTCACTTGAAGAAGCACTTAGCACCACATGAAACATGCTCACTGCACCTAGGGGTCCTCAAGTTAGGCATGCCCGGTGGCTTCGGTCGGTCAGCTCCGCTCCTAACCCCCTAGCCCTTTTGCTCCCCCACTTCACGCTTAGGGCTCATCAAGGGTAGGACATACCTAGGGAGGTAACACTCACCTATGGTTAGACCTGTCACCCTAAGCTACTTGCACAGCACCTCCCTTTGCACGAATGGGGTCCTCAAGTGTGGGACGTCACCCAAGCTTGCCTGTGGTTATCCACCTCCCCATTCCACTAGCACGAGCACGATGCACCACACAATAAGGTAGACACTCCCCTTAGGTAGTGTCAGGCATTACAAAAGGTGACAAACCACCAACTTCGGAGGCCCCCATCATCTACTTTGTCAAGAATCGCGTGGTGGGGGGACTTGCTCAAGATGTTGCGCCGAACACACACAGAATGCACAAGGAGAAGCTCACTCAAGAGATAAGAAGAGAGATGGAGGCCAAAACATTTTATTGCTGGTTTCTTCTTCTTCTTCCACACACTTTACAATGTACACAAAGTATAGATAAGATATAACATAAAGGAAAGTGGCCTACTAATTCAAACAATGCATAACCGACTACACTAGTCGACTGGTGCTATAACTATGCCAGCTGTAAATAGGTGTAACAACCTGAATATAATAAGTAATGAGTTAGTGGCCATGTGAGAGTTATAATGACCATCGACGTGGTAAGTGTATATTTGTGGACCCATCTAACCAGGCGGTCCATCATTAATGTTCTCATGTGTTGAGCTTGTCATCTCAACACACTTGGCATCCAATTGTCTTCTTCGACAGACATCATCACCAAGCCTCCACAAGCACCTGAGTCTACATGTGACCCTACCCTCGCCTAAACAATTTGCCAACTACCTACCATTCCCCAACAATAGCGAGAAGTGCCATGGGACAGGCACCCGTCTCGGAGGGGGGTAATGTTGACCCAAGTCGAGATGGCGGAGAAAGATGGCAGAAAAATGAAGGAAAAAGCAAAAAAAAGATGAAAAAATAGCAAAGACATGAAGGTGGCCTTTAAAGCTAAGCTAGGGCAAAAAGCACAATTTTAAATAAAAGGCGCCTCAAAAAGCTCTAAAAAGTCTTGTGAAAGAGCACTAGGATCCCTCCTATGCCAATTATAAAATATTAGACGAGTGTAGGCTAGAGGCATAAGGCTAGAAGAGGGAAACAAAGAAAGGACCTTGCCACAAGGCCGATCATGTAAACAAGAGATGGGTGCCCATGGGAATTTAGGGTTTTGTATATAAAATTCAAAAAGTGAATGAGAGCTCATTCTTTGGTGTGTGGCTAACAAGAGTTCTCTTCTTCTTCTCTTCTTCTCTTCTTCTCTTCTCCTTGCTTGTGTGTGCTCTTGAGAGAGGGAGTGTGAGAGTGTGAGGGAGTGAGTGTGTGGTAGTGAGGGATCAAGAGGGTGAAGCTCTTCACCATCTCCTCTTCTCTTTTTCTCTTCTCTTCTCTTCTCTTTTCTTGTGCGAGCGGCTATGGTGGATGGAGCTTGGAGATGGAGGAGGCTTGAGGATACTTGAGCTAGCACCTAGGATCGTGGAGCTACCAGCGTGTGCGAGAGAGGAGGCAACTCATTTTGGCATCAAGGTAAGCTCACTACACTCGTGGGATCAATGGTGCATTGGCTAGGTGAGAGATAGCCATTAGAGCTCACTTGAAACGCTTGAAGCAATAAGCGGTCCGTGGCTAGGTGAGCTCCCTCCACATCTGAGCATGTCAACGAAGATTGATTCAAACCTCCATGCCATATAGCAAGAAATAGATTTTGGATCCATAGTGAGGGAAAACCACAAATGAAGTTTTCTTCATATGGCTTGAGCCATAGATTCTTGAAATGACTAAAACTTAGTCACTCTATCCATTCCAGTTCTTAAGTTAGTCTAGTATGCCTTTTAGTAATTGCATCAATGATTGGGATTGATGTGTACAACACACATTGTATGAATGATTGGGTCATGAGAACTTCGGCACACTTATGAGAAGACTAATTTCGGAATTTTTGCACAAATTTAAAAGTTTGGCACCATTTTCTTTTATTATATAACATGAAGCTTTGATATCAAGAACATCTACAAAGCAAGAAAGGTTTCCAAATGTGCTTGGCATTTCTAGAGCTTGCAATTAGCTACACGAGACTATATTTATTTACTAATACTTAACCTTGAGAGCTGATATTTATTTATTAATACTGAACCTTGAGAGCTAAGTTTGAAAATTCATGATATTAAGACTTTCTTTGAGAGTTTTGAAGAGTTTTTGTGAGGTAAAGGTATAAAAGTTATCAGTACAATATGAGAAGTTAGAGTATGGTTTTTTAATGGATCTCGCATGCCATTATGTACATACTCAAATTGAGATACCATGGTAGACATAAAACATGGTGGTGCCTTATTACAAACACAAAAGTAATGTAAGATTGGGGCTCAATTATACCAAATTCAAACCACATTACACTAAGAAAAACAATACTAGCTTGAGCTTGCCAACATGCCCTTTGTCACATCCACAACTGAGACTTGTCATTCTCAAGCTCACACTTGAGGCTCATTTTTAAAACCTATTTTTACAACATCTCAATTTTTGGACAATAAATATGAATTCCTCGCTCTTTAGGTTGAGCATCCAAGTTTTAAACTTGTCATCTTTATGCTCAATTTCACGACAATAAATAGGAATTCCTTGCTCTTCAGATTGAGCATCCAAGTTTTAAACTTGTCATCTTTATGCTCAATTTTGAGATCAAAACTTTTGACTTGCTAACTTCCCCTTTTTGGTAGACAATATCCTCCCATTGTCATTAGGTTTTATAGCCTATTCCCTCAATTCCAAAAGCTAAGGATCTCCACTTTAGACCACTTTAGTCTTTAAACCATCATCTCTTGATGGAACCGTCCATTTTGAAATTCTTCATATAATTTAACTTTTGGATGTTGCCAGTTTTTGAATTTTAGGCACCAAAGCCAAACGTGAATGATTCGTTGAATATTTGTGGTTTCTCATGAACAACATCAACCTACAACTAGTTATGGCAACCATCTTATTCCTCATATTTCTATCATTTCTAGTTGAAGTGTGCCAATAGGGAGTCCTCCATATTGAACTAGTTTTCCATCACTGTAGGTGGCTCTTTAAGTCCCATGTTAAATACTAGGGCTTAACCCTAGATAGGCCATGGAAACTACTGAGCTAGAGTATGATAGGGGCAGAGGGAATTTTTGATGGAGCAATGAAATGCGTGGAGATCAAAAGGAACATAAAAGGCAAAGGCATTCTACTAGGTCGACACTAACACTGAGAGACAAAAGCTAGGGGAGAAAATGGGATTAGATACCCCATTAGTCCTAGCCATAAATGATGGATACTAGGAATTTTACATATCGATGGCCCATGTAATGTTGTAGCTAATGTGTTAAGTATCCTGGTAAGGAGCACTCGTGCTCTACACATTGAGCCACCAAGTAGAGTCCCCCACACGATTCATCTTCATCATATCGCTCTTTGTTCTCTACTCTTGCTCCTTCAAAGCCTCCCCCCACATTTGATACTTGCTAGTGTCCTTGCTCTTTCAAAGCCTCCCCCCACATTTGATACTTGCTAGTGTCCAAAAAAATTAGCAGTAGTATGGCCCTAGATGCTACCCACTACAAGATGCATGTGCTCCACAACTGCTCAAGGGAATCAATGGCAGCATGTCCCCGCATTGGATCCTCCTATTGCATAGCTGAATCAATGGCAACATGGCCTCAAATTCTCCCTGCTATTTGATGCATGTGTTGGCTTGAGGATGATGCCCCTCAGCCTAACGTTGAGTCTCCACATAGTAGGCCCACCATGTTAACATCATCTTCATGATCATGCCCACCATCCCCATGGCCCCAATGATTGACAACTCTATGTGTTGACATAGTTACACTTGGATCCTCTTGCCATTCGTTTTGTGACTCAACTTTCTTATGAGTTGGTAAATTTTTTTTCATCCCATAGCTCCATATCCACCTAGTCTATCATATCCACCTTGTCTCCCACCACCGATACCATCACTACAATCATCAACAATATCACAAGTTGTCAAATCTCTCTCTCTCTCTCTCTCTCTCTCTCTCTCTCTCTCTCTCTCTCTCTCTCTCTCTCTCTCTCTCTCTCTCTCTCAACTTCTAGACATGAAAAGGTCCCATGGGTCATAATTTGGCCTTTCGTGGATGATAATAAACTACTCTACTCTACTCTCTCTCTAAACTTCTACTTAGCTACCTCTACAACCATAAAAAACAAGGGGATAGCTCACTCACCTTTAAAGCTATGCCTAATGAGACTACAAATGGTAATCACCCAACTAATGCCAATCTAAATTGTATCAACCTATGGGGATATAAGTGTCTATAGACTCTCATCAATTTAGGTTCAATTTTAAAATTGAGCCTCACTAGAGTTGAGTCTCAATCTACATGGACTTTCTATAGGCAGTGATCCATCTTAACATTCTACTTAAAGATGGATCACCACCTATAGAAAGTCCATGTAGATTGAGACTCTTGTAAAGTGAGGCTCAATTTTAAAATTGGGCCTCAAGATCAATATCAAAATTGAGCTTGTACATGATGATATTTACGTAGATTCTTAAGATGGATCACTATATATAGACAATTCATATTGAGCCTCATCTGTATGTAGATTGAGGCTCTTATCAAGTGGGGCTCAATTTTAAATTGAGCCTATCTCAATGATGGTCTATAGGTCGAGCATCCTTTGTGATTAGATTGGATCTTAAGTTGAATCCTTGTGACCAATATATATGAATCTCATTTACAATGAATAAAATCCAATCCTCTTTTTTTTCATAGGTTTGACAACTTGACATGGGACTCAATTTATATGGAAATGAGGCTCCTTATGCAATATTATTCATGGGTTTCGATATGAGTCTAACCTTGTTGGACATTAGACTCAAGCCTCATCTCATGCAGTGTTATTTAATCAAATAAAAAAATGTAGTTCTACAAACAACCTAATTTAATGCCTCAATCCTCTTATAATAAGAAAATGCCAATCATTTAAAAAGTATCAAATAGTGCTATGATTTTCTAAGTGTATTTAAAAGTTGCACTTGGAGAAGTGTCAAATTTTCTAAATTTTTCTTTGAGTCAAGACTAAGTAGAAAAAACGATTAGTTCTTGAAGGGTATCAAGGTAGGGCTTTATCCCAAAAAAATTTCATTTCAAAATAATTGTCAATTAAAGAATGTCTAATGCACACCAAGGCTCTCCATCAATGTGTTCAGGGAGTTGAAATCCACTGATCTATGGATTCCACCCATGTTACCATTTATAAAAAAGAATAGTTGCACATCAAATATGCAAACACTTAGTAAAGACTCCTCACCTATGTAGAACTAGATCAGTCTTTCACCTTCATGATAATGTAGGTGCTAGTTTTATGTTAGCATACCACTCCAAGTTACAATCACACGGCAATTATATTAGCAACATCATTGTACCTCTAGAGATTTTGATTCACAACCCCTTCCTCACTAATCTCATGACATTGAAGTCCTTAAATGTATCAAGGCCCAAATGACAATGACTAGAAAACTATTTAGCCTAACCCCTATCCTTACCTTATGTAGTCATTTGAGATAAACTAAGCAAAAGACCTTTGATTGCCAAGTGATTGACACTTTAGTGGCAAAAGATTAACATTTAGTAAGATGGAACAAAAAAGGAAAACGGTAAGTAGTGACATTGATAGATGGACTAAATGAAGTCATTAGATAAAGAAGGCAAAGAGCAAAGAGATGCAACAAATCAAAGTACCATGATCACTCTTTCTTTTTCCAGTATTCAAATTTAAAAAGGTCTAAATTTTTCAAACAACCACCATTTTATGGCCTCATGGATTTAAATATTATGTGTGATTCTAGATACAATTTGACATATAATAATGATGTGGCAAAGATGGTTTAAAGAAAACATTGGAACCCACATCTTTATGGCCCTATTATATGTCTTGCATGGACTTGTTAGTGATCTTACTAGGCTTTGGGTTCTGTTAGAGCTTGTAAATGCCTTCAAAGGTGTACCTTCATCTTTCAAAAACCATTCTCTGAAATGTGCTAAAGACTATTTAGGTCTTCTTGGCTTTTTGTTGAGAGATTTGAGTATAATTGAGGAAGTGAGAGAGAGAGCAATAGCATAAGGCATTGCAAAATGTGTAAGGTTGTGTTCTCATTCCAACTTATTTATATCATCTCTTTGCTTCTTTTTACTCTTTATAGTTCAAGCATGGGGTTCAAGGGATCCATAGAGCTTAAGATGTTCAAACATTAAATTAGGAAAACATTGAAGGAAGTGACATACAACTTGAATTGAGGCATTCCATAGGTGAGTGTAGATTTAGTGTCCCATATGCAAGGGAGACAATTTCATTTGGCTTAGTTCAAGGTTCTGATCACATATGGTATGGATTGAATGTCTTTAAAGTCCCAAATTATATAGTTTCTTAGCAACTCAAGAATTTGGAGTGAGGTTGGTTCATAAAGAGAGTGCCTTCTGTAAAACTCCACCAATATACCTTCCATATTTTATTTTTTGGTGTCTATTGTAGTTTTTTAAATGTATAAATTGTCTTATCTTGATAACCAAAATCTTTTGGTTACTACGATTCCTATGGCTTTGAAAATTATCAACTATTTGAAGTAAGAACTTTCAAACCTTTGCTATTCATTGGATGGCTTGATACAATAGATTGCAATAAATTTTCTTTGGATTTTAGCATTCTAGTATGGTGAATTAGTTATGATTCTCAAAAGTACCAATCCATAGTAATGATGTTAGAAAATTTCAATTAACTTGCAAAATCATGCCAAAGGCCATCGTGCACTTGAAGCTAGAAACAATCCATGAAAATCCCTATGCAACTAATGTGTCTTTATACTTTTCTAAGATTCTATTGACCTTGTACTTTACCTTCAAAACCCACATGGTGCAAATAACTTTCCCTTGGGACTAGCCAATCTACAAGCTCTCAAATATAATTCTTCATTATGTTTTCTTACTCAGATTTCATAATTGTTCTTCATGTTCAATTGACAACTGCTTCTTCCAAGGGACAACTTTTTTGGTGCTAAGATGACCAATTGGTGAATTTTCTCTTCCTCCTTTGATGGAAATGCTTCCACCTCCTTTAAGGATATGTATAGGTCTTGGGATAGATTCATAATCGACTACTTATTTTCTTGATGATAAAGTGGAAGGATTTTCCTTTTCCCTCCACTATATGTTGCTCTCCTTATGAGCACCACATCATATATTGTGATGATATTCTTTGCCTCTTAGTCATATAATTTGTAAGCCTTTTACTCATTAGTATAACATGACAATATACATTTTTTCCTTTTTCATTTTCACTTTTTTCTCTTCTCATCTAGAGTATATGTGCTTACTAGTGTAGGCTTCATACAATATTTTTCCCTCAAGTGCCTTTGTGTAGCTTTCATTGAGAATATTAAGTCCCATATTCAAAGCTTCAGCCCAAAACCAGTTAGGAATCCCTTTCCCTTAAGTATGGACCTTGCCATTTCCACATTAGTGCAATTCTAACATTCAACAATACCATTTTTCTAGCATGTGCCAATTAGGAGAAATATAGACTCTCCTTTTTGCCCCTTAAGGAGTGAATAAACAAAAATAGGCCTAACCAAGAGAGTTGGGATTCCAAATTCATGTAGCATGAATCTTTAGCCATGTCTTGGCCCAAATATTCCCTCAATAATAAAATAAGGAAAAATATGAAGAATACAAGGTTGTCACTTCCTGAAAGTTAGTGACTTGAATTCCTTTTCTCCTTTTTTTATGTTTGGCTTTTCATACCTCCCTTTTTGAGTTTCCCCCTCTTTCTTAGGTGGAACTCAAATTTATAATTTCTCTTTCCCCGCTTCTTCTTTCTTTATGAAATTTTACAGCCTCATTATTGTTTGTCGTGTCTATAGCCCTGTGAAATTTCATTGCCTCTACACAAACACAGAGTGACTTTCTCATGTTTTATGAGAGCGGAGCTTATTCTACAAAAGCCCTGAGATTTTCTTAATAAAAATTTACAAGTATATTGTTCTCTTCCATGGATGTTCTATGGTAAAGTTTTATAGTATAAATGAACTTTCAAACTTACTATAGCATAAATGAACCCCTCTCTCTCTCTCTCTCTCTCTCTCTCTCTCTCTCTCTCTCTCTCTCCACCCCATCCCTCCCTCTCTCTGTCTCCTACCACACCCCCCCCATGCCCCTCTCTCTCTAGGCTACTGAATCTTCCAAGGTTTGAAATTTTCAAATCTTTGTCTTAGTATTTCAAAATCAAATTTTCATAATTTAAATTCAATTTTTTGACATTTCTAACAATATATTATATCTATAGTCAAATAAAGTACTCAAGTAGAGATAACCTTAAACTTCACTCTCTAAGATAGGCATTGTTACATTGTCCCTTCTCCCAAGAAGTGTGGTTTAATATTAATAGACCCAAAAGATAGAGAAATCGATATCAAAACTTTGAAAAACATAGTTTGAACCTTTGAAATTTAAAATAAAATTTACAAAATGCTATTTTAGCCAAATTCAAATAGACAAACTATTTAAAGCTTTAAGATAGGAGTGTTGATGAGTTACATCCTTAGTACTTGCACTCTCTCTTTGACTCTAACTGTATAAAAATTGTACTCTTTATCTAGGTCTCTATTTCTTGCCATCTCTCTCTTGGGTTGCCAACCATTCTACATGGTGTTTTCTAAATGTGTTGTTTTCATATCTTGCTTTCCTCACTTCATATAATATTTCCCTACTTATAGATTTTGCTTGAGAGGTTTTGGATTTCTTATTTTTTTCCTCATATTGTATCTCTAATCTCCTATACCACCATTGGAATAATTTTCTCATAGAATTGGAATCATTGATGCCACCTCCATGATCAGTTGCTTTTTGAAAAGCACAATGAGCTTGCCAATGAGATTGTTTCATGCCTTGAGTTGACCATACTGCTAAAATCCCTTGATCTGTGAAGTATGGACCATGTGCCTCAAGTATATGCTACATAAGAAAGAGAGATTAGAAACAAAAACTAATTCACAATGATGATATATTTTTGTAATGGTGATAATACTAACCATGTAGTGTGTTATGTTGTTTGAAGTCCATGCCTTCACCATAGAGTTGTGAAATTTAGCAATTGTCTCTTTAAATGCATTGGCATCACCCTCCCTAAACCTCAACTTTTGTAAGAGAGTTGTTAATCTATCTAGGTGTATCCACACTTTTGCCTTTGCAATCCTCGTTCTTCCTCCATTGCTCCAATTTGGAATAGCAAGGTGCAACTTTTTCCATGCTTCATACTTTTGTGGTTGTTTCACAAGTATATTGCCTTCCTCATCTCGAGGTCAAGATACAAACTTCCTAGCCTTGGGTCCACCAAAGCATGGTTTGCAAACAAGGGATATTTCCACTTTTGATCGATGTTTTCTCAACTGATGTTTTCTCATCCTTTTTTATTTCTACTTGGCCCTCGTGCAATCCAACTTTAGAGAGGAATTTTTATACCTTCTTACATGTAGCATCAGCTTTTGACAGAGACTGCATCTTGTATGTGAAGCATATATATTCATATACTAGCTTCTCAATTATTATAACCAAACAATGCAATGTGCAAAAGTGAACCCTTGTCAATGGTATTTCCAGAATAGGGCCCCAGTTTAAATCCATTGGGACTAGCACTCCATTTCTCATGACTTTCTGATCACGTGTTGGAACACCTTGTTGTCCTGTCTTGGCAAGCCATTTTTTCTTTCCATCTTTCCTTTTCTTCCTAGTTTTCATACAATATATGCATGAAATTTTTACATTTGCTTCATTCGATAAACTAAACAAACACTTCATTGTTTCTAAATCACCTGCAAGATGCCATTCAACTTGATAGTCCCCAAATCCTTCAAGATGTAAAGTTGCTCCATTATTTTGTTGTTGAATAACACTAGGTATATTAGTGAGGTTCAAAAAAACTTTAAGTACTTCATGATCCTCATTTGGTACTTCAAATGTTGCAAGCCACCATATTTCATTTTATTATCACACACTAAAGTATAAAGGATGGTTTTCATTGATGTCAGGATCCAATGCTCGATTCATAAGTGTTATACTCACATGTTCAAGTTTTTGTCCCTTGATAATCTCACTCTCATCAAGTTTGAGGACAAACTTAAGCTTGCTTCTACATTCTTCCAAAGACATATTGTAGAACTTGACCATAGCCACCTGCACCCTACATATATCCAATACAAAGCTGTTGGATGCATTCAATACAAAGGTAACTTCTTTGGAACCATACTTCAGTATGTGTGTGTGTTCCAAATGTGTAGACTCACCAATCAGTTCTAAAACTTTCTCATTTAGTTATTTTTCAAGCTTTCTTCACATGAAATGGTTTTGGCAAAGGCACTACTCACTTAGTTTTGAAGACCTTCTTAAAACCTATATCCAGTTGTTGATAGAGCATACTGTATGACTTAGAACTCAGTCCCACCTTATCACATAATCTCGAAGCATCGGTAGTAGTAAACAAGTTGCTTACATCCCTAAGGCATTCACTTGCAACACCATCCACAATATCTCTAAATTTACAATTTTCTAATGCATTTTTTACAATATTCTTGCTAAGGAGTTTAGCAATAGTGACATTCGCTATATGAGGAAATATATTTCTCATTGTAGTAGATTGAGCATATATCCATCTTTGATATTTTTCACTTCCTTTGGTTAATTGGTTTAACTAATCCAATGTGTTGATATACTTTTTGGGTTTTTAAACTATGATGAGCCCTTGTTTACTGTTGTGTCACAAGTCTATGTAGGTATCCATACAATCTTTCATTGCCTTCACAAACAAACTTTACAAATGATATAAGCCCATTAAATTGTCGTGGCCTTTGAGCTAGTGGCTTAGGTGCATAAATGCACCCATCAACCCAAAGATCCACATTTTTTTTTCGCTATATTTCTTTCTTGTTGTTGTATCATGTATCTTATTGCATCATCCATTTCCATTGTTCTTTTGAATAGTGGTACATATTCATCCTCCAAGTGAATATCTCTCTTTCTCTTAGTATGTCATCCTACACCTCCGTTCTACAAAGAAAAATGTATGGCAATTTTAACTTAGATTAACATTCAAATCCCATAATCCCTTTCATTCACTATATTTGCATTCTTTTCTACCCAATTGGATCTTGACTCTTCCACTTGATTTTGGTCATGATAGACCCTAATCAACCCCTAGTAATCCTCTAATCTTATCTTGGAATCAACTTGTTATTAGGCTCTAATCTTATCTTCTGTTCTATCCAAAATACTCTCTCTCTCTCTCTCTCTCTCTCTCTCTCTCTCTCTCTCTCTCCCCCTCTCTCTCTCTCTCTCTACATGAATTGTTGCTTAAGGATTAACCAACAATTGTGAAGAATGATAACATCATAGAGATTAAAAAATAAAGATACCTCCATTATCACTTGATTGCTTGTAGAATAGAATGTTGAAGAGGGAGAGTACTTATAGTATAGTGTTGAAGAGGGAGATTGCTTTAGTAGTGTAGAGAGTGTTATAGATGGAGATTATTTGATTTCAACAAATGGTATCAAAACCACTCCTCAATGATGCTTTAGAATATTTCATATGCAAGAAACCATATTTTGGAGGGAAAGAGAAGAGTACACAAAATTTGGGATAAAACTAGAGTTTTTAGGGGGAAGGAAAAAATGCCCAGAAATGGGCATATTCTTGTCCAAAAGAGATAAAAATTTACAAGGAAACTCTCAAGTCAAAAAGGTGTCTTTGGGTAAAAAATAATCTCAAAATATGATGTGTACGTCAACTTATACCATTTTTTAACTTCTATCCTTTTAAGAAGCAATAATGAGAGTGATTTTAATACAATTTAACGTTGAAAAGTCATGAGGGTATTAAAGAGTCGTCTATCAATGATTAGCTCTATTTTTGGAAAAAATAGAATTGTATTTTCTTAGTTGTGAGGATTTTGACAAAAAGTGACATTATCCTACAGTTTGGGGTTAAAATAATAGGTGAATTTTATTAAAAATACAAATATACGATTTACTTGATTGTAGAAGATCTCTTATTATAATAGTATTTTGGAATGTGTTTTTAGAGTTAGAGAGAGAGAGAGAGAGAGAGAGAGAGAGAGAGAGAGAGAGACCCCCTTAAGGGGCAAAAAAGAGAGTCCATATTTCTCCTAATTAGTAAGCCATCATCAACTAATGATTTATCCCTTTCCTTTTACAAAAGTCTTCAAAATCCTTTGAGTTAAACTCATCATCACCATTTATTTTGAATTTCTCCACACATTTCCATGCTTTATTTTCAACAAGCCTAAGCCATTCTTTAAACTTATAAAAAAAATTAAACGTTATCATATGGGAACTATACCCACATCTTCTTATTATAGTATTCAATAATCAATATGAAATAAGATTCCCTTGAGACTTTTCAACATGCACCAACTCTAGAAGAGTATTTGCTCTATTTTTTCTTTTTTGTGAAAATGCAAACTCTGTGTCTTACCTATCATACAAGCTTCACATGGTTCCTTCATTTCAACCACTAAAGGTATGTGAGCAACCATACCTTGCTTACAAGGACTTTACTAGCAAGGAATGATGTCTACATTGAGAAGAGATTTTGGCACATCAAAAAGTGGTATGTTACATTGGCAATACAAAAACCCACCATTTTGCAACCAACATTCATCAAAGGTAAGTTAGATGGCACAAACTGCACGCTATGGAAATTTAAGCTCTAGAGGAAGAGGTGGATTGCAAGACAAAGGTTCTAGCAATTTTTGTATTGTTTGCCATTATTGTGGAAAAATAGGTCATATTGCAATCTAGTGTTATAGTAAGAAGGATGATATCCACGGTGATAAATTATAGCAAGGAAACTATGTATCATTATCATGATAGAATGAAGACAAAAATGAGTGTTTCTTTGTTATACAACATATGATGAATGATATTACAAGAAAGGGGACACATGATTATATATGGTATATGGATTTAGGTGTATCTAATTATATGATACTAGCCATACTAAATTGTTTGAAAAGATGTAAGATTTACAAAATCCAGGTTATGTACTTGAGAGAGGAAGCAACTCAATCGGGTATCAAGGTAAGCTCACTACACTCGTAGAGAGGGATGGCGTGTCAAAGTAAGGGTTTCATCCCTGAACCAGAGCTTGAGGCAGATAGGAGGTTTTGGGTTTTAATCCGTGCTACAAGTAAGTATTTTTGGTTTTTGATGATTGGTTGAGTAGGAGAATTCAATTCAATACCTTGCTTTCAATTTTTTTTGCATTTAGAGTAGGATAGGAAGGAGAAATCAGAGTGGGAAGCTTACAACTTACTATTGTTAAATAGTACTGCACATGGCAATAACAGGAAAATGCGAAAGAGAGAGGGATCAAATGTCTCGGAGTCGCAAGCGGAGTGATCAAGAGGGTTGAGGTGCTGACCAACATCTAGGGTTTAAGGTCCTAGGTGACCAGGAAAGACCTCATTTACACTCCTGGTTTTGAGAGAGAGAGAGAGAGAGAGAGAGAGAGAGAGAGAGAGAGTGTGTGTGTGTGTGTGTGTGTGTGTGTGAGCTTGCAGGTTCGAGCCTACGTTAGATCAATCAGAGCATATCGGGACTTCCAGTGAGATCCAGGTATAGGATGCCCTTGGCATACACTGCTTCTTGATTCCTAGAAGTCCTCATAGGTACTAATAACATTTAAGTGACAATTTTTGACAAAAATGTGATCGACACGCACTTCAGCCGGTGGAATCGAACGTTCCCCACAGTGTTCGATTCCCAGAATCGGACCAAGAAACCCATTTGATTCCTAGAATCAAACCAATAGACCCATTTGATTCCCAAAATTGGGCTTGGACAAACCCACCCGGTCTGATTGGATACACCTATTCGATTTTGAAAATCAAACCAACTCCAAATCAGATTCACCACTTTTGTTCGATTTCAAGAATCAGATGAGAAGAAATCGCGGACATCACTTTGTCTGATCGGATGCTCAACCCGTTTGATTGCAACAATCGGACCAATAGACCTGTCCAATCGGACATACCTACGAATCGGACAAAGCACCCTTGTCCAATTCTGAGAATAGGACATATCCCCAATCGGACTACAACTCAAGCTGTCCAATCAGACACACCCGTCCGATTGTGACAATCGGACCCGACCCTGTCCGATTCTTAGAATCAAACATTGGTAAATCAGATGCTTGATTTTAAAAATCAAACACTGGTAAATCAGACACAGTTTGGGAAGGAAAATGTGGGAATTTGACGAATCTCAGCTAACGAGAAGTGTGACCCACACCACTGGAATAACCAACCGAATGTCTCACAAGTAGTTACAAACCTAGAAATTGTGGCAGAACAGTCTGAAAGGGTGTTTGGTATTGTGGGCTGATTGTCAACCCCAACTTGACCTTGAATGAAACCCAAGAAGCTAGCGAGAATAGCTGGGAAGAACCAAACATGTGACCCTATCAAGCCAACACGTAGACCAGAGAGCCAGAGCTGCACACACTTTGTTCACTTGAAGCACATTTGAAAAGAGCTAAAGGCTTGATTTTGCATAGTGCATGGAAAGGAATACACACACACACACACACACACACACACACACACACACACAGAGTGAGGGTAAGTTGAGGGCTGGTTACAATTAACAAGGAACTCACTCAAACATAAAAATTTGAAGAAACCCACTAATAAGAGAAGACCCAAAGACATAGAAGGGTGGTCGAATCCCCAAAGGTAGGCGCAAGTGAAGAACACAACCAAAAGATGGGCACAACAAGGATAGGCATTATCATGGAAGTGGATCTACCCGGCCTTATCAACTTGATCGACAGATTGGCAGAGTAGGAAGCTTTAGACATGGACGACGGGCCATAGGAGCAACGAAGAGCTAGGCGATTTCCCAGAGGCTGTCTAGTAGTTAGTGAACAAATGCGATGCTCAAACCTATCTAGAGTATCACAGTAGACATGTAGAGAACATCATAGTAGATCTCAAGGAGGAGCGGAAGCTGTCACGTAGGGCTCTACAAGCCTAGTCACGTACAACTAGGATCATCAAACTAGGAACTTATGCTAGATCTTAGCGATGCGAGAGATCTAGAGATTGCTAGCCCTAGCAAGAAAAAATTGGTCAGTGAGTGAGAGAGTGCTAGAAGGAGACCTCACGTTGAGCGAGCTCCTGACGAAGTGGCTGCTAGATAATAGGACCGTGGAACAAAGCACTACAGCATTGGAAACATCGTTGTTGACAAGGTTGGGAGTTAACCAAGGCTCTAAGAGCCAATAAAAAATCCCCGTGGTAGCAAAGCAGCTAGACAAATACCAAGCAATCGACAACCCATATAGCTTTGTGGAGCAATTTGAGTAGGTTTGGGAGGCCAACGGCCTCATTAATCCTATTCAACACTCCCAAACCTTTTGACTATGCTTAGGTGACAAGGATTGGACCTAGTACACAAGTCTAGATGCCGCGGAGCGTGCCAATTTCAATAACTTGAAAAATCTCTTCATCAAGAGATTTTTCAAACCTAGGTACTCTGACAAGTTGCTAGTGTGACTCATGAACGTCAAGCACAGAGAGAAAGAGGCTATTCGAGATTACGTGACCTAGGTGAGGAGCCTCTTCAAGATAATCCCAATGGGCGAGAGACCTTTAAGAGCTCTACAAAGACTTGGCCGGCAACTCAAGCTTACAATGAGATGCACTGGCAAGGGTTTTCGATGAAGCTATTAGAGTGGATGACCAGATCAAGGAAAGAAGCTCCAAAGGCTCAAATTGAGAAGAGTCCAACACCAGGAGTTCTAAGAGGGCCTCAATGCCGAGTGAGAGAGCAAGCCCAAGGGAACATGACAAAGGGAAGGGCATTTGCACAGGATAGGAGCTAGCAAAGATCAAGATGGACATAATCAAATACAGGAGATGATGAGACGACCAACATACCCACATGTCCAATGCATGCATTGTGACAGGAACCACTCGCTAGCCAAGTGTTAGGACCCTAGGTCACGACCTTGCACCATGTGGTAGGTTCGGCCATGACACCATGTGTTGTAGGCTACCTTGGAGACTCCCATACCCGCAGCCTTACGGTCAACCCTACCTTGAGAATAGGCCATCGAACTTCTTGGAAGGGGAGCCCCACTGACTCTCCTAGCACCTAATGATGCTAAGCCACCCCTCCATGGGAGGAAAATAAACCCTACAGGTATCCCTAGACCACCTGGACCCAATGCGACCCACCCACGGAGTGATACTCCAATCCACTATGTGGACGAGTCTGGTGGCGACGAGCCTAGTGGCGACGAGCCTTATATAACCCCATACATGTCATATGATGAGGAAGGCAACACAATCCTTATGGACTACTGAGCAGTGCCTATGATGGCATTAGAGAGGGGGAGAGACAAAGACCTAGGAGCACAAACCCAAGAGCCGATTGTGTGTTGGAGTTGTGGTCACCCAGGACACATTTCTTTGCGTTGCCCTAAGAGGAAGCAAGCAAATAGAAATAAGGCTGACCTGAGATGCACTGAGTGTGGAATCACTCATCTCTTTGTCAATTTTCCTAGGCGGAGACCATCCTCTAGTTTGGAAAACAAACCATCGGTTCTATTGGGGTTGTTCGTCGTCGAGACACTTGATGGGAAGGCCATTCGTATCACTTAATGGGAAGGCCATTCCTATCCTATTGCATGTCATGACCCGTGTGCAGATAAAGCAGGCCGGCATATCATTTCCAAGGCCTAGTAGCCTTGATGCAACCTTAGTTGGAAAGAACAATCGGAGAAAAAGGAAGAAAAGACTAGAGGCTAAGGTCACCCTCAAAACTAGAAGTGCCACAACACTACCTGTGGGGAGGAAAGTCCTTGATACAAAGGAAGAAATGTCGGCTCCATGGATGACTGAAAAGGGAACTGCTAAGGTCGAGGAGTATACCAACCCGAAGTGCCAACTCGAAGCCATTGAGAAGGTGAAAGAATGGGTGAAGGAAACCCAAGAGCACCTAAAAGACATTGAGCCCATACCAGAAGATGAGATTGATGATCTCTCGAGCATGAGTGTGCCAATCTCTCTACCACGATCAAAATCAAGAGAGGCAATAACATCACAAGCATAGCCAACTAGACAAAGGCTAAATGCTTCGAGCCAGAAAAACAGTCAAGGCCATTGGCTAAGAAACACAGACTTAGGAGAAAGGCAAGTGACTAGCAACCTTCTCAATACACTGGTGACCACCCCTGTAACTCTAAGCTTGAAGGACTTTGCTTAGCTAGCATCCAATGCTATGGCTAGAGCCGAAATAGTGGATCGAAGAACCAAATGAGCCAATTACCACATACTTGCCTGAGCACGACACAGAAACTCAAATATCGAGTCTGACGCTGCATTCCATGCCTAAATCCTTGCATGTCAATGTTTATTGGGAAGGCACAGAAATGCATGCAGTATTGCCAGTCCTAGCTCTAGGGGATGTCACAAGAATGGGGATTGTAGACACAAGGACAGGAGTGAGTGTGCTAGGCCATGTAGTACTCTAGACCTAGGGTAACCCACCGGTCGAGACTGCTAGGTTCAACATCACATTGGCTAACGGAATGAAGGTGAAACCATTCAAAGTTTTGAAAAATTGGTCAGTGAAGATTGCAGGAATCTGATTCTTGGTTGACTTCATAGTCATGAAGGGAGTGGACTACGACATCCTACTAGGCCAACCCTCGAGCGCAATGCAAGAGTTCTAGAAGACTGGGGAAACGGTCTCATCTTCTTAGGCAATTGAATAGAGGCTTTAAAAGTAGAGATGGACACTTGGAAGACTACGTCAGTCAACCTAGATGCCATCTCCACCATGCTGAAGGGCGATGGACAGTAGACTAGGGGATCCTATGGGGCCCTTACTAAGTATATCCCATGCCCTGAGGACAAGCGAGAATGGATGCATGTTCTTGCTACCATTGACCTACCGTCTTTAGACACTGAGGAGTATGAACAAGCCATCAAGGCAATTGGAAAGCTCAAGGACACGCCTTCAGTACCAGTCTGCATGATGATTGAAAGCCTACATGGAAGACCCAACCCTATTGCATTCCAAGTCTCGAACAATAGACAATAGCTCCTAGAGATACTAGGGTACTTGACCGAAAAGTTGGCTACCAATCCAACAATGGATATTATGCCACTTCAAGACCTCTTGGATGAGCCTGAATGGTGATGGTCCAAAGTGCACGATTTAAACTTAAGGTACAATTGGGCCTTAATCCTTGACCGGCAAGAAGGGACATGCTAGAACTTGGAGAAGGATGAGCAACCAAACAAAGACAGTTCTGATGATGAATATGAGGACTACTATTCCTTCAATGATGAGAACAAAAGGGAAATCGATGTCCACGCACGAGTAGCCACTATCATTGAGATAGATGGCAATGATGAGGAAGTAATAGCACTAACTTACCTGAGCATGATAGTCATTGCTAAGCACACATGCACCATCAACACACTAATCGATGAGGGCACTGATTTTAATATCTTAACCCATGACCATTGGAACCAAATTGGCAAGCCACAGTTGCAGCCCACTAATGCTAAGCTTAGCCCTTATGGTGGCCAAACCCTATGCACTTTTTCAAAGAGTGCAGGGTTGCAGTTTCTATCGAGTCTGAAAGCATGCCGATAATCTTCTATGTGTTGCCCAACACTAAAGATGAAGGCATAAAGTCGTTGTTAGGATAAACTTTTAAGAAGGAAGCTCATTGCAATGTCAACTAAGAATTGCAGTGCATCCACCTAGCTGCGGGTAACGTCCGCGTAGTTACAGCTTTCAGCAAGGTGGTGTGACTCCTTCCAAGATTGCATAGCTACGAGTAGATAAACCCACCGTCAAGACTAAGGAGGGGGGTCATGACTCAACACAACTTGCCAAGCCTCAATGCCAATAACCCACTGAACCCAATGCTGAAGCCCATGAACCCTAGTTCAAATGGATATGCAAGGACCGCCACCTAGGAACAAAAACCCATGGCCTTGCAAGGCTAATGACCCATACTCAAAACCTAGGGGGCCAGGAAGAACCTATAGAAAAGGATGCACAATCAAGTCACAATGGGTCCCCAGGACCTTATTGCAAGTGCAAGGCTACTACAAGGGTAACCCCTGGATTTGGCTACCCAAAGCCAAATCAAACCAAAATCCTGCTCAAACACCACCCTTGGGCTTGGCCACTCGAAGTAGTGAGCTAGAGATACTTAGGCAACAAAAGAATCAGGCCGCCAAATCCATGAAACCTCCAAAACCTAGTTCAGCAATGCCTAAACCAATCGACCATGATTGGAGTCTGCTACAAACCAAATGCCAAAATCTAGTGCTGATGATACCCCTCAAATCTCCGATGCATCTATTGGCACGACACCCACAACTACAACCAAACCCATCAAGCTTGAAACCCAACAACAACCTAAGGAGCGAACCAAGCCAAGGCCCGAACTACTGAACTCTCTAGTTCTGTCAAGCCTCAACCACCTACCGGGCTTAGGCCCTCTTATGAGCGGTGATCAATTCTAACCCTAGCCATCGACTTAGTTGAAAATACTGGGGACGACTTGACTGCTTGCCTCCAACACTTGGACGCTACTTACATGATATTAGGTAAAAGCTATGATCGATCAGACTTAGACCTCTTGGGTGAAGCTTTGGCAATGGGAATAGAGACACTCCCTTGTTCTTGGGAAGAATCAAAATTCCTGTTTGTCAAAGCTTCTGAAGCAACTATGGAACTGATGGCCACCAAGGTCTCTTGCGAACAAGTGCAGCAAAAACCCCTCATCACTACGTATGACAAGTGTACAACTTGTGCCAATGATGAAGACTTGAAGCAACTTGTAGCCAACAAATCCCCTTTCTTGAAACAATGGTACACTCTTTGCCTCCAATGGGAGCTTGAGGGATGTAAGTTCATGTCAAATGTCGAGCAATGGTGCACAATCAAAACATCAGAGTATGACCCAACTTATGTTGCTCCAACCTCTTATAGGTGACCATTTGTGACGACCCATGGAAGAACACGTTCAGGGACACCCCTACTTAGACAGCATTCTCACCGAGGAAGAAATCCATATTGCTAGTCGCATGGACTTTGGTGACTTCTTGCTTCATGTCCTTAGCTATATCACCCACCTCGGCATCCGACCTTTCGACATGGATCAGTATGTTCACATGGGATATAATCCAAAATTTTATGCTTGGCTCATGTGAAAATAAAATATTAGGACCATGCACATAGACTGGAAGGCTTTTACTAAGCATAAGGTTATTAACTTCAAAATAGCTGGTTTGGTTTTTTTAATTTTCACACTGTCCCTAAGTGGATATTTTGTTTTTGAGCAGGCAAACGGACTCGAATTCAAAATCCATCTAGATAGGTGGCTCCACAATATTAAAATCTATAAACTTAGACCCCGTCGCATGCTTTCTCGGCTCTCTTGGATCCAGTAGTTGCTTTATAACACTAAACCTTGCGAGGATTAAATGGGGGTCAAACAACCTCCTATCGACGAACCAAGACTTGCGTTGAATTTTAGACCTCAAAATACATGTAGGAAAACTCCAGCTCTCAACCATCTGCCCACCATTTGATTTTTCATGAAAATTTAGTCTTTCGTGCTTCTTGAGCACTTTGTGCTCCAAAAACAGCCTCAAATGCTTCAAGCACAGCTCAAAATCGGCTCCTAAAATCTAGCTCTCATATGGGATAAAATTAAATGTGATGATGGATTAGAGTGTAAATTAATTTTTTTAATTTCTTTTAGAAAATATAGCATTTTTTATAAATAAAATAAAAAAGTATAAAAAATATAGTTTTGAGCTAAAGAAAATAGAAAAAAATAGTTTTTACATCTTCAAAAAATGAAAATTATAAGTATGTTTGTGCTAGTATAATGGAGGTAAAGAATGAGTATTTTCCTTGATTTATCCCCATCTATATGTTATAGTGTGTGTTTGTCACTTTGTACAAAGAAAATTTACATGAAATACCCTTTTAACCTACCCATTAAACGCAAAATCTTAAATGGTAGGGGGAAGGGGATTGTGGAAGTTAAGTATCATTTGAATTTTGATTTTATGCATATTCTAGTATATAGAACTCATTTGATTTAAGTTCTAAAAGGATAGTAGCACGCGTTATTTGGATGCTGCCTTATATGTTTAGGTAAGTATAGGAGGCTTAGCTAGAGCCCTAGAGCTAGTGTTGAGCCCATTTTTGGTCTCGACACCCATGTATTACTACACTGATAATACTCATATAGTTGTACACTACAAGTGGCAAACACTAATTATTGTCACATAATTCTTTATTCTTTTAATGACATTTGAATAAAGAGAAGGTCGATCACAGATTTTGACTGTTAGAGTTCCCACATTTTATGTGTGCCTCTCTGTCTTACTCTTGCTCCTTTCACTATAGATCTTGCTTCCACTTGCGTGCTTCACTCCGGGCTCACTTTTCTTAATTGGTATTAGAGCCATCTTCCTCAAGACATTGAGCCTACCGACTCACCAGCATTGCTTCAACTTCCATTCAAATACCTACAATAGTTCATACTCATGGGAAGCCATAGCTTCAACCTTCAAGGTATGCATTGACCTCCCATTGAGCTCCATCTTCTCATAGCTTCTTCCCATTACTATAGGCTTGTTGTTCTAGGACTTCCTTGGGATCTATTGGATCTCCCCTTGTGCCACATTCAACTTAGTAATGGTAGTAGATATCAACAGCAACTCACTATGAATTGCACAAGTTTGCTGGCTTCCATCTCTGATTAGTTTGATCCTCATCTTCAGCTCTTGAGCTCTTGAGCATTCTTGGGCATTAACTTGTCATTGTGCTTTGGCACTTTAGGAGTGAGTCTAGGCATCATTTGAAGCTCCCAGGATCAACCATTGTCTCATAGTTTATGATAGTTTGTCGTAATACAATTCAGGGCAACACTTACCTCATTGTCTAGAGGTCACTTATGCTTCATAGAATATCTATTTGATGTCGGATCACTAGAGGATGCTATGCCAGTGTTAAGATATGATATTCGATTGATTTGAGCACACTTTTGGCTCAAGTTTCTCAAAGATTTCATTGTTGTAATAATAGGGTTGAATGTCATTTATCTGGTAAAAGCATATCTCCTATCATTTGATGCTTTTGGGGCTTGGTATTGATGCCTGTATATTAGCTTAACACTTGGGGATGCTTGGTACATGGCTTGAGATGATTCTTGGATAGGTTTGAGATTTCTTTGCTTAGTTTGAAGCAGGGTTCTTTGATGTATATGCATTGAATAGCAAGTATTTCATTTGAAAGCTTTATGCATTGAAAGCTTGTATGCTTCTTGGGTCCAACATATGCCAATGTACATGTTGGGGGTAAAGGCGCCTCTGCCTAGCCGCCCGTGTATTACTACACTGACAGTCACCGCCACTGTACACTACAGGTGGCGGGCGCCCGTCACCGTCACTTTATTCTTTATTCTTTAGTGACAGTTTGAATAAAGGAAGGCCCAGTCACACATTGTGACTGTTGGAGTTCCCATTTCTAGTCTCTCCCTTTCTTGCTCTTGCTCTCCCGCCATAGCTCTTGAGTCCAACCTTCAATCTGTTGCTCCCTTTCAACTAGTATCAAAGCTTTGCTTTCCGATTCTTGAGCTTGGTTCATGGCATTCTCAGCATCCCATCGACTCCCTACTTGCATTGGGTCTCCTTCCCTGCAGCCATATCCGACTCCTTCGAGCTCTTGTCACTCCCCGGCTTCCCGAGCACCTTCCCGCATTGTTGGGCACCTTCAGGGCATTAAATCAGAGGTATTTGATCATTTTCTTCAGGGTTTACTTCAATTCTCAGGTCTCACAGGCTGTAAACAAGATTGGGGCAGCCACCATTGAAGCTCCCTTGCTTCATATCTCACTTGCCTTTGAACAAGACTTGCTGGAGCTTGTTTGAGGCCTTCCTTGGCTTTAACCGGATCCCTCTGAAGCTTGGCCACCATTTTTTGCAGCCCCAGGACCAGCATTTATAGTTCGTGGAATCACACAGCCCTCCCATATGTATCTTCAGCATTGACAGTCACAACAATAGCTCTCCCCCTCCATTGGCACTTGGAAAGGCTCCATTTCGGGCATATGAACATGCTTTGATGCTTGGTTTTGATGGTTGATGTGTTGGCATAGCATTTGGACTGATTTAACACTATTTTGGGACTGTCATAACAGTCCACAGGCAGTTTATGACAGTGTTATACTGACATTTGATGCTATAGCTTGTTTGGCATTGTCATTTGATGCCCGGTTGGTCCTGTTTGATGCCCGGATGTTAGAGGAATGTATGACTATTGTTTGGAAACCATTTGGCGCTGATTTTGGTGCTGAAATTCTCAATTTTGAATAGTAAATCACTATTGTACATAGCTGGGCTGAAGTCATTTTACTCATGTATGCTTATGCCTATGCTTTTCGAGCTATGTTTCGGACATATATGGTGATGTATTGACACTTGGGGCTCGACATAGAGCTTGGTTTTGATTCGGGATCATTGGTTGAGCTTGAGATTGATTTGCAAAGCATTTGTATGCTCTGTCTTGTATGTACTTATGGCATGTATGTTGCTTATGTCTGACCGGTCTTGACATGCTTAGCCTATGCCATTACTACATGCTAGTTACATTGTTTGGAGCCTATTGCTACTAGAGCTCGGTCTTGGCTTGACCTTGGATTCTCAGAGCTTACTTGAGCTATTTATTGACTTTCCAGAGTTGTATCTTGGGATGTACTTGATGTCTTACATGCTTATGGATGCTACATACAGATGCTCTACCGCCTACATGTTCGGGATGCACTATTGATGTATTGTCTTGGACTTATGTCATTGGCACTGTGTCTTGCCTTGGCTTGAGCTCTTGAGCTCATACATACGACTTTTTTGCTAGTGGGAGCATTCTTGAATGCTTATCAAACATTGAGCAGGTGGTACTTTTATGCATTGAGCCGTTACATGCTATTGAGTAGTTACAAACACTTGAGACTTTGGGACTTCTTACCTTTTGGGATGATATATCATATGTCTTGGTTGACTGTATGCTTATGAGCTAAGTCTCAGTTTTGGATCCGTATCTTTGTGAACTGACACCTACTTGTATCAAGTTTTGGTAGTGGCAGAAACACTTTACCCCGTTGCATGGGGGGGTGTGCCTACTCACTGGTAGATGTTTGTATGACATACTTGGGTGTTGGATTCATGCTTATCGACTGTCATATGCTTATGCTATGCCTGCATGATGCCGACTTTGGTCTTGGCAGTATCTAATTGCCTTGGGATCCGATTTTGGCACTGTTAGCTCTCTTTTACTGAAATCTGAAATTTATTACAGCAAGCATATATGTATGGATGGACATGGATTTTTCATGCTAAAACGCTCTGAAATGATGTACTTTCACTAGTATTTGGTGGGCAGTAGCTTTGGTTCCACTTTCTTTGCCATTTTTCCTCGATTTTGGTGATTTTTTGGTCATTTTCTGCAGTAAACAGCAAGCAGTTTTGAACTATCTACAGTCTTCCAACGTGCATTATGGCCAGCTCGTCCCCACTGATCATGCTATTTTCAATATCACTAAGCTTGATGGTATGGATTACACTTATTGGAAGAGCCAAATTTGGCAGGTGTTGGTGCAGAAATCGTAGATCAAACCTTTGAGGTTAAGCAGGCATCCGCCTGCAACTATGCAAGATGAGGAATGGCTTGAGCTTGATGAGTTATGAAAGTCCACTATTGTATTGTCTCTCATAGAATAGGTTCACTATAATGCCTTTGAGGAAGAACAAAGTGCATGGCAGTTGTGGGAAAATATCAAAAATCTCTATGACAAGAAAAGTCCAGCGAGTCAGATGTATTGGCTGAAGCAGCTTATGGATCTGCGCATGAAGGAGAATGTGACTATGTCTTCTCACTTTAGCTAGTTCCATGCTATACTCAAGAACTTGACTTCACAGGACATCACTTTTACAGAGGATATCACTCCTCTTTTCTTGCTTGGAAATCTTAATGATTCATGGGATATATTCCGCACTGCATTATGTGCCTCACTGCTACCTTGAAATTATCTGATGTTGAGAGTGCTCTTCTGTAGGAAGAGGTTAACCGTAAGAATTTGGATGCCTCTTGTGTGTCTCATGCTATGACAGTTAGAGGCAGGAATGATGGATATGGAAAGCATGGCAGTGGTAGTGGCCGTGGACGGGATTCTCAGAAATCTCGATCCAAGTCTTGTGGGAAGTCATGTAGCAAATCCCGTGGCAGGAATGTAGATGTTACTTGTCACCATTGTGGAAAAAAGGGCCATATTAGGCCACAATGCCATGAATTGCGCAATGAAAGGTGCAAAGATAAGGGGAAAGAAAAAGTGTAGGATAAGTCTTCTGATCGCAACATAGTACCTGCAAAGTCCAATGTTAAAATTGAAGAGATCAATGTTATGTAGCCTGAGAATGTTGATGATGATGATTATATCCTAGCAGCTTCTTCTAGTGCTTCGCAGATGACAGAGATACACTATATGTATGCACAATGTTGGCTCTTGAACTCAGGTGCGTCCTTTCATGTGACACCTTGCCGAGAGTGGTTTCATTCATACCATACTGTTTCGGGTTCTGTGCGCTTGGGTGATGACAACTCTCTTGATATTGTGGGCATTGGTGATGTTAGGCTGCAGTTTCCTTCTAGCAGCAGTTTTGTTATGCAGGATGTATGTCATGTACCTACTTTGACACGCAGTCTCATGTTAGCTAGACAGCTTGATGACGTAGGATATCATGTATCTTTTGGAGACTCCACATGGAAGATCACTTGTGGCAGACTTGTGATTGCGAGAGGTGCCAAGGCTGGCAGTCTCTACCCCTTGATTGTATCAGCTTCTTCCCTTGATCATGTTTTGTCTATGGGTTCTATCCCACATGTATCTCTTTGGCATGTCGGTTTGGGCCATGTGTCTTTGAAGGGGATGAAAATGCTTTCTGGTTTGCAGTACTTACCGCCCCTTGATTATGCATGTTTTGATTCATGTGAGCATTGTCTTTATAGCAGCCAGACTAGGTCTACGCATAAGATGTCTGGTAGGCCATGCATGAGTGAGCCCTTGGCATTGGTACATTCGGATGTCTGTGGGCCCATGCCTTGTCAGTCTATGGGTGGTGCAAAGTATTTTGTTACATTCATAGATGATTTTTCACGAAAATTTTGGGCTTATCCTATTAAGCTAAAATCTGATGCCTTGGCTGTGTTTCAGAGATGGCTTGCATTGGTTGAGAACCAGTCTGGGTATAGGCTAAAATGCCTAAGGACAGATAATGGGGGTGAGTATGTCTCACGTGCTTTTGAGCAGTTATGTGATGAGAGGGATATTAAGCGTCAGTTGACCGCCCCCTACATCGCCCCCAGAATGGTTTGGCTGAGCGGATGAATAGAACCATCTAGGAGCTTGTATGTAGCATGCTTAGCCATGCAGGCCTACCACAGAGCTTTTGGGCTGAGGCAGTTAGTACAATTGTGCATGCCATAAATAGATCAACCTCTAGTGGTTTGGATTTCCAGGTTGTAGAGGAGGTATGGATTGAAAAACCTCCCTCTTATGCACATCTCCGTGTCTTTGGATGTGAGGCATTTTTCCATGTGCCCAGGGACAAGAGAAGTAAGATGGAACCCAATAGTGTCAAATGAATTTTCATTAGTTATGGGGATGAATGCATTCTCAGGCTACCTATGGGCAAGAAGGCTTTGCCATGCAAGTGGGTGTACAAGCTAAAAAATATCCCTGGACACCCCAAGCCGGCATACAAGGCTAGATTGGTAGCAAAGGGTTTTAAGCAGGAGCATGGTGTGGATTTTGACGAGGTCTTTTCTCTTGTGGTTAAGATGACCACCTTGTGCTTAGTCTTGGATTTTGTTGCTCAGCTTGACTTGGATTTATACCAGATGGATGTCAAGACGACTTTCTTACATGGGGACTTGCATGATGAGATTTATATGGAGCAGCCTAAGGGCTTTGCGGAACCTGGTAGGCAGCACCTAGTGTGCAAATTAAAGAAAAGTTTTTATGGCTTGAAACAGGCACCTAGGGACTGGTATCATAAGTTTGATGCCTTTATGTAGTCACAGGGCTACAACCGGAGTGCTATGGATCCGTGTCTTTACACGAAGAAAGCCCGTGATGGTTCTTTATTGATTTTGGTACTCTATGTGGATGATATGCTACTAGCAAGGAAAGCTCATGATGAGCTAGATGCTCTTAAGGCTCAGCTTATTGAGATGAAAGATTTGGGACATGCCGCTCACATACTTGGTATGCGCATTAGAGGCGACAGGCATAAGGGACTCCTCTACTTGTCACAGAGGGAGTACATTCATAAAGTCCTTGAGCACTTTTGCATGCAGGACGTAAAGCCTATTGGCTATCCGTTGGCTTCTTATGTGAAGGTATCACATGCTAATTGTCCACAGACAGATGAGCAGAGGGCTGAGATGGCCAAGATTCCCTATGCATCCGCAGTGGGAAGTCTTATGTATGCCATGATAGCCACTCGTCCAGATATTGCCTTTGCAGTTGGTGTTGTGGCACGCTATATGGCTACACCTGGCAAGAAGCATTGGGATGCTGTGAAGGGTATCATGAGGTACTTGAAGGGCACTACAAATATGTGCATATACTATGGCAGCTAGGATATAGGAGTTGTGGGGTACACTGACTTTGATTGTGCAGGACATGCAGATAGTAGGAAGTTCACTTCCAACTATGTATTCACCTATGCTGGAGGTGCTGTTTCTTCGATGTCTAGGGTGCAGAAATGCACGGCCCTTTCTACTACAAAGGCCGAGTATGTTACAGCCCACTGAGGCTTGCAAGGAGGCCATTTGGTTGGGTCGTTTAGTTGCTGACCTTGGTACTGATGCTATTCCTACACTGCATTCGGATTCTATGAGTGTTATTCAGTTAGCCAAGAATCCGGTCTTCCATGCGAAGACGAAACACATTGAGGTGAGGTATCACTTCATACGTGGGGTCGTTGAGGACAAGTCTGTTGATTTTGTCAAGATCTCGACTGACCAGAATCTTGCAGATCTGCTCACGAAAAGCCTCTCTGCAGAGCGCTTTACCTTCCTCAGGAGGTTCATGGGCGTGGGATGAGATGACGTCTTTCGTCATCCTGTTGTACATGTGTACATGTTGTACTATCTTTTTTCTTTTTCTTTTCACTCCTCACTAGGGTAGATTCGCCTTTAAGTGGGAGGTTGTTGGGGGTAAAGACGCCTCTGCCTAGCCGCCCGCATGTTACTACACTGACAGTCATCACCACTACACACTGCAGGTGGCAGGCGCCCGTCACCGTCACTTTATTCTTTATTCTTTTAGTGACAGTTTGAATAAAGGAAGGCCCGATCACACATTGTGATTGTTGGAGTTCCCATTTCTAGTCTCTCCCTTTCTTGCTCTTGCTCTCCCGCCATAGCTCTCGAGTCCAGCCTTCGATCCGTCGCTCCCTTTCAGTACATCCTTAGTACTAATGTATGTGCTTGGACATGTCTATGGTGACATTTGAGGCTCTATTTTGAGCCACATTGGATGCTTTGAAACCTTGGTTTTATGCTTTCATTGTTTCTATCCTTTTCCATTACGGTCTTGAAGAATACATTTTGATTTTATGCTTCCGATTGTATGCTCTTGGATGTCTCGATGTCATTCACATGATGTTTTGAGCTTTGCTTACTGCTTTGGGATTTGACTTTTGGTTCAATGGGAGCTACTCAGCTTTGCATATTGAGCCACATAGGCACTTCGATGTACTACTAAGCATTCTAGTTTATGTAGTTGAGATTGAGCTTATCATAATGAGACAGTGGAGCTCGTTGTGACATGTACATGTTCTCTTGATATTTATTAGATGCAGCCACCCTATTATGGGATGATTTAATCTCTTGGCTTGGACTTGGTACTCATGTCTATCAAGTCTTACTAATGGTATTTATATGCTTCTAGGTTATGTATTGAGCGTTTTCTCATTGGGTTATGCATTTATAGCAGTACTCTTCATTTACCCTTGAGACCTACCATGTGCATGATGTCTATGCCTATTGCATATATGGTTTCCTACACACTATAGTTGTGATAGTCTTCAGTGTCGATTGTTCTTTGCTTCTTCTCTCTTGGTTGCTCATTGCTGCAGTTTGTTATAGCAACCTATCATCTTAGTCTTATTCATTCTATTTGATGGCAATCACGTGGACTTTGACAATCTTTTGTTTACAAGTTGTGAAAAACTCATTACAACATTATCTCTTATCTCTTGCTTAATTTAGCAATGATTTTGGGGCTGATTTGTACGGTATTATAGCATCTCATCTTACCCTTCTATGTACTTGCTAGGTCTCATTATGGTTAGTGGTTCTTGCAATCATGCTATCTTCAATGCTGAGAAATTTGATGGGATCAATTATAGCCATTGGAAGACCTAGATTTGGCAGGTTTTAATGCAAAAATTATAGGTTACACCACTCAAAAATGGGAGTGTCAAACCCAAAAACATTGTGGCTGAGGATTGGGATGAGGTAGATGAGCTATGCATGTCCACAATCATCTTAGCTCTCTCTAAGTAGGTTCATTACAATGTTACAATTGGAAATCAGACTAATATGAGCTTTGGACATAGATGAATCTTTATGATAAGCAGAGTCCTACATCTCAAATGTATTGGTTGAAATAGTTGATGGACCTTTGCATGAAGGAAGGGACTTTTATATCTGTACACTTGAATGAGTTTCACTCCATCATCATACATTTAGCTTTGCAAGAGATTGAGTTTAAGAATACTTTGTATCCTTTATTTTGGCTTAATACTCTACCTGAGTTGTGGAACACTTTTCATACAACTCTATGTACTAAGGATGGGTTGAAATTATGAGACATTGAGAGTGCTCTCTTGATTATAGAAGAGGTGAACAGAAAGAATGCGGATTCTTCCCATACATCACATGCATTGACAATGAGAAGTTGGTAGGATGGAAATGGGAGTGGTATAGAATGTAACAAGTCTCAATCTAGGACACATTGACGTGCTCACACTAAGTCATATGGCCATAAGTCTGGTCTTACTTGTCATTATTGCGGGGAAATAGGTTATATTCGACCATATTGCCATAAAATGTATGAAGACAAGTGCAAGTAAAAGGAAAAGGGTGATGTGCAGGGCAAGAATGATGATTGCAGCATTGTGCTAAGCAAGTCTAGTGTCAAGATCGAGGAAATTAATGTAGTGTAGCATGATATATTTGATGATCTTATCTTGGCAAATTTTTCTTTGGATGCTTCATAACAGCAGTTGATTGATGCTTTATTAGGATATACTCAGTGTTAGTTGATAGATTCAAGGACTTTCTTTCATGTGGCCCCTCATAGAGAGTGGTTTCACTCCTATCATAGTATGATTGGATCTATTCATTTGGGTAATGACCTGGCATTGGAGACAGTTGGTATTAGTGATATCCAACTGTGTTTTGGTTCAAGCAGCATATTCACTCTTAATTATGTACATCATCAACTCTCATAAAGAGCCTTATCTCTACTTGTACCTTGGATGATGCAAGATATGTTGCCTCTTTTGGTGATTTCTCATGGAAGGTTATTTGTGAAAATCTTGTTATTGATCATGGTGCTAAGTCTAGTTTCCTCTATTCTATTCTTATATTTGGGTTAGTTGACCATGTTGAACAAGGGACTTCTTCTATGTCTTTTAGATATGAAAGACTAGATTTTTTCCTAACAAGGACATATGTAAGAAGAGAATTGAAGAATTTAGTGCTATGAGATATCTGGTGCATTTGTTAGATGACTCTAAGGTAATGTCCATTTATTTTTTTCATAATTTGTGAGGTATATCAATTTGGCTATTATTTGTAGAAGGTTCAATACAGACGATGTTCCATACAACACCAAAACTTTTGATATTTTAGTACCATGCAATGGCTTCATGTAGAGCATGCAAAATGTCTAAATCTAGTACTTTTTGCATTATTCATAGTACTAAGAGTAACAAAAGTACTAAATTTGAGACTTTATAGAGCCTTGGATACTATTCATATCGTACCTAATTTGGCGCTTTCTTGGATGACATGTACTTACAATACCAAAAGTACCAAATTGGAAACTTTACAAAGGTATTGCCATCATGTTGTACCAAATTTGATACTTTCTTGGAAAACAATCACTTATAGTATCAAAAGCACAAAATTGAAAGTTTGGTAGAGGCTTAGATACTATTAGTATTCTACTTGATTTGGTACTTCTTTGGACAACATCAACATAGAGTACCAAAAGTACCAAATTAGATATTTTATGAAGGTTTGGGTTCCATTCATAATGTTTCAAATTGGTTTTTAGGACTTCAAAATCTTGAAATCGGGTACTCTTTGAAGGCTAGAGTACTATACATAAAGTACCAAATTTGGTGCTTTTTTGGACTACTAGGATGCCCAATACCAAAATGATCCAATTTGATACTTATAAAACTAGTTTTAGTACTTTCTTGGATGACAAGCATGTATAGTACAAAAAGTACACAATTTTCTACTTACAAAAGCTCAGGTAGTATTCAAAAATGACCAAAATTAGTTCTTCTCTGGTATATATAGTATCAAAAGTGTCAAATTCGATTCTTTATGAATAATATCAAAATGCATGCATAGTACCATTGCCATCATAAAGCACTGAAACACACATACATTAAGCAAAGTCTCCTTGATACCCTATATAGTAGAAAATTTTGCATAACTCACTAAGTTTGGTGCTATATGGACTATCAACAATTTATGCAATACCAAAAGTACCATGTATAATGCACAAAACTATGCAATAGGTTTCAAAACACAAGGTTAACTTATGTATAAAATTGAAAGCTTTTAACCTAAATTGTTTTCATGTCATGGGTTGAATTTTACCACAGATTCAACTAGGCTCATCCTACAGTGCAATTATCTCTTAGATGCTTTGAGGCATTGAAACAACATTTTGTTTGGGAGTTAAAATATTGGTATACTTATTGATATGTATATCATTTCCAAACAATGTATTTCAAAGAGACGTTCAATCAGATGCAACAAAATAAGTTTAGGCATCATGGGAAAGCTCATCTTTGCACATGCTTTGTTTCTTGTAGAAACAATAATGCAAGGTAGAGTTCTACAAGCCAAGTAGTAAGCCAAATAGTATGTCATCACATAACTACTCTATGGAATCTATATTGTGCATGAAGCCTCTTGATAGTGATGAGCATCATGCAAAGAAATGCTTGTTTGGAGATTGCTCCCGTTGTGGTGCAACAAAATTGAAATTCTATCTAGATGAGATTTTAGTGGATTGTAGAATGGTGTCCCTTAAGGTTTTCATGGATATTGATACAGGAAAATTTGATGATGCTGGAAGCAAGAAGAAGAGAAAGGACTTGGTTCTATTTAGAATGACAAGTGTTGCTTTCTATAACCTAAGTTTCATGAAGCATAACTTCATCTTTTGGTGCATGAGAGCATGATGGGGCTAGGGCTATCATCAAGAGAGAACTTACACATGAGGAGTTGAAATGGAATGCAATGTCTATGAAGTGTGTAGGCGATCTGGTTAATTTTCTAAATGTCATGTTTGTGCACAAAGGATAGTCACATAGGTGCAATAGACAATTTTTTTTTGACTGGTTTTGTAGGATGATATGTAGTGGTTGGTTGAGATTGTAAGAAGGTTCAAGGATCTTGTACAATCCATTGCATTGATGGATATTCAAAAGGCAATCCATGCACTACCCATCATCATATACTCTTATTCTTTTGTGATCCATGTGTGTGTGGGCAATGGAGGAGATGTAGGAATAGGCAATACACAACAGAATGGAAATGTGTATCCATTGTACCAATACTAGAACTAGAAAATGTAGATATTGATGAAAAGGAAGGGGATGGGGAGAATGACAACAATATGAATAATGTGGCAATGAGTGAGAATGTTAACTTGCCAATATATGAGGAAAACCCTCATATTCTATATGAAATGTTGTCCATTGGGGATTACTTTGTAGTATAGGCATATGAAGACATTGAGGACTTTCACCTTGTGAAATGCACCAAAGCCATGTACTAGACAAAGAGAGCACATAAGGATAAGTGGCACAACACAATTTTAGAGGTAGAGTTGTGCTTGATGGCTTTTATTATGGCCAAGTGGAGGGAAGAAATGATAGTACACGTAGTATTCTCAACCACATACCTCTTATCATGATCTAGTCTTGCCTTGTAAGAGTCATATTGTTCCCAATACAGTATATATTTGAGCTCCAAAACTAGTATAGGTTAACCTCTGAGGTGTATGAGAATATATATAATAACATGCCATATGATAATGAAGTCAAAGAGAATGAAGCCATGTTAACCCTGGCTAGCTTTGCCAATGAGATAAGTGGGTGAATCTATATTTCTCCTAATAATAGAATACCATTTATTTTTAAAGGATTTTCATGTCACTATATCTACATCTACCTTCCTCCACTCTGTATATGATACCCATTCCAATATCTACAATCTCAACTTTGGATATTACAATCCTAAAATTGAAACTTGTAGTACCAAAATCAATACTTATAATACTAAAATTGATATAGTACCAAAATTTGTACTTGCCATTTCAAAATTGACAGCCACAGTACCAAACTTGGATTTTTTACTTGTAGTTTGAATTTCGGTATGTATAATACTAGATTCTAAAACCTTTTAGCTCCATATTTTGGTACCTACATTACCAATTATGGTTTTGTACATTGTAATATACTCCCAAAACAAAGACATCACAATCTTCAAGAAACATAATATAGGGTGGTCATAACATTTTGTGCCACCTCTTTGGTCATGTGTGTCTCTAATTGAACACTATTGTACCAAATATGGAGCTAATTAGTACAAAAATCGATATAGCTAATAGAACCAAATTCGATATTATGCAATGTTGGATTGTTAAAAGATCTATTCATGAAAACTTTAAAGAGACACAACATAAGCTACTTCAAATCACTAGTTCTCTCACTTTGAATGTATATACTATCTATGTCACACTACAATACCAAATATGGTACCATAAGTTTTGTCCTATGGTACTAAAATTTGGAGCTTACAGTACTAAAATCAGTACTTACAATATCAAAATTGACACTAAGTGCAATTTCAAAATTGATACATACAATACAAATTCGGTACTCATAGTTTGAAATTTGATACTTATATTACCAAAATTTTAAACCTTTCAATTCCATATTTTGGGATCTATTGTACTAAACTATACACTCTAAGATTGTCCAAAATTAGAGAGGTGATAATTTTAGAGACACATAATATAAAGTGGTCCATAACATTTTGTACCACTTCTATAATGTTGTACCAAATTTGGTGTTAGTGTATGTGGAATCAAATTTTTTACAATGTAATATTAGATTGTTAAAAGACATGTTTACAAAAACTTTAGAGAAGCACAACATAAGCTACTTCAAAAGACCAGTTTTGTCACTTTGAACCTACTTACAACCCATGCCACATCATACTTCTAAATATGATACTATTGGCTTTGTTGCACTAGAGTATCAAATATGGCATTATCAATTTTACACTATAGTACCAAATTTGATACTATGAAGTATCAAATTTGTACTAAATAGTACCAAAGGTGGCAATGTGAAGTGTCAATCTACCATCAAGCTAGAGTAATATAATTTCAAAAAAACTGCAAGAGATATACTCAAACATCACTTCTATCACTAGACAACACTATAGACATCAAAGACAATGTTAGAAATACATCAAAGACAGTGCATTGGACAAGACAATAAATACAAGAAGTGGATTTCCGTTACAATAGAAGCCCATATACAAAGTGTGTCCATGGTACAATGTATCACTTAATGTGAGGGGGTCAAATTGATAGGAGTATTGTAGAAATTACACGGGATAACATACAAAATCTGAGCAAGGAGTAGAGAACATACATCAAATATCAGAAGAACAAAGACTACTTTAATTTCAAATAAACTGATACAAAGATGACTCTATCCACCTATTTGCTTTCATTGTGAAGCTTAGATGGTGATCTAGATAGATAATAAGAGAAGAGCTTAAGGGTTGTTAGAAGAACTTTGATTGGGTGAAAGATAGACTAATGACGGCTTTAGAGGGGTCATCCTTTTATAGCACGAGTAGTTAGTCTACTAGGCATGTTGGACCAACCATACTATGAATCTTTCTTAGTCAGCTATGCAATATTCTAAGGAATATTTTCTTTACCATTGGGCCAAGGGTCTTGCCCTTGGACCCCTCTCAAGGAGGCCACTAGCCCCCCTTGAGACCCCCCCAACAAAGGCCACTTCCACGGCCCCCAGACCCCAAAATAGAGGCCCTTGATAACTTCCACACCTTTGAACTCGATGCATGCCTTGAGTTGCTATAAGCATAACTATTCTATCTAATCCAAAGGTTGGATCCATAAAGGTCACCTTTTTTCCATTTGTCGATTTCCCTAGATGAAATCCATCCTCTAGTTCAACAAACAAGCCATTGGTCTCATTGGGGTTATTCTGTGTCGAGACACTTGATAGGGAGGCCACACCCCACATGTAGAAAAAGCAAGCTAGCATATCATTGCCAGGGCCTAGCAATCTTGACGCAACCTCAATTGGAAAGAAGAGCCAGAGATGGAGGAAGAAGAGACCAGATGCTAAGGTTACCTTTAAAACCAAAAGTGCCACGACACAGCCTATTGGAAAGAAAGTCGTTGACGTAGAGGTAGAAATGTAAGCTCCACAGACGGCTAAAAAGAGAAGTGCCAAGGTTGTAGAGTATCCCAACCCAAAGCACCAACTCGAAGCCATCAAGAAAGTGAAGGAGTGGGTGAAGGAAACCCAAGAGCACCTAAAAGATGCTGAGCCCATACTAGAAGACAAGGTCAATGATATCTCAAGCATAACCCTCCAATCTCACCCCCATGACCAAACTTGAGGGATGGGGCTGTGCTACAAGCAGTGCCACTTCTTAGACAAAGTCTAAATGCTATGGGCCAACAAATTAGTCAAGGCCATTGGCCAAGAACCACGGAGTTAGGGGAGAGGCAAGCAGCCCTAGTGACCTCCTTAATACATTAGTGACTACCCTTGTGAGTCTAAGCTTAGGAAACTTGCTTAGGCAATATCCAATGCTATGGCAATAACTGAAACAATGGGTTGAAGAATCAAATGAGCAAGCTACCCGTAGACTTGCACGAGCACGATGAAAAATTGCAAATACCGAACTTGACATTGTACTTTGTGGCTAAGTCCTTGCACATCAATGCTTTCTGGGAAGGCATAGAGATGCATGCAATCTTGCCAATCTTAGCTCTTGCAGATGTCACAAGAAAGGGAATCGTAGACACATGAGCGGGAGTTAGTGTGCTAAGCCATGCAGTACTCCAAACTTGGGGTAACCTGCAATTAAGAATGCTAGGTTCAACATCACATTGGATAATAGAATGAAGGTGAAACCATTCAGCGTGTTAAATAATTGGCCAGTGAAAATTGTAGGAGTCTAATTCTCTATTGAATTTATAGTCATGAAGGGAGTGGACTATGACATCTTGCTAGGTGACCTTGGATGCACAACGTGAGAGTCATAGAAGACCGGGGCAACAGTTTCATCTTCCTAGGCAATCGAACGGAGGCTGTAAGGGTAGAGATGGACACTTGGAAGACTACGTCAGTTGACCTAGATGCCATCTCCACCATGCTGAAGGGTGACAGCCAAATTAGGAAATCCTATGGGCCCTTAACCAAGTATATCTCGTGTCCTAAGAACAAGCGAGACTCGATGCATGTTCTTGCTACCATCGACCTGCTGTTCTCGAAAATGAGGAGTACAAACAAGCCATCAAGACAATTGGCAAGCCCAAGGAGACACCCTTAGTACTATTCTACATGATGGCTAGAAGCCTATGTGGAAGACCCAACCCTATCACATTCCAAGTCCTGAAAACTATATGAGAACTCTTTTGAGATCCTAGGATATTTGACTAACAAGTTGGCTGGCAATCCGTCAACGAATATTAAGCTACTCCAAGATCTCTTGGATGACCCTAAGTGGTGATGGTCCAAGGTGCATGATTTAAACTTGATGTATAATTGAGCCTTAGTCCCTGACCAACAAGAAGAGACATATCAGGAATTGGGAGATGATGAGCACTCAGACAAAGATAGCTCTGACAACAAATATGAAGATTGTTGTTCCTTTAGTGATGAGAGCGAAGGGGAAATAGATACTATAGAATATGACACTAGGGGACATGTAATCAAACAAATACAAGCTGAGTCTAGACCACGCAAGCATAACACCTTTAGGTTAGAGAGAGGAGTCATGTGCATGGATTGCGATCGAACATGGTTGGAGCACATAGGGGCAATTGACTTCTACAAGTAGGCTATCTAGCCCAACCAAGTGATGCACCACTGTTGAGGACACACTCACCTTCCGAATTGCGACCACTAGGAGAAACTTCCTCTTCGACTAAAAGTGGAGAGTTTAATTTTGAGTCGGAATTCAGCTCAGATAGTGATCTTGAGGTACCTCAACATTTCAAGACTAGATGCACCAAGGGGGACCTACCCATCCACCTAAGGCACCGACGGTTAAAGGAGGAATGACGCAAGATGCCTAAGGATACGTAGATAGAAGAGTAGCAAAAATCGCAAGACCTACAAAGGAAATTCATGAAATTTAAAAAAGGATAGGGTAGTGATCTTGTTGGGAGCCAAATGGCAAGGACAAGCAAGTGAACCAATCGAAGGACCTGCCAAGGTCAAGGAGGTCAATTTAGCCATGGAAGGGGAGACACCCCGACCTGTCTTTATAGCCAATGACTTGACTAAGGACGAGGAAGAAAATATCATTTCTCTCTAACAAGAATATATAGACATCCTTGCTTGGTCCCTAGAAGAGCTCAAAGGGGTAGACTCGAGTGTAGTGAATCACAACATACCCATGACACCTGGTGCAATGCCAGTCAAGCAACGATTGTATCCCATGAATCCAAAGCATACCCATGCCACTAAGGAAGAAATTGATAAGCTAATGAGAGCATGATTCATCTACAAAGTTGAGCACACGGACTGGGTTTTTCCCATCGTCATCGTATTGAAGAAGAATGGAAAGATTAGAGTGTGCGTCAATTACAAGAAGGTAAATGCTACCACGAAGAGAGATAACTATCCATTGCCATACATCGAGCACATGATCAAGAGAGTGGCTAGAAAAGAGGCCTACAGTTTTTTGGATGGCTTCTCTAGATATAATCAAGTGCAAGTGCATCCTAATGATAGGCATAAGACCGCATTTTCCACTGAGGGGGGTGTCTTTGCCTATATAGTCATGCCCTTTGGGTTGACTAATGTGTCAACGATCTTTCAACGACTTATGTGCACTATATTCAAGGATATACTTAGGAAGGAGTTAGAGGTCTTTGTGGATGACTTGTGTGTTCACTCTACATGGAGGGAACACTTAGAATGGTGTCGACTATATCGTCTCTCGTTGAACCCCTTGAAGTGCTAGTTTTGGGTAAAGCATAGATGCATCCTAGGGCACGTAGTGTTGAAGAACAGCATTGCCACCACAGACTTCTCAAAGGTCAAGGTCATTGTTGATCTTCCACCCCAAACTGATTACAAGGGATTTCAATGCTTCTTAGGCCCTATAAGGTATTACTGGCAATTTGTGTTGAACTATGCATTGATTGCTAGACCTCTATACAAGTTATTGATCATATTCCAATGGACCGATGAATTCCAATGTGCATATGAGGAACTAAAAAAGGCTTTAACCACTGCACCAATTCTATGACCCCCAAATTGGACACTCGTGTTCCATGTGCACATTGATGCTTTGAATTTCACTGTAGGAGCTATGTTGTGCTAGCATGGTAAACACAACCTAGATTACCTAGTGAGCTTTGCCAGTAAACAACTCACTGAGACCGAAATGAATTACTCAACAATGGAGAGAGAGGGTTTGGCCATGGTATTTGTTGTAACGAAAATTTGGCATTATCTTTTGGCTATGCCTTTTACCTTCTTTGTTGACCATCAAGCCTTGTTATATCTTGTGAATAAACCTTGTACTACAGGATGCATCGCTCGATGGCTCCTTATGATTTTATAATTTGACTTCTCTATGGTAGTGTGAAAGGGAAGCAACACTACATGGCTGACCATATGTCTTGCATCCCCACAGGAGAAGTTTCTGGACAAGGCATTGTAGACGAGCTGCCAGACGCGCATCTATTCAGCCTATCCAAAACAAGATAGATTTTTTTAGAGCCGACATGACATCATATTGGGCAGATGACATAGTCCAAGTGCTTGAGCATAGACTACCTAAATGACCAATAGAACAGGCCCTTGATTTAGGCAACTCATCTTGAAGATCCAACCCTATTAGTTGATAGCATGCCAACTCTATAGGTTGGGGCAAGGCAAATTGCTATGCAGATGTGTAGTGAAAACCAGGATCTTGAAGATAAGAGGATAATGTGCACAATAAGAGATAGAGATAGAGACAATATAGAAAAGGTAGTGAACTACAGTTGAGCATTTCATTGCTAGTGGTTGTATATATACAAGGTACATTAAATGAGGTAGGTGAGCCTTATCTCTAAATATCTGAGATATTTACAAAGTGGATATCTATGAGATCCTTTTGTCAACATATTGACTTGTCCTTACCTTATCCAACTTTTATTCTTATCCACAACTTTATCTTAAGATTCCCCCTCAAAAGGATTCCATACGTATCTGTAAAGAAATAAAAAAGATTACAATCAATTCATCAATTCAGCTAAATGTTTTCCCCTCCCGATCAGATCATGCAAAGGATTTGCATGGAAATTTTGTGCTTCAAGTGAGGAACTAATTTGGTGAGAAAATTAGTAGCATTGTCACATGATGGTACATATTGAGGATGATATGGGAACTTTCAACTAATTCATGTACAAAATGATATCTCATATCAATATGGCGGAGTTTAATGCTTAATTTTGGTCCTTGAATGACAGATATTGATGCTTTATTATCAGTGAAGATTGGAATTTGCTGAGGCTAATACCCAAAATTGATGTCTTCTAAGAGTTTCTTCAAATAAATTATTGATTTGGCGGCCATGCTACATGCCACATATTCGGCTTCAGTAGTAGAAAGTGCAATGAAGTGTTGTTGTTTGGTACTCCAAGAGATGGGACCTCCTACTAAAGTAATGATGAAACTAGTGAGAGATTTTCAGGTAGCAAGATCACCACCCTAATCTGCATCCGAATAGGCTCGTAAGAGAAAATCATTGCTGTCTTTTGTAAAACAAATTCCCACATTTGATGTTGCTTTTAGATATCGCAAGACCCGTTTGAGCTGCTTCCAATGTTTGTAAGTGGGTTGATGCATGGCCTTGGAGAGAATGTGCCCTCCATAAGATAAATCTGGTTAGGTACAAGTAATTAGATATCGAAGATATCCAAGTGCTTCCATGTAAGGAATGGTCTCCATTTCATGAGCCTAATCAATTGAAAGAGAATGGGAGGAAGACAGATTCAATTGTAGATATTGGGCAAGTGGAGTGACCATGGGATTACATTTTAGCGTGGAGTAACGGGAGAGAATAGACATAATGTAGGTATGTTGATGCATTTTGATGGATGTGGTTGACTGTTCAATTTCAATGCCAAGACAATAATGCATAGGACCATAGTTTGTTATAGCAAACTGTGAAGGTATGATAGATTTGGCTTTGGACATTGCATGAGGAGTGTTGGCAAGAATAGGAATGTCATCAACATAGAGACCTGAGATAATGACAATGTTGCCTTGAAGAAGAGTATAAATGTTGTGTTCTATTTCTAGCCTCCAAAAGCCATGGTGTAGTAAGTGAGAATGAATACAAGTGTACCACTGCCTTGGTGCGTGTTTTAGGCCATAAAGAGCTTTATGCAGTAGGCAAACGTGTGTAGGAAATTTGGGATCAACAAAGTTTGGTGGTTGAGACATATAGATTTTTTCTTCTAAGTGACCATGCAAGAAAGCAATCTTGACATCAATGTGGTGAATAATTAATTTAAAATGAGTTGCCATGGAGAGTAATACCCGTAAAAAGGAAAAAGAAAGTACATGAGAGAATGTACTTCCGTAATGGAGACCTTCAATTTCTTCGAAACCATGAGCCACAAGTCAAGCTTTGTACTTGTTGATGGAGCCATCTAGTTTGAGCTTTTTGTGAAGTACTCATTTGCAACTTATTGCAGATTCTCTAGGAGGAAGGGGTACCAATTTCCAAGTGTTATTGTAAAGTAGAGCTTTGTATTCTTCAAGCATTGCAGCTTGCCATTGAGAGGCTTTAGTACTTTGAATTGCTTGAGTAACAATAGGACAAATTGGAGCTTCGCGAATAGTTATTGGCTTGAAGGTGAAGATCATGTAAGTTTTTGAAGTATGGAGTTGATTGTGATTGTAACTCTTCAGTGTCAGAGTTGGATATACTGAAGAGAGTAATCGGCATTGATGGAGAAGCTGGAGATGGAGGACGTAGAGTCGTAACAATGAGAGCCATAGGAGAAGTATTGCTTGATGTCGAAGACATTGCGGCTATGCGAGGAGACCTTCAAGGTTTTTGTTCATCAGTGAATGGAGCTAAGTTGGGAATAGAGGCATGGAGAGGAGGCAAGTGTTCATGAGGAAATGAAGCTTGTTGAATGGAAACTTGATCTTTATATAGATTTTCTTGGGAACTTCCAAACTATGGACGACTGAGAGAATGGGTTTGAAGTGAAGCTTGAGATTTGATTTTGCCAATGATGGCAGCTTGTTGGCTTGCAGAGGGATTATTGGAGTTGTCAGATGGCAACAAATGTTGCTGTTTGGGATGTAATGTAGGCGCATGATGCCTTCATTTTGTGGAGGAGCTTGTGACCTGGGATTGGTCGATGTATCCATTTGTTCTCTGTCATTTTGTGAAGGCGATAGTTGTGCGTCATCTTGTGAAGGTGATAGTTTCTCCGATGTGGCAATTGGGGATGCCGTTTTCTGCCTATCATGATTATTTAGCACATTTTGTATTGATGTGGAGACGTGAGGCGTGATTGGTGCTATGTGACGTACTGGACCTTCAATTGCTTTTGACGTTTTGAATAATGTTTGATATGCATTAAGGTTTGAAACCTTTGGAGATAACGATTGTTCACATGATTTGAGGGAATTCAAACGTCTATAAGAAGTATAGGCCGATGAAAAAGGTGAAGAGCTGGAGTGGCTAGAACCGAACGGAGAGGATGTTTTCAAAGTGATGTTTGGATTTGTATGAGGCATGTTTAATGTCAAAGATTTAGTGACAGGAAAAAGTGTGAGAGATGGACATTTTGTGGTCTTGAACGGAAGAAGATTATCTTCATAAAAGATGGCACTTTGGCCATAAATAAAAACTTTATCAGTTGGATCATAAAAGTGATAGGCTTTGTGACCATGTGGCTCTCCATATCTTGTAAAAATCAGTTGTGTGGCTCTAGGAGAAAACTTGGATTTGTGATCTTGATTGACAAGAAATGCAATGCATCCAAAGACTTTAAGATGTGATAAGTTAGGAGGGTGAACAAACCACAACCTGTAAGGAGTATTATTTTGTAGGGAGTTAGAATAAAACCTGTTTTGAAGATATGTTGCAGTAGCAATTGCTTCCTCCCAGTAGTCTTTTCCCAGACGAGCTAGTGATAGCATAGCTGTTACAGCATTGAGTAGTGTACGATTCTTTCTTTCGGAAACTCCATTTTGATCTGGGTGATGTGGTATGGTAAGCTCATGTTGAATCCCAAAGGCCTTGCAATAATCTTCAAATTCATTTGAAGTATATTATCCTCCATTATTTGTATGAAGAGCTTTGAGTCGTAACTCGTGCTTATTTTCAACTGCTTCCTTATATTCTTGGAACTTGGAGAAGACTTGTGACTTCTTCCTGAGAAAATATACAAAAGTATATATTGAATAATCATCAATAAGCACCATAAAGTATTTTGCTCCTATGAGAGAAATAGGATTTATTGGACCACAAATGTCTGAGTGTACTAATTGAAGTGGTTGGGTCGTAATGGATTAAGATTTGGGATAAGGAAGATTTGTGGCTTTACTAAGAGCACAATCTTGAAAAAATGAAAGTTGAGAGAGAGAAGGTGGAATGCCACGGACAATTTTCTTGTGAATAAGTTGTTGGCGAACATTTTGAGAGGCATGACCAAGGCTAGAGGGCCATAGGAGGGTGTTCTGTGGTAGACTTGTGAGTGAAGTGGAGTTGGCTAAAGCATTTGAAGAAGGTTGTAGTAGTGAATACCCAAGTGTATAAAGCCAACCTTCTTTGGGGTTGGTAAGTTTGAGAGAAGGTGAGAGTAGCTTTAAGATGCAGTGGTCTTTATAGAAGTGAGCAGTGAGAGAGGATTGAGAAGTGAGCTCACTGATACTTAATAGATTTTTCTTGAGATTGGGAACATAATAGACTATATGTACCTTGATGATGTGATTGGAGGGAAGCTCCACTTGAATTGTGTCGTAGCCCTGAGCTTGTTGAATGCTGTTGTCCCCCATGGTGACATAGAGTGGAGTAGAGATCTCTTTGAAGTCGACTAGCCATTCCTTGTGAAAAGTCATATGATGAGCAGCTCCAAAATCTAGAAACCATGTATATTCTTCTTTGGATTTTGATGAAGGTGCCCAAACACTTGTGGATAGGCTCACGATTGTTTCTGGTTCCTCTTCTATGTCATAATTGCTGATACTAATAAAGTGAGCCTGACCTTTTGATTGATATTTGTTGAATCTATTTTTTTGATGACAATCCTTTTCAATATGACCTTACCTTTTGCAAGCATTACATATGGGATGATAATGAGGATTTCTTGTTCAGGATAGGGATTGAAAATATTGGTAAGATTTGGGCTTATGTTGAGGATTACCAAGAATCCCTTTGAAGTTAGATCGAGAAGGAAACTTGGGCTTTTGATGAAACTGTTGAGCTCTTTTGTGAAAATGTTTTGGGTTGTAAGCAGTTACAGCTAGAGCCTTGGATTCTTGATTTGAAGAAGTAGAAAGAGTATCTCTCATGACTTGCTCTTCCTTGATTCTATTAATCAGTGGCTGAAGCTTGAGTTTACTAGTGGAATTTTGAGTAGTAATAAAGGCTCTCCAAGATAGAGGCAAAGAAGAAAGTAAAAACATGGCTTGTAATTCTTCTGAGATGACCAAACCAGATATTATGGTTTCATCTAGCAAAGATTGGCATTATTCTAAGAACTTAGTGGTAGACTGATCTTCATGCATAATGGCACTAGATAGTTTTCTAAACATGGTCATTTGATAAAGAATATTTGTGTATTTATATGTATTGTTGAAGAATTCCCAAATACCTTTTGTAGTGGGTATTGTTCTTACTAGTTGCACTTGGTGATCTCCACAATGGTTAAGTATTTTCATTCTTGCAGCTGCATCTCTTTGCATCCAATCTTCCTTGTCTGCTCCTTCTTGTTCAAGGTAGTCTTCCTTGCCATTGATAATATTCCATAGATTTACTTGAGATAGGTAAAGTTCCATCCTTGCTTCCATACTTGATAGTTACTTCCATTGAGTTTGTTGATCTTGATGTGTCAGTTGTAGGAGGTGGTGGCATGAACGAGAGCCATTGGAAGAATGAGAGTAAAGAAGGACGAGTAGTTTGTGAATTTGAGGAGAATATGATAAGCTAGAAGGATAGGACCTGGTGCTCTAATACCATGTAGTGAAAACCAGAAACTTGAAGATAAGAGGATAATGTGAACAATAAGGGATAGAGATAGAGACAATATAGAAAAGGTGGTGAACTGTAGTTGAGCATTTCATTGCTAGTGGTTGTATATATACAAGGTACATTAAATGAGGTAGGTGAGCCTTATCTTTAAATATATGAGATATTTACAAAGTGGATATCTATGAGATCCTTTTGTCCACATATTGACATGTCCTTATCTTATCCAACTTTTATCCTTACCCACAACTTTATCTTAACAAGATGCATGTGCGAGCATGAGATGCATGACGTACTCACAGAGGCACACAGTGGAATGGTAGGAGAACACTTCAATGGAGACATGATAGCCTGCAAGGTGTTGCAATCCCAGCTGCTGTGGTGGCCTACTCTTCTCCGAGATGCATCATGATTCGTAAAGCATTATGATGAGTGCTAACGGACTAAGTTACATAGCCATTGCATTGCACTTACCTTTGCTTTCTTTTATTTTATTTTCAGTTTAGTTTTTTGGAGTATCTCACTACTCACATTTGTGCTTGCAAATTTTGATCTCTTTTGCAGGGTTTTGTATTGTAGTGTAGGACTACCATACAGGCTTGCACTAGTCCTTTTTGAGCTAGAGACATGATTTGTATTTGTTTGTCATTTTATGTGTTCTCGGCACTTTAGATGGAGGACACATTAGTGCATTTTTTTGGGTGCACTTTTGGCTAAATTTTAGGGGTTTGACCACATTTAGGGTTTTCCCTCTTTTTCACCAATATATAGGTAGCATGCCTTCCCACTTTCATTATCCATTATCCATCATTGATCCCTTGTGATGAGCTAGCTCTCCTCATTCTCTCATCCCCCCGCTACCGTCTTGTGCTGTAGACTGCTTGCAAAAGTGTAAGAGGTGTTTAAGAAGCATAGTTTGGAGTCTAGTCTCATGGAATGTACCAATTACAAAATATGTACACAATGGGTATGGTGAATAGGCATTCAAACTTTTTGAATAGATGAAACTCAAAGTGTTTTATGTTGACTTAGTGTAATATTCCCCTGCTTCCCTCCCCAAAGGAGCTCCCCCCTTAAAATTTTTAAAAAATATTAACTTTTGTGCAAAAAATTTTATCTCCCTCTCTCCCCCCACCAACAGGACGTCGGGGAGAGAGAGAGAGAGGGAGTGAAGTGAATGATAGGGGAGCATGGAGCCCCCCAGGTGGGAGGGGTGGCGGCCATGCCACCCTCCTCCCTCTCTTATAAAGGGGAGACTCCCCGTCCGTGCGTGGAAGATAGCACCCCCCTGTTCGGCGAATGACATATCCTCCCTCGCCGTGCTTCGTCAGCTTTCCTTCCTCCATTTGCAGCAGCAAGCTTTTCCCCCTCCGTGCGGTAGCAGCGCCCCCTTGGGGGCTTTCATCAGAATACTCCCCCCCCCCCCCTCCTCATTTGCCAGGCAGCTGTGCCCCCCCATGATCAGTGAGAAGAGGAAGAAGGAGAGAAGAGAGGAGGAGAAGAAGAAGAGAAGGAGAAGAAGAAGAGAAAAAGAAGAAGAAGAAGAAGAGAAGAAGAAGAAGAAGAAGAGGGGGAGAGAGAGTAGGAGAAGGAGAGAATAAAAGAAGAAGAAGAGGGAGAGAGAAGAGAAGAAGAAGAAGGAGAGAAGAAAAGAAGAAGAAGGAGAGAGAGAGAGAAGGAGAAGAAGAAGAGAGGAAGAAGAAGAAGAGGGAGAGAGAGAGTAGGAGAAGGAGAGAAGAAAAGAAGAAGAAGAGGGAGAGAGAGAGAAGGAGAAGAAGAAGAGAGGAAGAAGAAGAAGATGGAGAGAGAGAGAGAAGGAGAAGGAGAGAAGAAAAGAGGAAGAAGAGGGAGAGAGAGAGAAGGAGAAGAAGAAGAGAAGAAGAGGGAGAGAGAGAGAGAGAGAGATAGAGTGTGAGTTGGTGAGTAGAAAAGGTGTCGAGGGCTGTGTTCGAGAAGCCACCTTTCAAGCCCCCTCATCGGCAAAGGTCACTTTCTCATGACCCTTCCTTCCTGAGCCTGTCATCTTGAAGGCCCATTAGACTATCCAAACTCCGCGTGACAAATGGCTCCCAAAAAGAGAGTTGTGGGAAGTGTAAGTGCTAAAGCTACCATTGGTACCGGTAATGTGGAAGAGGTGAGCGGAGCGACGACGCAACAAATGCCCCTATGATCACGAATCAAACCCAGGTTCTTTAGATATCCTAAGCTTTATAATTAATTTTGTATTATTTCAAGAAGAAGAAATAAGGGGTAGCTGCATGCATGGAACAAGAACGAGCCTTAGGATTTTCGTTTACTCCAAGTGATAAGTTGCATGCATGAAATGGTAGAGCATGGAGTTCGCATAAGTTTATGTGCATGGTATGATAGCTCTACACACATAGAATGATAACGCTTTTGCATTATTTCACATAAAATAATAGTTTTTAAACCAGTTTAGTGCATGAATAGTCATTTAGAATTCATGCTTCGCAAGAAACACATGAAATGTTAGTTTTTGTTCGTAAGATGCAATTGCACGGATGGATAGAAACCTAGACTTTCATATACGCAAGTCACATGTGATCCAGTGTATTAGGAATAAGTATTTGTTGCCAGGTATGAAGAGAGTTAAAGGTCATTTAGGACATACAAATATATTAAACGCACCATGTTCATGATGGGTAAGTTTGATTGGAAATCTTTGCATAGTACTGCACTAAGAGAGATGGAAGGGACGCATGCATCTAGACTGTATCCTGAAGTTCTAGATGAAAAGTCTTGCATTGCCAAGTGTGCTAATTGAACTTGGTTAGAGAGATATGAGTAAAGAACTGGAAGAATAAAGACCCTTGGTTGGGTTGCAAATAAGGCATGTCCGTTGCCTTGGTTGACCAGTTAATGCTATGGGTTAGGGTTAAGGTACCATAAGGTAAAACCCAAGGGGAAGAGCAAGTCAAAATAAGTTAACTTACCAAGAACATTTGCTTGCATGATCTTGTTTGAGATTATTGGGATCTCGCCAAGTTGCGAACGATCAGATACTGGGAGCATCTGGGGAAAAAGGATCCAAGATCGGATTTTGGGAGCATCTGGGAAAAATGAATCACACCTTAGCAGTTGGTCACACAAACGGCCTCTGAAATGTTCGTGATTGTACAGTTAGGTACATTATTTGATCTCCTTTGTTCAAGGAACTAATTCAAGAAAAATTACTTAATGCTTCAGGTTAAAATCCTGGAGGGAGAGGCAAGAACAGTTATCTCCGACTGTCTACCTGGCCCTATCCAAGGGGGTTGTTAGCCACGCGTGGTATATGGACCTAACCCGCCATGAGAGGTCTCTCCGTGGGTGCTGCTTGGAGCAGGAGGACGCTTGGGTGGCAGGGGAGGCTCTGGCTATAAATTCCTTGCCTCCGGATCCCGCATAAGAGGCCGATGTGACTCGAGATGGGATTTCGAGGCCCATGTACTAGTCAAGGGGCGGAACTTGGAGCAGCAATCTTGTAGATTGCTGGGATAGCCTTCAGGCATGATAATTGATGTACTTTGAGATTATGATAAATAAAGAACAGATATTTGAGAAAAGGGAACTTGCTTGACATTGTTTTTGTGTCAGTGCCTAAGTTACGTGAAGGAACGCGTGATTAATTTGATTAATTAAGGAATCTATTTTTAGGTATTTAGATAACTAAAGCAAACTGAGCAAAGTGTGGTGGATGTGACCAATGGGTCTATCCTACGGAAGGGTGGTCTTGGTTAGCCGAGAGCTTTCCTAAAAGGAAATGTTAACGAGAAATGTTAGGAAAAGTTGGACGATGACCTTAGACAATGTTGGTTAGAACCCTGATTCATGCTATTTTAGGGGACCAGAATGGGACTATATCCTACGGGCAGAGAGGTCGAGCGATGTATCCCTCTCATTTTCCATTCTCTTTGAACCAAGTGCGGTATGAGTCTGCTTGGGTCCAGTTGCATCTGCGCAAAGCGGAGCAATTGTAGATCAACGCTGGAAGACTGTTAGGAAGACCTGACTACGAGAAACCCGGCCTTCAGGTCGATCCTAGTGGGAATGGCCAGATAATTCCGCACGGGGCAGACTCGCGAAGACCTATATCGCAAACCCTGTGACATTCCTTGTGAGTGCCAGGTGGCGCTTTCTAGACTCTCTTCTCGATGGACTGTTAAGACGTGTCCCTCAAGTGGATGAGCGAACAAGTTACAATTGGTATCAGAGCGAACCAACAAAATCAAAAGATTACAAGGGAACTTAATGGAGGAAAATAAAGGGAATAAGGGGATAGTCAGGGGAAGGTAAGTGGAATAGAGCAGTGTTTTCTGTTGAAAATATTTCTTTACTCACTTATGGATGCTGGGTTGCAGAGTCATGAAGCATGGAGCAAGTTCTTGGTGTTCTAGGTCATGTTCATGACTACAATGTGTGCTTTGGATTATCGTCAGAGGCTTGGCATGATGAACATTCTAGACCACATCTATAATCCTTCACCCCTATATGTGGAACATAGATGGAGGGGAGACTCAGGAATATACTACATAGCAGCCCACCGACTCGCGTACCTTCAGACCAACTTGAAGAGAATCAAGTGGATGGAGGATTTAAAGATCGTGAAGGTGTTCATCTTTTTCGAAGCTCACACAAATGCAACTTTGCATGTTAGCGGTTGGTAAGTCAAGCAGAACAAGTATTTCTATGAAGAAGTGATCCGGGTGATCTCTGTTGTACAAGATCAAAGTGTTAGGGCGCTATGAGAAGAATGGGTATCAAAGGAAGAGATACCCCAAGCTTCCTATGACTTACCGTTTCCTGAAAATCCATGACCCCACTCCATATTATTATTCCATCCTTGTCTCCGATTGTAACACAATCCTTTTTTCCCCAAACTGATGTATCACTCAGTTTGTCCTACTTATCCAAAATAAATGTACTCAAAGGGTTATGCTCTCATGAATGAATAAGACTTTTTACTATTTTCTATCTTGATTGTAAATGTTAGCTAAGGTGTCAAGTGATTAAATCACTTGGGTAAAAGCTGTGCTAGTCGTATTAACGTAATATGGGGAACATTTGATAAGATGTTAACATAAAGAATCTTATTGTCTAGACGCAATCCCAAGCGTAGGTTCCAAGTCTGACTCCTGCACTAAGTTCTTTCTCAAACAAATTAAGCCACCCGAGTTTGATGGCAAGGGGAGGATTGTTCAAGTCGACGCCGAGATCTGGATTGAGTCCATGGAGGACTATTTTGAGGCAGCAGGAACTGCACCTGCTAACCAAGCCATGCTCGCCAAACTTAAGCTTACAGGCGAAGCAAGACTTTGGTGGAAATAGTGGTGCAGAGACAAAGTGATCTCGGAGGGGATAGTCACACGGGATAAGCTTAAGGAAGCTGTGCAAGGGAGATATCTGCCACCTGCCTACTGCACACAAAAGATGAATGAATTCTATGACTTGAAGCAGCTAGGATTATCCCTTGATGCATATTATTCAAAGTTCATTTCACTCCTAAAGTATGCACCTCCAATGGATATAACACAACAGGTGTCAAAATTCTGTGATGGGTTGAATCCACCCATAAACACTCGATTGGAATCAATGCACCCAACGGACCTACAAGATGCACTCATTCAAGTTGCTCCAATAAGACAGGAGGTGTAGACCAAGCCAAGGAACAATAGGATTCGGCCTTACAGAGATCAGGATAAGGGTATGTCTAAGGCTCAGACTAAGAGAGCGCAGGGTCAGAATCAGGGCCAAAGAAAGAAAGCTAGGACCAATGCTGTCAACAACTTTGTTCCTACACAAAGTAATGACCGCAACCCATGTTGCTTCCATTGCAACGAGTCTGAACACTTCAAGAGGCAGTGTCCCAAGCTTAGCAAAGGACATCGCCAAGGGCAATTCCAAGGTCAAAATAGAGCCGCTCATGGCCAAGGAACCACCGTCATGGCCAAAGGGACAACCTCCAGTGTTTCCAACAAGGAGCTAGACGATGAAGAAGATCCATCCATGGATGCTGACATTGAGAGGGCAACGGTTCACGCCGCTCTTCACAAGAAGGGTCTGAATCGCCAATTCTCGGTGATTCACAGATTATCTGACTGGCCAAAGACCAAGTCACTTTTAACCAAGTCGGCAAGCCAACTCCTAAGAGTTGTTGCACTAAACAGGTGATTGTTACTACTACATATACTAATTTGGTTTAGCCTTCCATTGTTTTTACGACGTTTGTTTGTAGTAGTCCAACTATAGATATCTAAACTCCAGTAAACATACTTAATCTCACACTTCATTTCTTTTAAACTTTTACAGCTAGGTCTTTATATTGGGCACTAAAACGCTAAACCTGGGATCACTACAGTTTCCCTCCATCTTTCAGGAGCGGCTCCTCATAAATTTCTCCTGCCATACTAATAGCGGTTTATCCAGGAAGTTTTGATGTTTAACTTTAAGAAATTTGTTTCAAGGTATAGATCCCTTGGATCTATTCGAATATCTCCATTTAAATTCATTTTTATATTTCTCTTCTCCAACTGATTAAAATTAATTCTTTTTATTTATTTAAGTGATAGCAAACATTCAAAATACATTTTCTAACGTACCATAAACCCATAATTTTAATTCCTTGTAACATTTTCCCTCTCCATATTGCAATTCATCATTGCTTTTTAGTGTTTAGATAATTAATTCGTTTTGCGAGAATAACGTCATTTTTTTATTCTTCTTTACTAAATACTAATCAGGATAAAAACAAGTACTCTCTACACTCCAGCGTAAACACCTACATAGTTTATTTTAAATCCCCATATTTCTCTTTAATTTATCAGTTAGTCCTAGTGGCCTTCCACTCTTAATTATTTCAATCATCTTATTTTTCTAAATTTAAATAAAATGTAGACATTTAATATAGATGCTGAGACTTCATCCCATGCCATCTAATCATTAAATTGTTAATTTTTACGTTGCTTTTAATTTAAACCAAATATTGTAGCTGAAATTTGACATTATTAATTATTACAAAGTATTATTAAGTTTCTTATTCTTACCCTCCCATATTTCATAAAGTTCCATACCATGGATAATCTCTATTTATCAAAACCAAAACACCATATCTTAACGCAAGCATCTCTTTAAGGAAAACATTATTAAATTGTTATTTATTTTCTTTTAATCCTTACAAAAATTCACTAACAACTCAAAAATTATCTTTTTAGCCTTTCACTAGGAATTAATAATTTTCATTGCAGATAACACATTTTATTTAAATGAAAACTATGATTTTCTTTAAAAATAACCATTTTTAAATTTTCAAATATATTAAATAACCTTTAAATATTATGAATTTTTTTTAGTAAATTTCTAAAGATATAAAATTTATAAAAAAATTATCATAAGTCATATTGGATCAACCAAACATTTTGTAAAAATTCACATATGTCAATTTTGAACCATTTTAGAGCATTTTTCACTATTTTTGATTTTTAGAAAATAATTTCAGGTGCACATAAATATAGATAATCATTCAGCATAGGAAAAAAGTTTCAAGGCATTTTCTAAAAATATTAAACTGAACATTTACTCATACCATATCCTTTATTTTAGATAAATGAATTAAAATGCTTACGTGTTAAACCACGGGTCGTCGTCACGTCCTTGGAGACCGCATCCTTATGTCCTCCAACCAATGTCTATCTTCTAGCCAGTCGTATCAAATGTGAGCTCATCATTTTGTTTTGCTTCCCCACAATTTCCCCAGATGCTATTCCCTTTATAGCAATATGAATGATCTTTATAAACTATAGATTAAGCTTTTAGTTGAGAGCTTTAATACCATAGCTTCTCCCTTGAAGTAATGGCGACGTATGAAGAGGGAGGATACTAATGCAATATCCTATCAATCTGGGCACCAAATTGCGCGTGAGATGGAGTGAATGAAAGTCGAAGATTCCTTCTACCAGCTTGTAGTCTCATTTTGGGTGGGTACATTGAAGCTCTGATTTGATGTTTGATGTTGGGGGGAAAGCATAGTGATGATCTTCAATGACAAGCATTGGCTTCAATTTTCCTCTCTCACTCTTGTTAATTTAATTTTTTTTAAATCAATTTCTTGGCTGTGTTAGTGTTTTGCAAACCTCCTCTCTCTCTTCTCCATGGCACACAGCAAGAGGACGTTTCCTCTCTTTATAATTTGTTCCACAACCTCATTTGTAGCACCTCCTACTCCGGCGAGAGAAAGCCTCTCCAACGTCTTCATTTGTAGAACCATCAAGTATGAGTCATTCCAAGGTATCTCCTCTCTAATATCACTAAACACATTGACGAATCTCTCTCTTCCTAGAGTAGCACGTGTGATTACAAATCAAGTGGTGGGATTGGCAAATCCGAAGGAGCAGCTGGCATTGGCAAATCATTGATGATCACGTTCACTTCATGACGTTGCAGCTTCACGATCTGCGTTTGTGCGTCTCGACGAAGAGAAAGAAAAGAGGCATGGCATTAGAATTTCGGTGCGGCTGCTGCTGTGATTGCTATAACGTTCAGTAGATGGAGATAGCCCACGCCCTCGGCAAGCTCAACCCGAAGATAGTGATTGTCAAAATTATAACCATCACGACCTCTGATTATTCTTGTCTTCGCGTACCCGGATGTAAGAATGTGAATATCTGTTGCGAAACTCTGAATCATCCAATTTGTGGACTACATACTTCATGTCCTCATAATTTGTATAATCCACTATACCCATTGTGCCTCCTGGCTCTCGAAATACCTGCGCAAAACACACATCGCCTACTTTCTTGATATGATCCTTCAGATCTTGCTAGGAAGCTAATGATAGCCATTTGGATACAATTACTCTGTAATCTGCACGTTGAGAAACACCAGAGCGGCCACTGTTATGAAGGTCAACTCCTTCCTCCACCAAGGGCATGTGCGTCTCCTCTCTCTCCCTTCAATCCTCCCCCATTGTCATGCTCCTCCCCTCAACAAAGGCAGCGCGCCACCTGCCGAAATCCCCCCACCAACCGTTGCCTCCCACCCTTTCATCACGACTCTCTAATTAAAAAATCTTTTTCTCTCTCTCTCTCTCAAATATGTGATATAGGGCTCTCTCTCATATGTGATATAGGCAATGATCGTTCATGGATGAAGAAGCCGAGATCTACCCCGTCTTATGTGACCTATTATTTTCCTTTGGCTAAGAGCGCCATATGAGGAAAAGAAAAATGCAACAATAGGGCTTCAGCCTTCAATTTGTTGATACTGATTGGCCAGATGGCTGTTTGAGTTCCTTGAGCCAGTTCGAATTGCATTTTTCGGTCCATGCGATCCATATAATCTGAATAAGGGTGGCGAAGCCCAACTCCTCGTTTTTGATTTGTCTCGCTATATTCCTCTTCTCGGATATATGCCAACCAAGAAAGGCAAATCGACAAGAAGGAAAGAACCATATTAAGAGGCAAATCAGCGGAATAAATTGCCCCCTCTCGGAATCACAGACTATGGCGACATTTTTTCTCCCCCTCTCTCTTGCGGATAATGGCATCTCTTCCTTCCTTTCGGCAGTTCGCATCCCCCCCTTTCCATGCATAAATACCACACCCATATTCACCGCCTCGATCTCCTGCATGACCTTGACCAAAACCTAAACATTGCCCTAACAAGCAATGTAAAATCTATTCCAACTAATTATTCCCACTTAGTGTGTCCATTTCCTGTCACTATATCCTTTTCACTTCATATGTTGTTTTCTAGCTATCCTTGACACTACCTAGTTAGCAAAAAAGGCCCTTTGTAAATACTAGGTGGCTTGGTCGATATTGCCAGCTAGTGCTGCTGCTATGCTTCATATAGTTGGCACACTTCGAGTTTTAGTGAGTTCTCTCTAGTTCTTCTAGGTTCTCTTGCCCTTATTCATATCCTTGGAAGCTAAGGGGATGATCAGACATCTTATGAGTGGGAATCCACAATGATGGATCATCTTTGTGTAATGCTCTTGTACCTTTAGTGCCATCTCAATTTTCTATTGAGGGCTTTGACACAATTCTCCTTGGTTGTAACCTAGGCTCATCAAACTCAAAGGGAACTGCATAATCTTCCATGGATGACATGATTTCTAGTGACTTTAAGGATGTGGATTGCATAAGCTCAAAGGACTTCATTTTGCAAAGTCCTAGAGTCTCTAATTCTTGGTCTCCATAGCCTATGCCTTGCAAATGAGATATAAGAGCTTTTCTTGTTTGTACACAGGCCAAAGGTTGAGTTTTGTACGGACATTTCCTGGCCGAACTGCAAGGACACGGCCTCCAAAGTGAGCAACAACGAACACCGCATCTGTAGTAAATTAAGATAAAAAGTTGGTAATAGGGTGTCACTTATATACAAATTTGCCAAAAAAAAATGTTGCAATAGATGGCACGTTTTTAGGTGTTGTCATTCTCCCTCACTTAATTGTGAAGTGTCCTCACGAGCACAAGTACATCACGAACAAAACTATCATGAGCACTGCTATGCAACTTCGAAAGAAAGAAAAAAAAACTCTCCCCCACTTAATTGCGAAGTGTCCTCGCGAGCACAAGTACAAGATCTGCAAAACCGCACATAGACAACTAGTAGACACTGGAAAAAGCAGAAAAAATACTCATGTATGTCATATTGTAACGCAAACAATACAAATGTTTTAAGGAAATTGTGTAAAAACTTGTGCAAACTAGCATTCCCCTTACTCACTCTCCCCATTAAAATGCATAACAGAGCTTCATCCATTGCATAGAATATACCAACTAGGAAGCTGTCTAGAGCCGCTAATCAACAATAATCCCTCTAGGCAATAAATTGCCACACTACTATCCTACTAGAAATATTGCTTCTGAAATAGCCTCACTAATAAGATCGTTACTTAACAAAGAACCCAAACAAGGCAAGCTAATACTACAACACCAAATAGGACTCCTAGGGTTTAACTGCTAACCCTCCATGTTCTACTAGAACAACCAGCCAATGATCCCTTGCTTCCAAGTGTCCAAAGTTTTTCTTTTAATTTTAAGTTTTAATAGCATTCTTTTTAGTGTCAAAAGAGTATATACATTTATTCTCCTTCCAAAAGGTCCCACCCCAAAGAGATGCAAGGCATCGAACGTAGGGCACCCGTCAACGAAATCCCTACAGCCTACCAGGACCTCAGAGGCGATGGTTATCTTCTTTTGGTTTTTTTTTTCCAAACCCTGCAGTCTCAGGGCGTTTTTTTTCTTTTTTTCTTTTTTTTTTGAAAAGAATAAATATATAGACTCTTCTGAACTTTTAATATTTGGATTGGGTTTTAAATAGGTTTTTTTAATAAAAAGGATCAACTAGAGAGCTAAGAATACATCACTAAATTGAACGGTCAAACATTTCAGCTCAACAACTTTGCTCGAGGAATCTAATCTAGTGCATAATACTAGTCACTCTACCTTGGCAAATGATAAGCAAAGAATACTCACCAGTTCAGCATCTCTCTTCCACGCTACTCCTAGTCAAAATTTCGTGGAGAGAACCTTATTGCATAGCTACCCTACATATCTCTAGAAAAGTGACTAAAAGATAGGAGAAAACTCTATAGGATTCCTAATTAGATATCCATACAATGGAATTCACTATGTTATACACACACACCACCCCTCTTTTTAATCTCGTCCTAGTGCTAACTCCCATCCCTTGTGAGTGGACTTCATATATACGGAATTAGATATATGTCATTCATAGTTGTTTGAAATATTTCTTCTGTAATTACTTAGGCTATTGAAATCTCTGAGTTAGCTCAATCAATTTCTATTGTTGTACTTTGCCTTTCAAATGAATGAATATAGATAAAGAGTATAGGTATGAAACAACCTGATTTGTACGTGGATATTGCAACTCCGAGAATCATCAATAGAAGCATGCAGCAGTATATAACTCAAAATCATAGTCAAATCTTCACATGAAACATACACTAGCCAGTACAATGTTAAAAGGTTAGATAAATAAATAATAAAACTTTCCCCCAAATAAAAGAATTGTCATATGCTCCTGTCACAATTTTGATCAACTAGTCTATCCTAATGCTCTCACTGCTTAGTTGTTTAGAGCAGTATAGTTCTCCACTATAACCATTCTTGCATATAGAACTGTCCATCTTGCTAACTTAAGTATTCCAAACTCCAACACTGAAAGGAATACCCTGACTGTGCGTGCAAACTAACTACCTAACTATGTGAAGAATGAAACTAGAGTGTACTAAAACCTAAAAAAGACATGAACTCGAAAAGTATTTTTATTTTTTTAAAGGTATTTATTTATTATTTGTTTTTTTCCTTTTATTTTATAAATACAAAATAAAGTAGAAACCTAAAAAACTAAGAAAAAAAAAGATGTAAACTAAAATCTTCAAACTCCCTAAGATCTTCTAGTACAAATAATAACCCTAATCCGAAATCAGCATCACTACCTAAGTCAAACCTATCAACTAAACTATCAGCTATAGGATGCTCAGGAATAACCTCTAGCATAAGGACATCAGAGGTCACAGATCCGCTATCAAGTGCATCGCTAAGAACCTTCATCACATCATGGAGTAGAGCCGAAGCTTCATCATCATAGTAGGGCATAGGGGCCACTGGTAAAGCATCTAAAGAATGCCCCTCGGTCGCATCCATATACCAACAGATATAATCCCAACATGGACATGGAACTCTAGTCTACAAATCATGGTAAGATGGAGTAAGGTGGTAGACACTGGAACGATATCTCACAAATTCTGCTTGCTCTCTACCTACCCTAGACTGACCAGCGCCACGCTCAGGAGAAAAAACACTAGTATAATCATGACGCTGGTAGGTATAACCAATCATATCCTGCATGGCAGTGGTACCATAGCATCGAAAGTATGTGTGACACTGCCAACACTAGAGCTGAGCATGCACAAATAAATGCCGCTGACAAGACCTACAACCAAATGGTGGATGGTACTGTAAACAAAAAATAATCACAAAAGAAGAACCACAACAGGCCTCTCCCCTCTGTGCATATAAAAACCTGTCATGCATCTGAAAATGTGGAATATCGTAAGGCCCGGCATGAATAGGATCAGAACTATCAGCATCAAGATGAGGGTAAAGTACATCCATCCACAAAAAAGCCATACCTGCATCCCATTTTAAAAAAAACCCACCCAAGAAAGAAAAGAAATCTAAAGGTAGATTAGTCAAAATATTATTTTAACTACTAACCTAACTATACCTAGCTATCCTAAGTCACAAAATGTTTAAGGCGCAGGCCATTGACCCTAAATATCTCATTTTCAGCATTAATATCCTCCACATCAAGAGAACCATTATCATAAACCTAAACAACCTTAAAAGGTCCTAACCAACGAATTTTAAGCTTCCTAGGAAACTTGTAATAATGACTATCATAAAGTAAAACTAAATCATCTTCCTTAAACTCCAGTACTTTAATATTCTGGTCATGCCATGTTTTACGACGTTTTTGCATTGCTTCTAGGCTTTGTAGAGCTAATAATCTCTCCTCATCCAACTTTACCAATTGTAAAACCCGTTGTTTCAAAGATTCAACCTCACCTAGTCGTAATGATAGAGCTACTCGTAAAGTGGGCAACTCTTGCTCAATAGGGAATATAGCATTGGTTCCATAAACTAAATTGAAAGGTGTATTTTGCACTGTCACCTTATAAGTAGTTCTATAGGCCCATAATGCTTCATATAAACATTCATCCCAATCTCGCCTATGAGAAGCAACTGTTTTAGTTAAAATTCCACAAATAATGCGATTGGTTACTTCAACCTGACCGTTAGCTCTGGGATAATAAGGCGTTGATTTGCGATGCTTAATTTTGTAGATTTCCATTAGCTCACTGATAAGACCATTCAAGAAATGGGAACCTCGGTCACTTACTAATTCTAGTGAGCAACCAAAACGTGTAATAATATTCTCATAAAAAAATAAGCCACGTCAATGGCTTTATCTGTCTTCAGTGCTTTCGCTTCCACCCACTTTGTAATATAGTCAGTACAGACCAAAATATAATGATTTGATCGATATCTCGTAGGCGGATCAATTAGGCCCACAAAATCAATTCTCCACTTCTCAAAAGGTGCTAATGCTAATATGGGTGTCAAAGGCATTGCAAAACTTTTAGAAGGACGACCAGTCCTTTGACATACATCACATTTTCAGCAATAATAATAAGCATCTTTAAAAAGGGTAGGCCACCAATAACCAGCTAATAGAACTTTCCTTGCAGTCAATTCACCGGCAAAATGACCACCACACGGCTCATCATGCAATGCCTTAAGAACCACTGGGACTTCATCTTCCCTTACACATCGTCGATAGATACCCTTGCGTGGAAAAAATTTATAAAGGTAACCCCCTAATAATCCATAGGAGCGTGCTTGCATTAATATTTGACATTTTCGACGCTTGTCAGCACCAGGTGGATATCGAGCAGTACTCAAAAAATTTGCAATATCAGCATACCATGGAACTTGTGTCTCCACAGTAAAAAGTGATGCATCCGGCAAATCATCTTCCACTCCTTCCTCCTTGTCTGATGTTAATAGTCATGAGAGATGATCTGCTAAGACATGAGCTCTACCAGGACGAGTAACTATTTGAAAATCAAATTCTTGGAATAACAACATCCAACGAATCACACGTCCTGAAAGTTCTGCTTTATTAAGCAAATACTTTAACGCCTCATGATCAACATATATGGTAAATTTATTCCCTAATAAATAATGACGAAATTTTTCCACCGCAAATACCATTGATAGGCATTCTTTCTCAGTGGTGGTATAATTCCTTTCTGCATCACTTAAATTCCGACTCGCATAATAAATTGAATGATCCACCTTATTATCATCTGCTTGGCACAAAACAGCCCCTACAGCATACATAGATGCATCGGCATGAATATGAAATTCTTTTGTCCAATCTGGGGGTGCTAATATTGGTCCTTCAATAAACTTCTATTTAAGAAATTCAAATGCTTTCTGGTAGACATCATTCCAAGTAAAAGGAGTATCCTTTCGTAGCAGATTTGTCAAAGGTGATGCCACCTTTGCAAAATCTGAAATAAATCTCCGATAATAATTTAGATGTCTTAAAAAACCATGCAATTGCTTAAGATTTGTTGGAGGTGGAAGTGCAGAAATCTTTGCAATTTTAGCTAGATACATAGTAATGCCCTCCTTAGAAATGATATGCCCCAATAAGGTTCCTTTTGGCACTCCAAAAACACATTTATCAAGGTTCAAGGAGATACCTATGTCATCACTACGCTCAAACACTTGTGTTAGTAGCTCAGGCATTTCTTTTGCCATCCCATAGACACAAAAATCGTCTAGAAAGACTTCATCCATTGATGCATAAAATCTTGATAGGCTGCAATCATAACCCTTTGAAATGTTGCGGGTGCATTGCACAAACCAAAAGGCATTACTTTATAAGCAAATGTACCCCATTCAGTAGTAAAGGTAGTTTTGGATTGATCTTCAGGATGAATTAGTACTTGTTTGTAACCACTAAACCCATCCATGAAAGAATACAGCTCATGACCAGCAACCTTATCAAGTACTTGATCAGTAAATGGCAAAGGAAAATGATCTTTACATGTCTTACTATTCAGCTTTCTATAATCGACACAAATATGAATCTTCTTACTATTCTTCTTGGGTATTACCACAATAAGAGACACCCATTCACTGTATGCAACATGATATATAAACCCAGCATCTAAAAGTTTAGTGATTTCAGCCTTCACTAACTCTGCATATACAGGGTTTGTCCGTCGTTGACGTTGACATACGGGTTTCATGCCTAGATCCAGATCAATATAATGCTAACATAATTCAACTTTAATACCCTTAAGGTCCTTATATGACCAAGCAAAAGCGTGAACATGCACTCGTAAGACTTCTTTAAATCTTTCACGATGTGGCGATTCCAACTGGTCTACTAAATTTAAATATTTTCCCTCTGCCATTTTAAGTTTAGCTACTTCAATTTCAGGCTCTTCAATAAATAAAGAAGCTATTCTTCGTGGCTTAATTGTAGGCACATCTTCGAATATCTGCATCGATACATTTTCAAGCAGACTATGCCTAATACTTGATTATGGTGCTTCTTTCCTCACATTCACAGAATGCACTAAGGGTAAAGCCCTATAAGAAATAATAGCAAGATTATCTTGAGTAACACCATCCGCTTCTATTCCATAGACATTTTCTATCTCAGGAAAGGAGTTTTCAGTATATCCCTTCCAGTATTTATCTAAACAGCCATTATTGGCATTTAAGCCTTTATGAGATTTCATGATAAATGAGGTTTTTACAGAGTCAATTGCGCTAGGTATCTTCTCTAAATTACATGGATATTGAGCATGTAACCTACGACGATATCGACGTAAGATTTTGTTATTGTTTTCTAAACATTCTTGATCATCTACAATCCAAGACCATTGATTATCTTTAAGCTTGAGAATTAACGAATGTAGATTCTCATCCTCCTTGTGAATTCGATAGCCCAAATAATGTATGACTTGTTTCAGTTCCACAAAATTCCTAGGTGTTACAGGTTCAAACCATCTAAGTGGTGGCTCTTGGCCAGCCCCATAGATAGTAAAATCTAATACTCTTTCTTTTGGATGAGGCAACACCACCTCTTTCATATTTTGCAATTTGACCTTGGTGGGTTCAGATTGGACTCGTTGATAACCAACTAGTAGTCCCCTAGAATAGTGATACAGCTTCTGCATAATTCCATTGAAATGCTTAAAAGAATGCCACAACCAGGGAACACTCGTAGGGTTTTTCTCTTGAGTCTTTGGCTCAAAAGTACCCTTAGATTTATCTTTTTCCAAAAACCTATTAATTTTTTCATATTCCTCTCAATAATTCATATTCATAGGTAAAGCTTGTTCCATTTGCAACTCCTCGCCACTGAATTTAGACTTCTGTTCTTCTAAATAAAGTTCTAAAAGCAAGATTTCATCTAGATATCACCTTTCTCTATACTGAAACTCTGCCTTTTCCTTTTGCAACTCAGTAATCTTCTTCATTGCTTCATTTATAGCAGTTAACGCTGCCTCACGCTCTATTTCCAATGCCTCGTTCAATTCTCTAATAATCATAATGTAATTACCATGGTGTTCACGAGAAGTCTATGAAAACCTATTAAAAGCCGAAGATGAATCATCCTCATCCTCACGAGATAGTGGTCTTTGTAAGGGTTTGCACCCATGCCTACTTCTCCTTTCTCTTTCCTATCTTTCTAGTTGGTAATAATAAATCCTTTTGGCTCTATCTGGAAAATTGTCCAAATCTAAAGGGTAAAGCATTTTCCCCATAAGGAAGAGCTGCTAAAATCCTACTCTCAAGCATACTATTATTATTATCAGTAACATCATCTTCGTCCATACTTTCTGAAGAGGTTATTGAGATGTCAGCCACATCAGATGTCATTAACTCGGGCCTCTGTTCCTCCTCTAATTCATCCATAGAAACCTCTTCTGACCTGCTGTATGCAAAAAATGCATTTTCTTAATTATTCTCTTCTTGATCCGTGGATAAGTGAAAACGTGTTTCAAGCGAATCATCAAAGTATTCTACTACCTCTGCAGAAAGCATTAAGCAGTCTAGGGTTTTATCTTCGGATGTAGACAATCAGTGAGTAATATCACTATCCGAATCATTGTCAGATGAAAACGTTACAGCATATTCACCAATACCCATCTGTTCTACCCTGTGAGGCTGATGTACTATGTTGACCTCTACTTTCTTTGCTCTTGTTGGGTGTGATGTTTTAAATAACCAGGCATAATGCCCTTCATGATCAGTCCTCTCCATTTTCAAATCATAAAACTCACTATTGGATCTCTCATCCATTTCACTAGCTGCCTCATCTCCTAACTCTTTCAAAAATCCTCTTGAAATAACTTGTATTTTAACCCTATCATTTCTAGGACCAATCACAATTGAACCTTTATACCAGTCTTGAATGCATCTTGCTTGGTATAACTAGGGTCTTCCTAGCAACATAGAATATGATGAAATGTTTGTCTGCGAACGAATGATCAAATAGTTCACATGAAATTCTAATCTAGCTACTACAGATTTCACATTTTGATGTAACCCCAAAGGAGTTACTTTTCTCTGATCAACCACCCGTAAAACAATATGAGTAGGTTCTAGCTCCTTCAACCCTAATTCTTGCATTGCATGTTCTGTCATCAAATTAACTGCTGAGCCACCATCCAACTGCACTTCATGTAGCAAGTGGCCATTAATAGTAGTATTGATGACTGGAGCTCCTGGATCCACAAACAAATCTACTATTTTCACATCCTTAGTTGTTTTTCTTTTAGAAGAATTTTCACTTACTTTGGAAGCGTTAATCTCAATCCTCTTCCTTCGATGCCGGAACTAATTTATGATAAAGTTGCTTCCGACAAAAAGACGCTATTTCTAGCAATTGCCGAAGGTTAATGGTCAATGATATTTCTTCTAATGCAGCCCAAAGATCATAGGTCTTATTTCCTACTTTTGATTGCTCTTTACTTCCTTCCTTAGGAGGAATCAATCTTTTAGGAAAAGGAGCTACTCCCACTTGAATCTTAGGATTTGCTAAGGGCACAGGTAATAATGGGTGGTCAGAGGAATGCTGTGGAGAATCTGATTCAGGTAGTTCTACATTAGGATCTATGTCCTTAGATTTATCCTTCACTGCTCCATTTAATTGTGGACTCTCTTCCTCTAAACCTTGCTCCTTTTGTTGTTGCTTTTTTGCCCTAGTAACGACACCAATCATAGGGTCAACCTTAAAGGTCACTTTACGAGGTATAAATTTTGTCTTAACTCCATTATCTTTCCTTATTGTTTCTACTTCAACTAAATTTGTAGCAGACATTGAAGGTTCATTAAAGGCTTGTTTATCTTTGTCAGCAATTTTGTTATCCTCTCTCTTAGGGCAATTGTCCTCATAATGTCCTTCACCACTGCACTTCCTGCAAAGAGGAGTATAGTCTTGATTTTTACATGCATTTGGACAATACGTAGCTATGTGACCTTCTTGTTGGCATCGATAACAAATTACTGGTCCTCTAGGCCGCTGTTGTCTACCTACCCCATTGGATTACGAAAATTTCCATTGTTTCTTCTAAAAGGAGAATTTCTCCCTCGATTGGTATCACTATTATAATTGTTTCGGGGTACTGGAGGTTTACCCTGGGTTGGCAATCCTCGTGGCCTAAAAGGTTGATTGGGTGGTCCAATCCCATAAGTTGTATTATTACGATCCATATAATTATAATTCATTTGCATTGAACGAGCTTGTTGTTGCTCTTGCCCTATCTTATGCCAGCAATAGTATCCAAATGCACTGTCTTAAGGCAAAAAGTACAGAACGGTGGATGATCAAGTATTAATCTTGAAGGTGTCGAGCACTCTATAGCCACATGGCCATAACCTCACTTACCACACCATATATTTGATCTAGGTGGGTTTGAAGTTGAGTTTCCCGATGATTGTTGTGCACTTGGACCTTGTGTTGTTACCGAATAAATTTCCTTCAAAGGTTCTTGTACTGCACTCATAATTTCCTCCAATTTTCCTAGGGATTTCGCAATAATATCTCCTAAGTTTTGCTTCATCAAGAGGAGATTGAGGTTGTGGCATAGAAGGCATTCCTGTCTGCATCATATAGGCTGGAATTGAAGTGTATGGATTTAAAGGTACACTTGACACATTTGAACTTGCAGTTACCGAGGGATTTAAAGGAATGGTCACATAAGACACATTCTTAGGTACCCCACCTGAAGTGCTGGCAGGGTATTCCATCCGAGGTTCCTTGAAGAGATCTCTCCGTCATTGTTGACTAAGCTACACTTCTTCCCACCATCTAGCATGCGTTTTAGCATTTGCCAGCGTAGCTGGTCATTGTAAACTAACATGCTAATGAACTTCGATTAAGGCCATCAATAAACTTACATTTTTGCGTGGGATCATCAGGAGCGGGATTCATCTTGCGAATGATTGTCTCCATACACTCAATGTAATGTTCAATGCTTTCAGTTGCTCCTTGAGACAAATAATCTCTAGCTTCATTTTGATGCCTCTGTCTCTCTTCTGAATTCATCCACGATTACTAAACTAGCTCTTATTGTTATACTCCAAAATTACGCTCATTTTATTTGAAGTTATAAAATTAGGTTTTCGCTTGTATGTGCGCTTAGAAGGTTCAAAATAGTCGGCAACTCTGGGTCTATTTTCCCATAAGGCAACTTTTCTTCTTGCTCGGAGATTAAGCCTAGGATTTCAGCAACCTCTCTAATGTCTTTTGTGTCAAAAGTAATTTTTAGACCTCTAGATACACGTATCCAGGACAGCACATCATCCCAGACCACTCTTCTAAAGGTTCAGTAAGAGCTGCGATAATACCAATCGGAGTGGTATGATACACTAATTGTATTTATCTCTACTGTGTCTATTAGCCCAAAGTGTGTTGCTAGTAGAACTATGGTTTGCGCACAATCGTTATAACCCCAACTCCAAGAGGATAATTGCTCTATGTCCACAGTTAATTTAGGGCCAAAATATTCACCTCCCTCTACTAATTCTACTCTCGCCCAATCTAGCACTCTTCTTTGGAACTCTTGGGGCAAATTAGGAAAATAGTCCCTTAGAAAAGAGACTGCGTATTCACTCATAAATAACACCTAGGATCTAAATACCCTAGGAAAATTGATCACCCGTTCGAGCACACTTGGCTCCTAGGAGACGCACCAAAAAAATGACTGGCCAAAGACCAAGCCACTTTTAACCAGGTCGGAAAGCCAACTCCTAAGAGTTGTTGCACTAAACACGTGATTGTTACTACTAACTATACTAATTTGGTTTAGCCTTCTATTATTTTTACGACGTTTGTTTGTAGTAGTCTAACTATAGATATCTAAACTCCAGTAAACATACTTAATCTCACACTTCGTTTCTTTTAAACTTTTACAGCTAGGTCTTTATATTGGGCACTAAAACGCTAAACCTAGGATCACTACAATATCCCTCCATCTTTCAGGAGCGGCTCCTCATAAATTTCTCCTACCATACTAGTAGCAGTTTATCCAAGAAGTTTTGATGTTTAACTTTAAAAATTTTGTTTCCAGGTATAGATCCCTTGGATCTATTCGAATATCTCCATTTAAATGTATTTTTATATTTTTCTTCTCCAACTGATTAAAATTAATTCTTTTTATTTATTTAAGTGATAGCAAACATTCAAAACATATTTTCTAGCGTACCATAAACCCATAATTTTAATTCCTCGTAACATTTCCCCTCTCCATATTGCAATTCGTCGTTGCTTTTTAGTGTTTAGATAATTAATTCGTTTTGTGAGAATAACGTCCTTTCTTTCTTCTTCTTTACTAAATACCAATCAGGATAAAAATAGGTATTCTCTACACTCCAGCATAAACACCTACATAGTTTATTTAAAATCCCCATATTTCTCTTTAATTTATCAGTTAGTCCTAGTGGCCTTCCATTCTTAATTCTTGCAATCATCTTATTTCTCTAAATGTAAATAAAATGTAGACATTTAATATAGACGCTGAGACTTCATCCCATGCCATCTAATCATTAAATTGTTAATTTTTATGTTGCTTTTAATTTAAACCAAATATTGTACTAGCTGAAATCTGACATTATTAATTATTACAAAGTATTATTAAGCTTCTTATTCTTACCCTCCCATATTTCATAAATTTCCATACCATGGATAATCTCTATTTATCAAAACCAAAACACCATATCTTAACGCAAGCATTTCTTTAAGGAAAACATTATTAAATTGTTATTTATTTTCTTTTAATCCTTACAAAAATTCACTAACAACTCAAAAATTATCTTTTCAGTCTTTCACTCGGAATTCATAATTTTTATTGATCAATAACACTTTTATTTAAATGAAAACTATGAATTTTCTTTAAAAATAACCATTTTTTATTTTTAAATATATTAAATAACCTTTAAATATTATAAAAAAATTTGGTAAATTTCTAAAGATATAGCATTTATCAAAAAAATATCATAAGTCATATTGGATCAACCAAACATTTTGTAAAAATTCATATATGTCAATTTTGAACCATTTTAGAGCATTTTTTACTATTTTTGATTTTTCGAAAATAATTTCAGGTGCATATAAATATAGAAAATCATTCAACACAAGAAAACAGGTTTCAAGGCATTTTCTAAAAATATTAAACTGAACATTGACTCATACTATATCCTTTATTTTAGATAAATGAATTAAAATGCTTACGTGTTAAACCACGGGTCATCGTCACGTCCTTGGAGACCGCATCCTTACGTTGTCCAGCGAATCTCTATCTTCTAGCCAGTCGTATCAAATGCGAGCTCATCATTTTGTTTTGCTTCCCCACAGTTTCCCCAGATGCTATTCCCTTTATAGCAATAGGAATGATCTTTATAAACTATAGATTAAGCTTTTAGTTGAGAGCTTTAATACCATAACTTCTCCCTTGAAGTAATGGTGACGTATGAAGAGGGAGGAGACTAATGCAATATACTATCAATCTGGGCACCAAATTGCGCGCGAGATGGAGCGAATGAAAATCCAAGATTCCTTCTACCAACCTGTAGTCTCATTTTGGGTGGGTACATTGAAGCTCTGATTTGATGTTTGATGTTGGGGGGAAAGCATAGTGATGATCTTCAATGACAAGCATTGGCTTCAATTTTCCTCTCTCACTCTTGTTAATTAATTTATTTTTTGATCGATTTCTTGGCTGTGTTAGTGTTTTGCAAACCTCCTCTCTCTCTTCTCCATGGCACACAGCAAGAGGACGTTTCCTCTCTTTATAATTTGTTCCACAACCTCATTTGTAGCACCTCCTACTCCGGCGAGAGAAAGCCTCTCCAATATCTTCATTTGTAGAACCATCAAGTATGAGTCATTCCAAGGTATCTCCTCTCTAATATCACTAAAGACATTAATGAATCTCTCTCTTCCTGGAGTAGCAGGTGTGCTTACAAATCAAGTGGTGGGATTGGCAAATCCGAAGGAGTAGCTGGCATTGGCAAATCATTGATGATCACATTCACTTCATGATGTTGCAGCTTCACGATCTGTGTTCGTGCGTCCCGACGAAGAGAAAGAAAAGAGGCATGGCATAAGAATTTCGGTGCGGCTGCTGCTGTGATTGCTATAACATTCAGTAGATGGAGGCAGCCCACGCCCTCCATGGGCAAGCTCAACCTGAAGATAGTGATTGTCAAAATTATAACCATCACAACCTCTGATTATTCTTGTCTTCGCGTGCCCGGATGTAAGAATGTGAATATCTGTTGCGAAACTCTGAATCATCCAATTTGCGAACTGCATACTTCATGTCCTCATAATTTTTATAATCCACTATACCCATTGTGCCTCCTGGCTCTCGAAATACTTGCGCAAAACACACATCGCCTGCTTTCCTGATATGTTCCTTCAGATCTTGCCAGGAAGCTGATGATGGCCATTTGGATACAATTACTCTATAATCTGCGCGTCGAGAAACACCAGAGTGGCCACTATTGTGAAGGTCAACTCCTTCCTCCACCAGGGGCACGTGCGTCTCCTCTCTCTCCCTTCAATCCTCCCCCATTGTCATGCTCCTCCCCTCAACTAAGGCAGCGCGCTACCTGCCAAAATCCCCCCACCAACCATTGCCTCCCACCCTTTCATCACGACTCTCTAATTAAAAATTCTTTTTCTCTCTCTCAAATATGTGATATAGGGCTCTCTCTCATATGTGATATAGGCAATGATCGTTCATGGATGAAGAAGCCGAGATCTACCCCGTCTTATGTGACCTATTATTTTGCTTTGGCTAAGAGTGCCATATGAGGAAAAGAAAAATGCAACAATAGGGCTTCAGCCTTCAATTTTGATACTATTTGGCCAGATGGCCGTTTGAGTTCCTTGAGCCAGTTAGAATTACATTTTTCGGTCCATGCGATCCATATAATCCGAATAAGGGTGGCGAAGCCCAACTCCTCGTTTTTGATTTGTCTCTCTATATTCCTCTTCTCGGATACGTGCCAACCAAGAAAGGCAAATCAACAAGAAGGAAGGAACCATATTAAGAGGCAAATCAGTGGAATAGATTGCCCCCTCTCAGAATCACAGACTATGGCGACCTTTTTCTCTCCCCCTTTCTCTTAGATAATGGCATCTCTTCCCTCCTCTTGGCAGTTTGCATCCCCCCCTTTCCACTCATAACTACCACACCCATATTCACCACCTCGATCTCGTCCATGACCTTGACCAAAACCTAAACATTGCCCTAACAAGCAATGTAAAATCTATTCCAACTAATTGTTCCCACTTAGTGTGTCCATTTCATGTTACTATATCCTTTTCACTTCATATGTTGTTTTCTAGCTATCCTTGACACTACCTAGTTAGCAAAAAAGCCCCTTTGTAAATACTAGGTGGCTTGGTCAATATTGCTAGCTAGTGCTGCTGCTATACTTCATACAGTTGGCACACTTCGAGTTTTAGTGAGTTCTCTCTAGTTCTTCTAGGTTCTCTTGCCGTTATTCATATCCTTGGAAGCTAAGGGGATGGTCAGACATCTTATGAGTGGGAATCCACAATGATGGATCATCTTTGTGTAATGCTCTTATACCTTTAGTGCCATCTCAATTTTCTATTGAGGGCTTTGACACAATTCTCCTTGGTTGTAACCTAGGCTCATCAAACTCAAAGGGAACTGCATAATCTTCCATGGATGACATGATTTCTAGTGGCTCTAAGGATGTGGATTGCATAAGCTCAAAGGACTTCATTTTTCAAAGTCCTATAGTCTCTAATTCTTGGTCTCCATAGCCTATGCCTTGCAAATGAGATATAAGAGCTTTTCTTATTTGTACACAGGCCAAAGGTTGAGTTTTGTACCAACATTTCCTGGCCGAGCTGCAAGGACACGGCCTCTAAAGACAGCAACAACGAACATCGCATCTGTAGTAAATTAAGATAAAAAGTTGGTAATAGGGTGTCACTTATATACAAATTTGCCAAAAAATTGTTGCAATAGATGGAATGTTTTTAGGTGTTGTCGTTATCAAGGTAAAAGCTTCAAAACCCTGATTGACTGTGGCAGTACACATTCCTTCATTTCACCAATCTGTGCAAAAAGATTAGGGATAGCCACAATAGATGCACCTACTTTACTTGTGGAATTAGCAAATGGTTGCGAGGTCACTTGTACTAGGCAAATTACTAAGGTGAAATTCCTACTGGGTGGGAAGCCAACTTCGGTAAGATTCAGGGTAATGAACCTAGGTGTCCACGAATGTTTACTCAGAATGGATTGGCTAATACCCAATGATGCCCACATCCACTGTGGGAAGGGCCAAGTATCCTTTCAAAATTCTAAAGGGGAACTAGCCACGACTCAAGGAGAGGCTAGTAAGCCAAAAATACAACTGGCAAAAGCAACACGGATAATAAAAGGTGCTAGAAAGGGCCTACCTGTCTATATGATTAAACTGAATAAGCTAGATCGGAATCAGGAATCTGGGGAAGAACCTTCATGGTCAAAGGAATACGCAGATGTATTTCTTGAAGGGCTGACAAAACTTTCTTCTCAAAGGGAAGTCGACCACGAAATCAAACTTGTGCCAGGAGCTACATCTTGTAAAGAGGCCGTATAAGATGTCCATTCCAGAAGCTATTGAACTGAAAGAGCAACTCAAGAAATTGTTAGACCAAGGCTACATCCATCCTAGCAATTCACCACGGGGAGCTCTAGTGCTGTTCCAAAAGAAGAAAGATGGAACGCTTCTTCTATGCATTGACTACAAAGGGTTGAATCAATCAACCATAAAAAATAAATACCCCATTCCAAGAATAGATGAATTACTTGACCGTCTTCAAGGAGTGAAGATCTTCAAGGAGCAAAGATCTTCTCTAAGATAAATACCCCATTCAAAGAATAGATGAATTACTTGACCATCTTCGAGGAGCGAAGATCTTCTCTAAGGTAGATCTCAAATCCGGATATTATCAGATAAGGATCAAAGAAGAAGATATCTTGAAGACTGCATTCAGTACAAGGTATGGACACTTTGCATTCCTAGTGATGTCATTCGGGCTAACGGATGCTCCTACTACCTTTAATAGGTTAATGTAGGATATCTTTAGGCCCTATCTTGATGACTTCGTACTCGTCTTCTTTGACGATACCCTAGTCTACTCAAAACAGGAAAAGGATCATGAACCCCAGCTTCGGATTATTCTTGAAATAATGAGAGCACACAAGCTTTATGCCAAGAAGAAGAAGTGTGCATTTTTCAAGTGACAGATTGAATATATGGGATTCATTGTATCAGCAGAAGGAATTTCAGTAGATCCAGCTAAGGTCAGAGACGTTCTGGAATGGCCAACACTAACTTTTGTCAAAGAAATACGTAGTTTTCTTGGGTTGACAGGATGGTACAGGATTTTCATCAGAGATTATGCTTTGATTGCAGCACCTCTGATTGATCTACTAAAGAAGCAAGGAGCAATTGTATGGTCACCTGCCGAACAAACTAGCTTTGACAAACTAAAGCAAAGCTTAGTATTAGCACCCATCCTAAAACTTCCTGATCTTATTAAGGATTTTGAAGTGGTAACTAATGCTAGCACACTTGCTTTAGGATGTGTACTTATGCAAGAAGGTCATCCTATAGCATATTCTTCAAGAAAATTGAAGAGCCATGAAAGGAATTATGCTACCCACAATCTAGAGCTATTGGTTGTCATCCATGCCCTCAAACTTTGGAGGCATTACTTGCTAGGTAAATTTTTTTCCTTAGTGACGGACCACAAGAGTCTTAAATGGATCTTCACCCAGAATGAGCTCAATATGAGGCAACGTCGATGGATCGAAGTTCTGGAAGAATATGACTTTGAAATCAAATATAGGCCTAGAAAAGAGAATGTAGTTGCCGATGCACTCAGTCGCAAGGCATTTCTAAATTCTCTTATTTTGCAAGATCCATCAACAGCAAGATCTCTAGCCACAAAGGTATCAATGCCAAACAACCTGATTCTTGAGCTAGCTAAAGAAGAGGCATAACATGACCCACTCTATCAGAAAATGCTAAGGGAGATCCCCATCAAGGATCAAGACCCGAAGCTAAAGATGAAGTATCAAGAATTCTTTGTCAGTAGTGGACTTGTCTACTTTAGGACAAGATTATGTATCTCTGCAAGACAAACTCTCAAGCAGAAGATATTGTGGGAAGACCATGACTCCCCTTTCTCAAGACATCCTGGCTATGCCAAGACCCTTAATGCGGTCAGGAATAGCTATTATTGGGAAAGGCTCAAGGGTGACGTTCTCAAATATGTCACGGAATGTTTGTCTTGTCAACGCATTAAGGCAGAACATGTCAAAATGCCTAGGAAATTGCAACCACTTGACATTCCCCAAATGAAATGGGAGTTCATTAGTATAGACTTCATTGTTGGCCTACCCCAAGGTCAGGGAGGATATAACTCTATTATGTTTGTAGTAGATATGCTCACCAAGGTCACACATCTCATCCCTATCAAGACAAACTATAAAGCTTTAGACATCGCAAGATTATTCATCAAGGAAATATTCAAACTGCATGGGTTACCCAGAAGAATCATTTGTGATCGTGACTCTCTATTCACATCACAATTCTGGAGGGCTATCTTTGAGGCTATTGGAACTCAACTCTGTTTCAGTATAGCTTACTATCCCCAAACTGATGGTCAAATAGAACGAGGCAATCAAGTCATTGAAGATATGCTTAGGGCATACTGTTTTCGCGAACCCAAAAAGTGGATTCAATACTTACCACTAGTTGAGTTTGCCTACAATGCTTCTTAACAATAGAGTATTCAGATGACCCCTTTTCAAGCATTGTATGGGCATGATTGTCATACCCCTTTGAGCTTCTTGGATCCAACTTTGAGGGTAGAAGCCTCAAGGAAGATGCTGAAAGACATGGATGATCAAATCAAGTCAATAAGACAAGACATTCAAGCTGCCAAGGATAGACAGAAGGCTTACGCTGACTTGAAACGGCAAGACAGATCCTTCGTTGAAGGTGATATGGTCTTCATCTGCGTACGCCCTAAAAGAGTTTGCTATCCTTGGGAGAGTACAAGAAGCTAAGTCCGAGGTATTGTGGACCTTATAAGATTGCTAAATGCCTAGGGCCTAATGCTTACAGACTACAGCTACCCGCAACCCTAAAGATTCATAATGTATTCCATGTTAGCCTATTGAAAAAGTATCTACCTAATCTGAATCATGTACTTGATGACCAACAAATTGTAATGCCTAGCCAAGGAGTCCTTGAACTACGGTCTGATAGAGTCCTAGATGTTAGGGAGAAGCATTTGAGGTTAAGGACCTTGAGAGAATGCCTCATCCAGTGGAAAGATTATCCCAAAGAGGATGCCACCTGGATGGGTGAAGATACTCTCAACCAACAATACCCCCAGGTCCTCTCGAGATGAGGACATCTCGATTCCTCTAAGGGGGAGAGGATGTAATATTCCCATGCTTCCCCCCCCCCCGTGCCTCCCTCCCCCCATAGGAACTCCCCTCCTTAATTTTAATATAAATATATAAACTTTTGTGCAAATTTCTTTATCCCCCTCTCTCTCCCTGCCGACAGGACATTGGGGAGAGAGAGAGAGGGAGTGAAGTGGAGGATAGGGGGGCATGCAGCCCCCCAGGTTGTGGGAGGGGTGGTAGCCATGCTACCCTCCTCCCGCTCCTATAAAGGGGAGGCTCCCCCTCCCTACGTGGAAGACAACACCCCCCTTGGTTGGCGAATGGCAAATCCTCCTCCCCGTGCTTCGTCAGCTTTCCCCCCTACGTTGCAATAACAAGCTTTCCCCCCTCCATGCAGCAGCAGTGCGCCCCCTGGGGGCTTTCGTTAGAATACTCCCCCCCCCCCCTCCTCGTTCGCCAAGTATTTGCACTCCCCCCTGTAAGGGCTTTGTAGCTATACCATGTCGTTGCTACCGATTGCACCTATATAGGGAGTAGTAGTGACTCAAAGCCCTGCCTTGTTTCCACTCTACGTGTGATTCCCTATACCCAGTGGTGAACCCTCTAATGTGCGGCGTCACGAGGGTGTAGTCCTGGGATGTGTCTATGTTGTCCCGCTTTTTGGATTGAATAATACAAGAGTATACCTTGAGCTCATATCGTGTTATCTTTTTGTGCCGTGTTGAGTGCGTAACGAGTGCAGGTTTATCACACTTGGTATCAGAGCAAATCTTGCTCAGAGTGAAGGAGTGCTCACGAAAGCAGGAGGAAAGATCCAGTGCCCCGAAGAGATCGAAATCGTAATGACCCACAGCACGACGCCCCGCGTCGTGTCGCCCCACGTCATGTCGCCCCACGTCACGACGCCCCACGTCGCGTCGCCCCATGTCGCGTCGACCCCTGTCGCGTCGCCCCACGTCACGACGCCCCCAACGTGTCGCCCCGGCGTGATGCCCCAACCTCGACATCCCACCGTCTGAAGACGTGACACGGCTTCCCCGCGGTACGACCCATACCACCACAGGCGAAACGCAGCTTCCCCACGTTGACACCACCACCAACCACATGGAGGACGAAAGGGAGAACGTCACCCTCCCAACACTGGAGGAGAGGAAGAAGAGTAGGGGGCAAGAATGGAGAGTGGCCCAAGAGGAGAAGGTGGCTGGACTAGAAAGACAATTAGATGGTATGTCAGGCATGCTAGAATCAATATGGAGGAACATGCAGATGAAAGAAGAGGAGGAAGAAAGGAGGAAAAAACTAGAAGTAGAGCAGGGCTATAGAGAATGGGTGATTCAACAACAAGAAGAGGAGAAAAGACACCGAATGCAAGAGGAGATGGATAGAACGGGTAGAGAGGAGACATCTAGGAGGGCGCAAGATGCAAGGAAGGAGAATGAGAAAGTAGTAGAATTAGGAAGCAAAAAGAAAGACAAGAAGAAGGAGAAGAAGCACCATCGCAAAGAAGAGAAAGATGGCAGTAGTTCAGAAGGATGATTATGGAAAATTCAAGATGCCCCAACCCGCCAAGTACAAGGGAGAGAGAGATGGGTTGGTTCTGAAGAAATGGATCGCAGAGGTGGACAGGTACTTAAAGTATTCACAAATTACCGAAGACAGGAAGGCGGAGGTGGCAGCCATTTACTTGGAGGAGGACGCTGCCAATTGTTGGTACCTGCTAGAACAAGAGCAAGGCCGCACAATCTTTTCGTGGGAAGAACTCCAGGAAGAACTGAAGGACTACTTTATTCCAAAGATGGAGAAATTCAAAGTGAGAGATGAATGGAGGAACCTCAAGCAAACACAGGGAAAGATGAAAGAATATGTCAGCAAATATAGGTAGATCATGCTGTAGCTACCAAACATGGATACAGACACTAAGCTACATGGATTTTTGTTTGGGATGCAAGAATGGGCTAGAAGAGATGTGGAGAGATAGGAGCCAACAAGCTTAGCAGAAGCCATGAGAATGGCCGAACGACTGGTAGACCTGGAAGGCAGAAGAACGGCACAAGGGAATCAAAACAGGTTCAACAACAACTTCAACAACACCTTCAACAATAACAATTCATGGAACCAAAGGCGCGGTGCTCCTAGAGGGGCATTCACAAATATAAGGAGCCAAAACACCGCCACCACCACGGCCGTATCACAGACCGCCTTAGTACCAAGAGGAGCAGCAGGGAGATGGGGAAACAATCACTACAGGCCAACCCCTAGTACATCGTATGGGCCGGCAGGATCAAACACGTCATGGTGGAGACTCCTAGGCCCGTCCGTCCGAATCAGATGCTTCAAATGCAGGGGTCCATACTACCAAAACAGATGCCCAATAGAAGATACAGCTTTGTCAAGTGGATCAAGGGTGAATGCAACTTATGCATATGGAGGAGAAGAACCACAACCACCGTGAATCCAAGAAATTCCAAATGGGAGTGAAGAAAGCATGGACCACCCAAGGGTAGGGTCAGTTAGCGCCCGCCCCCAATGCATGGCAGCCAGAGTAGTAGCAATCCACCATCTATACATCAAAGGCCGAGTGGGCATGGGTAACCAACCTATCATGGTGGACACAGGAGCAACACACAACTTCATGACACCAGGGTGTGCAGCAAAACATGGATTAAAACTGTCGAAGGCCCCAGAAGGATTAATAGTGACATTTGCACAAGGAGAAGCCAAGGAGGTGAAACAAGTCTTTGCAGTCCAAGTAGAAGCCAACAAGTGGAAGGCGAAACTCAACTTCTTAGTAATCCCCATGGATGATTTTGAAGTGATACTGGGATTGGAATTCTATGACAAGTATGTCATTGCAATGTTTGGTAAAGGTGTAAATGAAATGATGCTAGATATGCAAGGAGAAGGCGTCAGAGTACCATGTGAAAGAATGCAACTACCTGACAAGACCCCAATCAAAGTGCAAATGAAGGAGAATAAGCCAGGAGTATCATGCCAAACAATGAAACCGACTACAACCCAACCAAAGGGCCAAACCCAAAGTGCACCAGTCCAGGGGACCGTTATCAGGCCACGTATCATGACTTGCAGTGCAGTGCCAAGCAGGTCGAAAAATCAGTCAAACAAGGAGATATGGTCTATCTATGTATGATCCGACCGATTGAAGAAGAAGAAAGTGGCAAGAAACCTAGACAACAGAACAAGAAAACAGAGGTGGCAGAAATACTGGAGGAGTTCAAGGATGTGATGCCAGCCGAGCTGCCCAAGGGTCTACCACCCAGGCGAGATGTAGACCACAAAATTGAGCTGATCCTAGGGTCTGCCCCACCAGCCCGAGCTCCCTATCGCATGAATCACACTGAACTTATGGAACTTAAGAAGCAACTGCATGAACTAGAAGAACAAGGATTCATCCGCCCTAGCAAATCCCCCTTTGGTGCCCCAGTGTTATTTGTAAAGAAGAAGGATGGGGGACTCAGACTCTGTGTAGATTATAGGGCCCTTAACAAAATCACCATAAAAAACAAATACCCCATGCCCCTAGTGGAAGACCTCTTAGATAGATTACACGGGGCCAAGTACTTTAGCCGTATTGATCTTAGATCAGGATACCACCAAATCCGCATAGCCAAAGAAGATATCCCCAAAACAGCATTCCGCACCCGATATGGTAGTTTTGAGTGGTTAGTGTTAGGATTCGGCCTAAGCAATGGGCCAGGCACATTTTGTGGCCTCATGGATGGAGTCTTTAGACTGGAGATAGATATCTTTGTCATTATCTACATAGATGACCTCCTAGTCTACAGCAAAACATTAGAATAACACAAGCAGCACCTATGCCGAGTCTTTGAGAAACTGCGGCAGCATCAGTTATATGCCAAGCCGAAAAAATGTGAATTTGCAGTGAAAGAGTTGGAGTTCTTAGGCTTTATTGTAGGAGCAGATGGAATCAAAGTGGATCCTAAGAAGGTGGAAGCCGTCCAAAGATGGCCTGTACTAAAGACTGTAAGAGAAGTGCGGGAGTTCCTCGGCTTCACAGTGTTTTGCCGAAGATTTATAAAAGATTACAGCCTCATCACTGCTCCCCTCTCCCACCTCACCAAGGAAGATCACCCTTTTACATGGGGGAATACGCAACAGGAAGCCTTTGAGGAGATGAAGAAGTGTATGAGCCAAACTCCCGTCCTAAAGGTGCCAAACTTTACCAAACCCTTTGAAATTTCCACAGATGCATCCGACTATGGCATAGGAGGTGTCCTGGTACAGGAGGGTCACCCCATTGCTTATGAGTCAAAGAAGTTCACCGGTGCTGAAACAAGGTGGAGCACGCATGAGAAGGAAATGTTGGCAGTTATACATTGCCTTAGAAAATGGAAGCATTATGTTCAAGACAAGTATATAGTCATCTTCACCGACAATATCTCCCTCAAATACTTCCAATCTTAGCCCAAGTTATCGGCAAAGTAAGCCCGCCGGCTAGACTTCCTAGCTGAATTCGACCTGGAGATTAAACACAAGCCCGGCTCCACTAACAAGATAGCAGATGCCTTGAGCCGGAAAGCTAACCTAAAAGCTGTCAGTGTGGTCAGCAGCAACTTCATAGAACTCATCAAAGAGGCCCTAGAGCAAGACCAAGAAATGCACAAGATAATCAAAGATGTGGAAGCAGAGAAGACCCCACATGGAATGTACACCTTAGAGGAAGGTATCCTATTTTTAGGCAAGAGATTGTATATCCCCAACAATGTGGAGTTGAAGAAACTCATACTGAATGAGATACATGATGGCAAGATTGGAGGCCACAAAGGGCAAAGCAAAACCTTGGAGGCCCTTAGGAAACAGTTCTTCTGGTCGAACATGAAGGAAGAAGTAATAGACTACATCAAAACTTGCCCCACTTGCCAAATGGTCAAAGCACCACGATCAAGACCAGTAGGTCTACTACAGCCATTACCGGTACCCAACCACCCTTGGGACGTCATCAGCATGGACTTCATTGTGGAACTACCTGAATCCCATGGGTACACAATCATCTTTGTAGTGATGGACTATTTTTCCAAACAGGCTCACTTCATCCCAGCCAAACCACCACTGAATGCCAAGGAGGTAGCATGCCTCTTCTTCACACATGTATTCAAACTTCATGGCTTACCGCTGGCTATTGTATCAGATAGAGATAGAAGATTCATGAGCGACATGTGGAAGGAACTTTTCAAGACTCTGGAAACACAATTGAGATTCTCATCATCCTTCCACCCAAAGACAGATGGACAGACAGAACGAGTCAACCAAGGCATCGAAGATTATCTCCGAAGCTATGCCCGAGTGGACCAGAAAGATTGGGCATTGTACCTTGATGTTTTGGAATTCCACTAGCTCCATACACTCGGCAACCAGATACACCCCCTTCGAGTTAGCAACAGGAAAATAAGTCATTACACCATTGGCCTTAGCATCCGGAGCGGCCAAAGCGGAAGATCAAGATGTGGAAGAATTCTTGAAGAAATGGAGAGACCGCAATGCAGTAGCTAAGCAAAGCCTAGAGCAGAGCAACATCACCATGACAGAGCAAGAAAACAAAAAGAGAAAGGCTGTACTATTCACCAAAGGAGACATGGTCCTAGTGAGCTCCAAGAATATGTCACTTCCCAAAAACATGACTCCCAAGTTCAATCACCGTTACTATGGACCCTACCGAATCACTCAAGTGCTGAACGAAGTCACCTACAAGCTGGACCTGCTAGACAGTATCTATGTTCATAATGCATTTCATGCTCGTCTTTTGTCTAGGTTCTATCCTGACAACCAATGGGGACTGCGCGTACCAATGCTCCATTCCAACGGTCCCTTCGAAGTAGAAGCAATCCTCCGACGCCGGGAACAAAGAGGCTTCCCCGAATACCTCACCAAGTGGCGCGGGCGTCCACTCAAGGAGGCCACTTGGATCTCAGAAGCGGAGGCCCGTGAACGCGGAAAGGATGCCTTCACCCTTTGGCTCGAGGAGAACCCCCTGCTCCTTCCAATGACCCTTGAGCCTGTTCAGTACTTCAACAAATAATGCAGTTCTCAAGCATAGACCCCAAATGTGCCTCCACTCCTCAAATGTAATCGAGTTGAGGGTGGACCCGCATGGTAGCAATCATAAAAAATAACTCCATCAAACAAAAAGCTCCCAACGTCCTAGTGCGGCAGGCACTGGCCAGTCTGATAGTATAGACTGTGTTAAGACCCTGGGGTCCCCTTAGAACGGCAGACATTGACCAGCTTGCTAGGAAAAGCTGCGTTAAGACCCCGGATGAGTCAAATAACAAACGCTACCCTTAGATTGTTGAGGTCAGCAATCCAGTAAGCGAGGGTGAGTGTAAGGGCTTTGTAGCTATACCATGCCATTGCTACCAATTGCACCTATATAGGGAGTAGTAGTGACTCAAAGCCCTACCTTGTTTCCACTCTACGTGTGATTCCCTATACCCAGTGGTGAACCCTCTTATGTGTGGCGTCACGAGGGTGTAGTCCTGGGATGTGTCTATGTTGTCCCACTTTTTGGATTGAATAATACAAGAGTATACCTTGAGCTCATATTGTGTTACCTTTCTGTGCCGTGTTGATTGCGTAATGAGTACAGGTTTATCACCACCCTCCCCCCCCCCCCCCCCCCCGTGATCAGTGATAAGAGGAAGAAGGAGAGAAGAGAGGAGGAGAAGAAGAAGCGAAGGAGAAGAAGAAGAGAAAAAGAAGAAGAAGAAGAAGAAGAAGAAGAAGAAGAAGAAGAAGAGGGAGAGAGAGAGTAGGAGAAGGAGAGAAGAAAAGAAGAAGAAGAGGGAGAGAGAAGAGAAGAAGAAGAAGAAGAGAATAAGAAGAAGAAGAGGGAGAGAGAGAGTAGGAGAAGGAGAGAAGAAAATAAGAAGAAGAGGGAGAGAGAGAGAAGGAGAAGAAGAAGAGAGGAAGAAGAAGAAGAGGGAGACAGAGAGAGAAGGAGAAGGAGAGAAGAAAAGAGGAAGAAGAGGGAGAGAGAGAGAAGGAGAAGAAGAAGAAGAAGAAGGAAGAGGGAGGGAGAGAGAGAGAGAGAGAGTTGGTGAGATGAAAATGTGTCGAGGGTTGTGTTCGAGAAGCCACCTTTCAAGCCCCCTCGTCAATGAAGGTCACTTTCTCACGACCGTTCATTAGGGGAGTTTTGAGGTCTCGAAAATGCCTTTTAGGATGTGGAGAGAGAGTGCTCTAGACCAATAAGAGCAAAGCCTCCGTAACCGAACTTCTATTTAAAAAATTAAAAAATCATTTTACAAATATATATATATATATATAATATTACGAATTTGTATTTTAATATGGAGATAAGAATAACAAAAACCATGCTTTCAGTGAAGAGACTAACATATGATCATATCATACAATTTGTTGATGAAGGATGGGATACAAGGACAGAAGGAAAACTTATATGTAAGATAGATCAAGACTCTACAGCTTATAAATATATGATTGCTACTCAAAATTTTATCCTTAGCTTTTACTATAGTCGATGGCATTTTGTTGGTAGTAGTCTAGTTGTTTTAGACCAGAATCTTAATGATTTCAGCAAAGATCCTATAGTGGATCTTGATATTTGGTTCAATGAGGATATTATTGCAATCTTAAAGATCAGAAAATCATGTACGCTACATCAAGTGAGGATGGATTTACAAAATGAAGACATTGAGCTACCATGCTCCTTTGTATTCCAACTTGACAAGAAACGAGTAAGTTTTCACATCATATTATATCTACTTAGATGTATATCAAGATCTCACTTTCTAACTAACAAACATTTGTAATTTATTTTTTGCAGATATTGAAAAGGAGAGAAAATAATATACACTGCAAGGACATTCAAGAAAAGATATATTTACTATCAATATAAAATATATGTACAAATTTTGTAGCAGATGTCTATCTGCCATCTCTATGAGATATACAAGGGCTGAAGGGCAAAGTTCTATATATGAAGGCTTACAAGGCGATATGGCAAAGCTATTTCTTTTTTGGAGAACTATCCTTTCTAGGAGTCCTTTTGCCTTTCTTTGTTGTCTTGGGTATAGAAGGTGTTGAAGCTGTGGCTTCGCCTTCCGTGGTTATAGGCACCGCATCTCCTTCATGGTGCAAATCCCCACCAATCTCTGTTGTTGGTTGTATACAATTGACCATTATATACTTCAAGAGCTTTGCTCTGACGTACCAAACATGCTCAGATGTATAGCAATCCTTTGAAAACTGTCACACATTTATAGAAAAAAGAGTTTTAGTTCATTATTGTTCTTACAATAGACTATATTTTTATCATCAATGGACTATTTGCAATTAATATCTATCTTAAAGTTTAGCATCTTTCATATTACCTTTACATGTTTATCATCATTAAGATAAACAAAGTTGACCATTCTTCTAGCATTTGCAATCACCCTCCAGCCACAAGAATGGCTATCATCTTGATGGGGACACTGCAACCACCAACACAAAGTAAAACTATAAAGAGGACGGATGGTAGTTCATAGAATAAACTCATGTTTCAATTATTTTAATGAATAACTTACTGCAACTTGTCTATATTGCATTGTTGCAAGCAAATCAGACGGCATAGAGGGTCTCTTCTCTAGCTCTTCAATTAATCTTTTGGCACCTCTATATATAAAAAATGTTGAAATTTAGAGTACTTACAAAAAAAAGAATTGAAATATCAAGGAGCCCTTGGATAATATAGCTTACAATTTAGTATTTCCATGGCTTCCTTTCATAGAGTTGATTAAAAAACATTGCTTATCCACAAGGTCTATTGCAATCAAGCTCCAATGAGAACTAAAAGCAATCATATCTCAACAAATTAGTAGGATAAAATCTCAAAAACTCTAATAGAATATTGAATCACTTACTTTTCATTATATGGAATTATAAGGAGCTTCAAAGTATCGAAGTCAATCAGATTGAGCCAGTGCTCAATAAAACTTGTATCAAGTTCGTTTCTCATAAAGAATGAGATAGATGGATCAAGAACCTCAATTTTTTGTTGTATATCCAAAGGAAACTCATGCATTATACACCTAGAAAAGGCATAGAAATAGTGAGTATAAACAAGAAAAATCTTATTGTTAAAAAAATATCAAAAAGTATAAGTAATTATGGATGGGTATACCTTAGGCCAACAAGAATAATACTGTCATTTACTTCTTTTCTTTTATCCTTAAGAATCTGAACACATACAGCATCAAAGGAGATAACCTGAGTTCTTTTGCCTAAGTCACCAGGTAAGAAACAAAACACATTGAATTCTTTTGGATTAGCTACTTCAAGAAGGGTGGCTAGCTCATTTTCAAAGGACTCTAGTTGCTCTATTTCCCTTTCTTCAACCCTTTGCCTCCTATACTCTCTCCATTTATCTGCATGTTCCTCTTTAGCTTTCTCCTCTTTTTCATGTTGCCTTGTATCCCTCTCATGGGTGACATCCTCAACCCTGAGACCAAAATCATCTTTCTTTCTCCTAGCTGGGGGCACATTAAGGATATTAAATGTCTTCACATCAGTGAGGGGAATTGGCTCAAGGACCTTTGAAAATCTATATCTTAGCCTCCTAAGAATTACCATGTCCTTGTCCATGAGTGTGAGCCTATGAGCATGAGTAGCACAAATATAGGCATCTTGAAAAAACTCAACTAAAAAATCCTCTATGGCTTCTTGTATACAATTAAGAGCTATTCTTGTCCATTTGAAACTATCCAAACTATATTCGTCACAAATTTCCCTAACAAGCCTCTGAAAAGACAACTTTGGAATTGCATTGTCAAGAGCCTTTACTGCCTTCCTAATCTCCCTTAGGCACCTGACATTTTGAGAAAACTTTCTCTTTGGCTTTGACTTTCTAGAGAGCTTCTGAGGCTTTGAAGACTGATGAATCTTCGATGTTAAATCCCTAGGATCAATCTTCTCCTTTCTTACTGTTGCCTTAGTCCTAGCCATCTGCCAAAAAAAGACATGTTACTTCTTCTCCAGCATGTCCAACGAAACGCGAGTCTCAAATAAGAGGTATCCATGCTGCATGTCGTTTTCGCGTTTCAATTGAATTTTTCTCGAGCGTGTCTAGTGAAACGCGAGTGTCAAGGAAGGCGCCTCCTTGCAGTTGCTTCTTTTCGCGTTTCACTGGACTTGTTTTTCATTGTGTCCAGTGAAACACGAATTTATGACAGAAGGCCTCCTTGAAGCACGTTCTTTTCGTGTTTCACCGGACAACTCATGAATAGCAAAGAAATCGACAAAACCAAGAAAAAAGAGCTTTGATCTAAGGAAAGCTTTTAAAATTACATAAAATATCCACAGAATTAGGGAAGAAGTTTGAAGATTTCCTTAAATCTCCACAACATTAAGGAATGCTCCCACTGTGGAAAAAATTCTTTTGTAGTACTGATAAGCTCATAATAACATAAAGGATTAAGAAAAAGTATCAAAAGAATGCATTGAATGGAGCCTGTTATTGAAAAGCAAGATGCAGAAAACCATACCTTCTTTTTAGCTTGTTCTTCACAATCTCAGCCTAATGACGAGAATATGCTCGAAGGTTTCCTTTGTTGGGGAAGCAGTGAAATGCTTGGAGATTGGAAGGAACACCAAAGGTAAAGGCGGAGTAGCAATGTTTTCTGCTTTGCTGGAAATGCGGTGAAAGGCAAAGGCGGTGAATTTGCATGGACTCAACGTTCTTGGCAAAGTGTTAATAACACACGTGTGACGTATTCTCGCTTACCGGAATTTTTTTATCTATGGTACAAGCATTACTTGGAAAAGTTTTATGTAACACACGTGTGAGGTATTTTCGAAAAAAGAGAGTGCGCACGTCTTCTGAGGAGTTTGATACGGTGTGTTAAGTGAGACACGTGTGCACGTATTCTGACGCATTTCTTGCATGCAAAAATATTGGAAATTTCATCCAAATTTGCGGTCCGGTTTATTTTTCCATCATTACACAAACTTTTTTCGTTGGAACTATCACCACATGCTTAACGGTCAATATAAAAGCATTTTGAAGCCATTTCTCCGACATTGTCTTTTTTTCTGCCGAAATTTCGTCTCAACTTCCCTTCAAGGTCCTTGCTTCCTGTGTGGAGAGCAGTTCAACAATCTTTGATAGGTAACAAATTTTTTTCATTACAAGTATTTTAACAAAATAATTTTGATTAATATAGAAAGAATTTTTAATAACACTTGAATAATTACAGATGTTATGTGCTTTGTATCTTTTAAAAGCAGCATAGCTTTTCCAGAAAGGATTTTATCATAAATTTCCGTGTTTCCATAGAATTAATTTATAGCTCATGTTTCTCTTCTTGATTTGCATTTTTGACCAGTGAAACGCGAAATAATGTCCCTATTAGTGATATTTTGCTAAGTATGGTGTTTCACCGGTGAGATATTGAAATAATTTTCGTCTTCAAGGTAGTGTCCAGTGAAACGCGATTTCTTCACAGACATTTACCTTGGACACTTTGATTTTCGCATTTCACCGGTCAACTAAAATTTTTTCTCATTTTTTGATTTTTTTGTCTTGAAAAATGCAATTTTGGGGCCTCTTTCCATGGTTCCATCTTGTTTTATTGGATATTGTTTCTATTCTGCTTTGTTTTCAAGGATAAATCTTTTCATGGTCAAGATGACAAAGAGGAAGCTATCTCTGGAAGGAAAGGATGAGGAGGAGATAATTGAGACATCTGATGATAGGCTCTTTGATTTCTTACACACCATTGGAAATTCTTCCAAGTTTGGCTATATCAGGGAAATTTTCAATGTTCCTTTTGATTTGAAGGAGTTATTGGAGGATCTTGAAGATAAACTTAAGGAGTACAGATGTTTTTATGATAGACATGTGCAAGGTTTGGAAGTCAATGGATTTGTTCATTATAGTGATGTCAGGGAGCCACCAGTACATCAAGGTCAACTTTGCTAGGCAGGTTCAACCTCATTGATGAGAAATTCACAAAAGAAAGAAACATGTTGCCCTTTCCACATGTATCAACACCAATGCCTTCTGATCCACAAGGATGTTGGATTTATTGTGTATCTTCAGTACATGGAAAATTCTTCTCCAGATATAGACCAATAGGGAAAGCTAGTGGATATTGCAAGTATGGATAAGGAGGTTGAAGAGAAGGAGGAGTCAACTTGTCCAAGGTTTTAATGTAGGTTTGTTCAAGAGTGACAATATCACAATGGTGGAAGAAAAGGAGATCGAGCCAAGTGCACAGGTTGATGAAGAAGGTCCTCTTGCATGTGTTCCAACATTTCCCACTTATCTTATCAACAAGAAGAGATATGTGTTGCTAAATGATATTCAGCATCTTTTTTATCTTAGAGAAGATTATTGCTTAGCAATCCTTGCAGGTTGGGGCAAAAATGACATGAATTTTATAGGTTATGAACAAGAACCACTAGCAAGTCTTGATGTTGAGGGAGAGAATTTCCAAGATAGCTCTATAGCCTTACATACATGTATTAATTAGATCATAGAATATGAAAAGGGGGGGCTACCTACAGAAGAAGAGTTCTTGCAAGTCCAAAAGAAACTTCATATTGATGATATAGGGTATGAAGAGAGATTGAAGTCTCCATCAGATGAGAAGCCCAAGAGTTCAATAAATCTTTATGATGATAGTCTTCTTGAAGAAGACGAACACCCTAAGGTATGAAATGTAATTCGAAGTTACCCATTGAGTTTATGTTAGACGTTATTATGCATTATAGATAAATATCTTATATCTTGTACTGTTGTGGTTTGTTCTGTAGATTGAGATTGAAGATCTGGACAACTTTCTTGGAAGGGCCAAGGGCTCTAGGCCAATGAAGCTTGGAAAAAATCAAAGCCTTGGCCATTATATTGGAAACTTAAACAATCAAACAATTGTAATATATCATAGTAGATTATCAAGCTCTCCAAGTCTACCAATGATGGCTTTGAGAGCTATCTCAAAGGTAATTGGATCTCAAGTTTTCAGCAGAGGTTTGGACAAGATCATTTTAGTGGAGAAGGAAGAAGCCATAAGAGTTTTTGGCTTCATGCCTGGATACAGTGGATCTAGAGCTAGATATTTTGGAGTTCTTGGCTCCTATTTGCTCTCTTATGTAGGAGATAGTAAGAATTTGAAGCTTCTTCCAGGCTATCGGAAACAAGAGTTTTTGAAATACAAAGGTCTTATTGAGTGGGATGAAACAAAAGATTCCTCTAGAGGCCCTGTCGAGCTACCTAAAACCAAGGACTCCTCTGAAGGCCTTGTTGAGGTGCCTGAAACTAAGGACTCTTCTGCAACATAATCAGACTAGAAGATACCAAAGATTAAGAGTTTCTTGAAACCCATATTTTCCCAACTCTTTGTTTGGTTTGTAACCATTCTGTAAATCTTTACTTTGCGCAATAATTTAAATATCTATCTTTTCTTCTTTGGGTAACAATTTGTATAGTCCTTGCTAAAGATGATGTATTGCTTGATGTGGTTGTATCTTTAAGCTTGAATTTATGCCAAATTTGTCGATAGAACCATTGAAATACCTCGAGTAAACTGTTGGCTTTGTGTCTTCCACCTCCATGTCTTGTGTGTCTGAAATTTTTGTTCTTGCTTGATAATGTGATTTTTTCATACCTTGGGTTCACCAGATAGATAGAGATCCATATTGTTTAATAAAGTATGGAGCATGGTTGTATAGAATATGCTGCATAGTCAACAAATAAAGAAAGTTATTAAAAAATATTATATGAGTTCGACAATGAAGAAACAAACATATACAAACTTCTTACCATATAGTGAGTAAAGTGTTGATCACCCCAAGCTTCTGTCATCGCCTTTTTGAAAAGGTTCAATTGGTTTTTAAAGTCTTTGAGATCATCATCATTCCATTCACTCTTATCACAATAAAAAAAGCACTTTGTCTAGTGTTTCCCAAACTTTAGCTTTTCTATTTCGAGCTTGTCCATTATCAGTGTGATCCTTAACTGCATTACGTAGGGATTTCCACTGATTACATTTAATAGTTGAGTCACCATTTCTCGAGTTTATCTTGCTAAGTCTCCCATGAAAGCCTAGAAACCTTCTAGCCTTCACTCCACCAATAGATGGTTTTTTTGGGACACAATTACCATCCTTAGACTTTTGAAGATCTGGTTCAATAACAACATTGCCACCATGCAAACCAATTGCAGAGAGAACTTTTTCAACCTTTGTTATAACATCTGTTCTAGTTGATAATGGCTTCAGATTCCATGCAAATTCTATATAGAGATGAACAAGCTTTTCAATTATCCTGCAAAGTGCATGAAGTGTACAAATATGGGCATTTGCTAAAGGAATGTCCAAGACTGGTTTAAACTGTGGATCCTTATTGTGCCTAGAGGGAGCTCTATTCCAATTGCTTGAGTTTAACTCTGCAGCTGGTGACATGCAGTATAAGCAAGGAGATCTCGAGTTAGCTCCCTTTGATACATTATACATACATTTGAGTGTCTTTAGGTCACCAACTATGTGCCACTCAATCCTGTAGTTCCCAAATCCTTCAACAAATAGCTCTTCTCCTGCTTATTGCCTTTGAATAACATTAGGTATTGATGTTTGATGAAAAACCCAATATAGTATATCAAAATTCTCAGTATCTACCTCAAATGCTCCTAGCTACCAGATGTTATATTCAGATTAAACAGTAAATGATGTTGAGTGATTGCAATGACCTGACGAAAGTGCTCTATTCATCAAGGTGATAGAGATTCTCTCCAATTTTTTACATTTCAGAATCTCACTTTCATCAAGTTTAATCACAAATCTAGCCACTCCCTGTGCCTCTGCTACTGACAATTCATAAAATTTGATCATTAAGCATTGTAGGGTGGGAAAATCAAGGAAAATATTGTTAAATTCATTGAATGTAACCTCCTTTTTCTTGCCCTTGAAGCTAGCCTTGATATGAAAAGGCTCACCTAGAATCTCCATCACTTTGTTATTAACTCTCTATCTGATAGTCCTAACCACAAATGGCTTCGGAATTATGCAATTACGTACCTGTCCTTGCTTCATATTTGATTGTAAAAGCTAGAAAAGTTGCATATAAGCATCTCGACTGATACCAATACTATCCAGTGTCTTCTGTACTAACTCAGAATCCAAAGAATGATCCTTTACAAATGACTCCAAGCATTGTTTCTTTGCCTTTTTAAATTTCTTCTTCTCCAAAATATCCTTTGAAACTATTGAAGGAAGAAGATGATAATAAAACTGAGCTGCTTTTAAAGAATCTCTTTCACTTGCATTTGGTTGTAGAAGAGATCTAAGCAAAATTAACATCACAAATCAATGCAAGTAGTTTAAATAAAGCCATATTTAAGATTTTTCAAGTGAAAAAAATATACCTTGCTGCTTGGATTCTTTTACCACAGCCTCCTCCTCCTCGTTTGAGATTCTCAATATTTTTAAGAGCTCTTTGTCGATTTCAAAGGCCTAATAAAGTTTGCTTTCGTTGATAAGCTTTGATACGCTTTTCCAATGAATGAATTTTTTGTTGACAATCCTCTAGCTTCTGCAATAACTCTATATTGTGTTTCATCAAAAGATGATTCTCTAGTCCAAGGATATCATTTTCTGCAACAAGATTAATGATGAGCTATTATAGAAAGGAGGAGTGTTATTTCTGCTAGGATCTTTGGGATATAGCTTTCTATCTAATCAAAGATCAATATTCTTCTTTCCTTCAAACCTCAGTATATGTTTCATAGACTCTGTAACTGTGATAGATTTTGTTCTCTTTCTTATTGGTTTATACTCACTGTCCAACTAAATATGAAGATGATAGAGAGGTCTTTTATGAGAGCTACAAAGATCATTAGATGATTGATCCATAGCTGAGTTACAGATATCATTGGGTGATTGATCCATAGCTAAGGATATGATTAGAAGCAAGAACGAAAACAAACAAGAGACTACTAAGGAGGAGAAAAAAAGAAGAGAGAAACGATGGAGGGAGGCAATCGAGTATCCACCAAAATTCAAATTGAATATTACTTTTCACTTTAATGAGGAGAGGTAAGATCTTCATTATGACAACCTTGCCAACTTTATGGCGACCTAGATTTCTAGGTTTGATGTGACCACGAGAATATCACGACAATGACTTATTAACGAATTTTGATATTTTAACTTACCAAAATATAAACCTTTTAAAAATTCTATAAAATGATTTTATTTCTTAAATTATTTTCTCTCTCTAGGATCTCTTACAAGGCATTTTCGAGACCTCAAAACTCCCCTAATGTCCTTCCCGAGCTTGTCATCTTGAAGGCTCATTAAGGTCTGGACTATCCAAACTCCACATGGCAAATGGCTCCCAAAAAGAGAGTTGTGGGATGTGGAAGTGCCAAAGCTACCATTGGTACTGGTAATGCGGGAGAGGCGAGCGGAGCGACCAACGCAACAAATTCCCCTACAATCATGAATCAAACCTAGGTTCTTTAGATATCCTAAGCTTTATAATTAATTCTGTATTATTTCAAGAAGAAGAAATAACGGGTAGCTGCATGTATGGAACAAGAACGAGCCTTAGGATTTTCGTTTACTCCAAGTGATAAGTTGCATGCATGAAATGGTAGAGCATGGAGTTTGCATAAGTTTATGTGCATGGTATGATAACTTTACACACATAGAATGATAAGGCTTTTGCATTATTTCACATAAAATAATAGTTTTTAAACCAGTTCAGTGCATGAATAGCCATTTAGAATCCATGCTTCGCAAGAAACACATGAAATATTAGATTCCGTTCGTAAGATGCAATTGCACCGATGGATAGAAACCTAGAATTTCATATACGCAAGTCACATGTGATCCGGTGCATTAGGAATCATGTATTCGTTACCAGGTATGAAGAGAGTTAAAGGTCGTTTAGGACGTGCAAATATATTAAACGCACCATGTGCATGATGGGTAAGTTTGATTGGAAATCTCTGCGTAGTACCGCACTAAGAGAGATGGAATGGACGCATGCATTTAGATTGTATCCTGAAGGCCTAGATGAAAAGTCTTGCATTGCCAAGTGTGCTAATTGAACTTGGTTAGAGGGAGATGAGTAAAGAATTGGAAGAATAAAGACCCTTGGTTGGGTTGCAAATAAGGCATGTCCATTGCCTTGGTTGACCAGTTAATGCTTTGGGTTAGGGTTAAGATACCATAAGGTAAAACCCAAGGGGAAGAGCAAGTCAAAATAAGTTAACTTACTAAGAACATTTGCTTACATGATCTTGTTTGAGGTTATTGGGATCTCGTCAAGTCGCGAACGATCCAGGATCGGATGCTGGGAGCATCCGGGAAAAAAGGATCTAGGATCGAATGCTGGGAGCATCCGGGATCGGATGCTGGGAGAATCGGGAAAAAAGGATCCAGGATCGAATGTTGGGAGCATCTGGAAAAAAGGAATCACACCTTAGCAGTTGGTCATGCAAATGGCCTCTGAAATGTTCGTGATTGTACACTTAGGTACATTATTTGATCTCCTTTGTTCAAGGAACTAATTCAAGGAAAAATACTTAATGCTTCAGGTTAAAAGCCTGGAGGGAGAGGCAAGAACAGTTACCTCCGACTGTCTGCCTGGCCCTATCCAAGGGGGTTGTCAGCCGTGTCGGGTATATGGACCTAACCCACCGCGAGAGGTCTCTCCGTGGGTGCTACTTGGAGCGGGAGGACACTTGGGTGCTAGGGAAGGCTCTGGCTGTAAATTCCTTGCCTCCGAATCCCTCACAAGAGGCCGACATGACTCGAGATGGGATCTCGAGACCCGTGTTCTAGTCAAGGGACGGAACTTGGAGCAGCAATCATGTAGATTGCTGGGATAGCCTTCAGGCATGATAATTGATGTACTCCGAGATTATGATAAATAAAGAACAGATATTTGAGAAAATGGAACTTGCTTGACATTGTTTTTGTGCCAGTGCCTAAGTTACGTGAAGGAACCCGTTATTAATTTGATTAATTAAGGAAGCTGCTTTTGCATGTCAAATGTAATGTGGTAGGTAATTAGATAACTAAAGAAAACTGAGGAAAGTGTGGTGGATGTGACCAATGGGTCTATCCTATGGAAGGGTTGTCTTGGTTAGCCTAGAGCTTTCCTCAAAGGAAATGTTAACGAGAAATGTAAGGAAAAGTCGAACGATGACCTTAGACAATGTTGGTTAGAACCTTGATTCATGCTGTTTTAGGGGACCCGAATGGGACTATGCCCTACGAATAGAGAGGTCAAGCGATGCATGCCTCTCATTTCCCATTCTCTTTGAACCAAGTGCGGTATGAGTATGCTTGGGTCCAATTGCATCTACGCAAAGCGGAGTAGTTGTAGACCGATGCTAGAAGAGTGTTTGGAAGACCCGACTACGAGGAACCCGGACTTCAGGTCGATCCTAGTAGGAATGGTCGGATACTTCTACGCAAGGCAGACTCGAGAAGACCTAAATCGCAAACCCTGTGACATTCCTTGCAAGTGCCAGGCGACGCTTTCTAGACTCTCTTCTAAATGGGCTGCTAAGACGTGTCCCTCAAGTGGACAAGCGGACATGTTAGACTTAGTCACTTTTGGTTGCATCTTGAAGACATATGGGCGCATAGAAGCAACATATAAGGGCCAAGAAATACACATGATTTAGTAGTTGACATTGTATTGGTAGATATGTGTGCTAACTTGGCTTACTTGCAAAAGAACATGTGCTTGATAAGCCACTAGTTTCAAATCTAGTTTTGTGAAATGTGTTGGTAGGGGATCTATACATGATGGTTATGGAGAGAAACTGGGATATTTTGAATAAATCTATTGAATATTTGTGGCAGCTTAGAATTTCTAGTTAAGGGACAAGAAATAAGAAGTGTTTGATAAGCTTTCTACACATAATTTAGTCATGTTGAACATACTTATCTTAGTGTATGTCCAACATGGTCAAGGTGAGAGCTTTGACTTCTTTTGACCAAATGCAAGATGAGGGCCTTTCTCTAGATACAGTTTCCTTTGCTTATGTCTTAAAAGCGTGTGGCAGCATTAGAGCTACAAATAAGTGACAAACTAATAGACATTGCAATTTAGAAAGTAAGGATGGTACAAAGTTTTCGGCCATGTAGCGATATATGTATGCCAAAGGTTGCCTTATTGAAGATGCATAAGAATTGTACAATAAGCTTTTGAGTTGGATGTGGTCATATATTTTTAAACATAGGGTTGTTATATATTATTAAATAGTGTGCTTGTAGTAGTAGAGGGTACTTGTAGTGATGTTGGAACTATGATATACCATCACTTTCACTATTTCATTGGTTGATACCATACGGATACAAAAAGTCAAACTCATGCTTATTCCAAGTTAGAGAAAAATAGCCCAAGAAAATGTTGACACAAGATAAAGTAGACCTGCAAAAGGTGTAGAAGAAGTCGAAGAAAGAGGAAGAGAAAAAGAAGACGAAAGAGAAAGAAGAGTCTAAGAGACTAGAAGAAGAATCAAGGAAAGCCAAAGAGGAGAGAAAAAGAAAGGCTGTTGAAGGAATTGAAGAGGAAGGAAGAGGAGGACATCGCGCTAGCCATGTGCTTGTCCATCGAATAGCAAGGCAGGTAAGATGACAAGTTGGGTGCCTTGAGTCTGCGAAGAGATGAAGGCCCAAGCTCAAGTGTGCATGTGCCAGACATGACGCCACTGGCAATGGCTGAAGGCAAGGGCAAAGCCCCTATCGACCCCATCCCAACCCTCTTGATACCCACCACCACAGCAGCAACGACCATTCAAGGCACCCCGACCACAGTAGATGCTGGCAATCTCATGGTCTGGGTGTAGTACTTCGTCAATAAGGAACTCAGATAGGGGAGGAGTGTGGAAACCACAACCATTGGGTAGAAGAGATTGGCAGCAAATAGATGATGCTGAATCAAGACAGAACTCGAAACGACAAAGACTGGAAACCTCCACAACTCCCATCTTTACAATGATTACGCCAATTGCTAACTAGGATGAATATGTCAAAGAGCTGCTCTCACAGTTAGAAAAAGCTAAGGAGGAGAAGAGAATAGCAGTGGTTGAGTTGAAAGCTGAGAAGGAGTCGGTGGCTGCCTTCCAGCTCAAAAAGAGCAGATAGATAGCCATGCACCAAAAAGAAATATGCGAGCTGAGAGAAGCACTTAGAACAAAGGAAGGAGACGACGAATGGTGGAAGGCAAGGCTAGTTGAATAAAAGCAAAGCTTCATGAGGATGCAAAAAAATGTTGTGGATATGGGAGAGTTATATAAAGAACTACATGCAAGAATGGAAAATCTCAGGGATGCTACTACAACATTGGAAGCATATAGACAAGAGCAGAACCTTAGATTTCACAAAAAAATAGAAAATTTGAAACAAGAGGCAGCCTTGGAACAGGAGAAACAACAAAGACTCAAAAAAAAAAAAAGGGACCAAGACAGAGGCTTATGGTATTGGCTCAAAGACAAGGGGGAGGCTGTGAAGAATTGAAGAAGAGAGTTGAAGGCTGGGAAAACCTCAATGACAAGAGATTCAAAACATTGGCGTGCTGTCTAGCTCAGGTAGAGAGCAACAAAGTACTAGCTGAGAGCAGAGCAGTAGAGGCCACCCAAGTGGCCTTTGAAACCTAGTTACGCACCTTTCTAAACTCCTTGTTGGATGTCACTCAAATAGAGGAAGGAGAGGTTTTGTACATCATTGAAAAGAAGCTAGGGATTGTGTGCAAAGTTGTACGAGTAGGCCTATAGATACCACCACAACCAATGGAGCCTAACCCTTTAAGAGCAACAAAGATATCTATTACAAGCAAGCTTGGCACCACAAGAAATGTGCAATAGGGTTCACAGAGGAAACAACTCAAGGAGACAAGCAAGGAGAAGGGGTTGGACCGAGCTTTGAGTTGGGACATCAAGACGAATAATTAGTTCCACAACCTCCTTTCCCTCCATAGCCAGAAGATCAGCAACAATTAGATGCCCCCATAGAATGAGAAGTTGCAATCAAAGAAAAGAGGAAGCAAATAGTGGAGGAATCACAAAGGAGACTGGGTGCTAAACTAGTTGTGGGGCCATCTGCGTCCATCCCACTAAGTCAAGACGATTTCCCAACAAGCTTCCATGATGACTTGATAATCTGGGAACAACAAGAGACAGCCAAAGAACCCTTCGATCTTGATTTCCGAACTTGCCCCCAATCAAGGTGGTGGAAGAAGTGATTAACATTGGAGGGAGACTTGGGGAGAAGTGGCTGGTTGAAAGAGAGCAAAACCCCACCCTGTGGTGGGGCACAAAAGACGCCAAGTTCTGGAAAGATAAAGTTTTTGAAGTGCCTAGATCTGTGCTGCTATGAGTGCCAACCAATATGGAGAAGGCACATTTGTGATGTAAATATGGACACTTGGCTACATTTTGTAACACCCTTCCCTTTTGAGCAGAACAACCCAACGTTCATGCGGTACCTTCGAAGAGTAGGAGTGGATTTTGACCCCAATGTCCATGGCGGATACGACTTCCCTATAATCTACAAGGCTAATTGTACTAAGCATAAAGAGGCCCTCATCTTCACACCCAAAGATTTGAAGGACTCTATAGTCCATTTTGTAAATGAAATTTTCTCTTGCCCCGACCCTGCTTTCATCACCACATATAATTACCTTAGACTACTTAGAATACTACTTAGGCAAGATTCCACTCCATAGGAATGTAGCCTTCCAACCCTCTATTTTGATCCCAATGCCATAGATAGCTGCCCATGAATTGATTGATGATGCAAGCTGCTCTTCTCCCTTCATTTTTGTATTCCCTCCTTGAAGATATGGATGTTAGCCACTTTACGCATTGCAATCATCCATTTCTTTCTACAACTACTCTGCAAGTCCGCCTGAACCTCAAAGGGTACTTGCAGAGTAGGCAATTCTTGAATATATCTCTTAGCCCCCCATCTCCACCTCACTCCAATGACAAAGACTAACTTTTGTCATGACTATGTAACTCAAAAAAAATAGAGAAAAAAAAGAAAACAAAGACAATGGAAATGGAAAGAGAAATCACATGAAGATGCAACAAGCTACACAGATATCACAGTCACTGCACCTAGGGGTTCTCAAGTTAGACACATTCGGTGGCCTCGATCTCTGGCTCCGTGTCTAAACCCTATCCCTTTTTGACCCCCAACTATACACGCTTTGGGAGGGAAGGACATACCTAAGGAGATAACACTCACCTATGGTTAGACCTGTCGCCCTAACTTTACATGCACTGTAGCTCCCTTATGCACAAATTGGGTCCTCAAGTGAGTCGATCCAACTCCTAGTTCCACTAGCACAAGCACAATGCACCACACGGAAAAGTAGACACACCCCTAGGTAGTGCATCTTCCTTTCTTTTCAAGTACAAACAAGGCTCCAACCCCCAACATCGAAGGCCCCATCATCCATGCAATGGGATTTCGGCCTCCACCACCTTAACCAGTTCAAGAGCTTCTTCCCAAGAACGATTCCTCCAAGACCCCATCATCATCGATTCACACGACCGCCCTTTTAAATCACCAAACCTTCCTCAACTCGAAACCGTAAGAGTCGTGGAACTAGCACCCGTCTAAGAGGGAGGTCATTTTATACGACATGTCACCATGCAAATGAAAGATAGAAGATACAGGCCAAAACAACCCAATCAAAAAGTGAATAAAGAAGCTAATTTGGAACAATGCAAGATAAGGAAAGCTCACAAAAAGAGGGAGCTCCACCTACTTGGAAAGGTCCTCTCAAGCATGAGGGATGCCTTGTCAAGGATGAAGGATGCTCTCTCAAGGATAATGCTAAGCACCGAATATTCTAGCAAGGCTCTCTCAAGAATAAAGGAGAACCTCCATAAGTCCTCACATGGAAAGCACAAGGCACAATGTAATTCATTTTATGAGGAATACAAGTTTCCTCCTATGTGAATGGTGAACCTTGAACAGGCATAGATAAAGAATTAAGGAAACTTGAAGGGAATGGGGAAAAGCCACTTTCCACTTGTGTCGTTGCAACCTCGGTCGGCAAGAAGGGAGATTCGTCCAACACCATATTCAAGGGACATATCCACTCTAGGTTAGTGTCAGGGAAGGACCCGCACCAACTATATCTTCAATTTCAAGACCGGTCCACCCAACACCATCCCCCGCAAGGGCTTGTATACAAACTCAAAAAGCCATCTAGGTACACCCATACCACCTTCCAACCACAACCCATTAATGCCATGGGACTTGCACTAAACTAGGAGGGCGTAATGTTAACCTCAGTACAAAAAGAAAGAGAAAAAAGTGGAAAAGTGCAAGCTAAGTCAAAGACAGAAGCGCATTCTTAAACGCAAGGCACCCCTAAAACTTTTTGTAAAAGAGCGCTAGGCTCTGTCCTGTGAAAATTGTAAAGGTAGATGGACAGTGGAAAGGAAGCTAGAAAGATAGGAGGACTATGGGAAAGAGGTTCTAGGCCACGGCCAGCCATTTTAAAAAAGGGATGACCACCCAAAAGGGATTTCGGGTTTTGTATATAAAGTTGAAAAGTGAATGAAGAGCTCATAATTTGGTATGTGGCAACAAGAGACTCTTCTTCTTTTCTTATTCTCTTCTCTTTACTTGCTTGTGTGTGCTTGAGAGAGGAAGTGTAAGTGTGTGAAGGAGTGAGTGTGTGAGGATGAGGAATCAAAGAGGTGAAGCTCTCCACCATCTCCTCTCTTCTTCTTCTCTTCTCTTCTCTTCTCTTGTCTCACGTGTGGCTATGGAGGATGGAACTTGGAGGTGGAGTGTTGAGGATTCTTGATCTTGCATCAAGAATGGTGGAGCTATCAGAGTGCTTGAGAGAGGAAGTAACTCAATCAGGCATCAAGGTAAGCTCACTACACTCGTAGAGAGGGATAGCACGTAGCTATGTAAGAGGTATCCATTAGTGCTCGCTTGAAATGCTTGAAGGAATAAGTGGTCTGTGGGTCTTGGTAGTTGAGCATGAGTACCCTACACTACTCCTCGCTCTCGTACTGATTTCAGGAGAGGATGGCTCAAGTGGATGTTGTGGAGGCACTGATGCAATGCCTCCATCTCGTCAATATAGTGGATACTTATCACCTCCATTATTTGTCATACTTGTAGGGATATCTACTCCTATGACTTTGGGTTTTTCCCAACCTTCGATAGCAGGTGGCATCCCTATGGATGCTACTTCGAGAGATACTACCCCAACACAGGTATGTCAAACATACATGGGTCTCTTAGTTATGCCCATGAGCGTAGTCGTCAATGGGAAAGGACATACCTTAGACATACCCCAATAGGGTACAGATACCTGGTAGATGATAGGACTTGTTGTGTAATCATGAATGATGAGGGGAGGAGGGTGATGTCTCACATGAGGGAGTTGTGCCAACAAGTATCTAGGCACCATGTTTTAGACCATCGAAAGAATATACCCGAGGAGATCAAGAACTATGTAGTGGCATCTTTGTTTGAGGAGTTTCTAGTACACCTATGATAGGAGAGAGGTTTTCCACTGGGTGGATGATAGAGTGTATGCATGCATACATGTCACATAGATGATTAGATGGATGCAAGGCAATCAAGTGGCACCTCAAAGCCTAAATAGCTAGATATAGAGAATCAAAAAAGACTCGGGGAGGAGGCCAAAGATTCTCTAGAGGATGATGGCAGTAGTAGAAGCAAGAGGCTGCGAGGGCACGATTGGAGATAGGGGTCATGCATTATCTACGGAGGAGTGGCCATAAGACTTATTTGGAGGACTTTGTAAGTTTTCTTTTGATTCTTCTTTCTTTCTTATTTAGAATAACATTTGTATTGAAATCATGTTTCTAACAATGCTATTCTATTTTCTTTGCAATGTCCCATCACAAACCACGATCCTATAGGTTTGGAGACTCGATATGCAGAGAGACACAGTCTCATTGCACTTATCAATAGATTCTATGCGTGTAGCGACCCTGTAAGTCAATCCTCTTTCTTGTCGGTAGCCACTAGTTTTTTTAGTGGCGCATTATGTATAGTGGACTAATGTCCAGCTATTCATTTTGCAGAGTTCATTCATCAATGCTCCTTTGCATCGGAATTACCTTTTAAATGGCAAGGATCTGTAGCATGTGCTTGGATTCGTAGAGTGCACATCATCTTCTTTTTTGGTCCTATGATATGTGCAGGCATCTTCCAAGTAGTATTCCTTTGATATACTTAGAATTCTTTGTATAGAATTGCACTTTACAATATTTATAAATAAAATTTCATGTTTGTTTTGGCTCTCCTCTCCATGGTTCCATGTAATTTCATGAGTTGTCATCACTAGTCTTGTACTTATTTTATGAGTTATCAATCTTGTGGTTTTAAGTAGTTTTTGTGCATGTCTTGACAATGATTGCATATCCAATATATGTAATTTGTTTGCATAATATTATACATCATATAGTACTATGGATGTTGCCATGCTACAATTTTTTTTTCCCTTGTAATCGTCACTATTTGCATCGCCAATTTACTGCATGTATTGCTATTAGCATCGCAAAGCCTTGCAAAAGTGATGCTAATTAGGACGGTAATAGCAATGCAAATAGCAACACTCTTTGTAATGCATTTGTAGAGATGCTTATATCGACGCTTTTAGCAATGACGGAGGTAATATTTTTATGAAAATTTTCATTGCTTTGAACATTGATATGAGGCTTGTATCTTGTAGTGAGACCTGCATTTTTACTCTTGGGATCAAGTACACCTTTGTAATTGCAAGCAAAAAGCTCACAGCATCCTATAGGAGTTAAGGGAAGGATGGAGATCTGCCCTTTCGTGTATGATTGAAATCTTTGTCGTAATGGCATGGTGCATTGCCAACATATCCAAAATCACTTATTACATTAGGATACCTCAGCTAACCTAACCATAAGCATCTCAATGCCAAAATGACAAAGTAAAGACGTCTCATATGCAACCCAAGCATAGGCATTCCATAGCCAATGATTGCATATACATTCTCATGAGTACATCTCATACATCTTTAGTCAAGAGTGCATCCATACATAAGAGTGTATCCCATACATGAATACATCAGTGAATACATCAATGGCATACCACTTTCTTGCTGTCCAAAAGGGGTACCTGCACTTGCAAATAAGTTTCAAGCTCTAGATCTCATCGAGAGGTGGGAAAAGTCCCCCTTGAGCTAGGTTGTGCACCCTTGTAGGGTCTTTAATGGCAAGGGGGGTCACGCTATTGAGGAATTGAGATTTTGACATGATTGTAATGCTTAGCAAAGAATGGCCCCTTTGAGCTTGAAGATGTACGATTCTTCAAATGGAAGGAAGTAATGAAGCTCTAATATAGCTCATAGCTTGCATAAGAGAGCTTGGAAATAGAATCCTCCAAAATGACATTCCTCCATTATGCCTTCCAATTATCCAATACCTTTCAAATCTTGTAAAGAAGCTCTAATATTGGTATAGGCCACCAATTTGAAGTCACAAGTCCAAACCTTGAGCGGACCTTGAAGAATCATGAAGCTTCCATAATATAGATATGGCTACCCCGAATGGAATACTCTCAATCTTGTTTCAATCTTCCAACCCATGCTCCTTGATGCCTCAACCTTCAAATGTACCCATACACAAGTGATCCTAGGATTAAAAGCGGAAAAAGCTCTTAAGTCACTACAAAATATAGGCCTTACACCGACATTAAAAGCGACAAAAATGTAAATAAAAAAATTTTCCCCCGTCGTCGCAAAAAGCATCATTATTGGCGACACCATAGAACAATCGATATTAGCGTTGTTATCAATGTCGCTATTTGCATCGGTATCAACTGATACCGATGCAAATAATGATGCTGATAACGACGCTTTGCGATGCTAATAACGACGCGTACAGTAAATTTGCGACACTAATAATGAAGGTAACAGGGAAAAAAAAATTTGTGGCAAGGCAGCAAGCTGCCCTGTCACATATAGCACTATGTGCTTTATTTGGGCCATACAAAATAGTTTCTGCACTGTGTACAATGCTCGTGTAAATAAAGACAAAGTATACTTAAATCATAACACTGATACATGAAATAAGTACATGATCGCATAATGAAAGTGATTGGTACAATCATGGCAAGATATCACTACTACATAGAAAATGTCTACATAGATCACGTGACAAAAAAAGAAGGGTGTGTGAGCTCCAGGGATCCAAGGGTGAGCTATAGATCATCACCATCAAAAAGCTAGTCCCGCCGCAAAGGAGCATCGAACGGACTCTGCAAAAAAAGAAACAACTACGCATTAGTATACCATACAATAATGCATTCTAATTAAACATGGTAACTACGGACAAGAAAGATGAGTGACTTACAGGGCCATCGTATCAATCGGTCGATCAATGCAGCGAGACCATGCCTCTCTGCATATCGAGTCTCAAGGTCAGTCGGATCGTGATTTGTAATGGAGTGTTGCAAAGAAAACAAAATACTAACTATTAGAAACACGATTGTCAGTACAAAGGATATTGCAAAAAAATAAGCAAGCAAAACAAAAGAAAAACTTACAAAGTCCTCCAAATATGTCATGTGGCTACCACTTCCAAGATGATGGACCACTGCGATCTCTATTCGTGCCCTCGCCACCTCGTGTTGCTGACTCCAACGTCCTGGAGAATCTGTAGTCTCCTCCCTCAGTCAGCACCAGTCGTCTGCGTCTAGCCACTCGGGCTTTGGAGCCCCACTCTTAAGTGCCTTGTGTGCGTCTGATCGTCTGTGTGACTTATATGCACACATGCACTCCATTATCCAATCCATAGAAAACCTATCTATTGTGGCTGGTATCGGAAACTCCTCATGCAAGGATGCTACTATGTAGTCCTTTCTTCCCTCCGATATGTTTTCGAATGATCCAAGACGTTGTGTAGAAAAGCTTGTTGGCACAACTCTCTCATGCGAGCAATCACCCTCCTCCCCTCATCATTCATGATGATGGCTCTTGACCTATCATCTACAAGGTAGGCATACCTCTCTAGGGTATGCCTAAGATGGGTCCTCTCCCACCTGCGACCATGCTCTTGGGCATATCCAGGAGACCCCTGTACATTTGGTGTACCGACCGGGGTAGTATCTATCGGAGTAGCACCCATAGGGTAGTATCTATCGGAGGTGACGCAACTCCAGTAGAACGACAAGATGGAGACACCGCATTCATGCCTCCACAACCACCACCTGAGCCACGCTCTTTGAAACTGCCATGAGAGCAAGGAGTAGCACCTGTATCCCAAGCCGATCGCGGGCTCACTGTATCCGTATCTCTGTAGCATCCCCCTGACCCTGAAGCACTCCCTCCGTCTGGCCCAAGTTTGGAGCGTTGACCTCATCTGCTCGAAACTGAAGTATCTGATCACGCCGAAGTAGATCTAATAGAGCAGCCTGACGATATCCGAGACAGCTCCTGGTCCACCATGTCTCTAAATCTCGCCATCTAATGTGGAGACATGCACGTGAAGATATCTTGCAACTCCTCATCGCTCATCCCTTGACTCATCCTGATGATCTAAGTATCCATAAAGGTCACTTGCACAAATAGAAAATGATGTTAGCATAATCAATTTAAATAATACAAAGCATAAATATATAAATCTTTAAAAAATTATATTACTTAAAATGTATATCTTATGTACCCTTATAAGTGATTAGTGAACGAATTAAGTGGATGCTCCAAGTATGAAGTATCTTATGGTCCCATGTCAATCTCCTAATACAACTTGGTATAAACTGGAAGGTCGATAGACATGTCACCACAAAAGGATGAGTCCACCTCGTTCTCAAAGAATTCTTGGACTCTTGTATTTTCATCATTGTTACCCGATGCTGGCTCCTCTACATGCTCCAAGCTTTCGGTGGCCTCTACCCCTTGCAATATCGACCTTTCTGTTTGCATATTATCCTCATCTATGCTCGGAACATCGCTTTGATCATATACTCTTGCACTTTGGGGAGGTGAATGTATAACATCCCACCATCGAGGTATTCGGGGGTTTGGATAGAAGATTACCTATTCACAAACACGTACAAGAGATATTTAACTATTGTGACATGTACCATGTCGTAATACAATTAACAAACAAATGAATTCATGCACCTATTCACAATGGGCCGGAAATACAAAGGTGTAACGCAAATCCGTCTAATTTTTTTTTAAATCTATTTCAAGAAATCTAGATGGACCTCGTCGAACTGTTGCTCCAGCTCCTTCAAGTACCACTTCGAGCCATTGCACATCGAATAGTATCATGAAGAAGCTACGGTAATCCATCGTAACAATACTTTGCAAGTTCCCAAAATACTCCATCTCATCTATAGCCGTGTTTGGATCTGTTGCTCGTCGTCCGTTGTCTTGCTCGAACCTTGCCATGATACCACAGGCTGTTGTGGAGTGTATTTTGTCAATATGCTCCACGCGAAAATGTCGTCCGCGTGACCATACTGCACTATATATTTTGTACTGTACATTGAAACACTCAATTAGTTGTCACATATAAAATATAGATATAACAAATCCTAAACACATCATCACCTTTGGACTACATCCCCTCGAGAATTCCCACTCCTCAGTTGAGACCTCCGCCCCTTCGTAAGACGCTGTGGTCAAAGCTCCATGCAACCTTCGTGTTGACATAAACTATGGCATCTCCTCCATGCCCTCGGGATATCAAATCGGTCGATGGTGCATACTACATCAAAATTCAGATCGCACTTCCTCTCGATCTTGCCTATCTTGCTGGTACATGGCGAGCCACGTCTCCATAGAGGCATGGTGCAACATACAAAAGCGATTCACTTTCTCCTCCATTGCAGCATCCATTATTTTTTCTACCCCATTTCCAACCACCACATCTCCAATCAGTCTATCATCGTCCTTCAGCGACCATAGCATACTGTTGTCTGGATCCACCATTGGTAGCTATTGTGAAATATGCACTAGCACCTCAGACACCAACCAACCTTCAGCCATGCTACCTTCTGGACGAGCTCGTTGTCGCACAAAGCCTTTCAGGGTTTTCATGAAGCGCTCTAAGAAGAACATCCATCGCATATGGATAGGTCCAGTAATCTTCACTTCATCTACAAGATGCACAAGAAGGTGGATTTGTATCGTGAGCATGCTAATAGGCATGTATTTCTCAAAGAGACAGACCATCTGCACTGCTCCCCGCCTCGCGGATTCAATAGAGGACGTCTTAATCTCCTTCTGTGAGATCCATTGCACTAAAGTCGACAACCTGTAAATGGCCCTACGTATTTCTGGAGTAAGGCATCCTGCGATCGCGATCGGTAGTATAAACTGCCACAAATGAGAAAGCATTATGAACAATGACTACACTCCAAATAGCAAAATGTGCAGGCTACTTATAATCCATTCGTAGTACAAACCTAACATATCTTATGCCAATCATGGGATTTTATCCCTGATAATTGGTCGTCTTTAGAAAACGTAGACCTGAGAGAACGCATCATACTCATTGGAGTGCGGATAGACTTGACTGTTTGCTTCACAATGCACTCTTCTTTAGTGGACAAAACCCAAGGAGCGCGAGGTAGCTGCACGTGACCATCAGCACTCAACTGTGGCCAAAGCGCCTCCATCTTGCCTACCTCCTTCAAATCCATTCGTGCCCCTATAGTGTCTCTCTTTCTTGTGATGTGGTCCCATAGAAAGCTGCTCACATTCTTAAAAATATGCATGGGATCCAACAAGTGGTTGATTTATAAGTGGGTCCAATATGGCAACTCGTAGAAAACTAAGAACCGTTGCATTCTGTTTGGATGTGACTCCCCCACTACAAGATATAGACCTTATACCGACGTTTAAAGCGACGAAAATACAAACAACAAAATTTTCCCCCGTCGTCGCAAAAAGCATCGTTATTGACGACGCCATAGAAACATCGCTATTGGCATCGCTATTTGCGTCGCTATATGCATCGCATAGCGATGCAACCAGAGAATTTGCGACGCGCATGGATCCAAGGGCGAGCTAGAAATCCTCGTCCCCCAAAAGCTTGTCCCGTCGCAAAGGAGCATCAAACGGATTCTGCAGAAAAAGAAACAACATATCAATCCACCATACAATAATGCATTCAAATATCTCATGGTAACTACGGACAAGAAAGATGAGTGACTTACAGGGCCGCCGCGTCTATACAATCGGTCGATCAATGCATTGAGACCGTGCCTCTCTGCATATCGAGTCTCAAGGCCTTGCGGATCGCGATTTGTAATGGAGTGCTGCAAAGAAAACAAAATGCTAACTGTTAGAAACATGATTGTCAGTACAAAGAATATTTCAAAAAAACAAATAAGCAAAACAAAAGAGAAACTTAAAAAGTCCTCCAAATATGTCCTGTGGCCGCCACTCCCAAGATGACGGACCACTCCGGCCTCGAGTCGTGCCCTCACCGCCTCCCGGTGAGCTGACTCCAACGTCCTGGCGAATCTGTAGCCTCCTCCCTCAATCGGCGCCAGTCGTCTGCATCTAACCACTCGGGCTTTCCAGCCCCACTCTTGATTGCCTTGCGTGCGTCGGATCGTCTATGTGACATGTATGCACGCATGCAATCCATCATCCAGCCCATAGAGAATCTATCTACTGCGGCTGGCACCGAAAACTCCTCGTGCAAGGATGCTACTATGTAGTCCTTGCTCCCCTCCGGTATGTTCTTCCAATGATCCAGGACATTGTGCCGAAAAACTTGTTGGCACAACTCCCTCATGCGAGCCATCACCCTCCTCCTCTCATCATTCATGATGATGGCTCCTGACCTACTATCAACTAGGTATCCATAACCCCTAGGAGTCTGCCTAAGATGGGTCCTCTCCCATCTCCATCCACGCTCCTGGGCATATCCAGGAGACCCCTGTATATCCGTGTACCGATGGGGGTAACCTCTCTCGGAGTGGCACTCAAAGGGGTGCCACCAAAGGGGGTGCCACCTACTGACGGCTGCGCAAAAGCCGGAGTAACTGGAGTAGATGTCCCTACAGGTGTGACAAATCTTGGAGGTGATGCAGCTCCAGCTGAACGACGAGAGGAAGACACCACATCCGTGTCTCCACAGCAGCATCCCCCTCATCCCGATGCAGTCCCTCCCTCTGGCCCAAGTCGTGAGCGTCGAGATCGTCTGCTCAAAGCTGAAGCATCTGATCGCGCTGAAGTAGATCTAGCAGAGCGCCCTGACGAAGAACGAGATAGCTCCTGGTCTGCCATCTCTCTGAATCTCGTAAGCTGGTCTGAAGACATGCGTGCCATCATGTCCTGAAACTCCTCATCGCTCATCCCTCGACTCATCTTGAAAATGTCACCTGCAGAGATAAAAAATGGTGTTATAATAATCAATTTAAACTATACAAAGCACAATAATATAAATCATTTTTGAAAAATCCCTCTTAAAATGCATATCTTATGTACTTATATGGAAGATCTAAACAACGAATTGAGTAATACAATTCTCCAAGAATGAAGTATTCTATGGTCCCATGTTAATCTCCTGACACAACTTTGCATACACTGGAAGGTCAATAGACATGTCACCACAAAAGAATGAGTTTGCCTCGTTCTCAAAAAATTCTTGGACTACTGTATTTCCATCATTGTTAGCCGGTGCGGGCTCCAAGCTTGCGGTGGCCTCCACCCCTTGTAATATCGACCCCTCTATTTGCATATTTTCTTCATCTATGCCTGGAACATCGCTTTGATCATATACTCTCGCACTTCGAGGAGTTGAAGGTATAACATACCACCATCGAGGTTGTTGGGGGTTTGGATAGAAGATTACCTGTTCACAAACACGTACAAAGTGAGTTCAAACCATTGTGACATAAACCATGTCGTATTACAATTAGCAAGCAAATGACTCTATGCACCTGTTCACAATGGACCGGCAACATAAAGGTGTCGCGCAAATCCGTCCATTTTTTTTCAGAATCTATCTCGAGAAATACAGATGGACCTCGTCGAACTATTGCTCCAGCTCCTCCAAGTACCACTTTAAACCACTACACATCGAATAGTATTATGGAGAAGCTATAGTAATCCACCGTAATAATACTTTGCAAGTTCCCAAAATACTCCATCTCATCCACAACCGTGTTCGAATCTGTTGCTCGTCGCCGGCTCTCTTACTCAAACCTTGCCATGACACCACAGTCCATTGTGGAGCGCATTTTGTCAATACGCTCCATGCAAAAATGCCGTCTGCGCGACCACGCTGCACTATATATTTTGTACTGTACTTTGAAACACTCAAATTAGATGTCGCATATAAAATTTAGATACGACACATTCTAAACCCCTCATCACCTTTGGACTACATCACCTCGAGAACTCCCACTCCTCCATTGAGACCTCTGTCCCTTCGCTGGATGCTGCGGTCAAGGCTCCATGCAACCATCGTGTTGACATAAACCACGGCATCTCCTCCATGCCTTCGGGATATTGAATCGGTCGATGACGCGTACTGCGTCGGAATTCAGCTCGCGCTTCCTCTCGATCTTGCCTTGCAATCTGGTACTTGGCGAGCCACGTCTCCATGGAGGCATGGTGCAACATACAAAAGCGATTCACCTTCTCTTTCATTGAGGCATCCATTATTTTTTCTACTCCATTTCCAACCACCACATCTCCAGTCACTCTATCATCATCCTTCAGCGTCCATAGCATTTCATTGTCTGGTTCCACCGTTGGTAGCCATTGTGAGATATGCACTAACGCCTCTGACACCAACCAACCTTCCACCATGCTACCTTCTGGACGAGCTCGTTGTCGCACAAAGCCTTTTAGGGTTTTCATGAAGCGCTCCAGGAAGAACATCCATCGCGTATAGACAGATCCAGCAATCTCCACTTCGTCCACAAGATGCACAAGAAGGTGAACTTGTATTGTGAGTATGCTAGTGGGCAGGTATTTCTCAAAGAGACAGACCGTCTCCACTACTCCCCGCCTTGCGGATTCAATAGAGGACGTCTTAATCTCTTTCTGTGAGATCCATTGCACCAAAGTCGACAACTTGTAAATGGCCCCGCGAATTTCTGAAGTAAGGCATCCTGCGATCGTGATCGGTAGGACAAACTACCACAAATGAAAAAAAAAAGAATTATGAATAATGGACACTTTTCAAATTGCAAAATTCCCACGCTAATTACAATCCATTCTATTCACAAACCTGACATATCTTATGCAAATCATGGGATTTTAGCCCCGACAATTGATCATCTTTAGAAAATGTAGACCTGAGAGAACGCATCATACCCATCGGAGTGCGAATAGACTTGATTACTTGCTTCACAATGCGCTCTTCTTTGGTAGACAAAACCCAAGGAGGGCGAGGAAGCTGTACTCTCCCTTCAGCACTCCACTGCGGCCAAAACGCCTCCATCTTACCTACCTCCTTCAAATCCATTCGTGACCCTATAGTGTCTCTCTTTCCTGTGATGTGGTCCCATAGCAAGCTGCCCACATTCTTGAAAATATGCATGGGATCCAACAAGTGGTTGACCTGTAAGTGGGTCCAATATGGCAACTCGTAGAAAACTGAGAACTGTCGCATTCCATTTGGATGTGATTTCGGGTTTACAATTTTCAGCTCGTACCAGCTTGGAGCGTTCATACGTGCTGGAGGTCGTCCAAGAAAACCTTCCCAGAGTTCATGATCCTCCAGCAAGAAAGCGGCGTGTCCTTGATATACCATCTTCTTCATGGTTCGTGACCTTCGGGAGTCTAACTGTGGCCCACACAATGGACATGCATGATAACCTGAGGTAACCAGACCTATAAGGCGAGCCATGACCTAGTGAATACTTGATTGAATGAAATAAAATATAGATATTACCAGCGAGAATGGAGGTCTGGTCACTTGAGCACTCTCCCAATCCCGGAAAGTCATGCATCATCCACATGAGAATGGCTCGAATATTGGTTGACCGCCGACCATCGCGCCTGCTCATATCTTGCATAGTGACCCCCTCCTCCCACAAAATCTTAAGCTCATCGACTAATGGATGAAGATACACGTCCATATTTTTTACTTTGTAGCGGCCCGGGACGAGCAAGCTAAGGATGAGATGAACTTTCTTCGTAGAAAGCCATGGAGGGATGTTGTAGTTGACAAGCACTGTAGGCCACACACTGTAAGAAGTCGAGCGCAGACCGAATGGGTTCACACCATCCATGGCAAGATCGAGTCGAAGATTCCTTGGCTCTCGTGCAAAGCCTGGGAAGGTAGAGTCAATGTGGCTCCATGCGCGCGAATCCGCTGATATTCGTTGAACTCCATCCGTGGACCTATTCTGCACATGCCACGTTGTCAAGCTTGCCATGCCAGATGTGCGAAACATGTGGTTTATGCGGGGGATGAGCGGAAAGTGTCTAAGAACTTTTTGAGAGATGGTTTGCCCTTGCAAGTCCTGTTGATACCTGTGAGCACCACACTTTGGACATGTCTCCATAGTCTCGTATTCATCTCGAAACAGTATGCAGTCTTTGATACATGCATGGATGTTATTGTAGTCCATGCCAAGCTTCCATAAAACATGTCGTGCATCATCACGAGACTCAGGTATGGTATTTGCAGGTGGTAATATATGATATTTCAATAACCTGAAAAAAAGCATAAAACACCTTGAAAAAGCACAAATGTTTACAATAATACTGTAAAAAAAAAAATCAATGAAGCCTATGTGCAAGGTACCTGAATAACTTAGTCACACTCGTATCACTCCAACCGTATTTTACTTGCACACTTAAGAGTGCAAGCAATGTCTTCAACCGAGATACTCGGCACCCATCATATAATGGTATGGATGCTTCCTCTCTAAGCGGGTCAAATGTCTCAACATCCATGGGAATCAATGCATCGATCATTGCCTCCATCTCAGGCTCCAAGATTGTAGGTAGGTCGGGAAGGTTGTCTGTCTCCTCTGGCATTGACGGTATAGATGGGCCTTGCGAGTGGTGGATTGGCTCCTGCAATCCATCCATTGCACGTCCACGAACTCTTCTAATTGGCCGCAAAGGGTGCACTCCCCCTTGGGTCGAGACATCACCCCCCCGGATAGAAAATTTGCCAATAAGACCCAATCTTATTGTGTATGGTTTTAAATTAGCTTGCGAATACAATGCATGATTAATATTAACTTCAAATTACCGTTTGCTGAAAATCCGCAATCGCCTGATCAATGATCTCAGATTGAAACTCTCCAAATCGTCGTACGTGTTCTATAGACAATCGGCATTTTCGTCTAATTGTCAACTTGCATTGAGAGCAAGGACATGGGACACACTGATTAAGATACGTCTCGCGGTCTTGAACAATAAGACCTTCTTCGCTTTCCATCTTATCTACATTACAGCAAACGAGACTTAAATGGATAGCTTTATGGAGATGTACGTCAAGTTGCAAGTTGACCATAAATCTTGCATTGTACATAGTAGTTGAGAGATTTTTCGATGTTATATCTCGGCCTTGTATCATGCTCAAGGATTTGTTTGTCCCAGTAGATAATTATTCGTTATTGTAAAAAACTGCACTAGAGGGCTTTGAGTATAAGTAATCCATTTATGAGCATCATTGAGGATCTCTTAGTCTAATAATAAATCAGTCTCAACAAAAAGCATCTTAGAAATGTGGTTTTTTTATCCTAGGATCGCGTATTAAAATTAATGCCATCTATGAAATTTATCAACTATAGTAATAAAATTTATTTCAATCAATTCTACTCATAGTCATAAGACCTGAGAGAAAATATCCTATACTCAATTTAAGGGATTCTTCTTCTATAGCAATACTTTTGGGTTCATTTTGATGAAGTACCGTAATGACCATTAGCTAGGGTATCATTTTCTTTTAGTCCTTCCGTTGACTAGTTGGCATGATTTCTAATTTGTTATGCCTATAAAGTTAATACAAAAACAATGAATTATGCATATCACAATTAGATTCCCTACTTGGACATTACGAAGGACATAACCAATTTTAAGCCATCTTAAAGAGTCACCAATGTACATGGCCCATGGCAAAGCACATTGCATACCATTATCGATAAGTCTATTATCTTAAATTTCCTTCCCCTCCCTCTCCCTCTCCCTCTCTTTCTCTCTTTCTCTCTCATTTCCTCTCCTAAACAAGTAAAAAAGAAAGTGATTCAAACATTAAACAAGCAAGAGGGAGAGAGAGAGAGAGAGAATGCACTCCCTCTCCCTCCCTCTCCCTCTCTTTCTCTTTCTCTCCCTCTCTCATTTCCTTCCCCTCCCTCTCCCTCTCCCTCTCTTTCTCTCCCTCTCTATCTCTCTTTCTCTCTCATTTCCTAAACAAGCAAAAAATAAAGTGATTTAAACATTAAACAAGCAAAAGGGAGAGGGAGAGAGACAATGCACTCTCCCTCTCTTTCTCTTTCTCTCCCTCTCTCATTTCCTTCCCCTCCCTCTCCCTCTCCCTCTCTTTCTCTCCCTCTCTTTCTCTCTCATTTCCTCTCCTAAACAAGCAAAAAATAAAGTGATTTAAACATTAAACAAGCAAAAGGGAGAGGGAGAGAGAGAATGCACTCTCCCTCCCTCTCCCTCTCTTTCTCTTTCTCTCCCTCTCTCATTTCCTCCCCCTCCCTCTCCCTCTCTCTCTCTTTCTCTTTCTCTTTCTCTTTCTCTTTCTCTCTTTCTCTCTTACTCTCTCGTTTCCTCTCCTAAACAAGCAAAAAAGAAAGTGATTTAAACATTAAACAAGCAAAAGGGAGAGGGAGAGAGAGAATGCACTCTCCCTCTCCCTCTCTCATTTCCTCCCCCTCCCTCTCCCTCTCCCTCTCCCTCTCTTTCTCTTTCTCTCCCTCTCTCTCCCTCTCCCTCTCTTTCTCTTTCATTTCCTCTCCTAAACAAGCAAAAGAGAGTGATTTAAACCTTAAACAAGCAAAAGAAAGAGAGAGGGAGACTTACCGATGAGATATGGAGAGCGTGGGGTGGCTCCTCTTTGCGATGAAGGCTCCTCCTCTCCTTCGCGAACAACGGCGGCAGCAGCTCTTCTTCCTCTCCTTCTCTCACAACGGTCGCTCTCTCCCTCGCTCTCGCTCTCAAAACTCACAATGGAGCAAACGCGAAATGAAAACTGCGCTTGGTTTCGGTCGCTTTTTTTCCCTATGGAGCGTCGCGACACCAATAGCGACGCCGCCGCTAATCGGCGTCGCTACTAGCTTAAATCCTTGTAGTGCCCATGGACCATTTTCAGCTCGTACCAGCTTTGGGCATTCATACGTGTTGGAGGTCGTCCAAGAAAACCTTCCCTGAATTCATGACCCTCTGGCAAGAAAGCGGTGTATCCTTGATATACCATCTTCTTCATGGTTCGTGACCTTTGGGAGTCTAACTGTGGCCCGCACAATGGACATCCATGATAACCTTAGGTAACCAGACCTATCCCAACACCTCTACCGGTGAATACAAACTTGAATGAGCTATGATAGATATTACCAATGAGAACGGAAGCCTATTTACTTGAGCACTCTTCGAATCCCAAAAATTCATGCATCGTCCACATGAGAATGACTCGAATATTGGCGGACCGTCGACCATCGTGCTTGCTCATATCTTGCTCGGTGACCCCCTCCTCCCACAAAATCTTAAGCTCATCGACTAATGGACAAAGATACACGTCCATATTTTTTACTTTGTAGCAGCTGAGCATGAGTAAGAGGAGGATGAGATGTCCTTTCTTCGTAGAAAGCCATGGAGGGATATTGTAGTTGACAAGGACTATAGGCCACACACTGTAAGAAGTTGAGCGCAGACCGAATGGGTTCACACCATCCATTGCAAGACCGAGCCGAAGATTCCTTGGCTCTCGAGAAAATCCTGGGAAGGTAGAGTTAATGTGGCTCCATGCGCGTGAATCTTCTGATATTCATTGAACTCCATCTATGGACCTATTCTGTGCATGCCACGTTGTCAAGCTTGCCATGCCGGACGTACGAAACATGTGGTTTATGCAGGGGATAACCAAAAAGTGTCTAAGAACTTTTTGAGGGATGGTTTGTCCTTACAAGTCCTGTCAATACCTGTGAGAACCACACTTTGGACATGTCTTCATAGTCTCGTATTCTCCTCGAAACACTATGCAATCGTTGATACATGCATGGATACTGTTGTAGTCCATGCCAAGCTTTCGTAAAACATGTTATGCATCATCATGAGACTCAGGCATGGCATTTGCAAGTGGTAATATATGATACTTCAGTAACCTGAAAAAAATCATAAAACACCTTGAAAAAGCACAAATGTTTTGAAATGATAGTACCGAAAAGAAATCAATGAAGCGTACGTATAAGGTACCTGATCAACTCGGTCACACTCGCATCGCTTCACCCGTATTTTGCTTGGACACTTAGGAGTGCAAGCAGTGTCTTCAGGCAAGATACTCGGAACCCATCATATAATGGTATAGAGTCTTCCTCTCTAAGCAGATCAGAAGTCTCGATATCCATGGGAATCAATGCATCGATCATTGCCTCCATCTCAGGCTCCAAGATTGTAGGTAAGTCTCGAAGGCTATCTGTCTCCTCTGGTATTGACAGTATAGATTGGGTAGTACCTTCCAGGTGGTGGATTGGCTCAGGTACTCCATCCATCACACGCCCACGAACTCTTCTAATTGGCCGCAAAATGTGCACTCCTCCTTGGGACGAGACGTCACCTCCCTGGATAGAAAATTTTCCAGCCACATCCAATCTTTTTGTATATGGTATTCAATTAGCTTGCGAGTACAATGCATGATTGATATTAACTTTTCTTATCGTGTGCTGAAAATCCAAGATCGCCTGATCAATGATCTCAGATTGAAACTCGCCGAAGCATCGTACGTGTTCTATAGACAATAGACGTTTTCGTCAAATGCTAGCTTACATTGAGAGCAAGGACATGGGACACGTTGATTAAGATACGCCTCACGATCTTGAACATCAAGACCTTCATCGTTTTCATTTTGTTTACGTTACGACAAACAATTTGTTTTTGTTATCATTCTTTTTTTCTTTCTTAAATTTTTTGAGAATGAATTTTCTCTCTTGTAACTTAGCAAAAATTAACGTATGTAAAGTCTCCATCCACCCACCCACAAATTAACGTATGTTGGCCATCTCGTGGCATTGCATCGGACCTCGCCACCACTCTCTCTTTGTTTTTTATCCATTCATTATCTCCTCTCCTTCCATCTCTCTCTCTTTTTCTCTTTCTTTATTAATATGTTGTATGTTTATTCTCTCTCTCTGGTTCATTCTTCTTTTCTCTCTTCCTTCCCCTCTCTTATTTTCTTTAACAAAACATATATATCTCTCCACTACTACAAGAACAACAACAACAACTACTACTACTACTATTACTACAACAACAACAAATAAGAAAAGGAAAAAAAAACTACTATTACTACTACTACTACAACAATAACAACAAATAAACAAGAAAACAAAAAACAATTACTACAACAACAACAACAACAACAAAAAACAAGAAAACCACTACTATTACTACAACCACGACTACGACGACTACAACTACAACCACGACTACGACTACAACTACGACCACGACCACGACTATGACCACGACCATGACCATGACCACAACTACAACTACGACCATGACCACGACCACAACTACAACTACGACCATGACCATGGCCACGACTATGACCACGACTATGACCATGACCACAACTACGACTACGACCATAACCACGACCACGACCACGACCATGACCATCACTACCACTACCACTATATATTTCCTCTCCCTCCCTCTCCCTCTCTTTCTCTCTTTTCCTATTATGTTTAATGTTTTTTCTCTCTCCTTTTCCTCTCTCATTTCCTTTTCTCTCTTCCTTTCCCTCTCTCATTTCCTCTCCCTCTCCCTCTTTCATTTCCTCTTCCTCCCTCACCCTCTCTTTCTCTCTTTCCCTATTATGTTTAATGTTTTTTCTCTCTCCTCTCCCTCTCTCATTTCCTTTTCTCTCTTCCTCTCCCTGTCTCATTTCCTCTCTCTCCCTCTCCCTCTCCCTCTCTTTCTCTCTTTCCCTATTAAGTTTAATGTTTTTTCCTTCCTCTCCCTCCCTCACCCTCTCCCTCTCTTTCTCTCTTTCTCTCCTCCTCTTCCTCTCTCTTTCCCTATCATGTTTAATGGTTCCCTCTCTTTCCTCTCCTCCCTGACCCTCTTCCTCTCCCTCCCTCTCCCTCTCTTTCTCTCTTTCCCTATTATGTTTAATGTTTTTTTCTCTTTCCTCTCCCTCTCTCATTTCCTTTTCTCTCTTCCTCTCCCTCTCTCATTTCTTCTCCCTCACTCTCCCTCTCTTTCTCCCTTTCCCTATTATGTTTAATGTTTTTTCTCTCTTCCTCTCCCTCTCTCTCTCATTTCCTCTCCCTCTTCCTCTCCCTCTCTCATTTCCTCTCCCTTCCTCTCCCTCTCCCTCTCCCTCTCTTTCTCTCTCATTTACTCTCCCTCTCTCAATACACATGAATTTTAACAAAAACAAGTAAAAGAGAAAGAGAAAACACAAAAACAAAGGAAGAAGGAACAATGCACTCAATGTAAAGGCTTGAAGAAGGATTTGGCGGCTCCTCTTCGCCCTCCATATACTTCCTCCTCTTCTTTGCGAATGGTGGCAGCGGTGATGAGAAGCTTTCATTCTCCCTCTTTCTCTCTTTCTCTCCATCTCCCTCTCAAATGCAAGATGTTTGCTCTCCCTTTCGCTCTCTCTTTCATGTATGCGTGCAAAATAATGCGCTCGGGTTTCGGCTCGCATTTTTTTTCGTCTAAGTACCGTTGCTATTTGTGTCGCTATATGCGACGCTAATAGCGACGCTGCTATTTTGCGTCGAAAACCACCGTCACTATATCTCCATATCCTTGTAGTGAGTTTTGAGAAGCTTTGAGCAAGAATCCATAGATGTCCTTGACTGCACCTAATAGGGTTTTAGAAACTCAAGAAAATGCAAAAGAGAATGAAAGAGACCCTGAATCTTGTTGGAAACTACCGTGAGATGATAGAGTAGGCCATTGAGGATGAGTGTGAGCTACTAGAGATATTGGTTTACCTAGATGTGATCAACACAAAATACACAAAAAATTACAGTGCTTAGCCCTAGGAGCAACTATGGAGTTTAATCACTCATTCCCTTGCTTGGAATGATGCTTGGGATGGTCAAAAAACTTTAACAATGTCAATTTGATATTTGGGAAAAGATGGAAGGAAGAATGGGCCAATCTCCTCCATGGAAGCTTGAGAGGAGCTTAAAAAGAAAGAGATAGAAAGATTATCCTTGAAAAGTAATAGTGACTGTATTCTCCACACTGACTCTTGTTACCACTATTTTAAGATAAATACCTTTAAAAATAGCTTGAAATGACCAAGGAGCTGCTAATTTTAGCCTTCCTTCCACCAAACTTGGTCCAAGACTCTATTAATGCTCCATGCACACTGTCCTTTTGGTCTATAGACATCTGGTCACTTCGTTGCTACTTCTTGTCTATGTTTATACCTGTGTACCCAAAAGTTTCTTTGATTTTTATGACTTAAAAGGGAGAACTAAATGAAATATGACTAACTGGATCAAGAACTTGAGAAGCTCTAATACCAATTATCAAGGAGAGGACTGGAGAGAAAAGTCTTCAAAAGAGAGAGAAGAATAGATACAAAAGAGAGTGATGAGGAGAGAAAAAGACTAGAAAAGGAGAGACAAAGATAGAAAGAGATAGAAGACAACCATGAAAGTAGAGAGAGAGAAAAGATGAATGAGACTTGTATTATGATAATGATGATCTTTAAAAAATCAAGTTTCTTACACCTTTTATACTAACCAATATAGTTGGTATTTTATTCCCATTATTTTATTTTTTCTCTCCTACAGCAGTAAATCTACGGTGAACTCATATCAAAAGCCACAAGGATTGATCAATAGATTGCTTGTTTTAGCACAAGATGATAAGATGCTTGATTTATTTTTAGGGACGTGTGCATATATAGTTGTTCCACTAAGAAGGAATATCTAAATAACATAACAAATATATATATATATATATATATATCCCATGGTAAATAAATAATATATTTAAATTTTATATCACCAACATGAACAACAATCGAGTGCACTATTCATAAAGAAATACATTATATTGCTATGGAGAAGGATGACCTTCAAGTAGCATTTATTAAGATGCAATCTCAAGGTGTCCTTGAATTGCTAGATGAGGATCAAGAAGTAGGTGCAAAGGTCATAGCAAACATTGAGAAGGTCATGCTTACATCTAAGGATCCCATGCCTCCTTTATCTAATGAACCACGAGAACTTGTAAAGTGTGATGATATTGAAATTGTTGAAGTAATTTAAGAGAATAAAGGAAAAAATGATTATAATAATAATAGTGATTATGAAAAATATGCCAAAGAGCAAGAGAAATATCTTGAAGATGAACATTAAACATTACAAAGTTATTCATGGTAATGTAAATGACTTAGATAAATTGGTAGATCTACATTACTTCACCCTTGCTATTGTAGATAAGAAGTCTTACAAAGATAGTTTAAAAAATCAAGAAAATAAAATAAAAACTCCATTGTTTAGATTTGTTATCTTTCACAATACACATAACGCTGGTAGTGTGACACTTGCTTTCAAAAATGAATTATAAAGAGCAGAATCTTTCATTTGATATAGTTTCTTTACTCTCTATTCAAAATAGTTTATAGTCTTGTATATTTTGACATTTTTTACATGCTAAAGCTAAGTATCTTTTTATGTAGGGAGAGAAGACCAATATTGACCGTGCACCTCAATTTTGATTGAAGGATTGTTTTGGGATTATCTATGTAGGATGATGGGATGAAGTAGAGAAGAAAAGAGTCGAAACACATGCAACTTAAACAAATACAGAGAACATCTTAAAGCATCGAGTCATTACAAGAAAACTAAAGCATGTGGATGGTAGTAAGTCTATGGTGAACTCATATCAAAAGCCACAAAGATTGATGAATAGATTGCTTGACTTATTTTTTCCACAAGGTGATTGGATGCTTGATTTATTTTCAAGGACAAGTGCATATATAGTTGTTCTACTAAGAAGGAATATTAAACAACATAACAAATATATATTTCATGGTAAATAAATAATATATTTAAATTTTATATCATAAATATTAACGACAATCACGTGTGCTATTCATTAAAGGAAGACATTATATTGTCATAGAGAAGGATGGCCTTCAAGTGACATTTACTAAGATGCGATTTCAAGGTGTGCTTGAATTGCTAGATGAGGATCAAAGAGTGGGTGAAAAGGTCATAGCAAATTTTGAGAAAGGTCATGCTTACATCTAAGAAGCCCATGCCCTCTCTATCTAACAAACCATGTAAACTTGTAAAGTGTGATGATATTGAATTTATTAAAGTAATTGAAAAGAGTAAAGAAGATGATGGTGATAATAATAATAGTGATGATGGAAAAAAGGCTAAAGAGCAAGTGCAATAGCTTGAAGATAAACAAGCATTAGATTTATAAGACAAGCTATTTATGTATTAGATCACTATAGGTATTGTAGATGAAAACAAATTTCACTTTTCTTGAAGTGAGATCTCTCAATCTATCATACTATTTTGTATATAGATCTCACTCAAGCATTCACCAAAATGTACTAGCTCACACTAGTATACTCAATAGTTTATGTTTGGAGATTATAGTTTCTACATATATTTTTAAATATAGAATGTTATGAAAAATAAAAATATATCTTTAATTGTGTAGCATACTAACTAGTACTTATAGATTTATTAACTCATACTTGGATTTAAAAAGTTTTGTTTTTATATTTTATTATATAAGATTCTTGTATAGATATTGACTTTTACTTGATAATCTAAAGTTTAACCTATTCAAAAACAAGTTGATGGTATATTTTTGAAATGATAGAATGTTAATTGTCTTTTTTATTGATCAAAGATATGAATTGATTGATAATTGTATGCTTTAGTAAATAACTATAAAAAGATCTTTCTTGTCAATTAAGCATCGAAGTTTTTTCACTAAATTTTTTTACGTCTCGTGATAATTATCATATACCATGTCTAATCAATCAAAAATACATTTATGCTATGTAAATTTTATGAGGTTAAGATGCTAGCTTTTCTATTTACAAATTCCTTTAAAATGATCTAATTTTTTTAAAAAAATCATTTTACCATAGTAGTTTTTATCTAAAAATGCACAAAATTTTTAGAAAGCTATATGTTCTTTTATTAAGTTTTTTGAGAGAATCCAAGGGAGTCTCCTTAGGGGACACATGCAACTTACCGAGAAGGTTTGCAACTATATTCAAAATAAACATGGTTGTAAAGTTCTATCTTTTGGCAAAGAAATGGAGATTGTGGCTATTTATGTAGCTTTGGAGAATATTCAATGTTTCTTTACATACACCAAGAGACACGATATCAATGAATTTCCTTTCAAGGGATTCTTCTTAACAAAAGATACGCTTGAACAGTTTTTAATGAGAATGTCTTTAATTTAAGAAAGTTTAATTTTTGAGGGACATCAATGATGGCATTTTTGAAAAAGGAGTTGAATTTGAGGTCTTACTATTACCTAAAGGAACTTTTAACAGCTCTTGAATATTCTTTATGAAAAATGCAATGCTTTGATGTGTACTAATGTCATTCATAGAGAAATGTCTATTGGAAAAAACTCTCAACTATTTGACACGTTTGAAGTTAGGAATGGGTACATATTTCAAATCAAGAAAGTATATGGTGCATGAATGAACACTATGTGGTTTCCCTTTAATAGTTGCACATCGAAACATTGAACAATGTCATTACCTTTAAATAATAGTTGCACATCGAAACATTGAACAATGTGATCACCTTTAAATAATACATGTGGAAGCTATTATCAAATTGGCAAAGTCCTAGCTCTTAGGGCTTCCTACAAGCTGATATTCATATACGCCTAATTTTTTTAAAATCAAATCCTAAAGAGAGAGAGAGAGAGAGAGAGAGAGAGAGATGCTATAGTCGGGGTCGCCATTGCGCTTTAAGTTTTGGTAGCTCTCTACGCTAGTATGAGCGAACTTTATTCGCCCACCACAGAGGCCAAAATATGCTTGGGGAGATCATTTTTATCCTTAACGATTGCTCATAATGCTGAATCGTTCAGTATTCGACGATATCGGATGGAAACTCGAGAAGATGGGGCTGCCAGGATGGACTGCAGTAATAGGGAGACCAGCTATGGCTAGCTGGTGGAACTGTGATAGGGAACGTCGCATCGAATACCACTTCACTGTAACGAGTATAAGCCTAAAACCATGCCCGACGCAGCTCCTTGGTTTAGAGAGAGTGGCATTGAACCGTAACTCGCATTTGACCACGCTGTTTAACAGATGCGATTGATAACGATCGCAGTTACGAAACTCCCTTGTCTGCTGATGGGTAACTGTGTACTGAACAACAAATAAAGGTGGCAGCTGTATACGATACACACTATCGCGCAACTGATAAAAATCTAAGAAGATTGGCGCCCCATCAGGTCAGTTTGTGTGTTTATAAATGAGCCAAGGCAGGGCGATAAGCAATTATAAGGAGAGAAGTGGAGGTGGAGTGATGAGAGTGCGAGGGGTGGTGGTGCTGCTGGCTCTAGTTCTTCTTCTTGCTCATTTGCTTATTATATAAGCAGGAGAATGGAGGTAGGGTACTGATACGATCAGCGGCTAGTGTATAATTAGTGAACGTGCGGGATGGATTCGTGTGTGCAGTTAAGCTTCTCTCTTTCTCTTTCCTCTTCTTCTTCGTTGTCTTCTAGTAGTTCATGGTTTTCGTGCCCCCTACGCAGTCGGCTGGTGAAAGGCTATCAGGATAAGAACAAGTGCACTGTTGATTGTAAGAGTAAAGCTATCCTGTGCTGTAGTACTGCTGCGGGACAAGAAGATGCGTCGCATCAACTTATCGCCCGTCGCCACGTGCTGTCCCTAGCAGCCTCCACGTCGACAGGGCTGCTGATGTGGACCAGTGCCGCCGCGTTGGCGGCGCCCGTCCAGCCGCCCGACCTCAAGCAATGCACCACCCCGATAGACCCGGGCAACGGCGCTGCCCGAGTCGAGTGCTGCCTGCCCGTCTCCGCCACCATCTCGGCCTATAAGGTGCCCGCCCAGCTGCCCGTGCGCATCCGGCAGCCCGCCCACAGAGCCAGCCCCGAGTACATCGCCAAGTACAACAAGGCGTACCAGCTCCTGAAGGCCCTGCCCGCCTCTGACCCCCGCAACTTCACCCACCAAGTCAACGTCCACTGCGCCTTCTGTGACTCCGCCTACGACGAGAAGGGCACCAAAATCGAGTATCAAGTCCACAATTCCTGGCTCTTTCTACCTTGGCATCGATGGTACGCACTGCTCGCATTTCTATCCCATTCGCTGGTTTGCATATACAGATCGAGCATTCAACGTGTTTTACTAGCTTTACATAATTATAACCTGATACACCGTCTATGCATGAACATTCGAGGACCGAAATCGAGGTACTGCAGGTTTCATAACGAGGATTAGAATTGCTCGAAAAGAGAACATGGCGTTGGCTCAAGGGACGCGCATACAACCAATTGCACAGCTTCAGTTTTGCATGCATTCATCCAGAAACAACCACGCAGTCAATCACACAACTCCAATCCAGCATCATTCATCAACATCAAGTTTACATGTTCCAATGTTTCATTCATCTACATAACATCCACATTGAAAGCTTCATGTCGTTCAAATGGGCATTCGACGGTTTCAAGTTGTGTGCAACCGACCGATGCGTTTTTGGAACTAGTGCGTATTGGTGGTCAACGCATAGTGAGTCCTTTGCTTACAGTAGATTCCCAGTCACATTTGTAGTTACAAAGGTACTCCTTGAGAGTATGGGGACCAATTGCTTGGAATTAGGTAGTATTCTAGAGATTAGCTTTGGGCGTGTCTTCGTGCACCTACTTCCTTCATAGCATGCTTCTTAGCCTACTTCAAAAGCTAGTCAATGATGTGCTCTGTTTTATGACAGGGTTGCTTCTTACTAAAGTAAATGGTTTAAGGTAGTTAGGCAAAGCATAAGAAGGAGGCTAGCCAAGCACAAGGATCATAATTGATATAACGATCGATCAGAGCCTTTGACAATAATGTTATCTATATCTCCAGTGCCTTGGACAACAATGTTATATATGTAAGGGATCTCTAATGCCTTGGACAATAATTTGATATATGTAAGGTATCTCTACTGTCTTGGACAATAATGTTAGATATATACATAAGGGATCTCTAATGCCTTGGACAATAATGTTATATACGTAAGGTCTCTATACTGCCTTTGACAATAATGTTAGATATATACATATTAAGGTATCTCTACTTCCACGAGCGAATACTGGGGAGTGTGCTGAAGGACCCAAGCTTCGCGCTGCCGTTCTGGAACTGGGACGCAGCGACGGGGAACACGATGCCGCCCATGTACATGGATGCAAGGTCGCAGCTCTACGACAAGAACCGAAATCCGGCACACGCGCCGCCCAAGGTGGTGGACCTCAATTACAATCTGGTGGAGAGCGGCGCCAGCGCCGCGGCGCAGCAAACGGCCAACAATAGCACCATGTACCGCCAGCTTGTCAGCGCCGCCAAGACGCCCGCCCTCTTCTTCGGGGAGGCCTACAGACATGGTGGGCCCGCCAGCCCTGGCCCCGGCTCCCTCGAGAACGTCCCGCACGGCACCGTCCACACCTGGACTGGCAACCCCGCCAATCCCAACGATGAGGACATGGGTTCTCTCTACTCCGCCTCACGTGACCCCCTCTTCTACGCCCACCATGCCAACCTCGACCGCCTCTGGGACACCTGGAAGTCCCTGGGTGGTCGCCGCCGCGACCTCTCCGACCTCGACTGGCTAGATGCCACCTTCCTCTTCTACGACGAGAATGCCCGCCTCGTCCGCGTCGCCGTCCGGGACGCCCTCGAGACCACCAAGCTCGGGTACCGCTACGAGGACGTGCCTAATTCCTGGCTCAAGGCCAAGCCCGCGTCTTCGCTCAAGGCCAAGGTCAACGCCAAAGCAGCCACCACCGCCGCCACCGCCACCGCCACCGCTGCAGTCGTCCCAGGTGCTGCTCCAGCTAGGCATGGCTGCCGCTATGGTCGCTTTTGACGTGTTTTTTCCATGTCGTGGGGAAAGGGGCAGCATCTTGCCTTAGTGTTTAAGACAATGAGCTTCTGCGACGGAAGGATTGTATACCTAGGTAGATAAGGTTGAGGGTAAGAGGCCGCTGGCCACGGCCTGCGTAAGAGGCCCGAAGCCAGCCGAACCCTTGCCCCCAACCATACCTTGTTAGGTGTACAACCCCTCCCTCACAAAAGCTCAGTATGTTGTCTTAATATGAAATATGAGAATGTAATCCCTCCCTTCCAGAAGCTCAGGATGTTAGTGTGATTTATAATGTGATCAGAATTATAGTCGGTTAGTATAGAAGCTCACAATGTTTTGTAATTTACAATGTGAGAAATTATAATAGAAATTTGTTTAAATGTCATTGTGTAACACTTCTGCAGGATTTAAAGACGAAGATCCAGCTCTGTTGCCTGTCGCCGCTGCTGTACTCACACTCAAAGGAGAAGGTCCAGCTATGGCTGCACCTGGCGCCACAGGAAATGGACAAGCAATCAAGGAGTTCAAGGACCTAGTTTCCAACACCCTCGACTCCGGCCCTATCACCGTGCTCGTCAAGAGACCCAAGAAGGTTAAGGCAGCAGACTTCGAAGAGGAGATCTTAGTGCTGGAAGGGGTGCAGGTTCCGACTGATGAGAAGGTGAAGTTCGACATATATATCAATCTTCCGACCGAGCTCATTACTACCAAGGTCAACACGGACAGCTCGGATATAATCGGGTGCGACGTGTCTGAGTACGCGGGCTCTTTCTACAACGTCCCCCACCTGGGTATGAAAGCGAGCGACCACCATGGCCGGCGCCTGCGCAAGTACAACTTCCGCCTGGGCATCGGCGATGTCCTGCAAGAGCTCGACGCCGAACAAGACGATAGCTTCAGCCTCACCATCATCCCTCGGTCCCGCAACTCCATCCCTATCGCAATCGACCAGATCAAGCTTCAATACGAGTAACAGATCCCCTCTCTGAGCCTCTGATCACACAGTTACATGATCGGGATTCCTCCACGTAGATGTAGGTGCAATCCTCTAAACAACTGATTAGCCATCAAAAGTCGCATTGTCTCGACTCTCCCACACTATGTATATATATATATATACATAAAACAAGCTAGACCAAGCCTAGAGACCTTGGTAAGCTGGCTGCAACCCATCTTTCGGTACGAAGATCATTAAGTGATCAAAATACACTTTCAAAATCTAACTTAAACCGAGGAAGAAGAAACGCTCTTGTAAGTTGTCTCACTCCACCATATATCCTAGTAGTAACCATTTATTATCGTCCTCTCTATCCAAGTCGTTCAAGTTGTGGCATGATTGCCTTCCGGCTTATGTTAAATTCACATTAATGAAATATTTTGTATCTTACAATCAATATCTTTGCTCTATATCTAACTATTCAAATGCATGTTTCAATTGGATAAGTTGATCCTCAACAAGCCTTAAAAGTCTAAGTAGTAGTCATGATTTCATACATGGTTCTCAATCACGGTTATTATGAAACATGCTACACTTTGAACATCGTCACTTCTTTCTATTCATATTATCATTTTGGGGACATATTGCCTCTCAAAACATGCTTGCTTAGTATATCTATACTAAACAAATTTTGGGTTCTCTAAATCAAGAAGTTTCCTATTATAGTACAACTTTAGGAGGTATGATAAAGTTTAGGAAATAATTCCAAATAATGATTATAAGTCAGATTAACATAAGATGGACATTGATGGAAGAAATCTCCTAGACTAAGTTCAGAGGCAATATTACCATGGTATTGCTTGTGCTAGACTAACAAGGAAAACATTGCCCACCTATTTTAGAGATGCCTTGAAGTAAGGCCCGTCTTGAGAGAAAGACTCGAAGGGCATGGAGAATGCATGCCTACATAGTCAAACCACCATGATATAGATGTTGATGCATGACAAGGGAAGATGAATGAAAGATACATGAGGATAATTTGGAGTATGATTAGGCCCTTAATGGTTGTTTAATCATGCACAATTTCTATCAATGTAAATATTTACAACATCATAGGTGGTGCATCATGGATCATGGGACCTTAATCTTGAGATACATTTGGTACACTAGGAATGTTGTGAGGATAGGTCACCTTAGAGGGATTAATATAACTTTTATCATTAAAAACTAGATAAACAATAATAGAATTAAATCTAGCATATTAACGTATGAACCTCACAAGCTTCAACATTTGACTCTCATTTTTACTATGAAGTTGGATTCATAGCTTGATTTGATACAATTAAAGCTAAATCTAGACCAAGAACATAAATATGGAGAAAACATTCCTTTATCATTCAATCACGAGGAACCCTTGCATGTTTTTCTATATCCTACCCAAAAGAATCAAAGTATAGAATTTTCAATGCACAACAAACATAAAACAATAAAGCAAGATTTGTTATGTCAAACCCTAGTGAGTACTTAAAAAAATCTTAGAACAAAAAGACAATGTAACGTGAGGATGCATAAATGATTTGTTTTACTAGATGCACAAGTGTATTTATGAAGTATATGGTAAAGAAAAACAAGAATAATATTTATCGATAAGTAGGATAAGATGTAGAAAGATAGATGCTATGATGTATCCCATCAAAATCCTTTCAAATTGATTCTCATAATCATTTCTTGAGCATGAATTTATTACAAGGGTTCAAGATTTTTAAATTGTTGGTTTTCCCATCATGTTCATGAAGGTAGGAAAATGAGAATTTTAGCTCTATAGTTAAGAACTTTAGCATTGCACAGAAGTAGGGATGTCTTTCAATAGTTACCTCCTATTCTTCTCCATGTTATTGAGTACCTTGTGGCATCATTTACTTTCATAATTAACAACAAACATTTAGGCTTTTATTTAAGATATTTTCACAAAATTTCCAAATGTCCTTTTATATTAGGTAGATACTACTATTTCTTCATTTTGTAGAGCCTTTGCAATCAAAACTTCCCCCAAATTCTCAAAATATGTTGTTATACTATGATATGCACATTTTTTGTATAAAACTATCCTCAATCTATTTACTATTGTAAATATGTTGTCTAGCTAGACATGTCAAAATGTTAAGGTCACTTTATATAGCACATATATTGCAACAAATTTGAACCAACATAGTTTCAAAGACACTTGATCTAGATAAACAATGATGCATACATTATCTCATATTCACCATCCTTGTAATTGTTGAATAATTGGATTGTCAAAATATTGACATAAAAGGCTCTCCAATGTCTTATAACAGCACTAAAATATAGCCAAATATGAAATTTCCCTTGACCTTCAAATATGAATATGTAAATGGTATGCCAAAGAATTAAAAATTCCATGTATTAGATATATGGCATCAAAAGGTTAGATCTAATATGATAACAAGAATCCTAATTAAGCTTGTGTACATATATAAATACATACAAGTGACAAATATATTTAAAATTGAAGTAAATGGTATGCTATAACTAAAATGGCATCCTTTTATATGCTAAAATATTTTAATGAGTATTATTGTTCTATACAATGGTCTATTCTTCTATGTAATATTTCCACCACGCAATAAAAGTTAGTTGGTTAGTTCGAAAGTTAGTTAGTCAAATAATAAGTTAGTAAGATTACTAACTAAAGACTAACTAAGGTAAAAACTAACTAACATTAATAACTAATAATTTTTATTTAATTAAAAATATTTTATTTAGAAAAATTGAGAGTCGTAAATCCGATATTTTTCTCGCATTGACAAGGACCGTAGCCACCCTTCACGTAAGTTACAACGTGAACGAGACTTATGAGCTATATTAACCACTAGTATTAATGTGTATAGTTTGGATGGTCCAAAAAATATTAGATTTTGGGCAAAACTAGCATTTTCTAGATATTTTAGATATTATCCTAAAAAGATATGGAGATTTCTAGAACTGAATGTCATTTAAAAGAAAAGACAAGTGATGTGTTAGTTAGCATGGAGATTTTATAAAAAGAAAAAAATAAAGAGAGAGATTTGTGAAATCGCGTGCGCCGCAATTGCAGTCTACAAGCAGAAAAGAGCACTTCGAACAGAGAAAAGAAGAAGGGGTAAACTAAGAGCTTTCTAAACAAGTGTCTTGCAATTTTACCCTCCTTTTGGAGCCAATGGAACCATCAGATTTATGATCTGAGCATCAGATCACTGATCTTTCCAAGATCCCCCTCCACAAAGAGCTCCACTTCGCAGCCACAAGCCCTCTTCTCTAATTCACTATAAATATGAGGCATGGGAAAGCACAAGGGAGCATAAGGAGACCCCGAGAGGCTGCGAGAGAGAGGTAGAGAGAAGGATACCCCTCCAAGAGATTGTAAGGAAGAGCTTGAAAGAGAGCTTGAGAGAGAGAGAGAGAGAAGAGCTACCCCAAGAGAATGCAAAATTCCCTCTATCTTAATCCTCGACTTAACCATCTTCTCTTACGCTCTCCCACCTTGAATCTATTCCACCTTCTTAATCTCTTGAGTCTACTTATGGACGATGGCCCCTAAGCGAAGAATGTCACGTACGGATGGTAATCCCATAACCAACAACAAAGCTTCAGACAAAGGCATCACTGTCAATCCAACTGCGGTTCTGGTCATAAGTAATGTATTTCCAAATTGATAGATGCTTGTTTTGATTCTCGTATGAGATACGTTGGGCCCATACTATGATGCACGAGTATAGATCATTTCATCTCACATATTTGTAAGATGGAGATTGTGAAGTGCATATATTAAAGAAAGTTAACTACACCTAGTTGCATGTGATAGAGCAATTACAAGGAAGAATTAGTCAAGGGTTATGAAGGATATAGTCATTAAAAGAACAACATTAAAAGATTGTGCATACAAGCGCTAGGTTAAAGCATAGTCAAGGGTTATAAATAGCATAATTGCTTAAAGAATATGACATTGAGAATCATGAATAGAAAATATTAGTTTAAAGTTTAAATACTTTAAAAGTACTTAGCCTAAGAGCCCAAACATTAAGAAGAACTAGATTCTAGCTCAATGCAAGGCATGTTGGAGTCTAATTACTTGAGATCATCTTGCACTTATATTATCAAATATTTACACGTTATGCCTATAACATGTTTTGATATATGAGGATAATTTCCTATTTTCCTCATGACTTGACTAAGAGCTTATACAAGAAATTAATCATAAGGGTTAAAAATAAGATGTCTTGAGATTCGTCGGATAACGATGAAATTTTCCAATCCAAATTCAGGGTTGGGTTATCAATTAAGGTAAGTGACCTATAGAACTTACATCATGAATAGTGTTTGAACCCTTAACATATGCCCTAGCCGAGGGAAGGAAGTGTTAAGAAACATTTTTGCATAGTATATTGCTCTTAGATCCCAAGGGGAAGAGCAAATATATGATGGAAATGTTATATCGTATATTCTTGCATTGTTTGGAAAGAATGCAATTGGTTTTTTGTTGGTTGATCGAACAACATCCTAAATGCTTTTACATTCAATTGGTTGTTAGTTTGTTATTTGGATGATTATTCTAAGTGCTTGTGATTTATGGTAAATTCATGGCAAGGGTCTGTGATGACAAGTTGCCATGGGGATAAAGGAATGTTTTCCTAGAAAATGATATTAGGACTGAATGCCTTGTTTGTGCTTAATTCTTAAAGGACTTAATTAAGGAAGGATATTTTGCACGGGTGGATCACCTCCATGATCACACCGCAGATTAACCTAAAGAGGGCACTGCTTGATTCATGGGCCAAAGGTTGAGTGGTGAAAAGGCCAACCACGAGAATGATATTTCGCTCCTAGACATCTTGTGGGTCAATTGAAGCTCTGGACACCCCTTGCTAGGTCTAGAATGGAGTTGAAGACCTCTGTGGCCCCCAACATTTGGGCATGTTGGGAGATCCTATTCTAGATAAAGGATTGAATTTGTGGTGCCATGAGATTTGGACCAGTTACTTTTGCAAGGCAGAAGAGATACTTCTGTTGGACAGAAGGGATACATAATTTCTCTTGTATGGACGGGAGACAAAGATTAACTTGAAGATAAGTTAAGGAACTTGTTTGTCAATAGGTTGCTTGCTCTGTTTTCGTGTCTGTGCTATAAGTTATGCGAATGAACCATGTTCTCTAAAAGCCTTAATTAATGAAGCTAACTTTAAGTGTCACACATAAATATGGTAGGACCTAATTAGAAAATTAAAGCTATTAAGGGAAGCAGGTGGGTGGAACCCCTGACGGGTCCATCCTACAGCAAGGTGGTTCCAGAGAACTAGGAGGCTTCTCATAAGATTTTACCGACATCCGATGACCCTTAGGAATTGTTAGATTAGAACCCTGATTGATGCTATTTTAGGGGACAGGAATGGGACTATGCCCTACGGACAGAGAGGTTGAGTAGTGCATCCCTCTCGTTTCCCATTCTCTTTGAACCAAGTGCGGTATGGGTCTGCTTCGGCTTGGGTATCTCTGTGTAAAGTAGGATGTCCAAGATCTGACGCTAGAATGCTGTTAGGAGACCTTGGCCACTAGTTCGGTGGGGTCACTCATGAATATATGTATATATAACGTGAGTTTAAAATAAGGGGTTTTTAAAATACTATTTTTATACATTTTTTACATATAGAAGGGTATCACATAAAGGGTTTACTTACAAATTGAATAGAAAAGGGTTGTGTTTTATTGAAGAAAAATTCACAAATTAGGATATTTATAAATAGGCCATGAACGCACGTTATATAGAGAATATATATATATATAGTGAACCCCCCGAGGCCACTAGGAGCCCAAATTTCAAGTCGATCCTAGTGGATTCAACCGTGAATGTTCCAATGCGAGGCAGATTTGGGAAACCCTAGGCGACAAAACCCAGAATATTCCATGGGATTGCCGGACAGCGACGCTTACATTCGTTTCTCGATAGACCACTAAAAGCGTGCCTAGACAGCCAATGGGCGGGCACCTCACATTCTAATTCCATGTCATACTAACTAGTTGAGCATCTAAGTGGGAAAATTGTTGTGTTCCACACTAAAATTGGGTGTCATTTATATGACAAAACATTTAATGTGAAAAAAAATGTAAAAGTACACATATTGTAATATACCTATAGATTTTTTTTTAAAGGGTTAAAATCAACTTTCTAGACTAGAAAAACTTTATCATACTATAAATATAGTCAATAATAGAGACAACCTAAGATTAAGCTTCTCAAAAGTTTTAGGTCAACTCGGAGTGTGTTGGTAAAATCTTTAGTATCAATTTGTTACTATATATGTTGGAAATAACATTTGAATAAGACTTTGATATTCAATGATGCATTTACCACAAAATATTTTGATATGTGTAAAAAACATTATTGAGGCATATATCAACCAATGCAAGGAAAAAGAAAAGTAGGAATCTAGCCCCTTATAGGGCCACATTCCTACTATCCATGTTTGCTATCATGTCAAATATGGAACGATATTTAAACCCATATAAAACCTAATCAAAACATGTAAACATTATTGTTATTTATCACAAAAAATTCAAACAAGTTACTTAGCATTTGTATAAGACAATGAACATAGAAGTGAGCATTGAGAATGAAGGTATTATGAAAATAGAAGTGATACAACAATAGCAAATGAATATGTCTAAATTTGAATGTTATAAACATAAGGGGGAATATGACTAAATCTATGTAGGAAATTATGAATTATAATGGTATAATTGAATATATTTAAGTATACGAACTAGAAAATCGATGAGATTCCTAATCGAGGATCTCATCCTTGTGTAATCCCTCCTCCACCCAATGCTACAATAAGAAATAGACACACATTATAGGAAATGTTGAATGAAGCAATAAAATGCAAGTATGTTAGTACATAATAGCAAACCACCTCTCCTCCTTGCACTTGTAGCCTCACCATAAGTGGTGAAATCCCATGTTGTGCCAAATACTCCTTTAGCTTGGTCACCAAATGACTAGCGTATTGATATTAGGAAAATAGTGGATACACATAATAAATATTAACTAAAATAGATAGAATAGTAAAATAAAACTTTAGAATCTAACCCTAGAACAATAAAAATTTGGAGAATCAAATATACAATGTCTATGCTGAAGGAGGCCCAACCAGTGCTCCCAAGATATGATAACTATAGGTAGGACAATCACTAATGGAAAGGATGGCTACAATGCTCTATCCACCTATGACCCAATTGAGGCTAGCTTGATGAGGCATGGCATTGGTGGGCATGAGAGCTAGGATTTGGATGAGAGTAGGGGATAAGACCTTGATCCAAGTTAGTAGTAGGTGGCAAACGCTAGAGGTAAGTTTAATGTCACTTCCTCGAGTGTGAGGGTGGGTGAAGGTAGCCAAGAGTTTATCCTAGAAAGAGGCCCCAATGGCCCAATGGATGGAGGGACCAAATGGTATGTTGATGGGGCGCATCCAGCCTATGATGTGAAGGGGATGGGGCTCCACTTAGCTAAGGGCCATTTCCATTATGGTGATGTTGGTAAGTGTGAGGAAGATGAGAGACGAAAGGAAGAGAGGAGAGAAGAGAGATATGAGACACCGGAAGTGGAACCCCAGAAGTGTGTCAACTGAGCACACATGATAGGAATATATAGAGGGGACCTAGGGTGCTATATATAGACAGACTATATACAGCTAACGCCCCCACTCAAATAAAGGTCCCTTACTATGGATGAAAAAACCCTTGGGGACTCAAGGGAAAAACCCACAGCTCTATATAGGCCTACCGTTATATTAATATTCAAAATATAAAATTACAAAGTTGAACTTACAAGAGCCTATTCATAGGCATCAAAGGAGCTACATCACTTGTGAATTACAACATCAACAGAGAAGGAGCTACATCACTCATGAATTACAACAGCCTATTCAGAGGCATCAAAAGAGCTTTATCACTCCTAAATATACAACATGTGAAATACGGATAAGCGACATCATTGCAAAATATAAAATCTCCAAGAAATTCCTTCAACTGAACTTGGGATGTAAGCAGTATATCTCTCACATCAAAACTTAAAGAAAAACGTTACAGTGACACTAGAACAACACAAGGTCTATAGAGACAGTTCGCAACACCGCTCTATAGACCACATAACACATGTGGGGCCCCATGAACAGAATCTAAATAAAACAATTTGTCATCAGGTGGAATATAGACGCTCATCAGCTCGAAAGAATATAAATGAAATAATGTGTCATCAGCTGGAATATAGACCCTTATCAGCTGGAAAGAATATAAATGAAACAATGTATCATCAGCTAGAATATAGACGCTATGGAATAACGAACAAGGACGATCATCATGAAGCATGACAATATCAACATCCAAAAGTAATGTTGATGTGGAAATGTAAAGAGAGAGAGAGAGAGAGAGAGAGAGAGAGAGAGAGAGAGAGAGAGAGAGAGAGAGAGAGAGGAAGCTTATCTACTAAGTGGCTCTCGTAAGCTACCAGGTTTCTAAACAACCTCTGTGTATCATCTTGGCCTGAGGAGGTCCACCCTCCTTTCAAATCGCTTTCGTTTCACTTGTTGGGGTCCAATCACAGCAGGAAAACGATTGCAGTAGGGTGATGACAATACATATCATCTCATTATTATACATATCATTAAGTCAAGTAAAGCTCGAGATGCTATCCTCAAATCAACCTTTACCAAATTAGATACCCCTTGCAACAAGCAAACTTCTTGCCTTGGTATCTAGCAAAATTTCCTCAAAAACTGCACTTGTAGTAAGTTTGTTCCAAAATCATTCTTGGCCTCTATACCCTTGAACCATACTCAACTCGCTATTGATCCCCCTCACCAACGAGAGGTGCAGAAGAACTTTAGTATCCAACAAGTCCCCTGAAAATTAACACTGGGCATTTCATTTCATACTCAATATTTTCCCTTGAATATGAGTTTGGAGCTGTTCCACCAAGTATTCTTTCAACTCCTTTTGAATTTTCCGTCTTAGAATGTCAATGAGCTCCAAACTCATATTCAAGGGAAAATATTGAGTATGAAATGAGATGCCTAGTGTTAATTTTCAGGGGACCTGTTGGATACTGAAGTTCTTCTGCACCTCTAGTTGGTGAGGGGGATCAACAGCAAGTTGAGTATGGTTCAAGGGTATAGAGGCCAAGAATGATTTTGGAACAAACTTACTACAAGTGTAGTTTCTGAGTAAATTTTGCTAGATACATAGGCAAGAGGTTTGCTTGTTGCAAGGGGTATCTAATTTGGTAAAGGTTGATTTGAGGATAGCATCTCGAGCTTTACTCGACTTAATGATATGCATAATAATGAGATGATATGTATTGTCATCACCCTACTGCAATCGTTTTCCTGCTGTGATTGGACCCCAACAAGTGAAGCAGGAGCGATTTGAAAGGAGGGTGGACCTCCTCAGGCTGAGATGATACAAAGAGGTTGTTTAGAAACCTGGTAGCTTACGAGAGCCACTTAGTAGATAAGCTTCCTCTTTCTCTCTCTCTCTCTCTCTCTCTCTCTCTCTCTCTCTCTACATTTCCACATCAAGATTACTTTTGGATGTTGATATTGCCATGCTTCATGATGATCGTCCTCGTTTGTTATTCCATAGCATCTATATTCTAGCTGATGATACATTGTTTCGTTTATATTCTTTCCAACTAATGAGGGTCTATATTCCAGCTGATGACACATTATTTCGTTTATATTCTTTCGAGCTGATGAGCGTCTATATTCTAGCTGATGACAAATTGTTTTATTTATATTCTGTCCATGGGGCCCCACATGTGTTATGTGGTCTATAGAGTGGCGTCGCGAACCGTCTCTATAGACCTTGTGTTGTTATAATGTCACTGTAACGTTTTTCTTTAAGTTTTGATGTGATAGATATACTGCTTACATCCCAAGCTCTGATACCATGTTGGTAACTGCGAGGAAGACGAGAGACGAAAGGAAGAGAGGAGAGAAGAGAGATATGAGACACAGGAAGTGGAACCCCAGAAGTGTGTCAACTGAGCACACATGATAGGAATATATAGAGGGGACCTGGGGTGCTATATATAGACAGACTATATATAGCTAACTGGTGAGATAGTATTGTTGCCTCCGCAAGGGTTGTAGCCAGTAGCTATAAGAACTTGAGGAGTGGCAACCAAGAGTGCACTAGCTCTATACGTTGTGCTTCAATTACTCTAACTTTGCACATGAATTCAGTTGTGACAAAGGCCCCTATGCAGTCTAAATAAATAGCTATGTGGTCTTGAGGTCCATGCCAACTATGAAGCATTCTATCACCTTATTAGTCATGCACTATTTATAAGTATAGTAGCAACCTATATAAACATAAAAACCATTACATTTAGTTTTTATACTATCTATCTCTCCCTTTCTTACTCTCGTATATTTAGGACTATTACATTGTTGACATCATCATTCTTGATGTCACCAAAACATCTAGGAGAAACATGTTTGGTCTTGTCTACCTTGCATTTACATCTAACCTATCTTAAGGTACCCATACCATACTCATTAGCATCTCATCTATCCTAGTTGGACTAGCCTATGATTATATCTAGTCTATCCACTACCCATCTGAGCTTACCATGTACTTAAGCTTATCTACACATAGACAAGTTTCCCTACATTTGAGTTTCCATAATATGAAGAATATTACCTACACTTAATCCTACCAAACCTACACTATGACAACAAATCCAAACCTAAGTTGATTGTTGTATGTAGGTCAAGAACATGTAGGCAAGATTTATTTAATACAATAAGCTTGCATTTAGTCTAATAAAAAATCAAGTGAGCTTGCTTACTTGACTTGACCTACAATTCACTCATCTTGTTTGCTTAGCTTGGCTCAAGCCTCTTTACTTGACATTGAATTCAATATTATTATCTCTTTCTCTAACTAAATGTGTATGTTTGATCTTAACACAAGTAGACTTACTTTCTTACACTTGATTTAAGCTTGCATACTCAAGCTTGTTAACCAAGCTTACCTACCCTTAGCTAGCAAGCTTACCTAAGCCTATTTGATGTGAGCATAATTGAGAGAAGCTAGGAGCGATTCTAAAAGCATGAAAAGTATGGAGGGAAGGTAGTCCTACCTTAGTATTTTTATTAGCTTTATTCTCCTTCTCTCCCTACACCTACTACACCAGAAGAACCCACTTTTTCACCTACCTTATCTACTTGTTAAAGAGCATTTATCTACTTATTTTCACATTTCCACCTATGTTATCACTAGTTAAGGAGTGCCTACCACTATCACCCACCACTACTTGTTGTAATACGTTTATAAAGGCATCTCATTCTCATGATTTATCGAGACCAAAAACGGGCCCGACACTAGCTCTCTAGCACTAGTCGGATCTCCAAGACATAGAAGACACCCCACATGGCCTCGCGGCCAAGAGCATCTAAGGGACACACTACACTAAACTCTAATATCAATCTTGTGTTTCTAATAGGACACAATACAACGTTTGCCTTTCCCTACTCCTTAGAGGGAGATCCCATACACATTGGTAAAATCGCATACATAGGAGGCAACCTTCTGGCTAAGTGTTGTGGCCTCATTGTAGCTCTCCTACACCTCAGGGATTGGCCCCTTGATGCATTGCTCCAAACATAAAGAACGTTTAACGTACAAACTCCACTCTTTTATATATTGAATGATCCATGAATTGATATTTCCTCACTAAACTTAATCCAAGGAACCGCCCATTTATCCTACAGCCTAAGAATCCTCACACACTCCACGTTGGTCATTTATTTAGCAATCAAGTGCTATGCATCTAGGTTTTGTACCATGTGGCATGTAAAATGCAAAAGTGTATGACCATTTTGCAAAACCATTTATGATTAGAAATTAGCCACATGGTGTGCAAAGACAATCCTTTAATAATCTTTAGTATGCGTTATTGCTGTGTTGCTATAGACTAGCATTGAGTTTCCTCGTGCTACTGGTCTCTTTAAATTTAAATTTTTATCGGCCTATATGCTATGCAAAAACCAAATGAATCATGATTGGATGTATTTCCAACAATCGCTCACTTTTACAATCTCTTTTTTCCCTAATCGTTTAGGTTTTGCAACATTGCGTAGGTTTAATCTTCATTTGTATGTCATTTTTCATATGGAAAGTGATAAAAATGCACTAAAACATTAAAAAAAGACTAAACTAGGACTTAATTCTCATTCCTCAGTCTTGTTAAACATTCACAAATATTAAGCATTTTTTCTTAATTTTTAAAGCACAAAAATTTATTTTTTAATTATTTTTTCTACTTTTCTTTATTTATTTATTCATAAAAATAGAGTATTTTCTAATCTATGATTCTTAAACGATTATGATAGTCAAAAGATAGTTTTTATTAGCATTTTATCCCATGTGAATTTCATTTTCTCACACGAAGCCAACAAAATCTTCATTTTTCCTCTAAAAATACACTTTTCGGGTTGTAATTTAATTATTACAACTAAGTATCAGTACGGTTCTAGATTTGTTTTATGTGTAGCCCTCAATCATGATGCAAACAAGATTGAAACAAAATTTTGTTCCATGTGCACACCAGTTCAACCTCAAAAGAAGCAAATTTTCTTTATAAAAATGAAGCATACTGCTTATTCGCGTGTTGCAAGTTTTTTGATAATTAATATGGGGAGCCAATAGACCAACCATCAATCATTCTTCAGTGTTGAACACCTTCCCTTAGCCTCCTCTTGATCTTGGAGCAATCCGATCACCGTCGGACAAGCATCCTTTAGTCCCTCTTTTTCTTGATTTCCTTCGTGTGAATCACCATTTGGAAGAGAGAGAGAGAGGAAAGAGAAAGACTAGATTTCAATATTCTAATGTGGTCAGCCATTGGACAGGTGAAGGCAGGCATTGGAGAGCATAGAAGTTCTTCCTCTCGATGGTGGCATTGATTGCTATGGGTATATAGACCCTGTGGTATGCCTTATAGCCCCCCCCCCCCCCCCCCAAACCCTTGTTTGTTTCAGTATGGAGGGGGGAGGTCCCAACGGTCACCCCCCTTCACCTAAAGACCATTTACAACAACAAAAATTTTATCCTCCACCTCGAGAATCGCCATTTCACTGTCCGACGGCCTCTGATTAATGATATAAAAAATTTTGCATGACCGTCTTGAGGTCCCCCATTGCCCGTCACCTCCTGAAGTTTGATCCAAAACCTGGAAATATTATGAAAATTCTACAACCTTCACTCGGTGTGTCTTCAAGCTACCCTTGTCGCACCTGCCACCTTCCAATTTTCTCTTGAAATTTGGGTTTTTTGGCAAATTTTGAGCACTTTTCAAGGTCGAAAATCCACCGCTCGTTGACGACCATAGGATAGGGCGACTTAGCTTATCAAATCCCACAAATTAATCTACACATAACCATAACCACAAAGAGCATCAAGCTAATACAAAATAGATACACAATAAAACACATCACAACTTCCATGCTACCCCTGACAAAACCAAGGTATGAAATCCACGAGTAGGTCTAGCATAATCTCACAGAAAGCCCAAAGTTAGTCACTATCTGACTGCTCCAACACGGTCAAGCTAAAAAGAACTATCAGAGGTCTTCCTAGGTGGTGCTTTGAACTACCTACCTAACTAAAGACAACTCAACTAGGAGCTTCCACTAGGCATGGACTCCTATAGCTCGATTAAGAAATATTATCTTTTAGCACACTCTTCTTTTAGGCCTTTATTTTTTCATACTCAGGTGTGTAAAAAGGAGGGAGCTAAGTGTAGTGACCCAAGGAGAACAGGGCATTGGCCTCAGGTCCTATCTCAATACCCAAGAACCTACCAAGCCCTTGCAAGGTGACACTTAATCATTTTATGATGCTCACTTTTATTTTTGCTCCAACCTTCTCTTAGTTTTATTATTTTAGCTAGATGCCACTCCTAGGAAGACAAGGCATCGGCCTAGGTGTGACTCTAATTCCCCAGGAACCTACTAGGCCTTTGCAAGGCAATAAGCACAGCTGAAGGACTTTTCTTTCTCTTTGTTTTTCTATTTTTATAGGGGTTAGAATCCCTTTTTGCACACCTTCGTATATTTTTATTCTTCAGCTATTCAAGATTTTTCTTCTTTGCATATATTTGTTAGCAGGCTTTGCTAACTGTCTCACAACTAACATAAACTCCAAGAACGGTTGCCTAGCAGGTCAACAGAACAAGGTCATTACGAGTGTCTTTTGAAATAGGTCTTTCAGTGCCTTTGTAGGAGGCAACAACTACTCAGACCTCCCATAGACATACCTAACCTAGACCTAGGACTTCATGCATTGATTGCTGGTTCCCACCAAGTGAAAAGAAATTTACCCCTACATACATATAGAACATTATCTACTTAAGGGAAAAACTTGGAATGGGGACAAAAACACCTAGAATGGCCACAAGAAGCTCCTCCATAGCAAAGGCTCCCTCTAGTGACTTTGTCAATTACTTGTGTGATGCAATTACTAAAACAAAAAACCATTAAATGCACTTGCACCAAATAGACATATGGCCCTCTTGGCCTAAGAAAATAACATAGTTCACTCCTAACAAAACTGTTCCTCATGGCCTAAAGAAATAAGACATTTAAACTCGACAAAACTAGCCCTCTTGGCCTAATGGAAATCAAGCAAACCAGCTCATATATATCCCCCCTTGTAAAATCTTATTAATATACGACAAGATGTTCCATCCCAAGGAGGAAATAGGGCTCGTGTCCTAAACTAAATGCATCAATTTGTGCCCCATACCTCCAACCAAGCCTTGAACTAGTCATCATATTCTTCATGGTCATGAGCATCGTGTGACCTTGAAGGACCCACTTCTTGGTCAACAACCACATTTTCTCCTTTACGTCCATGCTATAAGCTTGTTCCAAGATTAGGCACTGCATTTTCCCCTTCATTATGTGCATTTTCAGAATGCGTGCATCTTCATCGCTTGATCCCATCTCATTATAAGAAGACCTAGTTGATGTAAATGCTCAGCTGCACACAATTTCAGCACTAGAGCAACACTTCTAACCTTCAAGCAGGTGCCTCAAGCCCACCAAGTCAAGGGAATTAATTCCTAGCAACGAAACCATGAAACCAATCTTCCTCCTCTCTCACAATGGCAAGACTAGACTTCCACCATCCCCAAAGACATTTTTCTCACTTGCATGGGCAAGTTTTCCCAAGTGACACCCTTCTAATCCCATTTTTCAGCACTATCCAACTTATTAAATATATATAAAAAATATCCCCGTCCTCGGTATTAGCGTCGCTAGAAAACCGTTGCTATTTGCATCACTATTTAGCGACGCAGATACCGACGCTAATACCAACAAAAATAGCGACAGTTACAGAGAATTTCCGACGCTAATACTGACGATTGCAGAATAATTTTTTGACGCTGATACCAACGGTTGCAGAGAATAAATTTATAAGAGACAATTCCTACTGTCAAAGAAGTTAGACAATCAATCCCAAATAATTACAAGACTTTGCAAACAAGTACTTTCATGACATTAATTAACAGAAATGTGCACTGCATTGATAAAGAAAATAACAAAACTTAAATTGAGAAGTACTACTGCGACAAAGAAAATATGGAGTCATGCTACAACATAGAAGTCCGAATCATATATACTTTGCTATTACATATGGAGGATAGAGGCCATAATTCCATACATAATACAATATGGGGAGTAATCCTATGTAGCCTAATCTGCTCTCTACGACTCATCCGCATCAGAAAACTCCTCTCACTGTAGTGGCATATCGAAGGGAGTCTGCAATAGCAAATGCATATATAATTGTGAGTATCAAATACAAACTGACATATAATGACAGATTTCTCAAATTAGGAATGATATTTATTACTACTTACCGGTCCTCCGCGAGCATAGAGCTTCTCGATCAGGGCACTCAAACCATGCTTCTCCCCGTATGTCACCTCCAGTGCAGTCGGGTCACGATTCGTAAAACCTTGCTGTGGCACACAAACATTGAAAAACAACGTACTTGAGATTCATGTTTGAAATACATACATAAACATGAATGTCATTAAACTAGAGTACGCTACCCTATTAATACTTACAAAATCTGCCACGAATATTGTGTGGCCGCCGCTACCAAGGTGATGCACTGATCCTGCGTCCAAGAGCGCCTTTGCTACGTCCTTCTGCTACTTCCACTTGTTTGGAGTGGATGTCACCTCATCCTAGAGATTACTCCAGTCCTCTGTATCCAGCCACTCCAGATTCGATTTGCCCTGCTTGACTGCTTCGCGTGCATCAGACCGCCTATGCGACTGATAGTCACGTATACGCGTCATCATCCACCCTCTCGAAAATCTATCATTGCTAGAGGGATGAGGAAACTCTCGATACAACGTATCGATTATGTACTCCTTGCTGGCATCTGGGAACTCCTTCCACTTGTCTGTAATGTTGTGCCGAAATACTTGTTGACACAACTCATGCATCCTAGAGATGACAGCTTTTCCATCAACATTCATGTATAAATGGCCAGAGGCCTTAACTATGAGATACGAGTAACCTGCAAGATTTTGCAAACGGGTACTTTCAGGACATTAATACAAATGTGTCAAACACAATTTGAATTGATAAGTGCTACTGTGAAAATCTTCATGCGAAAATACATACCTGGAGGAGTGGGTTTTGTGTACTTCTTGTCGGCCCTGGGAGTGATCGGTGGGGTGCATGAAGGAGTGGGAGTAGTAGACGTCAGCCCGCCACCGCCAGTGAAAGACAGTGTCGACTCCCTGGTGGCAGTGCGAGTGGGAGAGATTGCATCCGCGTCCCCACAACAGGAGCTACCTCCTCCTTGACCACGTGACTCTAAAGCAAAGACAAACCTGTGACTTTATCTACTAGAGACCGAAGCATGGAACCGTCTAGAGTCTGCTGATCGTGCTGAGGTGGAACGGGAAAGCTGTGCATCGGCTCTATCTCTGACCTATGCTAGCTGCTCCGGTGAGAAACGCGCTAGCATCATGTCAATGTCGTCATTTGTAAAATCCCGCCTCATCCTGCCACCCGTGCCCAAATCCTAAACCTACACATACAAGGAAAAATAAGTCAATTAGATAATGAATTGCAAGACATAATAAAACTAAGACTTCATTTTAAAATAATAATAATAAATTAGATAATAAAAAATACCATACTCCAAAAACATACAAACTGTCCTAACCGATTTGCAAAAAGTGGACATGATGTAGTGGGAGGAACGTTTGATCAAGTCACTTTTGTTTAGGGTTCCACAATCTCATCTTGACATAGCTCAGTACACACCGGAAGATCTATACAAAATTCTCCACAAAATGAGGACTCTGCTTAATTTTCAAAAAACCCATCCTCTATCTCCTCTATCTCCATAGGTGAGATGTCTTGGTCCTCCAGGCAGTTCATCCTAGTTTCTTGTATGCCTTCTGTCATTGCCGCTATTAAAGGCGTCTCTTCTACGATCGGTACCGGGGTTCTGGCAAACACTGGAATGTCAAGATTGTGGGAGAGAAGGAAGGAGTCTCACTTGTAGCTTTCTTGCTATTCCCCCATTGCGCAAGCGAGAAAGCTACAGGTGAGACTCCTTCCTTCTCTCCCACAATCTTGACATGGTATCAGAGCCTTGTTCGTGGTAAGGAGCTCAAGAAAGCAAACCAAGTTCACAGTGTTCTAGTAAGAGGACCAGTGTTGCTTTCATTTTTCTGTTTTGGGAGCAAGTCTCTGCATGTAGCACAGCTGGAAAGTGCAAGAGTGCATTGTCTCAGATTGAGACGCCCTTTGCGGTGTAGCAAGAGGGCAATATATGCTGTGGGCAAGGGCTTTAGCCGTTGGTTGCTCTATTTTTTTTATTTGAGGCCATTTCGAGGCCTGTTTTGGAGGCGAAAGTTTTCTGCATGCACTCAGAAAAAGGCCCTATTTTATGCTGTGCGACCACTATTTTATAGGTCGCTGAAAAGTTACCGTAGAAATTGCATCATATGCTTGTGCGCAGAGACATTGGGAGTTACAGAATCATCCTTATTGCCTGTTGATGTGAAATCGTCACTAGGAAGTGACTGTGTGGTCAAATACCACTTTCGTCAGTTTTGCAGATTTGCCCTTGTGAGGCTGAAGCTGTGTTTTTTATAGTGACAGAATTTTTTGCAGTGTTCTATAATGCCGTCTGATTCTCTTTCACAGATTGTCACTGAAAAGCTTGACAAGAACAACTTCCAAGCATGGAAGTTTAGAATGACGAATTTCCTTATGGGAAAAGGATATTGGGAACTTGTTGCAGGAAATGAAGAAGAGCCAGTTCTTCCTGATGCTCCCAATCAACAGTAAATGCAGGCATTTAAAGGATGGCATGAGAGAGCCAAAAAAGTTTTGTACTGGCTATCTATCAGTATTTCAGACTCTATGATTGTGAATATTCAGGTTGCAAGTACACCAAAGGAGGCATGGGATACTTTGTCAAAAATGTATAGTACAAATACGCAAGCCAGGAAAATGCAGCTCAAGCAAGAGTTGCACAATGTGAAAAGAGAAAGTATGAGCATCAATGACTACCACATGAAGGTGAAGAAGATTGCAAATGCACTTGCTTCCATTGGGTCACCAGTGGAAGATGATGATTTAGTTTTCGTGACCTTGAATGGTTTAGGAAAGGATTATGCACAGTTCCGAATATCCATTTCCGTCCGTGAAAGATTTCCTGATTTTGAGGAGTTGATTGCTCTTCTAATTTCTGAGGAGTAGAGAAATGGTGGTGCATCTTCTTCAGGAGGAACTTCAAAAGAAGCTGTCTTCTACTCAAATGTTGGAAGAGGTAGAGGCAGAGGTAGAGGAGGCCGATTTGGAGGCTGTGACAGAAATCAGAATATGCAGCAAACTCAAGAAAACCGGTCCTATGGAGGAAGACATGGTAACTCTAGAGGCAAGGGGAGCCAAAGAGGTCGTGGTGGATGGCAAAGAGGCCAAAATGCAAACAACAATGTTGAATGCTACTATTGTGGTAAAATGGGTCATATGGCTAAAGACTGCTATAAAAAGCAGAATAACATCATAAATTGAAAATTGCAACAAGGGAATTATGCATCTTCTAGTAGACAGGGTGATGATAGAAATGAGCATTTGTTTATGGTGCAGCACATGACCAACTCTGTGACAAGTGCAAAAGAAAGCAACGATGTGTGGTATGTTGACTTAGGTGCATCAAACCACATGACAGGTCATGCAGAATGGATGCAGGATGCAAGGAAAATGAAAAAAATAGGATTTGTGAAGAATGGTGATGATACTGCACATCCTATTGTGTAGATTGGAAATTTTTCTTTATCTATGCAAGATGGGAAAAAAAAATACATGTCAGATGTATTTCATATCCCAAATATCACCAAGAATCTAGTTTCTATTGGTCAAATGGTTGAGCAGGGCTTGCAGGTCAGATTTAATCTTCATGGATGCTTTGTTGAGGATATGAAAAATAAAGGTCGCTTGATAGCAAAAGGAAAGAAGAAGGGCGAAATGTTTACGTTGGATGCAGACATGTCTGAATTGAGTGCAGCAATGTTTGCACATGGGTCCGGTGTAGTTGCAAATACTGATATCTGGCATAAACGCATTGGTCATGTTAATGTACAGTGACTTAAATCAATGCAGGCCCAAAATATTGTTGCAGGATTGCCTAAATTCAAGGTTGCAAAAATGCATAAGGTATGTGAAGTCTATCAATTTGGAAAACAGGCAAGGAAACCATTTCCTAGACATGTTCAAGAGAGTAAGCAGCCATTGGAATTAATCCACTTTGATGTGTGGACTACTAAAGCTGCATCTATTGGAGGCTGTCATTATTTTGTCACTTTTATTGATGACTATAGCAGAAAAGTTTGGGTGTATTTTATGAAAAAGAAAAGTGAAGTTTTTGGGAATTTCAAAACTCTTAAAGCTATGGTTGAAAAAGAAATAGGCCTGCAAATAAAATGCCTAAGGTTAGATGGAGGGAGAGAGTACCTCTCGAATGAGTTTGCAAGGTTCTTGCATGAGCATGGCATAAAGTAGCAATATTCATGTAGTCATACCCCACAGCAAAATGGAATTATAGAAAGAAAAAATAGGCATATTGGAGAGGTATCTCGTGCCATGCTCAATGAAAAAGACCCGCCAGATTTATACTGGGCTGAGGCAGTTGCTTACAGCAGTCTACATAATGAACAGGACTCCCACTGCAGCAATACATGGCATGACTCTAGAGGAGAGGTATACTGGTAGGAAACCAGATATTTCTCATTTGAAAAATTTTTGTTGCATTGCCTATGTTCATGTGCCAAATGAGTTGAGATCCAAGTTGGATCCAAAAGCTGAGAAGTGCATCTTTATTGGTTATTCTTTGCACAGCAGAAAGGGTATAGATGCTATAATCCTTCTACACGTAAGTTTACAGTGAGTAGAGATGTTGTTTTTGATGAGATGAGTAGCTAGTATAAACTAGTAAATGTGATTGATAATATAGATGCACAAAATGGTAATGCTGCACAGAATTCACAGCAGCAGTCACAAGATATTAATGGACCTAGAGTGTCCTTTAGTAGTGGTTCACATTCTTCGCCATGGACAGGCAGATTGAGATCAAGAGAATCTTCTCAAAGCAATGCAGATAGTGGTATACAGGTATCACGAAAAGGAAAAGAGAAGGTAGATCAGCCCATGTTTGATGTGAATGCAGGTCACTCTTATGTGGATGGTGAATCCAGTGGCTCAGAACAGAGATTGATGATGAGTTGGATATTCCTTCTATTGTTACACCTAGAGTAAGGAAGACCAGGGATGTTTTGAGAGCATCTGGAAGTGAGCCTACTTTGCGCAGGTCTACCAGAGCTAGGTATCCTATGGGTAGGCTGAAATATAATGGATTTACAGCCATTTACTATGCCTATATAGTCAAAGTGATATAGGAACCAGAACCCACTTTGTTTGAGAAAGCCATGGGAAAAGAAAAATGGGAGAAAGCCATGGATAAAGAAATGGATGCTTTGGAAGCAAATGCTACATGGGAATTGGTACCTTTGCCTAAAGATAAGAATGCAATTGGTTGTAAGTGGGTTTATAAGGTGAAGCACAATACAGATGGTTCTGTGAACAGATACAAGGCAAGATTAGTAGTCAAGGGGTATGCACAAACATATGACATTGATTATGAAGAAACATTCAGTTCGGTTGCAAGGATGGCAACCGTAAGAGCAATCATTGCTATGGCTGCATCAAAGGGATGGTATTTACATCAGATGGATGTAAAGAATGCCTTCTTGCATGGTGATTTGCAAGAAGAGGTTTATATGGAGTAGCCACCAGGTTATGTGCATACTGTTCATCCTGAGTTTGTTTGCAGGTTGAAGAAAGCCTTGTATGGCTTGAAACAAGCACCTAGAGCATGGTCTGACAAGATAGGACAGTATCTTGTCACTATTGGCTTTTAGATTTCCAAGGCAGATTTCTCACTTTATGTGAGAAAAACAAAGAAATGTATTATATTGCTTATCATTTATGTTGATGATTTGATTATCACAGGTGATAGTGATGAAGATATCCTTCATGTGAAAATGCTATTGAAGCAGAAGTTTAAGATGAAGGATTTGGGAGAGCTACGTTATTTCTTGGGCATTGAGGTGATAAGATCACCAAGTGGGATATGGCTCTTGCAGAGGCAGTATGGATTGGACATGCTGTCCAAATATGGGATGACAGGCTGTAAGTCTATTTCAGTTCCTTTGGAGCAGAATGTGAAGCTGAGTGCAGATGCAGGTGAGCTTCTGGAAGACCCTACTATGTACAGGCACATAGTAGGAAGTTTGATTTATATGACTATTACCAGGCCACATTTGAGCTATGCTATTGGATTGGTAAGTCAGTTTATGCAGGCTCCAAGGAAACCGCATTTGGATGCGGCTAGACACATACTTAGGTATGCGAAGTCCACATTGCAGTATGGACTATTTTATGAGATTGGGATTCAGTTACAGTTGCATGGATACACTGATGCTGATTGGGCTGGTAGTATTTCTGATAGAAAATCTACCAGTGGATATGTGTTCTCTTTTGGAAGTGCCACAGTCACTTGGAGCAGCAAGAAATAGCCTACAGTTGCCTTGTCGAGCACAAGGCGGAGTATAGGGGTGCAGCAATGGCTGTATGTGAGGTAGCTTGGTTGCATAAGCTACTTTATGATATGCATCAGCCTACAGATGGGCCAATTGTCATTTATTATGACAACATGAGTAGTATACACTTGGAAAATAGCCAAGTATATCATGCTAAAACAAAGCACATTGAGGTGCATTATCACTATGTGCGGGAGAGGGTTTTACTAGGTCTTATTGATCTAGTTTATGTCAGCATAGAGGATCAAGTAGCTGACATATTCACGAAGGCATTGGGCACACAGAAGCTGCACAAGTTCAGAGACCTGCTTGGTGTGCAGGAATTGGGATTGAGCTTGAGGGGGAGTGTTGAGATATCGAGTTTCACTCGTGATATGCTAGGGTAACCGTTGTGCATTTATGTCACCGACTTGTTAGTTGCAGATGCGGTTGGTACACCGCTCATGAATAATAGCTAGATGACAGCTATCCTTATCTACTCTAGTTCGTGGTTCAGTTAGTATGCCACCTTAGTTAGTTGAGTTTGGTTTGAGACCCATATATAGGGTTCTTCTATTTCTTTGTATGAGGGTTCTTTTTTTTTGTCTTACACAACTAAGAAGAGGAAAACCGTTTTCAGCCTCCACCTTTGTGTATATTCCCCCATTGTGCAAGCGAGAAAGCTACAAGTGAGACTCATTCCTTCTCTCCCACAATCTTGACACCCACAGTATCTTCTGCTTGAGAGTTTGGCTTGCAGGGATACATAATCTTGTCCTAAAGTAGACAAGCCCACTATTGATAAAGAATTCTTGATACTTCGTCTTTAGCTTCGGATCTTGATCCTTGATGGGGATCTCCCTTAGCATTTTCTGATAGAGTGGATCATGATATGCCTCTTCTTTAGCTAGCTCAAGAATCGGGTTGTTTGGCATTGATACCTTTGTGGCTAGAGATCTTGCTGTTGATGGATCTTGCAAAATAGGAGAATTTAGAAGTGCCTTGATACTGAGTGCATCGGCAACTACATTCTCTTTTCCAAGCCTATATTTGATTTCAAAGTCATATTCTTCGAGCACTTCGATCCATCGACATTGCCTCATATTGAGCTCATTCTGGATAAAGATCCATTTAAGACTCTTGCAGTCCATCACTAAGGAAAATTTGTTACCTAGCAAGTAATGCCTCTAAAGTTTGAGGGCATGGATGACAACCAACAGCTCCAGATCATGGATAGCATAATTCCTTTCATGGCTCTTCAATTTTCTTGAAGAATATGCTACAGGATGACCTTCTTGCATAAGTACACATCCTAAAGCAAGTGTGCTAGCATCAGTTACCACTTCAAACTCCTTACTAAGATCAGGAAGTTTTAGGATGGGTGCTGATACTAAGCTTTGCTTTAGTTTGTCAAAGCTGGTTTGTTTGGCAGGTGACCATACAATTGCTACTTGCTTCTTTAGTAGATCAGTCAAGGTGTTGCAATCAAAGGATAATCTCTAATGAAAATCTTGTACCATCCTGTTAACCCAAGAAAACTACGTATTTCTTTGACAAAAGTTGGTGTTGGCCATTCCAGAACGTCTCTGACCTTAGCTGGATCTACTGAAATTCCTTCTGCTAATACAATGAATCCCATATATTCAATCTATTGCTTGAAAAATGCACACTTCTTCTTCTTGGCATAAAGCTTGTGTGCTCTCATTGTTTCAAGAACAATGCAAAGCTGGGGTTCATGATCCTTTTCCTGTTTTGAGTAGACTAGGGTATTGTCAAAGAAGACGAGTACGAAGTCATCAAGATAGGGCCTAAAGATATCCTGCATTAACCTGTTAAAGGTAGCAGGAGCATTCGTTAGCCCGAATGACATCACTAGGAATTTGAAGTGTCCATACCTTGTACTGAATGCAATCTTCAAGATATCTTCTTCTTTGATCCTTATCTAATAATATCCGGATCTGAGATCTATCTTAGAGAAGATCTTCACTCCTTGAAGATGGTCAAGTAATTCATCTATTCTTGGAATGGGGTATTTATCTTAGAGAAGATCTTCACTCCTTGAAGATCTTCGCTCCTTGAAGACGGTCAAGTAATTCATCTATTCTTGGAATGGGGTATTTATTTTTTATGGTTGATTGATTCAACCCTCATTAGTCAATGCATAGACGAAGCGTTCCATCTTTCTTCTTTTGGAACAGCATTGGAGCTCCCCATGGTGAATTAGTAGGACAGATGTAGCCTTGGTCTAACAGTTGCTTAAGTTGCTCTTTCAGTTTGATAGCTTCTGGAATGGACATCTTATACGGCCTCTTTGCGATTGATGTAGCTCCTGGCACAAGTTTGATTTCGTGGTCGACTTCCCTTTGAGGAGGAATTTCTGTCAGATCTTCAGGAAATACGTTGGCGTATTCCTTTAACCATGAAGGTTCTTCCCCAGATTCTTGATTCTGATCTAGCTTATTCAGTTTAATCATATAGGCAGGTAGGCCCTTTCTAACACCTTTTATTATCTGTCTTGCTTTTTCCAGTTGTATTTTTGGCTTGCCAGCCTCTCCTTGAGTCGTGGCTAGTTCCCCTTCAAAATTTCGGAAGGAGACTTGGCCCTTCCCATAGTGGATGTGGGCATCATTGGGTATTAGCCAATCCATTCTGAGTAAACATTCGTGGACACCTAGGTTCATTATACTGAATCTTACTGAAGTTGGCTTCCCACCCAGTAGGAATTTCACCTTAGCAGTTTGCCTAGTACAAGTCACCTTGCGACCATTTGCTAATTCCACAAGTAAAGTAGGTGCATCTATTGTAGCTATCCCTAATCTTTTTACACAGATTGTTGAAATGAAGGAATGTGTACTATCACAGTCAATCAAGGTTTTGAAGCTTTTACCTTGATAATCTGTGAATCACCGAGAATTGGCGATTCGGACCCTTCTTGTGAAGAGCGGCGTGAACTGTTGCCCTCTCAATGTTAGCATCCATGGATGGATCTTCTTCATCGTCTAGCTCCTTGTTGGAAACACTGGAGGTTCTCTCTTTGGCCATGATGGTGGTTCCTTGGCCATGAGCGGCTCTATTTTGACCTTGGAATTGCCCTTGCCGACGTCCTCCGCTAAGCTTGGGACACTTCCTCTTGAAGTGTCTGGGCTCATTGCAATGGAAGCAACATGGGTTGCGGTCATTCCTTTGTGTAGGAACAAAGTTGTTGATAGCATTGGTCCTAGCTTTCTTTCTTTAGCCCTGATTCTGACCCTGCGCTCTCATAGTCTGAGTGCCTTAGACATACCCTTATTCTGATCTCTGTAAGGCCGAATCATGTTGTTCCTTGGTTTGGTCTGCACCTCTTGTATTATTGGAGCAACTTGAATGAGTGTGTCTTGTAGGTCCTTGGGCGCATTGATTCCAATCGAGTGTTTATGGGTGGATTCAACCCAGCACAAAATTTTGACACCTGTTGTGTCATATCCATTGGAGGTGCGTACTTTAGGAGTGAAACGAACTTTGAATAAGATGCATCAAGGGATAATCCTAGCTGCTTCAAGTCATAGAATTCATTCATCTTTTGTGTGCGGTAGGCAAGTGATAGATACCTCCCTTGCACAGCTTCCTTAAGCTTATCTCGTGACTATCCCCTCCGAGATCACTTGGTCTCTGCACCACTGTTTCCACCAAAATCTTGCTTCACCTGCAAGCTTAAGTTTGGCGAGCATGGCTTGGTTAGCAAGTGCAGTTCCTACTGCTTCAAAATAGTCCTCCATGGACTCAATCCAGATCTCGGTGTCGTCTTGAACAGTCCTCCCCTTGCCATCAAACTCGGGTGGCTTAATTTGTTTGAGAAGGAGCTTCTTCTCTTGAATCACAGCTGTACTTAGTGCAGGAGTCAGACTTGGAACCTACGCTTGGGGTTGCGTCTGGACATTAAGATTATTTATATTAACATCTTATCAAACATTCCCCATATTACGTTAATACGACTAGCACAGCTTTTAGCCAAGTGATTTAATCACTTAACACCTTAGCTAACATTTACAATCAAGATAGACAATAGTAAAAAGTCTTATTCATTGATGAGGTCATAACCCTTTGAGTACATTTATTTTGGATAAGTAGGATAAGCTGATTGATACATCAGTTTGGGAAAAAAAGAATTGTGTTACAGGAAGCTTGGGGTATCTCTTCCTTTGATACCCGTTCTTCTCATAGCGCCCTAACACTTTGATCCTGTCAGTAGAGATCACCTGGGTCACTTCTTCATAGACATACTTGTTCTGCTTGAATTACCGATACGTTGCGTTTGCATGAGCTTTGACAAAGATGAACAACTTCACGATCTTTAAATCCTCCATCCACTTGACTCTCTTCAAGTTGGTCTAAAGGTACGTGAGTCGGTGGCTGCTATGTAGTATATTCGTGAGTCTCCCCTCCATCTCCGTTCCGCATACAGGGGTGAAGGATTATAGATGTGGTCCAGAATGTTCATCATACCATGCCTCTGATGATAATCCGAAGCACACATTATAGTCATGAACATGACCTAGAACACCAAGAACTTGCTCCATGTTTCGTGACTCTGCAACCCAGCATCCGTAAGTGAGTAAAAAAATATTTTCAACAGAAAACACTGCTCTATTCCACTCACCTTCCCCTGACTATCCCCTTATTCCCTTTATTTTCCTCCATTAAGATCCCTTGTAATCTTTGGATTTCGTTGGTTCGCTCTAATACCAACTATAACGTGTCCGCTCGTCCACTTGAGGGACACTCCTATTCAAGGGAAGTTGAATCTTAGAATTGGGGATTACCGTGACTAAGAATATTTTCTACTTGCATCCATAGGTAACTGTGATGTTATCTTAGGCATGCCTTGGCATTACAAGATTAGACCTCTTCCCGATTTTGTTAAGAAGAACCTTGCATTTCAATTTAAGGGTCAAAACATAGTATGCATTGTTGATGATGGAGATTGGCCTGTGCTAATGGTTAGTAATGTTAGCATTTCTAAAGAAATGAAAAAATGTTTTTCTGCGTACATGATTTTTGTGAGAGAGTCAAAAGAAACTAATGATTCAAGGGCACTTGGTGCCTCTAATGAACACACAATACAAACTAATGCTTCTAAGTCTCAGACTTTAAAAGAACCCCTCTCTTTAATTGGTCAATCTAGATATGATTTTGTTAAACAATTTGAAGATTGTTTTAGTGATTCACTCCCAGGAGAGTTACATCCTAAGCACCCGAAAGATCACACAATTGATCTTATCCTAGGAAGTTCACCACCTAACTAACCGCCTTACTGGGTAAGTGCAAGTCAGCAAGAGGAGATCTTAACACAAGTAAACAAATTGTTGGAAAAAGGATTAGTTCAACCTAGCTCTTCTTCACACTGCTCTTCAGTCTTACTTGTTCAAAAGAAAGACAGTTCTTTCCATATGTGCATAGACTATAGATCTTTGAACAAGATCACAATCAAGAATCTTTTTCCTATCCCAAGGATAGATGATATCTTGGATAAGTTGCAAGGGGCTCGTATCTTTAGTTGCATTGATCTCAAGAGCAGCTATCACCAAATACAGATAGCACCTAAAGATGTTCATAAGATAGCTTTTCGTATGACATTTGGACTATACGAGTTCTTAGTCATGCCATTTGGTTTGACTAATGTACCCACCACATTCAATTGAATGATGGAGAGAATTTTTAGACCTCACTCAAAGTTCACATGTGTCTTCTTTGATGACATTCTAATATTTTCATGGTCTCAAGAAGAGCATAGGAAAAATATATCTATTGTTTTTCAAGAGCTTTGCAAGCATAGACTACATGTCAATGCTATGAAGAGTGAAATTTTCATTTCGAAAATTCATTACTTAGGCCATATTGTTTCTCACAATTTGGTGAGAATAGATCCAGAGAAGATTCGAGTCATTGTTGAATGGCCTACACCTACTTTTGTACATGAAGTTAGAAGTTTCTTGGGCCTATGCTCATACTATAGGAGGTTCATACGAGGTTTTGCGTATGTTGCATCTCCTCTACATGACCTTACTAAGAAGTGAATGCCTTTTTGCTGGGGATGAAGCAACTACAAGCCTTTGAAAGAATTAAGTTTCTTGTGACTCAAGAACTAGTTCTCATAGTTCCGGATCTTCAAAAACCTTTTGAAGTTCACTGCGATGCTTCTAGGGATTGCATTGGAGCTGTGCTTAACCAAGAGCATCATGCAGTAGCATTTGAGAGCCAACGCCTCAAGGACCATGAGCTACATGCTCCAGCATATGAGAAAGAGCTTATGGTAGTGTTACATGCTCTTCAAGTATGGAAACACTATTTACTTGGTGTAGATTTTGTTATTAAAATAGATCACCAAATTCTAAGATACTTCCTCACTTAGAAGAAGCTCTCAGAGAAATAGATGCATTGGGCAAATTTCTTATCTATGTTTCATTTTCAAATCCTTCACACATCTAGAACTAAATGTGGTAGTAGATGCTCTATCACGATGACCTTGAGTGAATGCAATCACAACTGCTTACCATAACGAGTTCATGGATTTACCCAAAATGTATGCAACCGATTCTGACTTCTCAACCATATGGGATCAGCTTAACTCAGGTTAGTCGATTACACCTTACTCGATTCGAGATGGTTATTTGTATCATCATCAAGCAATTTGTGTAGCATTACCATTTCGACACAAGGTAATGGATGAAGCACATGCATCTCTATATGCTGGACATAGGGGTATTCTACCCACTACTCAAGCATTGGAAATATATTTCTTTTGGCTCACTCTTAGAGCTAACATTGAAAGATATGTCTGCAAGTGTAAGATATGCCAAACAGTTTAGTATAATAGGCATAAACTACATGGTCTACTGAAGCCATTACCTATTCCTAATGAGCCTTGGGAAAGTATAGCCATGGACTTTATCATGGAGCTTCCTTGCACACAAGCAGAAAACGATGCAATCTGGACTATCATTGATAGATTCAGTAAGCAATCTCACTTTATACCTATGTGAAAGACAATCAAATCCGATCATATGGCTAAGGTATTCATTGCCCATATTTTCAAGCATCATGGCATGCATAAGTCCATTATAAGTGATCGAGATCCCCGCATGACTAGCCTCTTTTGGCAAGCTCTCTTCGAGAACCTCGAGAAAAAGTTAAAGTTTTCATCCTCTTATCATCCTCAAACGGGCGGGCAGAGTGAAAGTGCTAATTCTACTGTTTTGGACCTTTTGAAATCCTATGTCTCTGATAATCAAAGAGAATGGGAAAATTATTTACCTTTAGTAGAGTTTGCATACAATAATATGGTGCACTCTAGTATTGGTAAGGCACCCTTTGAGATTGTCTATGGTAAGCCTCATTTACCACCCATTCTTCTTATGAAGGATAAGATCTTTGCAGCAGATGAGTTTGTTAGAGACATTGATACAACTTTCACTCAAGTAAAAGCTATTATCCAAAGGACACAAGGGAAGCATAAACGTGAAGTAGATAAGCATCGTTTTAAGTTAGATCTCAAGTTGGGGCAGTATGTTCTTCTTAAGTTTGAGAAGGCTTGCTTGAAGAAGCAAAAATGTCAAAAGGGTAAAGTGGTTAAGCTTTCTAATCGCTATTATGGCCCTTTCAAGATCACAGATAAAATAAATTATGTGACTTGTTGTTTGGATCTACCAAGTCATTGGAACATTCATAATGCTTTCCATATAAGTTTGCTACATCCCTATATTGGAGAACCTCCAATGGAATCAATCAAGGAAGATTTACTTGACATAGAAGAAATAGAAGAGTTCCTTGTGCTTGAAAGAATTTTACACCATCAAGACAATTCTCTAAGGTCAGGTAAGGTATTATTGAAATATCTAGTTAAGTTTAAGAATGATTCCCCATTGGACACTTAGTTTATGACTGAGAGAGAACTACAAGACTTTTCAGATCTTCTTAAGGACTATGTATCCCCTCTACAGTAGTTGAGGTCAACTGTTTAGGAGCCAGAGCGATGTCACTAAATTGATTGCTTATTACGCATTCTCTATTTAATAAATTCATGTCAATAAATTAATGACTCACTTTTCTTTAAGTATTGATGATGATCTAGCATGGCCATGAGACCATTTAGAGACCATTATTCCTAGTGTATCACTTAATGGGGTGATTAGAGCACTGTGACGGGGATATCTGGTACATGTTGTACAAGTTATGAAGGGGGAAAGAAGTGTCTGCCAAGTGTAAGAGTGTACACAAGAACCAAGGAGTTACACACAAATGAAGATGGACTGAGTTCTAAGAGGAGGAAGTGCATTAGCATTGTGCATATGTATTTATGTGTGCATCCAGGGACACCTGGGAATTTTTACTTGTGTGTAATGAGCATTGGATTCATTTGGGGTCATCCTCTCCCCTATAAGTCAATGTTTAAGGTTTTTTATTTCATTAAGAAAGACGAGAGAAGGAATTCTCTCACTAAGAAAGACGAGAGATGTGATCCTTTGGAAGTGAGGAGAGAAGTGATTTTCTCGTTGTAAGGTCTAAAATGACATAAGATTTTGTGTGGAATTCAATCTTAAGGTTGAGGCCCAAGGCAATCTAATGAACTCTCTTTATCTATGACTCAAGGTGGTTGCATGGACCACAAGTTAAGAGTACAGCTTAAAAAGCAGTTTTTTGGAAAATCCATTTATAAAATATCTTGCAATTAAAAAAATGATCTCTAAAAATGGGCCACGTGGGTTATCGGAAACAATGAGATCTACAACTTTTGTGTTGGACGTTTTTCCATCCAAACAACGCACAAAGAGATATCTTGAAATTAGTGCTGTAGAGTGGAACAACCACATCTTGCATGAAGATCAACTCAACTCTCTCTCCAATAAGAGAAGCTCTTGAAATCCTATAAAAGAGGAGGCTCTCCTTGGGTGTAGGGGAGAGGTGAAGGAAGCATCACGTTGCATGTATCCAAGAGGAGAAGAGAAGATGCAAGTGCTGCGAAAGCCTTGTTGAAATCAAGTGATGCAGAAGCCCTGCTGAAATCAAGTGTTGTGGAAGCTTTGTTGAAATCAAGTTTCAACAGGAGAAGAGAAGGTGCAAGTGCTGCAAAAGCTCTACTGAAATCAGGCGCCAAGAGGAGAGCCCTACACATATATTAAAGGAGAGAAGGAGACTCAAGAAGGATCAAAAAGTGCCAACTTCCAAGTTGTTCAAGTGTTAGCCAGTTGTATACTGTGCAAGGAACCATGATCTTGTTTCCAAGATTTACAAGTAAGAATTGGCTTATGTGTAACGAAGGAGCTTGCTCCTTGTCAATAATATAACTCCACAAGGGCGGGGGAGGACTGGCCCATCTTCCAGTCCCTAGTGTGTTGCCAATTTCTCTACCTCTCTCTCTACATCTTTCTTTTCTCTCATCTATTCTCCCTCTATGCCAACATAATATTTGCCATATATATTCTAAGTATATAAGAAATTCGAGCGTGTATCTCGGATTCTATAACACAAGTAAAGTGGGTGGATGGAATCCCCGATGGGTCCGTCCTATGGTAGGGTGGTCCTAGAGAACTGGGAGGCTTCTCACAAGGATTTATCACCGGGTTGAATTTAGGTATTGTTAAGTTAGACATCGATTCATGCCATTTTAGGGGACTAGAATGGGACTATGTCCTATGGGCAGAGAGGATTATTCGCGCATCCCTCTCGTTTTCCATTCTCTTTGAACCAAGTGCGATATGGATCTACTTCAGATTGGGTATCTCTGCGTAAAGTAGGATGTCCAAAACTCGATGCTGGGATGCTGTCAAGAGACTTTGTCTACTAGGAACCCCAGATTTTGGATCGAACCTAGTGGGTTTGATCGTGGACGTTCCGTTGCGAGGTGGACTCAGGAAACCCGAGGTGACAAGCCCTGAAACATTCCATGGGAGTGTCAGGCGGCGACGCCTAGAATCCTTTCTGAATGGACCACTAAATTGTGCTTGGACAACCGATAGGTGGGCACGTTACAGCTGGTATTAGAGAAAAACTTCATGATGATGTGTGATTGATTAATATTTGGTTTGTAGACATATCCTAAATAGAAATAACCTGAGTGCTATGGCTTGATTGTCAGGCACCTTTAGCACCCTTGAATGCTAACATGCAAGAGAATAAATTTCTTCTCAAGAAAATTAAGGCATCTGAGTTTGATGGAGAAGGAATAGATGTCGCATAAGAGGCGGAGATATGGATGACTATTTCTCTGCTTCCGGAACCACCTCCATGAATCAAACAATAATAGCCAAACTTAAGCTAGTTGGCCAGGCTCAGTTATGGTGGAAGCAATGGTGCAAATATCAAGGTATTTCTAAAGTTGTTGTCACTTGGGCTCAGCTGAAAGATGTTGTATTACGACGCAGACAATACCTTCCACCGACCTTCCAGACTTTGAAGTTGAATGAATTCTTCAAGCCCAAGTAGATGAAATTAAAAATGGAAGCTTACTACTCAAAGTTTGTAACCCTACTAAAATATGCGCCACCTATGGATATTGCACAGCAAGTATCCAAGTTTTGCCATGGCCTGAACACTCCTCCGAACCACCATCTTGAAGCAATGCGTCCAACGGACTTGAAAGATGCATTACTTCAAGCGAATCCAATTGTCCAAGAACTTAAATCGGGCAATTTTAGCAAAGATGACTCTTGTGATCAGGGTAAGAGATGCCATACGTGTAGAGAGATAGGGCACATCTGTAGGAGATGTCCCCACTGTCAATGCTTCCATTGTAATGAGCTCGGACACATCCAAGCAGACTGCCCTGATCTAAGTCCATGATCTAAGTCTAGAAGACATTGAGACTCCAAGAAAATGAAGCTAAAGATGAAGTTTGTGAAGTGCTTGTATCAAGGGGAGTTAAATTGCATCTAGTTGCTATGCGATGAATCCATTCATAGCATAAGCAACATATGGGACTCTAAAGTATTGAGCATCGATGAATCTTTGATTAATCTTTACCTAGGTGATGGGACCTAAAACGGGCCAGCACTGGCTATGGCACTAGCCGGACCTCATGCTCATGACACACGAACACCCTCACGGCCTCACCGACCAGGAGCATCAATCTAATGCTAAAGGACAAACTGCCCTAAAGCTTAATTCATGCGTTTATAGTTTATAGTCCAACGTTTCCCTTAAACTCCTCAAAGGGAGAACCCTTACACATTGGCAATGCCACGATCACACACATATGGAGGCAACCCCACAGTAGAAACACCACGGCTCCACTGCAGCTCTCCTACATCACAGGGATTGGCCCTTTGATGCACTGTTGAACATATAACACAAACGAACACAAACTCCTCTCTTTTATATTTCTCGTATTTCTGGGAGATATACCATGTGTCCTCACTTAACAGTCCCTTAGGAAACTGACCCTCTATCCTACGGCAAGGGATAACCTCACACTCTCAATCGTGGGTCAAAATCCTAAGAAAACAATTGCGATGCAGTCCATGAATTTTTCCTTTGATACCATGAACCATGCATAGTGCATAATGTGAATGGTTTAGTGCACAAACAAAAGAAAATCAGCATTGTGCATCATGCGAAACCAATCTTTTCATGATTTCCATACTAACGTTTATGTATTGAAACGAGGAGAGACACCGAGCCTTACGCTCATGCTGCCTTTTTCTTTATTTTAAAACAACGTCCTAAAGGCATGATGAAACACATAAATCAGATTTAAATTTATATTTTGACGCTCGAACTTCCCTCTCACCCTACCGTTTAATGTTTTGCATTTGTTGATAGGTGAAAGAGTCGTTTTATGTGTATTTCTTTATAGAGAAAGTGATAAACACGGACAAAAACATAGAAACGAGGGTAAACTGAGGCCAACCTCATGCTCTACCTTCATTATACATTGCATAAACACTTATGTAATTTTCTGGAATTTTCCTTTTATCGTTTCTTAATTTTCTCCCATTTAAAACCCAATTTTCACCATTTTCTGGTATTTTTCCTCTATTTTCTTCAATTAAAAATGACTAGAAATTAAGATTGATTGTGGGCTGTAGCCCTTAGGTTTCTTGATAGCAAAATTTCAGGTTTTATTGATGTTATATCTCATATTTCCCCTTTATTTTGCAAAAAATCCCCATTTTACCCCTTAAACGCGTGTTTTACGGGTTTTATACCATTAATTTCAGCCATATCACTTATGATTTTCTGATTTTATGAGCATAGACTGATCAAAATCATAGCAAACAACATCATGATGCATAATCACCCATGGGAACAATGTTTCATCAACCAAATAGCATAAAAACTCATTTTTTCTTCATAAAATTTGAATTATCGCTTAGGCTCCATGTCTCGGTTTTGCTGCGGGACTGCAGGTCAGCCCTCATTCAATGTCCAGTATCTTCAAAATCAGCAATCTTTATGTCTTCATTGATTTGAAAGCAATCCGGTCTCATCCGGACAAGCTTTCCTCCACCATTCTTCATTTTCCTCGCACACAAAAACAGCCCCTTAGGGGAGAGAGAGGGAGAAGAGAGAAAGACTAGAATCAGAATTCTCCATCCACACCATCATTGCTCGGGCGAAGGGCGGCGAAATGATCAGCAGGCAGAGGGTAGGCAAGCCCCAATTTCCATTGCGTAGGTTGCTTTGAGCCTGGCATCTCCATCTCCAAGGATGGAGCGCATTTTTCCTGCGCAAACTGGCGCCTCCTCCTCACGTTTTTTTCTTCTCCATCTTGCCCACAATTTCATGCTACATTAAATGCTACCCAAGGCCCCAAAGGTCATGCCCACTTGGCCTAAGTTTTGTCCACCCCTTCGCATCTTGACCAGTTCCTTGGCCATTTCCCCATCCGAGCTCCAAATCAAGCTCTGAAAAATCTTGGGCATCCGACTTGACATCCCGCATTGGCTGGCAACTCTTGACAACCCGTACGGCAGTCTAAAAAATTATCAAAAATCAACAAGTGTCGCTCGGGCGCCTTTTAAGAGTCGTATTTCACTTGGTGCTTAAAATCATCCTAGCTGGAGCCGTTGCCTTCGATGTTGAATATTTTTCCCCTAAATTCTGGATTTTTTGGCAAATTTTAGGCACATCCCGATCTTAAAACTCCGCTCTCATTGGTGACCACGGGATAGGGCAACTCAGCCCGTCGAATCCCACAACAGATCTGCACAAAACAACCAAAATAAGCACCAAGCTGATATAAAAGAAATACATACTAAACACAGCACAATGCTCACCCTACCCCCTGACAAAACCAAGGCATTACATCCACAAGGAGTAGGCCTAACATAATCTGATAGAAGGCCTGAAGCTAGTCACTAACCGACTGCTCCAACACGGCCAAACTCAAAAGAACTATCAAAGAGGTTGCCCTAAGTGGTGGTCTGAACTACCTACCTAACTAAGGACAACACAACCAGGAGCTCCTACTAGGTGAGGACTCCTATAGCCTGATCAAGAAGTATTTTCTTTCAGAACATTTCTTCTTTTAGGGTTTTTATTTTCCATACTTAGGCATGTAAAAAGGAGGGAGCTGAGCGTAGTGACCCAAGGAGAACAAGGCATCGGCCTCAGGTCCTGTCTCGGTACCCAAGAACCTACCAAGCCCTCGCAAGGCGACACTTAATCATTTTCTGACTCTCACTTTTATTTTCACTCCAACCGTCCTGACTTTCTTCTTTTCCAGCAAGATGCCACCCCTAGGAAGACAAGGCATCGGCCCCGGGTCTGACTCGTCCCCAGGAACCTACCAAGCCTTTGCAAGGAAATGATCAACTACTTATAAATGTCCCTTTCTTTTCTTTTCTATTTTGATAGGGGTTAGAACCCCTTTTTACACACCTCTGTATATATTGATTGCCTTTAAGATATTCAGGGTTTCTTTCCCCCTAGCATCATTATTTTTCTTCTGGCAGGCTTCTCTAACTGCATCACAACTAACAAGAACTCCTAGAACGGTTGCCTAGCAGGCTAGCAGAATAGGGTCACTAGGACTCCCTTCTAAAACAGGTCTTTTGGTGCTGGGCAATGCCTTTATAAGAGGCAACAACTACTCAAACCTCCCTTCAGATATACTTAACCTAAACCTTGGGACTTCATGCCTTAGATGCCGGTCCCCAATAAGAAAAGAAAATCCCCTACAAGTACATAGACACATATAGCATAAAAACATGGTACTCATAAAGGAGAGATATCACCTGGATAGGGCCACGAGAAGCTTTCGCACAACAAAGGCTCCTTCCAAGCTCTTCTTCCCAACTTGTCTAGCACAGAACTAAAACAAGAAACCATTAACCATAGCTGCATTAACTAGACAACTGGCCCTCTTGGCCTAACGAAATAAATCACTTCACTACAAAAAACTGATCAGCCATCTTGGCCTAATGAAATAAAACATTTAAAACCTCGCAAAACTGGCCCTCTTGGCCTAATGAGATCAAACAAAATAGCACCTACACATCCCTCCCCGAAATAATACAGATATACAATAATAGGCTCCTTTCCAAGGAGGAAAAACCAGGGTTCCCATCCCTAAACTAAATGCATAAGGTTATGACCCATCCCTCCTGCATATATAGCAAGAGGGGTATGCATAACATGTTGCCTAATCAGCCTATGGGTCCAGGATAACAATGGTAGATTGGTCTCGGCTACTCTTTGCATCACCCATATCAACCATCATCTGCCATATATTGCATGCTCTGATAACATTCCCCACAAGCGACCGGGTCCTGTGTCATCATTGATAACAATATCCAAACTAGGACCACAGTTAAAGAAAATGTCTTCTTCATAAGCAAGATTTGCCAATGAATCCGCAAACTGATTCCAGTAATGTGGAATCAGTTGAAAAGACACTCTCTCAAACTCCTCAAGTAGGGTCATGGCAGTCCGATGATACATACAAAGAATCGGATTTTGCACTTTGTATGTCCCATCTAGCTGATTCAAGATGAACTGGAATCCCCTTTTACTAACAACCGACGAATATCACCTTGCTTGGCAATATGCAGTCCCATAATCAAGGCTTTATACTCCACCATATTGTTGGTGAATCCTACCCCGAGATAAGCAGCTAACTTCATACACAGCCTGCCATCACCAACTCCTCTATTTGTAATTATGGTAATCAAAGTTTAGCATGTTGAGAGGCTGAATTGATGGCTCCATCCCACCTTCTTCATTGAACTCAATAGGGATACTTGTCAATAGTCATAACCAATGATGGCAGAAGACTGTGATCTCCCACACAAAGGTTATGTCTTCTTGTGCAATCACTTTGTATCCTTTGCTCCACCAAATAAGTTTCCTTTGATGGTATCTCTACTCCAGATATGGGTGCTCCAAATAAGGAATTAACCGACCCATCAACCAGCTTTAAGCTCTTTTGCAAGTCTCAAATCATCCCTAACATCGACCTGCAATGCATTTTCTTTGTATTAGCATACTTAGAAATAATAAGGTTTAATCTTATTAAGATTAACCTTATTTTTAAACTCTACTCCTTGTAGATCAGCTGATAGAGCCGTAGACCTAATTTTCCCTATCCTAACAATCTTGTAGGGCCCATCCCATTTAGGTTCCGGCTTCCCTAGAAATAGCTCCCTACGTGCATCATAGTACATAACTAATTGCCATTTTTTAAAGGTATACTTCTTTGCTTTAAGGTCGTGCAACCGCTTCATCCGACGTTTGGCTACCTCCTAGTGTAATAAGCTTTGCAACTTTGGCTCATCCAGGTGGGCTATGGTCGTGAAACGTTCAAAAAGGCAATCCTCATCTCCCAAAGAGTGGTTAATTGCAAATCGTATGGTTGGCAACTCGATTTCGAGGGGTAACACACACTCTTCTCCATAAACTAATTTAAATGGAGTATGGCCTGTAGCTCACTTGAACGTTGTATTGTATGCCCATACTGCCACAAACAACTTCCTGTCCCAGTCTCGTTTCTTCTCAAAGACTATCTTAGACAAGATACCCACAAGCTGCTTATTAGTACTTTCAGCTTGCCCATTTGCTTGCAGATTATAAGGGGTTGTTCTATTGTGGTTGATTTGCCAAGCTTCAGTCAAGCTCTTGATCACTTTATTCAAAAAATGGGTTTCACGGTCCGACACTAATTCTTTCGGTGGACCAAAATGGCAGATAATCTGCTCTAAAAGGAAACTTGTAGTCTCTTTTGCATTGTCATGTCTCGTCGCCCACGCTTCTGACCATTTTGTAAAATAATCAGAGGCTACTATAATATACCTCTTCTGAGTAGTAGACGACGGGGTGATAGGACCCACAAAATCAATGCCCCACTTCTCAAATGGAAGGATAGCCATGATAGGCGTAAGTGGACGTTTCCTATTCTCTGTACTGTCATGCCTTTGACAGGTATCACATCTCTTCACATACTCAAAAGAATCTTGGAAGATGGACGGCCACCAATATATAGCTCTTAAAGCTTTCTGCTTCGTCAACCGTCCCGCGAAGTGCTCCCCACATGCAAAGTCATGACACTCTTCCAAGATAAAAGGAACCTCATCAGGCATCACACATTGGCGATAGATATCATCAACACCCTGCCGATATAGTGTTCTTTCAAGGAAAACTTCAAAGCTTGTTGTTTGATTTTCCTCTTTTCTAATTTTGACAAACCAGCTCCAGTCTCTCTTATTGATAGATAATGCGTAATAGCAGCATACCAAGATGGGATAGAAGCTGTATCAATTTTAAACATTCCCTCAATATCACTTCCTTAAGCCAAAGTCTCTTTTGGCTCCCCGAAATCCACAAGGCATTCCACAATACCCTACAACCTCAGTGGCTTACTCTTAATCTCATAATCAAACTCCTGCAAAGTGACTAACCACTTTGCCAAACGATCAAGCGGTTGTAGCTTGTTCATAAGCAATCTAAGCCCTTTCATCTTCATATAGAATACTACCTTTTCATAGAGGATGTAATGCTTGAATTTCTTAGTCCCAAATACCTTTGCAAGACACAACTTCTCCATGTAGGTATAGTTGATCTCTGAAATGCCCAATTTTCGATTAGCAAAAGCTATCGGATGATACCACTTTTCCTCCCAGATTTGGGCTAAACAGCAGCTTATACTATGCATGGTGGCTACTGAAAATATATAAAAAACCTCACCCCTTTTAGGTGCTTTTAAAACGGGTGCTTTTACTAACTCCTGTTTCACATCCTCGAAAGCTACCTTATAAGGATCGCTCCATTCAAATAGACAACTAAAGGATAATAAGTTCGTTAATGGCAACATTCTTTCTGCCAAGGCATTTATAAACCTCCGATAGAACCCTATTGATGAGACAAAAAGCTATATACCTCTTTTGGAGTGCGTGGTGGACTCATAGCAACTATAACCTTGATCTTTTCGAGGTCAGTTGTGATCCCTACTGAACTGACCACATGGCCCAGCAATAGCCCATAAGGCACTCCAAAAACACACTTCCATGGGTTAAGAGCGATACAAAATTGTCTGCAGTGCTCAAAACACTTTCTTAAAATAACCAACATCCTTTCCCTTACAGTGGCTGCCCCCAGGTCATCAATAAATACTTTCAACTCGTCTGGGGAGATGTCACCAAAGGTCTTGTCTGCTATTCATTGCCATGATGCAGGTGCATTGCACAACCCAAAGGCCATCACATGGCACACAAAAGTACCAAAGACAGTAATAAAAGTTGTTTTCAACTTGTCCTCTTCTGCAATTGCCATCTGGTTGTATCCCGCAAAGCAATCCATGAACGAATATATTTCCCTACCCACTAATTGATCCAAAATCTGGTCAATAAATGGCAGCATGTAGTAATCCTTAACCATCTGCTTATTCAACTCTCTAAAATCCACACATAATCGGATCTGGTTATTTTTCTTCTTCCTGATAAGAACTGGTGAACACCATTTTGTATGTTGTACGGGGAAGATCAAACTAGCTTTCCGTAACTTCTATAACTCCTCAAAGAGTCCTTCCCTCAATTCAAAAGGCATATGCCTTACCTTCTGATGCACAGGACGAGTGCCTTCTTTTACAGGAATAGTATGAACAGCCAAGCTGGGAAGAATACCTCTCAGCTCATCATAACTGCAAGCAACAATATCGCGGAATTCTTGAATCAAGGACACATAGTCCTCCCTTTCTGCTAAATTGAGCATGGAACCTAATTTAATTGGCTGCGAATCATTCGGCATGCCAAGGTCTAACTCAATCACATCCACGTCTCTTATCCTATCTTGCGGCTCTATCAGCTCATTTAGAGTTATCTGATAAATATCCTCTGTAGTGTACCCCTCTTTAGACTCATTGGATGATGTCTCACTTCTAGATGGATCGTCTGTTATTTCTAATTCAGTAGAGGATAAAGGAGCTCTCTCACTCTGAGGAGACTCAGGGTAAGCATCGACTATTACTCGATTAGCACCTCTACCTAGGACCACTCGACCGGCGGGTATATCAACTTGACAGTTTGTTCGTAAGATCCAAGGCCTGCCTAGCAAAACTCGATAACTAGGACGTTTTGCAAATCTGATCACCCTAAATTCCAAGAAGCATTCTACACTTACAACTGTAACATGGACCTTAGTAACGCAACCTTCTGGTTGTCTTAGACTATCATCAGCCATTCTAAGAAGGGTGGAGCTGTCTTTTAGATGCCTAGACCCAACCTCTCCATCAATTCTGAACTCATGATATTGACAAAGGATCCCATGTCTACAATAGCATGTTCCACCAATATTCCATCCACATAAGCTGGAACCCTAGGGCAATTCTTTTCAGCATGATCAAACCAATCTTCCCCTACTCGTGCTATGCCCAAAGATTCTACAATATACCCAATACGCAGGATCTTCTTAAATTCCTTGCATACTCGTGGAGATAATTTGATCAACTGTAGAAGGTTTACGTCTGGTTTAACTTCACAAAGAGAACTTGCTAAATCAAAGTCATGATAGGTAGCCAAAGCTCTCTTTTCTCGCCAAACCATCCTTTTTTTTGGTCTCGGGACCGGTTTTGGTGCTTCTTTCTTGGCTCTTGCCTTCTTTCTTGGCACTTCCTCATCCTTCTTAGGATCAACTTTCTTGTCAATGGGCCTTAGAGGTCCACATTCCATGCTAGGACTCTGGACTTGCGTCCCTTTATCCCCTTGCTTAGGGTTTCCCTCAACCGGTTTTTCCTTATCTTTGTCAACCTCTTTAGCCTTTTGGCCTCCTCTCATGGCTCTTAGGTTAGAGGTTTCAGCATCATTGACTCGCACAGCCTCAATAAGGCTGACTCTGTTGCCTTATGGCAACTCTTCTATAGTGGTCTTTCCCCTTTGCAATATTTGTATTGGTACATCATTTTGCTGCAGGTTGCTACCTTGCGCTCTATGATTCATGGGACCTGGCTGTTTACTCCCTTGTTGGAGAGAACTAATCTTACTCCAACAGGTAGCAGCTAAGTGGCCCGACTTCCCACAAATATCACATTTAATATTTGGATAGTTTCTAGGGAAATGTTGTCCACCACACCACTTACAGTTGAATCTTGAGGGTCCACCCTCTTCAAGGCATCGACTCCCTATCAGATTCTGCTGCTTCTTCAAGAAATTGACGTTAACAGCTATTTGTTGATATTGTTCGAATATCATGTCAGTATAATGCTTCATCATATCCTTAACTTCGCCAAGGACATTAGATGCACTCGACTCATAGCCTTGATCGTCTACCCGTTGTTCCATTGGCCTAACAATCTGATTTGGCACTGGTTGTTGACCCACCGGAACAACATTAGAATTCGAAACTTGTCCTCCAACATTTGGTGGAACCAACTGACTTGCCATAGGCATAGTCACACTGGGAGGAGCTGGCAGCAAAGGTACATTCTGGACCATGCTTCCTCTCCCATTAGGGTTAGTCATAGGCATCCCTTGACTTCCATTCGTCAATGGTAGATTGCCTCCAGGTACTAAACCTGCATTAACATTCATTCGAGAGGAGTAGGCCATTTGTAATCATGCTTCTACTCCCTCTGCCCGCATAATAGTGGTGTCTATATCAGCCAAAGCCACATTGCTCAATTGCACTTGAATATTGAAGTCCAATCCATGCAAGAAGTATTGCAATTGGGCAGCTGGCGGAATAGGAATGTAAGTTTGTAACTTACGAAACACTTCCTTAAGCTTCTTGGCATATGCTTTCACATTCTCATGGGGGTCTTGGCATGTTACATTCAAGACACGCAACCAATATTGGCCACCTCTTTCAGGGGCATATTCTCCTTGGAAAGCTGCATATAATTGATCAATTGTGGTTATGGTTCCAGACTCTATGCTGTGATACCATACCGCAACCCTTCATTTTAATGCCATATTAAAGAACATCATGAGATGTTCCTCGTCTTGGATGCAATAATTGAACATTAATATTTGAAATTCATAAATGTGAAATTCTGCATCCTCTTCCGCTAACCCATTAAAAATGGGAAAGGGAAATCCTAAAGCTGGCAAATCCGGCGTCCCTGCAGGATTTGCAATGGTTGTTCCATGGCGACAATCGGATTAACAATAGGAGCTTGAACTGATGGACTCACACCCCCACTTGAAGTGGATAGACTTGGTGGAAGAGAGGAAGAACTTGTGCTTCCTCCTATACCTAATGGACTATGTGGAGCAGTTAGGCTACTAAGACCACTGCCTCTTATGTGTATCGGGCTACTCCTTTGAGGAGAATAATGACTTACGATCTCTAACCGCCGTCTAGCCCTCTTAGCAAGTTCTGCTTTTTGTATTTTGCCTTGATGGTCCTTGTCAGAGAACATAAACCAAATTTCTTTTGGTCCCTAGAAACCCTAGATTCGAGAACCACTACTTATAGGTAGCTCTCGGCAGACGCACCACTGATGGGACCTAAAATGGGCTGACACTGGCTATGGCACTAGCTAGACCTCATGCTCATGACACACAAACACCCTCATGGCCTCGCGGACCAGGAGCGTCAATCTAATGCTAAAGGACAAACTGTCCTAAAGCTTAATTCATGTGTTTATAGTTTATAGTCCAACGTTTTTCTTAAACTCCTCAAAGGGAGAACCCTTACACATTGGCAATGCCACGATCACATGCATATGGAGGCAACCCCACAGTAGAAACACCGCGGCCCCACTACAGCTCTCCTACATCGTAGGGATTGGCCCTTTGATGCGCTATTGAACATATAACACAAACAAACACAAACTCCTCTCTTTTATATTTCTCGTATTTCCAGGAGATATACCATGTGTCCTCACTTAACAGTCCCTTAGGAAACCGACCCTCTATCCTACGGCAAGGGATAACCTCACACTCTCAATCGTGGGTCAAAATCCTAAGAAAACAATTGCTATGCAGTCCAGAAGTTTTTCCTTTGATACCATGAACCATGTATAGTGCATAATTGAATGGTTCAGTGCACAAACAAAGGAAAATCAGCATTGTGCATCGTGCGAAACCAATCTTTTCATGATTTTCATACTAACATTTATGTATTGAAACGAGGAGAGACACCGAGCCTTACGCTCATGCTACATTTTCCTTTATTTTAAAACAACTTCCTAAAGGCATGATGCAACACATAAATCAGATTTAAATTTATATTTTGACGCTCAAACTCCCCTCTCACCCTACCGTTTAATGTTTTGCATTCTTTGATAGGTGAAAGAGTCGTTTTATGTGTATTTCTTTATAGGAAAAGCAATAAACATGGACAGAAACATAGAAATGAGGGTAAACCGAGGCCAACCTCGTGCTCTACCTTCACTATACATTGCACAAACACTTATATAATTTTTTGGAATTTTTCTTTTATCATTTCCTAATTTTCTCCCATTTAAAACCCATTTTTCACCATTTTCTAGTATTTTTCCTCTATTTTCTTCGATAAAAAATGACTAGAAATTAAGATTGATTGTGGGCTGTGGCCCTTAGGTTTCTTGATAGCAAAATTTCATGTTTTATTGATGTTATATCTCATATTTCCCCTTTATTTTGCAAAAAATCCCCATTTTATCCCTTAAACGTGTGTTTTATGGGTTTTATACCATTAATTTCAGTCATATCACTTATGATTTTCTTATTTTCTAAGCATAGACTAATCAAACTCATAGCAAGCAACATCATGATGCATAATCAGCCCATGGGAACAATGTTTCATCAACCAAATAGCATAAAAACTCATTTTTTCTTCATAAAATTTGAATTACTGCTTAGGCTCCATATCTCGGGACCTCGGTTTTGCTGCAGGACTGCGAGTCAGCTCTCATTCACTGTCCAGCATCTTCAAAATCAGCAATCTTCATGTCTTCATTGATCCGGAAGCAATCCGGTCTCATCCGGACCAGCTTTCCTCCACCATTCTTCATTTTCATCTTGCACACAAGAACAGCCCCTGAGGGGAGAGAGAGGGAGGAGAGAGAAAGACTAGAATCAGAATTCTCCATCCAGGCCATCATTGCTCAAGTAAAGGGCGGCGAAATGATCAGCAGGCAGAGGGTAGGCAAGCCCCAATGTCCATTGGGTAGGTTGCTTTGAGCCTGGCATCTCCATCTTCAAGGATGGAGTGCATTTTTCGGGCGCAACTGGCGCCTCCTCCTCATGTTTTTTTCTTCTCCATCTTGCCCATGATTTCATGCTACATCAAATGCTACCCATGGCCCCAAAGGTCATGCCCACTTGGCCTAAGTTTTGTCCACCCCTTCGCATCTTGACCGGTTCCATGGCCATTTCCCCGTCCGGGCTCCAAATCAAGCTCTAAAAAATCCTGGGCATCCGGCTTGACATCTTGCATTGGCTGGCAACTCCTGACAATCCACACGGAAGTTTGAAAATTTATCAAAAATCAACAAGTGTCACTCGGGCGCCTTTTAAGAGTCGTATTTCACTTGGTGCTTAAAATCATCCTAGCTGGAGCTACTGCCTTTGATGTTGAATATTTTTCCCCTAAATTCTGGATTTTTTGGCAAATTTTAGGCACATCTCGAGCTCAAAACTCTGCTCTCACTAGGACAATATTGTTTAAGGTTTGCAAATGCACATAGATGGTACATACATGGGAGAGACTATGCCTTAGGAGAAAGGAATATAAAGCCAAGATAAAATGCTGCATAGTAGGGAAAGGCTAAAAGATAAATTTCACTTAGAGAAGAGACATAAATGCTCTTGCTAGATTGATTAATTCACATTGAAATGATAGGACTTACGTTGAGTATAGCATTTGAACCTTTAGCATATGCCTTAGTCGAAAGGAGAGAATGTTAACTAAATTTTACTCTTTGGTCTCAAGGGGGAGAGCATAAATGTGATTGAATTATTATTGCATCTATTCTTGTATTGTTTAAGAAAAATACAAGTACTTTTATTGGGTGATTGAACAACACCCTAAATGTTTTTCTTTCAATCAATTGATTGTTGCATAGTGATTTGGATAAATATTCCAAGGCTTGTGTTGACGGTAAATGCATGACAGGGGTCTATAATGACAAGTTGCCATGGGAATAAAGGAATGTTTTCCTAGAAGATGATATTAGGACTGATTGCCTTGATTATGCTTGCTTCTTAATGGGTTAATTAAGGAAGGATATTTTCACTGGTGGATCATCTCCAAGATTGCACCATGGATTACCCCAAGAGGGCACTACTCGATTCTCGGGCCGAAGGTCAAGTGGTGAAAAGGACAACCACGGAAAGTGTGTCTTGCTCCTAGGTCGCTCGGGGTCAGTAGAGCTCTGGACACCCCTTGTCGAGTCCGAAATGGAGTTGTAGACTATCGTGAGCCTAACATCTGGGATGTTTGAAGATCCTATTCTAGATAAAGGATGGAAATTTTTGTGTCATGTGATTTGGACCAGGTACTTCTGTTAGACAAAAGGGATACATAACTCTCCTATATGGGCAAGAGACAAAGATTAACTTGAAGATAAGTTAAGAAACTTGTTTGTGAAAAGGACTGATTGTTTTTTTTCCATGTCTGTGTTGTAAATTACGTGAACAAACCATGTGCCCTAAAAGGCTTAATTAATAAAGTTGATTTTAAATGTCACACATAAATGTGGTAGGACCTAATTAGAAAACTAAATCTATCAAGGGAAGCAAGTGGACGGAATTCCGATGGGTCCGTCCTATGGCAGGGTGGTCCCAGAGAACTAGGAGGCTTCTCACAAGGATTTATCACCAGGTTGACTTTAGGTATTGTTAAGCTAGATCCCGATTTATGCCGTTTTAGGGCACCAGAATGGGACTATGCGTGGGACTATGCCCAACGGGCAGAGAGGTTGAGTGGCGCATCCCTCTCATTTCCCATTCTCTTTGAACCAAGTGTGGTATGGATCTGCTTCGGATTGGATATCTTTGCATAAAGTAGGATGTCCAAAACCTAACACTAGGATGCTATTAGGAGACTTTGTCTAGTAGAAACCTAGATTTCAGGTCGATCCTAGTGGGTTCCAGCTATGGACGTTTCATTGCGAGGCGGACTTGGGAAACCCTAGGCGACAAACCCCAAAACATTCCATGGGAGTGCCGGGCTGTGACGCCTAGAATTGTTTCTCAATGGATCGCTAAAACGTGCTTGGACAGTCGATAGGCAGGACGTTATAGCCTTCATGACAAAAATTCACTCTTACTCATTCCAACCACAATGCCATGAATAAATGTAGAAACACTCGAATGCAAAAGGGTTGAGAGAGAAAAACACAATAGAGTTATGTGGATAAAAAATGAATGGTAAAACCCTTATTCTTTGTTAACTTCACTTATATTTGACCATGCAATGCATACTTATATAAGGAGTGTCCACTTGGCTATGGGCCATTAGGCTTTAGCCTAATATTAGGTGCTTGGTTCAATCCACTTAAGGATTTGTAGAGCCTCCATACATAATCAAGATAACTATCATCCACATAACTAAGTATTTGCTCCATATTAACTTCTTCTTGCAACTCCCCATGCAAGAATGCATTTTTAACATCCATCTAATGCATAATCTAGTTTTGTGATGTAGCCATGACAACCCTCATAATAGCCATTTTATCCACTTAAGCAAAAGTCTCCTCATAACCAATGCCATGAGTCTATGTATACTGTTTGTAGCCAACCTTGCTTTATAGCACTCAATAGATCCATCAGACTTATGCTTCACCTTCTAAACCCATTTGCAATCAATATCTTTCTTTCCTTTTAGTAAAGGCACCAAATCCCATGTGTCATTTGCCTTAAATATAGCCATTTCTTCATCCATAACATTCTCCCAACACTCATTATCCATTGTATCCCCAAAAATAGTGGGCTCTACATTCTACACAACCTTAGCCATATGTGTATAGTGGTGAGCTATATATTGATCATACATTAATCATTGCATTAGAATTTTTACTCTACTTGACCTATGTGGACCTAGATCACTACCATGTTCCTTAACATCCTCTTATTCATCACTCCAGGTGCCTTAATAGATGAAATATTAGACTTTTCATCCAAGATCTACTCAAAACCATCTAAATCCACATCAACATGAGAGAAACTTGATGATACATTAGTCATAACAGATGAGTTCCCAATGGAGCCCCAAGAGGAACACCAAGGAAAAGGGAATTCTCTTGCAAGAAAATCTATCTTGTAACATCAACAAGCTTTTTTATTAGGGTTTATATGATCACAATGAAGAAAAGAACACCAGGCACAACAAATCTTCATGCAGCATCATGTAGATCTCCCATGGATTTGATAGAATCAACCATATTCTTCAATATCTTCACAAAATCCATCAATAGAACAAAGAAAGCAAAGGAATACACCATCTTTGAATGGAAATACATCACATAGTATTCATCTTCAATATCTTCATAGTATTCTCTCTCAATCTCTTACATACAATCACATTGTTTTCATAGATTTGACTATCTCTGACTCTCTCTCTCTCTCTCTCTCTCTCTCTCTCTCTCTCTCTCTCTCTCTCTCTCTCTCCCATCAATAATACATCATATCCTCACTACAATCTCTCAATAATCACCCTTAATAATCCTTCTTAGGTCGTGAATGCACCTCCCAAGAGGTATGTCTGATATGAAGAGGCACCAGAGCCACTACAGTGACTCTTCATAGCTCACCACTGTCACTTCACTTCAGTCTTTACTTGAGTCTTCAGTAGCTACTTCTTTGACTTCTTTTAGCTCTTTTGTACTTGTATTCACCTCTTTCAAAGGCTAGAAAACTTTCCCAAGCTACACTCTCATCCAACAGAACACATACAGAAGCATACATAAGGTCTACAGAAGCTCATCAGAAGCTCATTAGAGAGTTACATAAGGTTAATAGAAAGTATCAGAACCACATAACTCATACCAAAACCATTCCAAACCATCAAAAATCACTCAATAAGCTTTCAAACAATCTCAAAACCTATCAATCAATACTCCATCCTTCCTTACAAAGATAAAAAAGAACAAAACAGAAGCTCAACAGAAGCTATCAAGACCAAACAGAACATATCAGAACATCATCAGAACTTCACATCTCTACTAACAAACATCATGAGCTCAATAAAACCATTCCAACCTATCCAAAACACTCTCAAACCACTTCCAAACCAATCAATCATCTCATAAAATCAACCATTCAGCTCTCAAAAACAACAAAAATCAGCCAAAACATAGGTCATTTCAATACTCAACATATCCCCACACTTAATAAGGAAGCGTCCTCGCGACCTGGGAAAAAGGGAATACAAGTTCATTCAAGAGCTCAACTTTGATCTTCAATAAATCTTCAAAAACAGTCCATCCAACCACCACCCCAACTTATAACCTGTATCTGATATAAAGAATACAACGAAAGGAAAACCCTTTATACATTAACACTTCTTATCAAACTGGAAATCACAACAAACTTGTAAAGGATATAAGAGGTATTAATGAAGATGATCCCTCTTGAAAGATTGGTGATTTTGAAAACGATCCATGGATAAGGATTCATCTACAAATGTCTTGGGAGGATTCTAAAAAAACTGAAGGCAGCACATCCTTTCCAACAGGACAAGGTATCTGCTAGGCAAACAGAGGGCATGAAAGTACAAGACATCCAGTTGCTGGGAATCAATGCTCACATTGACATTCATGCACAACTTTGGAATAGGCTTTGAATCATTATGAGAATGCCTATGCATATACGCCAGGTACCAAGTAAAATGAGCAGTTAAGCGCACAGAAGGATCTGCAGACTGAGAATGTTACTGAGCAAAATGCAGATAATTCTGATAAGCCTGACTAGCACTTATCCATTCTCCTGGGATCAATGGCCAATTGATTTGAGGTCTAGTAAGGGAATCATTTGAACTCCAGCCTCTTCTTCGAAGAATCTTCTAATCAAAACTTGGATACCCACTAACCAACTGAGGAGGATTAGGAATAGAAGTATTAGGAGACGGAAGGGGGACTAATGAAAGAGGATGAAGCAATGGATAGGCAAAATCATAAAATGAAGAATGGATTAAAGATGGATTTGCTGAAAATTGAGGAGATTCTGTTAAGAAAGGCGTTAAAAGATAAGCAAGAAAAGTTGATAGAATGTCAGGGGATGAGGAAGGACAAGGATCAAGAGGTAGAAAAACTCGATCTTCAATAAAAGAAAAATGAGTAAAAATAGGAATTTGAGGAGATCCTTGAGGTTGGAAAAGAAGGGGTAAAATGACTTTTGGGCTAGATTGAAAAAGGGAAATATAAGCATCATAACTATGAGCCATTTGTTGATAATGAGTTAGGCATGGTAAGGATGGACCTAAAGCTGATCTACGATGATAGGCTTCAAAGAAAGAAGTATCAAATGGAGGTTGGTTGGAGAGATAAGCTAAAAGATCCACCCTCAGTTGGTTAGTGTTCTAAGCATGAGCTGAAGCTTTGACCTGATGGTGATTCAAAATGACAGCATCAACCATAGTGTGCCATGAAAACTCAGGAAACTCAACCACCGTTGAAGAATACCCCTGAAACATCTCATCAATCCTCAACTCCAAATGTCGGACATACAAAGAAGCTTGCAATACCACATCTCCAACATACCAAGCTAGATCTTCCTCATCTGGAATCAGTAAATCACCCCTCAAATACATATAGGACAGAAGCATCATATCTGGAGTGACAGAGTCTTCAAAAACCATCCTCGCTACTTCAATCAGCAAATCAAATGACTAGGCCCTACTCCATCCATCCTCTGGAATAGGTAAATCCATCGTGGAAAGTTTTATATAGAAGGCCAACTTCTGTTGTTAATAATGAACAAAAAAGGAATGATCTGGTGGAACATATTCTTGATACTGCTCAAAAGAAGACCATAACAAATCCATGCGAGATTGCAATCTTTCCACCTTGGCCTGAAATAAGGGACATAAGGTAGCCTGTCTTTGAAGAGCTGCCAAGTCTGCAGGGGATAAAAGAGAAACTGGTTGCACATGGCTCTGTGTATTAGACCGAGACTGAGCCAACTGATCTTTGAGCTGCTGGATTTGAGCATTGCTCTGGTCTAAAATAGCTGTGATGGATTTAAACTTCTCTGCTTGGGCAGCTATCACCTCCTTTACCTCTTGACTCTCCTTCTGTAACTTATCCCTCTCCTCGGTTACAGCAACCACTTGAGACCTAGCTTCTGCCAACTCATCTTTTGACTTAGAGATTTCAGCTTTCTGAGTATCCACGAGCTTAGTCTGCTGCTCCATTTGCGTACAAAGGTCAGAGAATTTCTCCTGAGCAGAGGCTAACTCAGTATTGGTCTTATTCAATTACTCCTTAGACTGCTGAACTTCATCATAAAATGAAGAATATAATTGCTGGATACAGGGAGTTCAATAGAACTTTGGATATCCTTGCACAGGAACGGAATAGCATCTCGTGTTACCAGGCAGTGAACAAAAGGAATAGTAAGGTCGAGCATCCCATCTCTATGGGCTCTGAAAAGATTTGGCATCTGAAGAAATGCAGGCAAGCTGTTGCAAGACTGGGCAGGAATTGTCACTGCAACTAGAGGAATAGACACTGAATCAGCCACCCTCTTGAGGCATTTTCTCTGAATGACAAGGGGAGGAGGAGAACCATCATCCTCAATTATCACATCATCTTCTTCATTATAAGGCGGAGGAGGAACTTCTGGAGGATCAACTGGAGGTAAATGAACTTCCTTTGCAGGGGCAGCATGTAGCAAGAAGACATAGAGGAAGGACCCAAATGTAACATTAGTCACATTTCCTCGAGTAGCTCGAATAAAATGGTGATCCATCTTGGAGAGGAGATAGGTACTCCAATCAATAGTGATGCCTTTCAAAATCATTCAGGAAGCTGTAAACAACTCCTTGGAAAGATAATGAGATGGGAATTTTGCAGGCATGAACCTGTCCTGAAGGAATTGCCATAGTTGTTTCCATACGGGATTGGAAATCATGGAAACACCCACTCCTGACGTGGTAATGACCTTCTTTGGATCAAGAACATCTTGAGTCTGCTTCTGCAACAGCTTCAAAATATCGTCATTGGTGAGCAACTGTCTGGCGGCAAGGATAGACTCCCCACGATATGGTAGACCAAGAGCCTTGCCTAGACTCTTCGATGTCAGAAGAATAGTAGTGCCACGGACTGGACCAGACCTCTTACTCTAAGAGGTTAAAAACTCATCACAAATGGAAGGATCATCTGGAACCAGTGGGAAAGACAGGCTCACGAACTTGGACAAGCCCGCTTTAGCGACAATGTCCGAATCCAGTAACAAAGAATAATCATGGACATCCAAAGGAACATACTGAATCGGGGGAGGAGTACGAGAGGGCGCCATTCAGATGGTTACACACACACACCACAAACACAGACAAACAAAGAGAATGCCTGCAAAGCAACAGACGAAAACCAAGAATAAGATATCAACCAAGATGGGAAAACGGGACTCGACCAACTATCCCCAAGCAAACCACAGTCTAGAAAAAATTCGACATAACCTCTACACATTGTGCGACTGAAAGCTTCATGCTATGCAACATGCAAACACCCAAATCCCCGTATCAGGCAATAAAGAAAAAAAACTACACACCGTACCCTTAACCGTATCAAAGAAACTGAACCAAAACATAACAACAACCCACACATATCATGACCACAACTTTGATAATCAGGTTTGACCATGGAGACAACTCCGAAGACTTCACGTACCCATCCCACGAAACGAGCTCATTAAAAAGGGGAAATAAGTACAGTGAGGGGGAATTAATTTAATGAAAGGTTCATTTTATGAATTATTAAGAAATGGGTGAATTTTAAATTAAGTGATAAACCTTAACAAGAAAACGGCGGTTCTTTCTTAAAATTTTAATTACCAATTATTAGGTTGGAGTGGTGCATTAATCCGAATCCCGGACTTCGATACCCAGACTGGGTCTCTAAATGCAAATTCATTTATTAAAAAATTAAGGTGATGTGGAGCTTTTTTTTGCCAGCATGTGCTCTTGTGATGGCTGGTTCATTTTAATTAAAAATATTAAGGTGCCTCTTAAGCACACTTAGCGTGTGCTAAGTGAATGGTGGGTTGATTTCAATTAGAAAAAAGGTGTGTTTGGCGCGAATGCGCGTGCCATGGTGGTGTTTAGGGTTCATATTAAAAATTAAATGTGGATTTTGGGGTAGAGGAAAAAAATAAAAAATGAAAAATACCTAGAAGTGGGTGTATATGTATGCAATGAATGCGCACTTCTCAATCCCAAAATGTAGGTCAGCAATCCAAAAAGAACCAAGGTATCTGGATTTTTCTAGAATTTTCAGTTTGTGTTTTGAATTAAAGAGAAATTTTCATGAATTTAGCATTGAATGAAGTATTTTTACAGCTTAGAAAATATTCCAAAAATAAGAAAAAAGTTAATGGAATTTTCATGAATTTTTTTGTAATTAAATTGGAATTTTTACCAATTTTAATGAATTTTTTGATATTTTGTGGGTATTTTTAAAAGATTTTTTAATTTGAAAATGTTTTGAATTTTTTTTCCTGAAATTTTCAGTTTAGAAAAATATTGCAATTTACTGCAGAAAGATTGAAAATTTTTTAAGATTTTTTTGTAATTTGTTTGAATTTTAAGTGATTGTTAATGATTTTTGTTTAATTTTTCAATGTATTTTTAAGGTTTTCGGGTTTTGGAATTAAAAATCCGGGAATATACCCAAGAATGGATTGCGTGTCAGTTGCATGTGAACAGCCGGTTGCACACCACCGCACGGACCAGCTAACGCGCGTCCCCGCGCGTGAACAGCCACTAACGGACTCCCGCACACGAACACGAACAATCACGAACAGCCACATGCGCACACACACCGCGTGTGGGACAGGGGGCTAGGGGCTGAAAAAGGGATCTGCAAGGTACTGCGTGGTGCTGCAGTTTTCGAGTGGTTGCCCGCTTGTGTCTGCGGGGGGGGGGGGGGGGGGGGGGGGGAAACAGGGCTAAAGAAGGGGTTTTCGGCGGTTGTCGCCGGGGGGGGGGACAAGGCTTAAGAAGGGGTTTTCTGCGGGTGGGACTGGGGGCTTATTGGGGGGTTTTTGCGGGTGGGACGGTGGCTTGTGGGGGGGTTTCTGCGGGTGTTTGTGGGGGGGGAACAGGGGCTTAGAGGGGGGTGGTGGGTAGGATTGTGCCTGGGGGGGAAGGGGGGCTTGGATGGGGGTGATGTGGAATGGGGGTGTAGGCAGGCGTACAGCGGGCCGGGCGTGACATAGCCCAGCGGCGGCATCCAGGAGGGGGCGTGGTGACGCGGCAGGTGGGTACGGGCAGAGGCAGCGAATAGGGCGCTTAGCAGCGGGACGAAGCCTAGCGGGGCGGCGGATAGGGGATGAAGGAGGTGGCGGGCGGCAGCGCCAGAGGGGCGCCAGGCGAGGAGAAGAGGGAGGGGGCGTGGAGAACGGGCGGGCGACGACGGCCAGCAGGGCATACACAGGCGAGGGCGGGGCGGGAGGCAGGCGGGGCATCTTCTGCAGTGGCCAGGACGGGCGTTAGATGCGACGGGAGGGCGGGAGAGGAGGTAGGGAGGAGAAGAGGAGGAGGAGAGAAAGGAGAGGAGGGGATGGAGGAGCGTGAAGGAGAGGGAGATGGAGGTGGAGATGAGGAAAGGAAACGCAAGGAGGAGACGGAGATGGAGAGAGGTGGTTGGGGGGGAAGGGGTCGGGGAGAGAGAAAGGTGGGGGTGGGGGGAATAGGGAAGGGTGCCCGGGGGGTGGGGGGGTGAAAGGGGGCCGGGGGGTGAATGGGTGGGGTGTGCAGGGGGTGGGGGTGGGGTGGGAAAAGGGTGCCCAGGGGGTGCCCATGGGGGTGGGGGGGTGCCCAGGGGGTGGGGGTGGGGTGCCTAGGGGTTGAAAGGGTGCTCGGGGGGTGGGGGTGCCCAGGGGTTGAAAGGGTGCCCAGGGATGATGCCCATGGGAGGGGGTGGGGAGGTGCCCATGGGAAAGGGGTGCCTACCATAAAAGAAAGGCGCGCCCCCGTCCCGCGCACGTGCGCGGGGCAGGATAAAAAAATTTGCCGTGACGGGATCGAAATAGCGCCGGGATGGCAATACGGGGCACGCGGACGCGACCGGAGCGCGTGGAGATGCGTAAAATAAAAAACGGGCGCATTCACCCGCGGGAGGAGTCACACAAAACACGGAAAAATAAAGAAAATTTAATATCTCCCAATCTAGGCATCAAAACGAAATGTCGTAAAAACAAAAATTGTGTAGGACAGCAGGGGGAAGACAGGGGAAATGTGCAACGGGTGTTCCAAGGGAAAGACAGGGCGTTCACATGCAAAATACGTAAAAAACGGGTTTAAAAACGCAAACGAAAATTAATATCGGAAGATCCGTGCATTGGAACGAGGTGCATGAAAAAGAAAAAATGCGCAAAAAGACGTGCCGACCATCCTATCACATCAAAACATTGTTCTGACTGAGATGAGACACGTTCACATGGGAAAAACCCAAAAAACAGACCCGAAAATGGAATCGGAAATTAATATTGGACGAACCGCTTGCCGGAATGACATGTAGTAAAAAGTAAAAATGTCTGCAGGAAAGGGTGGCACATGGTTGTCATGGTAGAATGCAGTTCCGACGGAAGTAGGAGGGGTTCACATACGAAAAACACCAAAAATACACCCGAAAACACATTGAATAATTAATAATTAAAAATCCAAAAGGAAAAATAGGGTGGAGGAAAAGGGAAAAGGTGGGGGAAGGCGCGATGGACACGACTGTCAAATCAAATTGGAATTCCGATGCAAACATGGCAGGTTCACATGGAAAAATGTCAAAAAGACGCACGAAAAAGTCTTGAGAAACCGCAAAAATTAATATTGGACAAACGTGCATCGGAATGAAACGAAGTAAAAAGGAAAAATGTCAGGGGAAAAGTTTTTGGTTGGGCTATGACGTCAGATCACGGTTCCGAAGCAAGAAAAGCACGTTCACATGGAAAACCGGCCAAGTTATGCAAAATGCTTCAAAAATTAATAACTCGAGAACCGTGCACCAGAATAGGGGTGGGTAAAAAGGAAAAATGGTCAGTTCAAAGGGATGAACAAGGCTATAAGGTTGGATGTGGATTTCGGTGAACGTAGGGTGCATGCACATGGCAGGACTGCAAAATCAGGGAATGAAGGAAAACTGCAAGGGAACAGCCCCAAGGATGGGTGAAAAATGAACGAGTGGAATGGGAAGGGACCCCAGCAGGGTAAAAGCAAGTCATGGCATACATGCATGAGCAGGTTGAGGCATATGCAAAGGGGTATGCAATGTAGACGCGCAGGGACGCGTCCCCACACTTAAGACCTTAACGGATAGGGTTAACCGAGCAACAGAGACCTAATACCACACAATAGACCATCCACTAACGTCCCCATACTTAAAACATGAACGCCACTGAGAAATAGGGTGTAGGGTTAGAAAAACTTGGCCCATATTGTAGAGAATCAAGGTTGACTGTCGATGGCACATCCTGTGTTGTTGTCGGCTGCAAGAGGTACCAAGGCATCTTCACAGCACACGTCCTTCATGGCAGGGACCACGCGGCAGCACCCAGGGAGGTAGCTGGTTGAAGGAATCGCAGGAAATTTGTCGATGATGAGAAATGTTGCACTCAACTCACAATCACTCAAATGGAATGAAAGAACTGTCACTCGCCCCATGACTAATATCACTCGAGGAATAATGATTGAAATCCATATCTCACACCCGGTTTAGGAATCGACAAGAGGGATGGTGCAGAGGGAGTATGCCAGGGTGCACAGTTGATGGTGCATTAGTGCATCCAACCCGGCTAGCATAAGTGCAAGGAGGAAGGCAAGGGAGCCTTACAATGCAATGTACAGAATAAGGTGACATGTCCTGTGTTGTCGATAGAGACCCACCCCGTGGGTGCATAGGGAAACGGGAACGTACCTGACTCCAAGTGTCGTAACGTCCCTCAAATCTCGCCTCTCAATAAGTGATTGAGGAAACACCAGTCATACTCAGCCCACCCTCTGTCTCACGCTCTGTTGATAGTTACAGAGGGCAGCCCTTTCTTGAAACCCATTGATGTAATCCTTACGGTCACTTATGCGGAGGGTGTATGCCTTGTGCGCATTTAATGGTGCAACTGTGCATCCCGCCCTATGCCGGCATATGGTGTGAGAAGGAAGGCCAGGGAGCCTTATGGTGCAGTGCACAGAAACAGATCGTGCTTTGTGCATTGAGAGGCCCATCCCGTGCGTGCAACACTTCATTCACACTGCTCACCACTCATTTGATTTAAAGGGAAAAGAATGGTCACTCGCCCCACCTCTATCTCACTCTCTGTTGATAGTTACAAAGGGCAACCATACTCACAACCCCATCCGGTTAGGATGAAATCTCGTGTCACTCGATTGTTTGTCAATGAAGATCGTGTCGTCAGTTGTTGAAGAGGCATACCCAGGGAGGTAGCCATCAGATCTGGTACTTCAATTGGTTGTAGAAAAGATTGTCTGCGAAAGGGGGCAGACAGACTGATGAAGTTGCAGAGGCAGCGCACCAAGGGAGGTGGCTTCAAATTTCTCTGGACAATTTTTTGCTGGTGAGTCAGTTATCCTTAACTATGGGGTGTTACCACCTTTTCCACAGCCAGCTTCCCGCCCAAGGGTGTTGACCACCTTTTCTTGGAGTGAGGCCTGCTATGACAAGGAATTTCTTCCTTTTCTCCCATAACAATTTTTTTTTTATTTTTTTCTTTTCTATTTTCTTGTTTTCCCCTATTCCCGAGGGTGTCTCCACCTTTTCTCGAAGAATAGGTCGGCATGACAAGGACCTAAGTCCTTTTCTCCCATGACCGATATGTATATTTTTTTTCTTTCTTTTTTTTTTCTTTTGTTTCGAATTAAGCAAGGAAATGGTGGAAATACCATTTGTCAGAACCCACCTCGCCACTGCCGCTGGGGAAAAATAGAGGATAAAAGATCAAGGCTGGAAGATGGGGCTGAGGGGACAGAGGGTTACGTCCACCTCATCAAGAGTGGCTGAAGAATAGCTATCAAAAGTAGCATCATAAGAGGTACAGTGCCACGCCAACGAGGGAAAGGATTAGGTGACCGTGATTGTCAAGATCCCCAAGGAGGAAAGTACTTCTTCAGGCGATATCCATTGATCAGGAAGGGATCATCAGAGGCATCAACGGTTTGCACTTGGATAGAGCCATTAGGGTTGACAGCAAGTACCTTATATGGGCCCATCCAATGTTGTTGCAGCTTGCCAGGAAACTTGCCAAATCGTGAATCATAGGCTAGGACCAAATCACCTTCTTTGAACTCCTTGTGCTTGATGAAGCTGCCATGGTAAGCCTTACGTCAAGCTTGCGTGGCTTCCATGCACTGTAGAGCCATCCTGCGAGTTTCGTCCAAACATTCCAGGTGCAGGAGACGGCGTTGCAGTGAGTCATCGTCCCCCAAATGCTCTTTGATAGCCACTCGCAAAGAGGGCAGTTCCAGTTCGACAGGGAAAACAACTTCTGTACCATACACCAGCTGGAAGGGTGTCTATCCTGTTGTTGCTTTTTGGGAGGTTCTGTACGCCCAAAGGGCCTCTGTAAGTCGATCATCCCAATCACGACGATGTGCGGCAACGTGTCAGAATTGAGCAGAGGATGCGATTCGTGACTTCGACTTGGCCATTGGCTCTGGGGTAATAAGGAGTGGACTTGTGATGGCGGATCTTATACAGCTCTGTCAACTCTTCCATGACTTTACTAATGAAATGAGTGCCTCTGTCACTTACCAGCTCTAAGGGACTACCAAAACGGGTGATGATATTCTCATACATGAACAGAGCCACGCTGTTACCATCGTCCCGCTTTAGGGCTTTAGCTTCACACCACTTTGTGACATAATCCGTACATACGAGGATGTATCTGTTCTACTTCCTTCTGGTGGGAGGATCGATCGGGCCTACAAAGTCGATGTCCCACTTCTCAAATGGCTTCAAAGGAAGAATAGGTTGCAGTGGCATGGCACTTGTTTTGGTGGGTTTCCCCATTCTCTGACAAGCATCACATCGCTTACAATAATCATAAGCATCCTTGTGGAGGGTCGGCCACCAGTAACCTGCTAATAGAGCTTTCCTGGCTATAGCTTCTCTTGCAAAGTGTCCTCCACACGGCTCGTCATGGCAAGCCTTCAGAACAATCCCAATCTCATCTCCTGCAACACATCTTCTGAGCACTTTATCTTTGCCTTTCTTGTACAGTGCGCCGCCTAGCAGGGTGTAGGGGGCTGATTCTAGCATAAGCTTCTTCCTTTCCCGACTAGAAATACCAGGAGGGTACTGTTGGGTTGCCAGTAGATTGGCGATGTCTGCATACCAGGGGGTTACAGTTTCGACCAGGAATAGGGAAGCATCAGGGAGGTCTAGATCATCCTGCTCCTCGTCTGCAGTCTGCGGGATACGCGACAGATGATCAGCTAGAACATGGAAACGACCAGGCTTAGTAATCACCTCAAAGTAGAACTCCTGAAATAGAAGGAGCCATCTCATCATTCGTCCTTTCACGTCTGCTTTGTTCATCAGGAAGGATAGGGCCTCATGATCCACATAAAATTTAAAGTGGGTAGATGGGAGGTAGTGGCGAAACTTCTCTAGGGCAAACACCATTGCCAAGCACTCCAGCTCTGTCACTGTGTAGTTCCGCTCTCTATCCGTGACTTTTCGGCTTGCGTAGTAGATGGGCCGATCCAGCTTCGAGGAGCCCTTCTGGCAGAGAACTGCGCCTAAGCCTTCAATAGATGCATCAGTGTGTACATGAAACTCCTTCATCCAATCAGGAGGTTGCAGCCTCAATCAGACACTACTTCAAAGTGTTGAAGGCTTTGTCACATTCTTCCGTCCAAATAAACTCTGCATCTTTCCTCAGAAGCTTGTGCAAGGAGGTTGCCTTTGTTGCAAAATGAGCTATGAACCTTCTGTAGTAACCCACATGGCCTAGGAATCCCCTCAATTGTTTGAGGTTGGTGGGTGTTGTCAGAGCTGCGATCTTTTCAATCTTTGTAGGGTCTGTTGATATCCCTTGTGCAGAGACAATGTGGCCCAACAGAACTCCAGAAGAGAACCCAAATATGCATTTTTCGGGGTTGAGGGAAATCCCATACTCCCGGCATCAGTCAAAGCATTGTTCCAGGTGTCCCCAGTGTTCACGGATCAAACTATAGACACAGAAGTCATCCAAATATACCTCAATAAAGTCATGCAAATGATTTTGGAATGCGGCCATCATGACTCGCTGGAAAGTAGCAGGGGCATTGCAGAGCCCAAACGGCATCACCTGGTAAGCGTAGGTCCCCCATTCTGTGGTGAAGGTTGTTTTGGACTGGTCTTCTTTTGCTATCTGCACTTGGTTATATCCACTGATTCCATCCAGAAGGTAATAAAGCTCATGTCTTGCCATTGTGTCCAACAGTTGGTTTGTGAAAGGGATAGGGAAGTGATCCTTCTTCGTCTTGGAATTCAACTTGCAGAAATCCACACATATACGAAGCTTGCCATTCTTCTTGGGTACTACCACAATGGGTGAGACCCATTCACTATTTGCCACTGGATAGATGAACTCGGCTTCCAGAAGCTTCAGCAACTCTGCTTTCACCAATGTGGAATAATTTGGATTCATTTGCCTCTGTCGTTGCCGTACTGGCTTGGCATTAGGCTCCAAGTCAATATGATGCTGACATATTGTGGGATCAATCCCCTTTAGGTCTTTGTAGGACCATGCAAACAAGTCCAAATTCTCTTTCAACAAGTTGTACAAAGTTGACAACTCCTCTTCCGATAGGCTGCTACCCACCTTCAAATGGCGTTCAGTGCCATCTGCATCCACAAAAGTTAACTGCCTTTCACCTTCTACTTCACGGATGAAGGTCCCAGGACTGCTTCTGGATATAGATCCGACTCCTTCAAGGGGGTGGTGTCCTCTTCTGATGTCCCACTAGACCCAACTTCTTATTTTGGTGGAGACTTAGGTTGCTCCTTGAGATGTTGAAATGGGATTAGAGCCGTTTCGGGTTTGGTTTCACGATTAGTTACCTCTTGGCTTGAAGACTCATCTTCTAATGACACGTCCAGACACATCACATAACAGGGACCCTCTGATTTCTGTTGGGTTTGTGGGACTGGTGCTTGTTGGCACGGTGCATCATCATCATCTTTTCTTGGCAAAGGTGGGTGAGGACGGCATGAGCCACTGCTGAAAGACGGCTTGGTCTTCTTTAACCATTTCTTATAAAGATTTTGCATATGAGAGAATCCATTTACCAAACCAAATGGTACCATCGCCATTCTGTCCCACAGCATGAGCTCGTCTGCTTCTGATGCTTCAGGAACTTCTTCTTCATATATATCCTCTTCGGGTGGGATAGACTCTTCCATCTTGCTTTCATAACCTTCTTCTTCCATATCATCTCCATCCTCTTCTGTCTCTGTCTCTGTCTCTGTCTCTGTCTCTCTTTGTAGGAGCTCTGTAAGAGAAGAACATGTTCTCTGTTTCATCTGTTGCCTCTGTCTTTGGCTCTGCTATGGCCATGTAACAGGGAGAGCAATACATCCATGCTTCTATCTCACTGTCAGAAGTGATTTCGGAAATCGTTCCTGGTTCAGGCATGAAGTATTCAGCCATTGTCAGGGACTTTTCATCTTGAGGGAGTTGGCTTACAATATCCACTGTTAAGGAACATGCCACTATTTTCTTGGAACAGTAGGAACAGAAAGCTCCAGGAATGATTGGTTTTCGTGTACATTTAGTGGCTAAATGGCCTGCTTGATGACACTTACCACACCAAGTATTTGACTGCATCACATCTCTTCCTGCTCCTGCAACGTTGGATATGCTAGCGGTATTCACTTTCAGCATCTGGAACTGCTCTGTAATCACATCCATCAACTCCTTTTTGATATTTGCAACTGAGTTGGATAAGTAATCCTTCAAGTTTTCTCTGCCTGAGGTACTGGCAATAGGGTTTTGAGGAGTCTCTGTAATCACTGCATAAACAGGTTGGGCTGGTGCAAAGGGATCTTTGTTCTGATTCTAATTCAGAGCTCCTATTTGAACTGTTGGTTGTTGGCTCCAGTTGGTAGGGTTCCACTGTTGCTGTTGATTTGGCATTGGGGAAATTGGTTGGGACCATTGTTGTTGTGGTTGAACCATCATTTGAGGCATTGATTGTGGTGCACTGTACTGTGATACTGGGGGCATCTATTGGTAGGGGTAGGGGACTGTCCCTGGGACTGAATTTGGTGGGTACATCATTCTTGGCATCAGAGGAGATAGGACTCCTCTTCCTGGATTCATCGCCAATCTAGCTTCCACTTCATCGTACAGACTTGCACCTTCGGTTGCAGCTTGCAATGTGGCTGGTCTTTGCAACTCCACAAACTTACGGACTTCTGGTTGTAATCCTCTGAGAAACACCCCCTTCTGAATGCCATCATCTAGATTATGGTTAGTCCATCTCTTCAGGATGGATTCCATTCGTGAGACATAAGCTTCTACTCTTTCTCGAGAGGACTGACTTAAATTCATAAATTCCTCTCACATCCGCTCTTCAAAACCTTCAATCTTGAATTTAGTGAGGAAGGCCAACTTCAGGTCGTCCCATGTGCCAAAAGTTCCTGCTGCTTGTCTCTCATACCACTGAAACACCGCACCCTTGAAAGTGGCGGGGAATATTGCTAACCAATGCTCAGGGGTTCTGGCATTGTTAGCCACACATGCTACCATAAACTCTACTACATGAAGATTAGGGTCTTCATTGTACTCTCCCTTAAAAACTGGCAATGGAACTACATTCGCTGGCCTGTCATCAATATTTCTAGGATGGATCTGGCTTGGAAGTGGACCTCCATCAGGAGGAGGAAGGGCTTGATGTGCCATTGGGACTTCTGTAAAGAGTTCCGCAAGGGCGTCAAAGGCGGCTTCTCCTGCGAGCTCTTTCTCAGCTTTGATTTTTTCTTTCTCTCTTCTCACGTACCTCTGGACTCGTTCTAACGCTTGCCTCTTTATTGCATCATTCATCAGGGGGTTGGCTCCACTATGTTGTTAGTGCTCCACAGAGGGATAACAGAAGGATTCAGTCTCTGGAGGACTGTCTTGCCAACATTTCTTCTACTTCTTCCTTTTCAATGTCTCTGAATTCTACTTTTATGCCACTGCACAGAGGAAGGTATTCGGTTCTGAAGGTGTCAAAATGCATACGTCTAAGCATTGTGGTGGTGCCATCATCATAGTAATGCCAGCTTCTGATGGTTTCAACAATGTATGTTGTGAAAAACACTCTGTCTACCAACTTCTAGTGGGTTGCCAATTGAACAAACAGAAGATTGTCAGAACACCAAGCATCCCATGTATCTTGCTGTTGAGCATCCACGAACAAATTCCAACTCTTTTCCTTCTTGTCTTTGTGAACCTCTACAGACTCCTAAAGCTTCTTCACAATCTCCCACTTGATGATGTCTGGAAACTTCTCAATGATGCCAAATATTCCATGGATTGTCATTCTCTCTGTTTCTGCTCTTCAGTTTGTTCCCAAACAGTTTGCCACCAAGATGCAAGTTTCTGCTGCTTCAACAGGAAGAGGAATTTGTCCACCACATAGAGCATGCATCATGATGGTGATATGTTTCCACCATTGTGGGATGAACTTCTTGTGGAAAGTGGCTTTGATTATGAGAAATTCCAACTCTTCAGTGGAAGAAGGAACTTTACAAACATCCATTGAATTCTTCTCTTCTTGGCAATGCCATTTCCTTCATTTTCAGCCTCTTCTGGTGCTTGTTGATGGCAAGGTTCCCCGGCTGCGCACAAAAAACATGGAGCCCCAAGAGGAACACCAAGGAAAAGGGAATTATCTTGCAAGAAAATCTATTTTGTAACATCAACAAGCTTTTTTATTAGGGTTTATATGATCACAATGAAGAAAAGAACACCAGGCACAACAAATCTTCATGCAGCATCATGTAGATCTCCCACAGATTTGATAGAATCAACCATATTCTTCAATAACTTCACAAAATCCATCAATAGAATAAAGAAAGCAAAGGAATACACCATCTTTGAATGGAAATACATCACATAGTATTCATCTTCAATATCTTCATAGTATTCTCTCTCAATCTCTCACATACAATCACACTGTTTTCATAGATTTGACTATCTCTGACTCTCTCTCTCTCTCTCTCTCCATCAATAATACATCATATCCTCATTACAATCTCTCAATAATCACCCTCAATAATCCTTCTTAGGTCGTGAATGCACCTCCTAAGAGGTATGTCTGATATGAAGAGGCACCAGAGCCACTACAATGACTCTTCATAGCTCACCACTGTCACTTCACTTCAGTCTTTACTTGAGTCTTCAGCAGCTACTTCTTTGACTTCTTTTAGCTCTTTTGTACTTGTATCCACCTCTTTCCAAGGCTAGAAAACTTTCCCAAGCTACACTCTCATCCAACAGAACACATACAGAAGCATATAGAAGGTCTACAGAAGCTCATCAGAGAGTTACAGAAGGTCAACAAAAAGCATCAGAACCACATAACTCATACCAAAACCATTCCAAACCATCAAAAATCACTCAATAAGCTTTCAAACAATCTCAAACCCTATCAATCAATACTCCATCCTTCCTTACAGAGAGAAAACAGAACAAAACAGAAGCTCAACAGAAGCTATCAAGACCAAACAGAACATATCAGAACATCATCAGAACTTCACATCTCTACTAACAAACATCATGAGCTCAATAAAACCATTCCAACCTATCCAAAACACTCTCAAACCACTTCCAAACCAATCAATCATCTCATAAAATCAACCATTCAGCTCTCAAAAACAACAAAAATCAGCCAAAAAATAGGTCATTTCAACACTCAACACCCAAACTTATCCTTTCCTTTTCTTAACATTTGTCATGTACTTGGTAGTTTGATTTGTGACTGTATTCTACGACTCCAATCTCTGTCAACAAACCTATGACTAGGGGACTCATGTGGCCTACTCAATGTCTCTCATGCAAATCAACTGCAATTGTATTCTACATAATACTATATCAACTACTCACTTTGTGAAAGAACATCCCTACTAACTCTCAACTCACATGTAACATGACTATAGCATTTAAATCTCTTTTTCTCAAGAGAATATCCAAAAAATACACATTTTTCTACTTTGGGATCTAAATTATTGTGCAACTCATTAGGAATATACACATAAGTAATACATATAAATACTTTCAAATTGAACAAATTTAATTTTTAACTTTTATACTTCTCCTCAAGTATTATACCATGTATACAGTCATGAGTGTCATGTTCATTACATTCACAATAGTAGCAATTGTTTTAACCCAATATTAATGATATGCATGTTTTTCCAGTCGCTAACTCTATTTTATTGCGCATTGTGACTACATATAAACTATCTCAAAATATTATTTTTCTACAAAAAATTAAAAACTCATTGAAAAAGTATTATCCCTTTCCATTTGACCTTAGAAATTTAACATGCAACCTTGTCTCCTTATGAAGTAAAACTTTAACACTTTTAAATGAGTGAAAACCTCACTTTTAAAGATTTTAAAATGAACGCCTTCCTTTTCTCATGCATAAAATATATCCATAATTTTGACTTGATCATCAATCAAGGAGACATAATATTGGGAGCCACTCATATTTATAGTCTTTGTAGGACCCCACATATTATAATATAACTCAAGTACTTCTAATATATATGCTTCTTATGTGGAAATACATGACTTACCTTCTTTTCAAATTAACATGACGCACATACTTTATGCATCCCATCAACTCCAAACTTTGAAAAGCCATCGACAATCTTTTTTAACTGTATATGTTTCACATATTGCACCCTTATATGACCAATCCATTTATGCAAAACACTTCTAAGAATGTCTTCAACAAGAATGTTGAAATTAGAATTGGAAAAAAGGAACAAGGTAACTACACATCGATTGGTAGAAATAATAATAACAAAAGTGAAAAACTATTTATCATGCACCCTTTTATGAGTACTATGACTGTTGATGGTCATATAAGAATGATGCAAGGTATGTATGCTCGGGTGACTCTAATCATATGACCTCTCATGTCGAGCGGTTTATAGAGATGCGCAATCTAGACTCTCCAGGCTATGTGGAGATAGGTGATGATATAGCCTATCCCATTACTCACACTGAAATTGTTCATTTAAGTATGCAAGTTAGTAAAACAAAACACTTGACTAGTGTGTTATATGTACCAAATATAACTAAGATCCTGGTTTCTATTGGATAGATGTTGGAACAAGGATCTCAAGATTCATATCTTATGTTGTTACATAGAGGACCTTGGAAATGGTTATAGATTGATCACAAAAGGTAATAGTATGCTACTTGATTGCTAGATTTTGCAATGCATAGCGGGGATTTCAAATTCTTGTAAATATCCCATCATGTTGTTTGCTACATGTACAAATATATAATACATTACTTTACTTTATGTTTGCTCTTAATCCTTCTTAGTGTTTATCTATTTTGTAGTAGCATTTTGTAGAGGGACTTCTAGTACCACTGCCATGTCTCCTTCAATGTAATTACAAACACATTTTCCCTTGAAAATAAATTTCATCCTAGAAGTCTATGTAAGTTAATTATTTTTATCAAGCTTCTTTGATACTTATAAACCAACTTGTCGGGCCAAAATAGTGGCCAAAACAACCTTAGATAGCAAACATCACTATGAGAGAGCCTAATTGACATATCTTTAGTACATGCACTCCTTTTTGTACTCACCAAGTTTCATCACAATTAGAGATTGTAACTCTACCAACCTCAAGAGCCTCTTGTAGCTATATTTCAAGGCAAATCGAATAAGATGGAAGAACTTCTTACATATTTCTTATTACTTTCTTACTTTAATCCTCCATTGCCTTCACCTCAACCTTTGATCAAGCTCCATATAGCTATGGAATGGCTTTGATACCATGCAAATAGACAAGAGGAGAGAGAGATGAAGCAATTAAGAGTGCACACACAAAATGAAGACTTGACCACATAGAGAAATAGTGTTGAATTCTTATTCTTCTCCTTTTTTCATGACAAAAGACTCTATAACATAATGAAAGTATAATATGAAAGTATTAAAACATATGTACCTGAAGTCATCAAGTGTGAACCCAATATAAGGATAGATGAGATGGCATAGTGAATGTGCCATAACCCAAAGTGGACTACATGGGTGTATTCTAGATGGAATCAATTATATGTCCTCCCTATTAGTCACCTGATATTCTAGTGAGTGGAGTATTTCCACACCACCGAGGTGTATAGTAAATGCCAACTCAGGTGGATCTTGATATCTCAATACAAAAGACCAACCTGAGATGGTGGTGCTTGGCATAAAGCCTAGTCAAGGCAAGTGGTATATGGCAATGAGTGTGTAGTTAAGTCATATGAGACTTGAGGTAAATGAGTTGAGGCTTAAGGTAGGCAAAGATATGTCCATTTTAGGTAATAAAATGTCTCACTTGAGGTAATGTGATGACCGGCAAATCAGTGCAAATAAAGGCACAAAAATGTGCTCACATGGAAACATCCTTTGCAAAATAACACTTTGCTTTTGTACCCCCTTGTCAAAAATCAAATATGAAGCAATGTAAAATGTGTAGTCCAAAAGAGACACACTATAAAATATTCCTAGGAAAAGGAAAGGTCAAACCCTTTTGTCTCATTCCAAAAAAATTGAAAGGTCCTTAGACCTTAGCCAATGTATGCAAATTTGAATTTTTATAATTCAAGAAAGGAAAAGGAGGTGGTTGCAGTCGTGGGATTTGGGGAGGTGGGAGGTTGAGGTGGTTACACCCTCTCTCTTCCTTTATCTTCTTCTCTCACGGTTCATTTCTCCCTCTCTCATTTTGGCACAACACTTGCCTTCTTGTTCTTGCTTCCCTCTCTTGTGCTTTCATTGCAAGATCTCATGGAGAGTGAGGAAGAGGAAGAGGGTGAGGATGGAAGAATTGTCCAATTTCTTGTGTGCCTTCCTCTTGTGTGTCTTGAGGATATGGATTCTTGGTGAGAAGAAGGAGAGTTTTGCAGGTTTTGTGGCCAGCAAATGTATTTGCAGCCTCTACCTAGCCGGTTCGTGGTTCATATTGTGCCGTGGCAGGGTGCTCTTCATAATGTATGGTTTGCATTTCAAGATAAGGATGCTACTTGCTCAACTTAGTGGCATGAATCCCACTCAAGGTAATTGATAAACACTCAAAGTAAATATGAGCTTCACTTGAGGTACATGCTTGAGACTACTTGAAATAAGTCAAAAATATCCACTTGTGGAAGGTAAAAGTCCAGACTTCTCATGTCTAGATTGCAAGGGCATGATAATCATTGCATTAGCATAGCAAAACCTCTCTCCCTTGTAGGAAAAGTGGTTAAAGAAAAGGTTTAATAAAAACTCAAAAATTTTGGTTAAAAACCCTTAGGATTCTAAGTTTTGACTGTCCATACATTGGTGGTATTTGATTAAGGTTCTATATGGGGAAGATCAAATATGGTTCAAATAATAACTTTTAAGACTAAAAACCTACAATTCATGGTCCAAAGACTCTTCACATGATGGAAGTCCAACAAATAGTTAAATGATGTATTCACATGTCTTAGGGGACCCTATAGTATAGTCATAAAAATCATCCATGTACCAAACTATGTCAATGATATTGCACAAACGAGAGATAATCAAGCTCTACACAACCCAAACAATTCTTAAATTTCCATATAATTTCTAATATTTCATACAAAAGAATATTTTGTATGAAATGTTAAAACAAAATTTCTTTTGAAGTATTCTTTCATATGAATCCCTCTATTATTATTTTTTATGAAATTGGGAATTTAAAATTTTTAATTTTAATTTCATAGTATTGTAACCTTCAACAGTACCAACAAACCTAACCCTTACATGATGCTTTATATTGTCGTAGCTTCTACACTTAGGTTTCCTCAATTTTGGTTTAGTTTCCTTTTGCCCACTTGTTGCATTGGTAATGACAATTGCAATGTAGCCTCCCCAAGGTGCACTCTTACTTTGATTAACATATGATTGTAAGGAAGTCTTCCAGTGGTTGGTTACAACTAGTCAAGTGTTAGTTCAAGCCATCTTGGCCACTTTGTCTCCACTTCACTTTAGTTATAGTTATGTTCGTAAATTACATAATAATAAACATATACAACAACTCCAATAAGCCATGATATCAGCAATTCACACATCACGATGTCTCCAAATTGTCATAAAGAGAAAGAGAAACTAATGCTATCAAAAGAGAAAAATGGCTTGTCTTCAAGGTGTTAAACTTGAATTGAATAAAAACTTTGTTATGATATATGCAGGCACCTTAAAGAGCCTAAACATTCCATTATTGAAGCTACTCTTTAGAGGCTAAGTATTGATTGCATGCTAAAGCTTGTTAAAGAGATAAAAATATTAGAAAGATATGGTGGTCATGTGGCTATTTTTTAAAAAAAGTAGTGTTATGAAATGTTCGAATATCTTACTCATCAGAAAATTACAAGACTAGTGTGTAGAATTTTTTTTTGAAAAGTAATAAAATAAAATGCATGAAGAAAAATGGAATTAGATAGACTTTATATTTTTTTATCATTTATGCCTTTATTGTCATTTATGGATCATCATTAGGGTCTCTATCTAGATATATATAATTTATGCCCTTCTTGTCATTCATGGAGCACCATCATGATCTTTATCTACAAATACAAACTTTTGCTTAGTTGGCAGGCAATTGAGCTTGAGATTTTTTTGCTTTTTTATTTGAATGAAACAAGAGATCCTTATCTAACACACAATTTCAATAATTTAATGTACTCTATTTTATCCGACAACCACTCATCATTGACAAGAATATTCAAAGAATAAGAATCCTTCATGTCACAATAGAACCAAACCAAGATGTAGCTTGCAAACCATGCATTACTGGATCTAGACTACCAATAAGACATGCTTAATCCATGAAGACCTCACGACCTCTCATACAATAAAATGTCCTCACCAATGTCATCTCTCAAGCCTAGCTTAATCAAAATCCTACTCTATGATCAAGCACAACCCCTAAAACAAAGAAAATAAAAGGAAAAGTCTCAAGGATGATGAAATTCATTGAGTTGTAGTCTAAAAGATTGCGGATGAGCTCCAAGACTTCCATCAATTCTGATGTTGTGCCTCTTCATAGCTCTGTGCTCCTCAATCTCCATGGGCTTCACACACAAGATGATTAGATCCATGTGGCTGGTTCCTCCAAGCCATGAATATGTGTATATATACACACACACACAAAAGATTGTGATAGATAAAAAATCAAGAAACTGTGCAAAGAGAAGTTAGCATCCTTCTCACACTGGACTAGGAGAGAATTTCACCTCTTCTCTTTGATTGCACACTCTCAAGTAATGCAACTCAGATGGTACACAAGCAAGAGCAAGATAGGATATGCCAACCACCATTAGAATGCTTTATTTGACTAAATTTTCACCTAAAATGTGGATTTGACTTTGTTTACATGTGGGCATGGCCACTTAGTCTTGGGCACCTTATTCAAGTCTCTAATGCATACAACCTTCAAATTTTTTATCCATCAAGTGCATCTAAATCTAATTCCACAAACTCACACATGCATGATGCCTTTACATTTATGCAATTGATGAATTTACAACTTGCACAAGTAAGCACATCACTTGAAAATGATATTACAATGAATGTTCAAGGATCCTAGATATGAAATTCAATGGTTTCAATTTCCCAATGATTTTGAAGTGCTTTTTCACTTCCAACTTCACTTTTTATCTGTTTTCCGTTATATACTCACTATTTTGTACTTTTTATTCTAGAAACCTTTAAAAAGGTTTACATTAACCCAAGCTTAATAGCAATGGACATGGATGGATCTCTTATATATCAAGTCACTCCACATTCACTCATGTATCTTTTCTGTCATGTAAGATGATTCTCATTCACTCTCTATATCCTAGACAAGCAATGCACTTATTGAACCGAGAAAGCTACCCATAGACTTAAACTCAATAGGAAGGTCATGAACTTACCAAACCTATGGCTCCTACCATTGTACTTTAGATGATAGGATAGATTTTTGTGGCAAGATTCTAACATCTATTAGGACAAGACTCCTAATGCTACACATCAAAATATCATATCGTTGATATTATAGAGAGAATCACTAAATTATAGTAAAATATTTTTAAATCTCATGAAAAATGGCTTAGGTCCATGCCACACATATGAAAAGAAACAACATACAAGGGTCAACAAAATCATTGTGACTAGAATGTACATCACATTAAAAGAACCAAGTATACCAAAAACCAATATATCCATGATGAATAGAGGTCCACCCTCCCAAAACATACTACCATAACTAGCTATTCACACAACACTACTATGAGACAGAAGACCGACTCACCTAGAGGGACTCAAATAGAGAGCAGTGAGACGGATCTCTTTCATACATCAGATTCCACAAGCACTACTAGTTTAGTAGGCATAGAGTCATCCTACTAGACTACATCTACCCCATGCCATGGAGTGATAATAGACATGGGCATTGCACTTTTCCAAGCACAGAGACATATTTGGTATTCATAGCTTCGTAATGTTCTTTCATTAATTTTTTTTAAATCGTTTCTATGAGATGGAAGAGCATTCATTAACATGTACGGGGCATGCCTCAACATCTGTATTTTGTTCATCCATGGCCTGTGTGAGATCCCTAAGGATTTTCTCAAAATTCCACTCATCATTGTGCCACTTTGTTATGACTTTTGCTCAAGTGGTCTTGATTTCTTTAAAAAATTTGGCCACACTTTGTGTGGCCTTATCTCTTTTTCCACATAGCACATTTATTTATTCTGAGAGGCTTTCCACCTATTTTGTTAATGATTCCATCTTGTTTTGGAAAGGCTTGTGTTCTTCTTCAGTCATCCTAATGGGCACCATCCACTTCAACACCCGATTTTGCCTTCTTTTGTTGCTAAGCTATTGTTGGATCTTCTTAAGGTTGTCCCAACATTAGTGGGTTTCTCTATCCAATTCATCTTTCTTTTCAAAATATTGTGAACATAAATATACTGTGTGAGGTACATAGGTAGGTATTTATTGTGCAACATAACCTTTTTTACCTCAATGAATCACTTGAAAAGTATCTTTGCCAGCCCCACATGTTGGCAATCAATAAAATTTAAGGGAGTTGCACATGCCTAATTTGTGGAATAGCTCCTCCTATAAGAAGCATTTTGGACACAACTCCTTGTCCTCCTTCACAATGTATGGAGACAAATCCGCATATATGCTATCATCAGGGGGATTTCCAATAAAGGAAAGGAACTAACTTATCTTAATGGTCTAGAGCTATTGTCCATGATTTAGTGTGCTTCTACCACTAGATCAATGAAATCATTTGGGTTAGCCATGTATGTATTAAAGTGTAATGATCGATGTTAGAACATTAAAAAAATCTTTCATTTGTATTAAATGGCTTTGGATAATAAAATTATGATTTAAACCAATGTTCAAATAGCCTTGAATTAATGTTATAAATTCTCTATTCATTGCCAAACTGCAAAGTTTATCTAATTGTTCTACCAAAATTATTTCATTAATTTTGATTTGATGATTATATGTACTTAAAGTATAAAGTATCATAAGCTATACACTAACGGTCTTAGGAGCTAATACTTCGTAAGAAAGTTATGATAAATGCTAACCTTTAGGTAGTAATTTCTAGGATATTTCTAGCCTAAGAGAAATACTACATGAAAAAAAAAGTTAAATTATGGATGTAATACGTAGACATCCAAGCATACAAAAATGATGAATCACTATATTCTAAACATGCTTGTAGAGGAACCTTCAATTTGTTGTTTAGGTGGTGCAAGATGCAAGTTGTGCATTACACCTATCAAAAATCTTTCTAATCATCTAAGATATGTTTTTCCTGATGCTAATTCTTGAGATATTCCTAGCTTTAGGATATACTTTTTCTCATCCTAAAAATGTTGGTGCAAAATGCATGCAAATTGGTGCCAAGCTATAATAAAATCTAACATATGTTCATCCCTAATGTATATTCATTCTTAATTGTAAACATGTTGGTGTAGGATGCTTGCAAATAGGCACCAAGGTGTTACTAATTTCTAACATTATTATTTATCTTATTTTATGTTATTTTAATTTATTTAAATTAATAAATTATAATTAATTACAATTTAAAGATATGTTATCTTATAGGAGCAAAGTACTAGTTCTCTTGAAAATTGTGTTCTTATGGAAATGGAATTATAATTATTTTCTTTCATATGAAGAAATAGATAAATTTTATGTCTATTTATGCATGGAAATATATCTTTTTTTGTGTAAAAAAACTCTTTCATAGGAAAGATTAGTGATTATACAAAAGGTGTTGTAGAGATTATATGTGGTGTGGAATGCATAAAACATATGTTTTACTAATGTGAGTGTATAAATGCAACCTAGACTAGATTCATTGAAAATTTAAAGAATGCGACAAAGAGTAGAGAGAAAGTCTATAGAGGAGAGAGAAATACATGAAGAAGAGAGAGAAAGGAGAGGAAGCCATAGAGGTTAAGCAAGAATATTAGAGATGAACATGATTTGTATTACTAAATGAATAATGGAAAATTTAATTCTCTTACATCTTATACTTAGGCTAGTGTGATTGGGTATTATTCTCTCTCTAAACTAAAATGTCCATTTCCCCTTCATTTTAATCCATCCCCACCTAAGAGTTTTTTCCCTAAAAAACAAAAGAAGATCTTATTAGAAGAAATTGCTCAATGAGGATGATGAAGTACTACTCTAATTACAATGAATATAAGAATGGTAACAAACTAAAGAAAGCTCCATAAAATTGATTGGAATTGAAGGAAAGGACCAAGTAGACCATATATACATCGATGATTGGCCATAAAAGTGAAGTCTTAATCACAATATCTTCATGAAAATTGATTTGCCAAACAATGAACAACATGTTGTCTACAACAACCCCTCCTATAGTAAAACAAAATAACTTTTAGTGGATTTTAAATAATTTGATTGTGCCAAATGTCAAAAGAGATCTCATGACATGTACTTTCAACCTATATAGATAAGCCATCTCTAAAAATCGAGCAAGATAAATTGTTTTCTAAAATAAGAAGTTGTATGAGAGCTACTTGCAATGAAATAAGGGCTACATATGTCTATTCTTCAAGAAAAAACACCTACTTGAGATAGGAAACTCCTCCACTATAGATTCTAATATCCAAGAAGCCTCTTTTGAAGGTAATCCTTTCCATTTGATTAGATATTTGACTACGGATCTAATGTGGAGCATTTTTTTCCCCTAGCTCTAATAATTTGTTTAGGGATATACTAAATAATTCGCTCTTCATCCATTGGTGGCAAATCCTCTAGGTAATCCACTTGTGAGCCAATGAAAGGTTTCAATTGACTAACATGGAAAACATTATGAATCTTGGTAGTAGAAGCTAAAACTTGTAAGCCAAATCTCCAATTCGTTCAAGGATCTTGTATGATCCAAGCATCCCATACTTGCTACACATCATGGTAGTAGTGGTGAACGTAAGTCTCAAGCCATTTGTTAACCTATTGTGATACCACTTGTAAAGAAGGAGACAAAGAGAAGAGAGAAATTTTGCAAAGGAGAGAGAAATACTAAAAATAGAGAGAGGAAGAGAGGAAGGAGAGGAAACCATAGACTGCAAGAAGTCAGAGATGAAAAGGGCTTGTATTATTAAATGAAAAATTAAAAGATTAATCCTCTTACATCTTATACTTATGCCTATGTGCCTAATTATTATTCTCTCCCAAGAAAAAAATGCATATTTTTCCTTCACTTACAAAAAAACTAGAATATGGGTGCTCAAACACTTGGAGAGAAGTCTTAACATGTTATCACATATGGTTTTGAGACCTCCTTGGCGGCCTAGAATTGTGGCTCAAATTGGGCAAGAGATAGTTATTATGAAGAATCAATTTTGGTTATTGGATTTCTATGGATTCAAGAACTATATCTTGGATAAGTAAGGAGCAATCACCAATTGACATTGTCTTTAATATTGAGATAGAGAAAAAGTAGATTGTTTTGCTACATGTGATATAGTATAGTTAAGAAGGATTCTATGGTGGCTGGTAATGACTTGTGGCACACTATATCTAGTTGCAGGATGTGGGAGATATTAGATCTCCAATTTTGGGTCTTGGGGGGACTAGTGGTCCCTTTGATGAGGGATTGGGTGCATTTTCATTCACTTGATAGTAAAGGGATACTAGTATCCAACTAGCAAAGGTTGAGGCATTGGCCTTGACTTGACTTGATGGTAAAAGGGGATTTAGCCAACTAGTGAAAGTTGGATATGTATATCGACTAGGCCAAATTGACTATCTTCATAGGTTATAAGACAAAGACCACCTTAGAATCATGATCATCTATATTTCGCCTAGTCCAAGTTCTTCTAGTTATCCTTAAGCTCTTCACATATCATTTGTTTAGATCATTATATAAAACTCATAGTGGAAGCACATAAGTGGAGAGAGACATCTTGTATTAGTCCATTTGGAATTGTTGTGTACTTTATATCCCTTTCCTAAATTCTATGTCATGTAATCTTTAAAAAATATTCTAGATTCTCACCTACCTTACACCAACTCTTTTGCCATTTTTGTTTGGAAAATAAGTCTTTAAAGGGAATGAAAATGCTTTCTGGTTTGCAGTACTTACCGCCCCTTGATTATGCATGTTTTGATTCATGTGAGCATTGTCTTTATGGCAGGCAGACTAGGTCTACGCATAAGAAGTCTGGTAGGCCACGCATGAGTGAGCCCTTGGTATTGGTACATTCGGATGTCTGTGGGCCCATGCTTTGTCAGTCTATGGGTGGTGCAAAGTATTTTGTTACGTTCATAGATGATTTTTCATGGAAAGTTTGGGCTTATCCCATTAAGCTGAAATCCGATGTCTTGGCTGTGTTTCAGAGATGGCTTGCATTGGTTGAGAACCATTCTGGGTATAGGCTAAAATTCCTAAGGACAGATAATGGGGGTGAGTATGTCTCACGTGCTTTTGAGCAGTTATGTGTGATGAGAGGGGTATTAAGCATCAGTTGACCGCTCCCTACACCCCCCCTAGAATGGTTTGGCTGAGCAGATGAACGCAACCATCCAGGAGCATGTAAGCAATATGATTAGTCATGCAGGCCTACCACAGAGCTTTTGGGTTGAGGCACTTAGTATAGCTGTGCATGTCATAAACAGATCACCTTTTAGTGGTTTGGATTTCCAGGTTGTAGAGGAGGTATGGACTGGAAAACCCCCCTCTTATGTGCATCTCTGTGTCTTTGGATGTGAGGCATTTTGCCATGTGCCCAAGGACAAGAGAAGTAAGCTGAATCCCAAGAGTGTCAAATGCATTTTCCTTGGTTATGGGGATGCAGGTGAGATGTGTTACCATCTCCGGGATCCGCAAGTGTGGAAAGTCATCCGCAGTCATGATGTAGTCTTCCATGAAGATAAGATGCATAGGCAACTTGAGAGAGTTGTTGAGATCTGCAGGGTCATATTTCAGGAGGAGCCAAGCCCTCCTGCACAGCCAGTTGGACAACCTACAGCTGCAGTAGATGCTCATGGTTAGGGCATTGGACAGGCAGCTGGGCAGGCAGCAGAGCCTGTCATGAGATGGTCTACAAGAGACAGATGTCCACCTGATAGATTTCAGTCCTTGATGCATTATGTCTTGGTTACAGATGCAAGAGAGCCTTTCATCTATGATGAGGCTATGTGCAGGGGTGATAGTCACTCCTGGGAGAGGGCTATGCAGTCTGAGATAGACTCCTTATATAAGAATGACACTTGGGATTTGGTTTCCTTGCCTACGGGCAAGAAGACTTTGCCGTGCAAGTGGGTGTACAAGCTAAAAAGTACCTCTGGACACCCGAAGCCGGCATACAATGCTAGATTGGTAGCAAATGGTTTTAAGCAGGAGCATGGTGTGGACTTTGATGAGGTCTTTTGTCCTGTGGTTAAGATGACCACCCTGCACTTAGTCTTGGCTTTGGTTGCTCAGCTTGACTTTGATTTATACCAAATGGATGTCAAGAAGACTTTCTTACATGGGGACTTGCATGATGAGATTTATATGGAGCAGCCTAAGGGCTTTGCAGAACCTGGCAGGGAGCACCTAGTGTGCAAATTGAAGAAAAGTCTTTATGTCTTGAAATAGGTACTTAGGGAGTGGTATCATAAGTTTGATACCTTTATGCAGTTCACAGGGCTACAGCCGGAGTGCTATGGATCTGTGTCTTTACAGAAGAAAGCTTGTGATGGTTCTTTATTGATTTTGGTACTCTATGTGGATGATATGTTGATAGCAGGGAAAGCTCATGATGAGCTAGATGCTCTTAAGGCTTAGCTCAAGAAGAGCTTTGAGATGAAAGATCTGGGATAGGCTGCTCACATACTTGGTATGCGCATTACACATGACAGGCATCAGGGACTCCTCTGCTTGTCATCATAGAGGGAGTACATTCATAAAGTCCTTGAGCGCTTCCGCATGTAGGACGTAAAACCTATTGGCTGTCCATTGCCTTCTTATGTGAAGGCATCACAGGATGATTACCCACAGACAGAAGAGCAGAAGGCCGAGATGGCCAAGATTCCCTATGCATCCGCAGTGGGTAGTCTTATGTATGCTATGATAGCCACTCGTCCAGATATTTCCTTTGCAGTTGGTGTTGTGGCACACTATATGGCTAAACCTGACAAGAAGCATTGGGATGCCATGAAGGGTATCATGAGGTACCTCAAGGGCACTGCAGATATGTGCATATGCTATGGCAGCCAGGATACAAGAGTCGTGGGGTACACTGACTCTGATTATGCAGGACATGCAGATAGTAGGAAGTCCACTTCCAGCTATGTATTCATCTATGTTGGAGGTGCTGTTTCTTGGATGTCCAGGGTGCAGAAATGCACGACCATTTCTACTACAGAGGCCGAGTACGTTGCAGCCATTGAGGCTTGCAAGGAGGCCATTTGGTTGGGTCGTTTAGTTGCTGACCTTGGTATTGATGCTATCCCTACACTGCATTTGGATTCTATAGAGTGCTATTCAGTTAGCCAAGAATCCTAGCCAAGACTCCGATCTTCCATGCGAAGACAAAACACATTGAGGTGAGGTATCACTTCATACGTGGGGTCGTTGAGGAAAAGTCTGTTGATATTGTCAAGATCTCGATTGACCAGAATCCTACAGATCTGCTCACGAAAAGCCTCTCTACAGAGCGCTTTGCCTTCCTCAGGAGGTTGATGGGCGTGGGATGAGATGACGTCTTTTCTCATCCTATTGTATATGTATACATGTTGTACTGTCTTTTTTCTTTTTCTTTTCACTCCTCACTAGGGCAGATTCACCTTTAAGTGGGAGGTTGTTGGGGATAAAGGTGCCTCTGCCTAGCCGCCCGTGTATTACTACACTGACAGTCACTACCACTGCACACTGCAGGTGGTGGGTGCCCATCACCATCACTTTATTCTTTATTCTTTTAGTGACAGTTTGAATAAAGAAAGGCCCGATCACACATTGTGACTGTTGGAGTTCCCATTTCTAGTCTCTCCCTTTCTTGCTCTTACTCTCTCGCCATAGCTCTCAAGTCCAACCTTCGATCCGTTGCTCCCTTTCAAATTCAAGGGTACTCTACTCCCCTTGTTCCTCTTAGTTACATTGCTTGAATCATGGGATACATTTTATACTACTATGTGTGCCAACATGTCTACTAATGGGATACAGTTGCGAGATGTAGAGGGTGTACTCTTGACTAAAGAGGTTGACAAAAGAATGTTGATGCTTTTTGCACCTCTCATGCTTTGATAATTAGAGGTAATAATGACAGGAGTGGTAATGCTTGTCGTGAAAGAGACTCTCAACAGTCTTGCTCTCAGTTACGTGGATAGTCTCGCAGTAGGTCCATGGCCATTAGTCCTCATTAGCTTGTCAAAACTATGGGAAATTAGAATAAATTCATGTTCAAAGAGTAGAGAGAGAGAAAGGGAAAGACTCCATATCCATGAGCCTTCAGGCTCTCAAGCTCATTCCTTCATTTCCACACACGAAACTGAAAAGCACACACCCACTACAAGATAAAGTGACCTAGTGTAAAATGTAGACTAGACTGACTAACTCTAGTCAGGTCACTGACTGACTACTAACCCAACTTATTTAATGTAGTCACGTGTAGACAACTGTACACACTAGATGTCATAGATGTCGGTCATAGATGAACACACACTGATGGTGAGCTTGATTTCTAACACTCCCCCTCAAGCTCAAAAACAAAACTCAAATCATCTGCATCACTCCAAGTAGCTGTCTGAAGCGAATGAACTTATCTTTACCAAGTGATTTGGTAAAGATGTCTGCTACCTGGTCTTTAGTCTTCACATGCTCCAAGTCAATCTGATCTACTAAAACCATTTCCCTGATGAAATGGTAGTGAACCTCAATGTGTTTTGATCTTGCATGATAAACAGGATTGCTTGCTAACATAACACTGCTCAAATTGTCACAGTACAGCTTGACTTTGCTGTCCAAGTGTACTCCCAAGTCATTCAGTAACTTCTGTAACCACTTAGATTCACAGGCCGCTAAGGCCGCACCACGATACTCTGCTTCTGTACTGGACAATGCAACTGTAGGCTGTTTCTTACTCTGCCAACTGATCATGCTACTACCCAATCCAAATGCATAGCCACTGGTTGACCTCCTGTCATATGTGCAACCAGCCCAATCAGCATCAGTGTACCCCATCAAGTCAAGCGTTTTTCCATATGCATAAAATAGCCCATGATCTGTGGTACCCTTTACATATCTCAGAATTCTTCTGACTGCATCCAAGTGTGGTTTGCGAGGCTTCTGCATGAACTGACTGATCAACCCCACAGCATAACTCAAGTCAGGTCTAGTGATCGTGAGATAGATCAAGCTGCCTACCATTTGTCTGTACATAGTAACATTCTCAATCTCTGTTCCAACATCAATCTGCAGCTTGACATTCTACTCCAAAGGCGTATCCATAGGCTTGCAATCAGCCATACCATATTTCTGTAACATGTCATGAGCATACTGCTTCTGTAGCAGCCATATGCCTCGAGGTGTAGAGACAACCTCAATCCCCAAAAAATATTTCAGCTCTCCAAGATCCTTGACCTTAAACTGGCCAATTCTCATCTGAAACTGCCTCATCAAACTTCCTTGGTTCTCTAAAACCTGTTACTTTTGTCATATAAGCATAATGACGGGCTGAATATCTAGTGTAAGTATACCTGTCAACAGGTCGTCTGACCCTCTCTGATCTCCTGAGCTGTGGCTCACTATGAGCTTGCCTCTCATGAGGCGGCACATACGGCTCTGTCTAGCACCTGGCGTCATAACAGACGGAATCCCCAATTCACTATCTAAGCTGTCACTGCTAGATGAATCATAACATGCAGTGAGTGGACCTGTTACATCTTCAAAAACCTTTTCTTTTCCCTTATCTGTTCTCCTCCTCACTGACATATCCGTGTCAGTGGATGCAGTAGTGCGACTCCGTAATCGTCCCGTCCAAGGACTCACTGTAGATGATACATCACCCGTCTGACCAGTCATGAAAGTACTCTCTGCAGGAGTATTTTCAGCATGACTCATACTGGGTGAGCCTTCAGTAGGCACTGCAACAGGATTCCCATACCAAGATGCTAACTCATCAAATACCACATCTCTGCTTATGAGTGTCTCATGCGTAGAAGGTACATAACACTTATAAGCTTTCCGTTCCTGTGCATATCCAATAAACACACTTTTCACTGCCTTAGGATCCAATTTCTTCCTCTTCTCATCCAGTATATGCACATATGCAATGCTGCCAAATACCTTCAAGTGTGAAATATCAGGTTTATGACCATATAGCCGTTCATACAGAGTGACATCATGAATCCCTGCTGTAGGGGTTCGATTCAGCACATATACAGCAGTCACCACTGCTTCAGCCCAATAACCATTTGGCAGACATTTTTCATTTAGCATAGCTCTAGCTGACTCCATCAAAACCCTGTTTTTCCTCTCTGCAACACCGTTTTGCTGCGGTGTATAACTGCATGTGAGCTGTCTTCTGATCCCATGTTTAGCAAGATACCTGTCAAAGTAGTTTGAGACATATTCACCTCCTCCATCTAATCTCAAACATGATATGTAACAGCCCAATTCATTTTCAGCATGTTTCTTGAAGCCTTTGAATGCATCAAACACATCGTCCTTATGTTTCAAGATATAAAGCCAAGTGTACCTGCTGAAATCATCAATAAATGAGACATAATACCGTGCATCGCCAAAAGAAGCATTATGTGAAGGACCCCAGACATCAGAATGCACCAACTGTAAAGGCCTAGTGCTGTTTTTTACATGTCTCATGAAAGGAAACCGTGCTTGCTTCCCAAACTGACATGCAGGGCATACATGACCAAAATCATTATACTTGAATTTGGGTAATCCAAGTACTACTTCTTTCTGCTGCATAGATTTCAGCTTTTGTACATTGACATGTCCAATCCGCTTGTGCCAAATCTCTACATCCCAAATGGCACTCTCATCATGAGCAAACATGGCTGCCTTGAGTCTCGGAATGGTCGCATCCAATGTAAACATCCTGCCATCCCTTCTGCCCTTGGCAATTAACTTGCAGCCATTTCCATACTCCTCAATGAAACACCCATCTTTGTTGAACCTCACTTGCAGATTCTATTCTGCCATTTGACCCACAGACAATAGATTCTTTGTTATGGTTGGTACATGTAATACATCATGCAAGCCTTTGTTCTTGCCATTAGGCATCATAAGAGGAACAATCCCTTTATGCTTTATGTCATGTTGGGTATCATCCCCAGTACATACATGACCATGTGTACCTGCAACCATCTCATCAAACCACTCTCCATGCGGGGTCATGTGGTTTGACGCACCAGAGTCAATGTACCATCTGTCATCTCTGTTCTGCCTTGACGCAGTCTTGGACACATGCTGCATGGCAAAGAGTCTATGAACTGACTCATCATGAGCACCACTGGAAGATGCATAGTGCCCATGCTGTCTGCCCTTTGCCTTCATATCTCCCTGCTTCTTGTAACAATCCTTTGCAATATGCCCATACCGGCCACAATAATGACAGTCCTTGTCCTTGTTGGACTGATCAGTAGATTGCCAAGATCCAAATCCACCTCCTCTACCTCGGGGTGATCTCCCCCTGCCTCTAAACCCACCACATCCACGCTGGCCTTGTGTATTTGCACCATGCCAATTACTCTGCTACTGTTGCTGTCCATAAGTATTACGAGTGTCACCACGACCTCGAAATGAACCACGACCTCTAGATCCTCTGCCACGCTGGCTAGAGTACAACACAGTGTCTCTACTCTGAGATGCACTAGAACCTGTATTCAAACCAAGTTTGACTTCCTCATGCAGCAACAAAGCAACTAGCTCTTCCCAGCTAGGGGGCTCTTCTCTGATAGAAATGGAAGTGTCAAAAGCTTTGTACTCTTTGCCTAAGCCATTCAAAGCAACAACAATCATATCATCTTCTGATACACTTGAGCCAATAGTAGCAAGTTGATCAGCTATGGTCTTAATCTCCGTGGTATACGTCTGGATGCTCTTGCCATTCCTAGACATGTTGTTGAACTACTGTTTCAACTGGATCTTTCTTGCATGTGTCATGGTTCCATAATTTTTCATTAGTATGTCCCAAGCATCCTTCGGAGTCTCACATCCAGTGATTTGAATTACTATAGCATCAGATATACATAAGGAAAACCAATGCAGCACCTTGCATGCTCTTTCATTCCATAGCCTATAGGCTCTTTTCTGTTCATTTGTTGGATTGTGTGCAGGCAACTCAGGAGCAACTTCATCTCCTGTACATAAATCCCAATAACCTCTGCCAACCAGAAAGTTTTTCATTCTGAATTTCCATAATGTAAAGTTCTTATTATCCAACTTCTCTCCAACTATCTGAGTGATATTGTTAGTCCCATGTGCATTAGCCATGATGCAATAGACTGTCTATCAAGTGCCTGACTCCCTGCAATCCAATAAGTATGACTGACTAAGTTCAGTCCGTAACAATTTATGATAGTTTTCTGCACTAAATTGTAGAAAAAAACCAAGGTATTTCAGCCCACTGACACCCCAAAACAACCCTCAAGGAAGTGGTCTCAACTGTAGATATAACTGTCAATACATAAGCTATGTGTTTGCTTCAGCTTAAGCTTATGTAACCTCACTGCCAAGGTACATACATGCAGTCTGAAAACTGTAAATTGTGAGTAACCAGCAGCAATTTCAAGTCCAAAACTGAGTGTGTCAACAAATTCAGTTTCAGGTTGCAGTCAACCAGAATTCAGCATACCAAGCTCCAAGCAGCTCCAAAATGTCTTTTGACCATGTCATACATTTACTTTGTAGTGGCAAGTTCAATACGTGAGCATCTGAGTAGGCATAGACAATCTATCTTCATTGACCAATGGCATAAACCTCATGAGCTGTTTGTAATTAACCAGGACAGTGTAACTGCATTTATTTCAGCTTCAAAATTCAGTTTTCAATGATGCTCATTGCTTGCTTCAATTCTCCATGCATTCAGCATGTATAGGCCAGTTCATATAGATGATGGAACCCCCAAGATGACCTGTATTGCTTCAGTAATGCACAGTACTTGTCATTGACTGTGTATGACAGTTTTTAGCTTGTCATTGATTTTCAGATCTGAGTATTCTGTCATTGACTGTGTATGACAGTTTTCAGCCTGTCATTGATTTTCAGATTTGAGTATTCTGTCATTGATTGTGTATGGCAGTTTTCAGCCTGTCATTGATTTTCAAATCTGAGTATTCTGTCATTGACTGTGTATGACAGTTTTCAGCCTGTCATTGATTTTCAGATCTGAGTATTCTGTCATTGACTGTGTATGACAGTTTTTAGCCTGTCATTGATTTTCAGATCTGAGTATTCTGTCATTGACTGTGTATGATAGTTTTCAGCCTGTCATTGATTTTCACGTCTGAGTATTCTGAGCAAGAGATCTCAGCTCCAAGACATTTGATCCAATGTATACATGCTTTGACACATTCTTGTGCTCCAAAGATGCCTTCTGAGTGTAGTACAGGGCTCCTGTGTGTCAGTAATGACTGAATGCATGCTGTCCATTCATGTTTACAGCAGTTCAGAAATGATTACAGGTCTGTGTCTGTCACTCTAGCTCATAACAAAGCTCCCACACAAGCATTTACTCCTTGCACACTTCAAATACCTTCAATAGTGAGCATACATGCTCTATGAACCTTGTCCAGGTGCCCCACTGAAGATTGACAGGTTGCTGTCCACTCAGATCAGCAATCGCAGATTTTCAGATACAGGTTGCTGTCCATTCAAATCAGCAGGCGCAGATTTTCACACCAGGGGGCGCAGATTTTCAGGCACAGGTTGCTGTCCACTCAGATCAGCAGGCACTGATTTTTAGATACATGTTGCTGTCCATTCAGATCAGTAGGCGCAGATTTTCAGATACAAGTTGCTGTTTTTTAGGAGGCAGTCCACGATTTTCAGACACAGGTTGCTGATTTTCAGGAGGCAGTCCACGATTTTCAAAAGGCAGTCCACGCTGATTCCTTCCTTTGACTATGGCTTCATTTGCAAGTGTCCAGCTTCTTCCTCATTCCTTACTTCCATCTCCTTTGCACTGCAAGTTGTCATGCCTATTCTCCCACAGCCTCATGGATGAAGCTCTGATACCATGTTCAAAGAGTAGAGAGAGAGAGAAAGAGAAAGACTCCATATCCATGAGCCTTCAGGCTCTCAAGCTCATTCCTTCATTTCCACACACTAAACTAAAAAGCACACACCCACTACAAGATAAAGTGACCTAGTGTAAAATGTAGACTAGACTGACTAACTCTAGTCAGGTCACTGACTGACTACTAACTGGCTTATTTAATGTAGTCACATGTAGACAGCTGTACACACTAGCTGTCATAGATGTCGATCATAGATGAAGACAGACTGACGGTGAGCTTGATTTCTAACAATTCAGTCATCGTTGCAACACCATAAAAATGCACGAAGAGACAAGTGCAAAGAAAAGGACAAGGGTAAAGTATATGACAAAAATGATAATCACAATAGTATCCCTAGCAAGTCAAGCATTAAGATTGAATAGATTAATGTTATGTAGATTGATTTTGATGATGATTTCATACTTGTAGCTTCTTCTCTTGTTACTTCATAGCTGACCGAAGGGTATACTTAGTATTGATAGATTCAAGGGCTTCTTTTCATGTGACCCCTCACAGAGAGTGGTTTCACTCCTATTGATGTATGATTGGATATGTTTTTTTGGGTAATGACTTGGCATTGGAGATAGTTGGTATTGGTGATGTCTAGATATAATTTTGGTTCAAGTTGTACATTTACTCTTCATGATATACACAATGTAGTGGCTCTCACAAAGAGCCTTATCTCTGTTGGAACTTTGGATGATGCAAGTTAGTTTCTTTTGGTGATTCCTCATGGAATACTACCTATGGGAATCTTGTCATTGCGTGTGGTGCTAAGTCTAGTACTCTCTGCCACTTCTTGTATTTGGGTCACTTGATCACATTTTGGCAGCAGTGGATACAGTTTCACATGTATCTTTGTGGTATCGTCACCTTGGACACATGTCCTTGAAAGAAATGAAAATGCTTACCCATTTGCAATACCTTTCGCCCCTTGATTATAAATATTTTGAGTCTTGTGAGATCATTGTTAAAATGGCAGAAAAACACACAATACACATAAAAATTTTAGTATGACACACGTGGGTGAGCCTTTGGATCTTATTCATTCATATGTATGTAGTCCCATGCCCTCCAAGTCATTAGGTGTTGTGAAGTATTTTTTAATCTTCATTGATAGTAGCTACACGCATAAGGTCTAGGCATATCCTAGTAAGTAGAAATCGAAAGTCTTGGCTACATTTCAACGTTGGCTGGCTTTGGTTGAGAACCAATCTCTTGGTATAGACTAAAATTCCTAAGGTCAGATAATGGGGGTGAGTATGTCTCTAAAGCCTTTGAGTAGTTTTGTGACAAGAGGGATGTTAAGCATTAGTTGATCGCCTTGTACACCCCACCCCAAAATGGTATGGTTGAGTGCATGAATAGAAAAATTCAAGAGTGATCTCATATTATACTTCGTTAAGTGGTCTTACCACATCATTTTTAGACTAAGGAACTTAATAGTGTGATACACTTGATAAATCGGTCCCCATGTACTACTCTTGACTATCAGGTTGTAGAGGAGGTATGCTCTGGAAAACCTCCCTCGTATGCTCATTTTCATGTCTTTGGTTGAGGCTTTCTGCCATGTATCCAAGGAAAAGTGGAATAAGATGGATCCGAAGTCTAGAAAATGCATCTTTCATGGTTATGGGGATGTAGGTGAGATGGGCTATTGCCTATGGGATCCACAGGCTCGGAAGGTTATCTGTAGCTATGATGTTGTTTTCCATTAGGCAAAAATGCATAAATAGCATGAACATGTCATTGAGGTATGTAGGGTGATATTTTAGGAGGAGCCTCTTGCTACTATATAGCCAACTAGATAGCCAGTCACAACAACATAGTTGATGCCCCAGTGGCCAAGGTTCCTGATGCTCCACGTGATATACAAGCCCCACAACCTATCTTGAGGAGGTATGCAAGAGATAGAGGACATCGTGCATGGTTTAAGCCCTCTGTGGATTATGTTATGGTGATAGATGCTCGTGAGCCTCTTACCTATGATGAGGCTATGCACAGAGGTGATAGTCACTCTTGGGAGTGGTCCATGCAATTAGAATATGATTCACTACAAAAAAATCATATATGGGATTTAGTTCCTTTGCCTAGTGGAAAGCGTACTTTGCCATGCAAGTGGGTGTACAAGTTGAAAAGTACCATCGGACATAGTGTGGACTTTGATGAATTCTTTTGTCTTGTTGTGAGGATGACTACCCTATGAGTGGTACTAGCTTTGGTTGCTCAGCTTGACTTGGATATTTATTAGATGGATATCAAGACAGCCCTTCTTCGTGGGGACTTGCATGATGAGATTTACATGGAGTAGCCTGAGGGCTTTGTAATAGACCCTGGCAAGGAACACCTAGTGTGCAGATAAAAGAAGAGCCTTTATGGCCTTAAGTAGGCACCTAGGAAATGGTATCAAAAGTTTGATTCCTTTATGCATTCACATGGATATTTTCACAGTGATATGGATCCTTGTTTATACATGAAGAAGGCTTATGATGGCAACCTTATGATTTTGATCCTCTATATGGATGATATGTTGATTGTTGGGAGTACTCATGATGAGTTGGATGCCTTGAAAGGTCATCTCAAGAAGAGCTTTGAGATGAAGGAAATGGGATAAGCCTCACATATTCTTGGGATGTGCATTACACACGATTTCTCTAAGGGACTCCTCCACTTGTCATAGTACATCCAAAAGGTCCTTGACCGATTTCATCTGTAGGATATTAAGCCTATTGGTTGTCCTTTACCTTCTTACATGAAGGTTAGTCAAGCTTATTTTCCAAATCTAATGAGCAATAGGCTGAAATGGCTAAGATACCTTATGCATGTGCAATGGGCAGTTTGATATATGCCATTATAGCCACTCATCCTGACATAGCATTTGCAATGGGAGTTGTGGCATGTTATATTGCTACATCTAGAAAATGGCATTCGGATGCCATCAATGGTATCATGAGATACTTGAAGGGCACAATAGCTATGTGCATGTATTATTGTAGCTAAGATACATGAGTTGTGAGATACACTAACTCAGATTATGCATGACATGTAGACAATAGCAAGTCCATCTCTGGCTACATCTTCACTTTTGTTGGAGGTGTTCTTTCTTGGATGTCCAAGGTGCAGAAATGCATGGCCCTATCTATTCTAGAGACAAAGTATGTTGCAGCCCATTGAGACTTGCAACAACGAGCCTCTCTAATTAGGTCATCTAGTGCAGATCTTGGCATTATTGATGTGGTCCCTACATTGCATTCAAATTCTATGAGTGCTATTCAATTGGCCAAGAATTATATCTTCCATGTGAAGAGGAAGCTCATTGAGGTGCATTACCATTTTATTTAAGAGGTCGTGATTGAGGACAAGTCCATTGAGCTTGTCAAGATCTCAACTAACCAAAATCCTTGGCTAACATTTCCTTATGGGCTCAAAGTTGAGTGATCTATCCTTGACCAAATTGAAGCTTAGATGAGACTTATTGGAGGTTCAAACCGACTAATATAAGAAAATCAATGAGTGAGGCTAGGTTATTTTTTAATAAAAATAGAATGAAAGAGATATCCAATCATGTAGGTAATGATGTTGGTTATCAATAGGAAGAAACTTGATATGATGTACCAAATGCCATGGATTTTGAATCTATTTGTCACTTTATCAATTTTTTCTTAAACATTTCCTCCATGGACACTTAAAAACCAAGATTTACTATGTCTAAGATATAACCCAACTCCAAAAGGGAACACACAAAATTAAGATCTGATGTTAACCCAAGTCGAGATGGTGGAGAAAGATGGTAGAAAATGGAAGGAAAAAGAAAAAAAAAGATGGAAAAAGAGCAAAGACATGCAGGCAGCCTTTAAAGCTAAGCTGGGGCAAAAAGCATAATTTTAAATGAAAGGCGCCTCAAAAATCTCTAAAAAATCTTGTAAAAGAGCGCCAGGCTCCCTGTTGTGCCAATTATAAAATATTAGACGGGTGTAGGCTAGAGGCATAAGGCTAGAAGAGGGAAACAGAGAAAGGACCTTGCCACAATGGCGAGTCATGTAAAAAAAGGGATGGGTGCCCATGGAAATTTAGGGTTTTGTATATAAAATTCAAAAAGTGAATGAGAGCTCATTCTTTGGTGTGTGGCTAACAAGAGTTCTCTTCTTCTTCTTTTCTTCTCTTCTCCTTACTTGTGTGTGCTCTTGAGAGAGGGAGTGTGAGAGTGTGAGGGAGTGAGTGTGTGGGAGTGAGGGATCAAGAGGGTGAAGCTCTTCACCATCTCCTCTTCTCTTCTTCTCTTCTCTTCTCTTTTCTTGTGCGCGCGGCTATGGTCAATGGAGCTTGGAGATAGAGGAGGCTTGAGGATGATTGAGCTAGCATCTAGGATCATGGAGCTACTAGTGTGTGTGAGAGAGGAGGTAACTCATTTCGGCATCAAGGTAAGCTCACTACACTCGTAGGATCAACGGTGCATCGGCTAGGTGAGAGATAGCCATTAGAGCTTGCTTGAAACACTTGAAGCAATAAGCGGTCTATGGGTCTTGGTGGTTGAGAGTGAACTCCCTCCACATTTTGGTTCTGTTGCCACGACCACAAATTCAAGCTTGAGCATTTGCATGCCTCATATCAAGCATTGAAGTAAGGGATTCATCCTAGTTATGCTCTAGAAGGTTGTGTGTGAAATGATTAGCTAAATCATCAGTGTTGATTAAAATCACCTCGGTGCTGCCGCGTCGGGCGCAACTTGGCTTGTTTGAGCAACCGGCTTCTGGGCCGAGTCCCAAAATCGGCCCTTAACTCTATGTCTTTTGGCCGACTCGGCCCCAAAACCCTACTCCGCCCGTCCGACTGAACCATCTGACCATTCGGCCCACTATACTCGGATGCCTTTCACTCAGCCCGTCTGAGTGAATCATTCGAACCAACTTTGAAATTCAGCCCTCAGCCTTGCCGACTTGGCCCACTTGATTTGGCACTCGGCACTCGGCCCTCGGCCAACCACACTCAGATTGGCCGAATTAGACAATCGGACTGGTTACATTCGGCCCTTTCTCACTCAACCCTTAGCCCTCGGATGGGCTGAATCGGGCATTCGACCCTTGCAATTCGGACAAGTTGGGTTGAGTGTGGACCTTTCCAAATTTTCTAGAAATTTGACCAGACCCAATTAGAGCTCAGCTGCACCACTTATCGCGAGTCCTCCTAATGCTCAGAAATCAATTCTTGCATAAGGAATAGGCAAAATCATAAGGCGCAGCCACTTAGCAGCTTGCGTAGGAGGCTTTCGTGAGACCTAGAGTCCTAGAGACTACCCGTTGAGCCATAAACCCTGACCGAACCAAGAACAAGCAAGGCAATGTGGTAGGAAAACTCGAAACCCTGTCAAGACAACCAAAGAATTGATTGACGAGCCAATCAGGCCCAATACAAAGCGAGAGTGCGTGAGACGCTTAGATATTGTTTGCCGCACTCACCTTGAATTTCCGCACTTGAAGTACACTTAAGGAAAATTGAAAGTCTGATTGAGCACAAGTGCACGGGAAGGAACACACACACTGAGAGGAGATAAATTGAGGATTGTATTTAATAAGTCAAGGAACTCACTCAGATAAACAACTCAAGGAACCCACCAATAGGAGAAGGCCCCAAGGACATAAACAAACTATTGACACACGGAGTAGGACCAAGCAAGCGGCACCAAGGAGGTGGATTTGACAAACTTACTCAACTTGATCGATAGCTTGGTGGAGCATGAGAATACGATGATGGCAGAAGAAAACCCAGACCGTAGGCCAAACGAGGAACTCGACTTAGGAATCTTCCCAGAGGCGATTCAACAACTGGTTAGTAGCTACGATACGCATGCCCGGTATGAGCACCACGGTAGGACAACAGATGCCATCATCGCAAACTTAGAAGAGGAGAGGAAGCTAGCCCACAAGGCACTACAAAGCATAGTAGAGCACAACAAAGACCAGCAGGCTAGGAGCCAAAGGCAAAGCACAGAATTGCGCGAGGTACAGCGGGTGCTGAACCTAGCCGGTACTGATCACGAGAGAGCCATGGAAGGAGACTTAACGCCAAGCGAGCATCTCATGAAGCGACTGCTAGACAACACAGTAGTAGAGCAAAGTGCCGCAGCGCTAGTGACATCACTACTAGCAGGATTAGAAGCAAACAAAGGCTCCAAGAGCTAGTCCAAAATCCCAATCGTTGCTAAGTAGCTTAACAAGTACCAGCCCCATGACAATCCATACAATTTCATAGAGCAATTCGAACAAGTCTGCAAAGCCAACGGCCTCACCGACCTGACTCAGCGCTCCCAAGCGTTCAGGCTCTACTTAGGTGACAAGGGTAGGACTTGGTATATGAGTTTAGATGTCATTGAGCAAACCAACTTCAATGGCCTCAAGGACCACTTCATCAAGATATTTGCCGAGCTTGGATACTCTGACAATTTGCTAGTGCGACTGATGAATGTCAAGCAAAAGGAGAAGGAGGACATTCGAGATTATGTGACCCACATGAGGAGTATCTTCAAGAGAATCCCTACGGGCGAACGACCAACCGAAAGAGCAATGTCAACTATATTCCTCAGTGGAATTTGAAATGAGGAACTGTATAAGGCTTTGGCAGGCAACTCAAGCTTGCAGCGAGATGTGATAGCTAGGGTTTTTGAGGAAGCCATCAGAGTTGACGACCAACTAAAAGAGAGAAGCTCCAAGAGCTTAAACTCGGAGGAAACCACTTGCGGAGCTCAGAGAGAGCTTCAACCTCTAGCGAACGATTAGGAAAACTACGAGACATGTTGAGGAAACCTCGAGATAGACTTGGCCACCTAAAGGATGCTGAGCCCATCCTAGAGGACAATGTTGAGATATCGAGCTCCACTCGTGATACGCCAGGGTGACCGTTGTGCATTTATGTCACCGACTTGTCAGTTGTAGATGCGGTTGGTACACCGCCCATGAATAATAGCTACATGATAGCTATCCTTATCTACTCTAGTTCGTGGCTCAGTTAGTATGCCACCTTAGTTAGTTGAGTTTGGTTTGAGACCCATATAGAGGGTTCTTCTATTTTCTTTGTATTAGAGTTCTTTTGGCTTACACAACTAAGAAGAGGAAAACCGTTTTCAGCCTCCACCCTTGTGTGTCTTCCCCCATTGTGCAAGCAAGAAAGCTTCAAGCGAGACTCCTTCCTTCTCTCCCACAATCTTGACATGGTATCAGAGCCTTGTTCGTGGTAAGGAGCTCAAGAAAGCAAGCCAAGCTCGCGGTGGTCTGGTAAGAGGAGCAGTGTTGCTTTCATTTTCTGTTTTGGGAGCAGATCTCTGCAGGTAGCTCAGCCGGAAATTGCAGGAGTGCATTGTCTCAGGTTGAGACGCCCTTCGCGGTGAAGCAAGAGGGCAGTATATGCTGCGGGCAAGGGCTTTAGCCCTTGGCGACCTTGTTTTTTTTATTTGAGGCCATTTCGGGGCCTGTTTTGCAGACAGAAGTTTTCTGCACGCACTCAGGAAAAGGCTCAGTTTTATGCTGTGCAGCCACTGTTCTACAGGTCGGTGAAAAGTTACTGTAGAGATTGCATCGTATGCTTGTGCGCAGAGACATTGGGAGTTTCAGAATCATCCTTGGTTCCTGTTTATGCAAAATCGTCACTAAGAAGTGACTGTGTGGTCAAATACTACTTTCGCCAGTTTTGCAGATTTGCCCTTGTGAGGGTGAAGTTGTGTTTTTTGCAGTGACAGAATTTCTTGCAGTATTCTGTAATGGCGTCTGATTCTCTTTCACAGATTGTCACTGAAAAGCTTGACAAGAACAACTTCCAAGCATGGAAGTTTAGAATGAAGAATTTCCTTATGGGAAAAGGATATTGGGAATTTGTTGCAGGAAATGAAGAAGAACCAGTTCTTCCTGATGTTCCCAATCAACAGCAAATGCAGGCATTCAAAGCATGGCATGAGAGAGCCAGGAAAGTTATGTATTGGCTTTCTATCAGTATTTCAGACTCTATGATTGTGCATATTCAGGATGCAAGTACGCCAAAGGAGGCATGGGATACTTTGTCAAAAATGTATAGCACAAATACACAAGCCAGGAAAATGCAGCTCAAGCAAGAGTTGCATAATGTGCAAAGAGAAAATATGAGCATCAATGACTACCACATGAAGGTGAAGAAGATTGCAGATGCACTTGCTTCCATTGGGTCGCCAGTGGAAGATGATGATTTAGTTTCTGTGACCTTGAATGGTCTAGGAAAGGATTATGCGCAGTTTCGGACATCCATTTCCGTCCGTGAAAGATTTCCTGATTTTGAAGAGTTGATTGCTCTTCTAATTTCTGAGGAGCAGAGAAATGGTGGTGCATCTTCTTCAGGAGGAACTTCAAAAGAAGCTGTCTTCTACTCAAATGCTGGAAGAGGTAGAGGCAGAGGTAGAGGAGGCCGATTTGGAGGCCGTGGCAGAAATCAGAATATGCAGCAAACTCAAGAAAACCAGTCCTATGGAGGAGGACGTGGTAACTCTAGAAGCAGGGGGAGCCAAAGAGGTCGTGGTGGATGGCAAAGAGGTCAAAATGCAAACAGTAATGTTGAATGCTACTACTGTGGTAAAATGGGTCATATGGCTAAAGACTGCTATAAAAAGCAGAATGACATCATGAATGGAAAACTGCAACAAGGGAATTATGCATCTTCTAACAGACAGGGTGATGACAGAAATGAACATTTGTTCATGGTGCAGCACATGAACAATTCTGTGACAAGTGCAGAAGAAAGCAATGATGTATGGTATGTTGGCTCAGGTGCATCAAACCACATGACAGGTCATGCAGAATGGATGGAGGATGCAAGGAAAATGGAAAAACCAGGATTTGTGGAGACTGGTGATGATACTGCACATCCTATTGTACAGATTGGAAAAATTCCCTTGTCTATGCAGGATGGGAAAAAGAAATACCTGTCCGATGTATTTCATGTCCCAAATATCACCAAGAATCTGGTTTCTGTCGGTCAAATGGTTGAGCAGGGCTTGCAGGTCAGATTTAATCCTCATGGATGCTTTGTTGAGGATATGAAAAATAAAGGTCGCTTGATAGCAAAAGGAAAGAAGAAGGGCAGAATGTTTACGTTGGATGCAGACATGTCTGAATTGAGTGCAGCAATGTTTGCACATGGGACCGGTATAGTTGCAGATATTGATATCTGGCATAAACGCATTGGTCATGTTAATGTACAGCGACTTAAATCAATGCAGGCCCAAAATATTGTTGCAGGTTTGCCAAAGTTCAAGGTTGCAGAAATGCATAAGGTATGTGAAGCCTGTCAGTTTGGAAAAAAGGCAAGGAAACCATTTCCTAGACATGTTCAAGAGAGTGAGAAGCCATTGGAATTGATCCACTCTGATGTGTGGACTACTAAAGCTGCATCTCTTGGAGGCTGTCATTATGTTGTCACTTTTATTGATGACTATAGCAGAAAAGTTTGGGTGTATTTTATGAAAAAGAAAAGTGAAGTTTTTGGGCATTTCAAAACTCTTAAAGCTATGGCTGAAAAAGAAACAGGTCTGCAAATAAAATGCCTAAGGTCAGATGGAGGGGGAGAGTACCTCTCAAATGAGTTTGCAAGGTTCTTGCAGGAGCATGGTATAAAGCAGCAATATTCATGCAGTTATACCCCACAACAAAATGGAATTGCAGAAAGGAAAAACAGGCATATTGGAGAGGTATCTCGTGCCATGCTCAATGAAAAAGACTTGCCAGATTTTTATTGGGCTGAAGCAGTTGCTACAGCAGTCTACATAATGAACAGGACTCCCACTGCAGCAATACATGGAATGACTCCAGAGGAGAGGTATACTGGTAGGAAACCAGATATTTCTCATTTGAAAATTTTTGGTTGCATTGCCTATGTACATGTGCCAGATGAGCTGAGATCCAAGTTGGATCCAAAAGCTGAGAAGTGCATCTTTATTGGTTACTCTCTGCAGCAAAAAGGGTATAGATGCTATAACCCTTCTACTCGTAAGTTTACAGTGAGCAGAGATGTTGTTTTTGATGAGATGAGTAGCTGGTATAAACCAGTAAATGTGATTGATGATGTAGATGCACAAAATGGTAATGCTGCACAAAATTCACAGCAGCAGTCACAAAATATTAGTGGACCTGGAGCATCTTCTAGCAGTGGTTCACATTCTTCGCCATGGACAGGCAGATTGAGATCAGGAGAATCTTCTCAAAGCAGTGCAGATGGTGGTGTGTAGGTATCACGAAAAGGAAAAGAGAAGGTTGATCAGCCCATGTTTGATGTGAATGCAGGTCACTCTTATGTGGATGGTGAATCCAGTGGCTCAGAACAGAGTATTGATGATGAGTTGGGTATTCCTTCTATTGTTACACCTGGAGTAAGGAAGACCAGGGATGTTTTGAGAGCACCTGGGAGTGAACCTACTTTGCGCAGGTCTACAAGAGCTAGGTATCCTGTGGATAGGCTGAAATATGATGGATTTACAGCCATTCACTATGCATATATGGTCAAAGTGATACATGAACCAGAACCCACATCTTTTGAGCAAGCCATGGGAAAAGAAAAATGGGAGAAAGCCATGGATGAAGAAATGGATGCCTTGGAAGCAAATGCTACATGGGAATTGGTACCTTTGCCTAAAGGTAAAAATGCAATTGGCTGTAAGTGGGTTTATAAGGTGAAGCACAATGCTGATGGTTCTGTGAACAGATACAAGGCAAGATTAGTAGTCAAGGGGTATGCACAAACATATGGCATTGACTATGAAGAAACATTCAGTCCGGTTGCAAGGATGGCAACCGTAACAGCAGTCATTGCTATGGCTGCATCAAAGGGATGGTCTTTACATCAGATGGATGTAAAGAATGCCTTCTTGCATGGTGATTTGCAAGAAGAGGTCTATATGGAGCAGCCACCAGGTTATGTGCATGATGTTCATCCTCAGTTTGTTTCCAGGTTGAAGAAACCCTTGTATGGCTTGAAGCAAGCACCTAGAGCATGGTCTGACAAGATAGGACAGTATCTTGTCACTATTGGCTTTCAGATTTCCAAGGCAGATTTCTCACTTTATGTGAGAAAAACAGAGAAAGGTATTATGCTACTTGTCATTTATGTTGATGATTTGATTATGACAGGTGACAGTGATGAAGATATCCTTCATGTGAAAATGCTATTGAAGCAGAAGTTTGAGATGAAGGATTTGGGAGAGCTGCGTTATTTCTTGGGCATTGAGGTGATTAGATCACCAAGTGGGATACAGCTCTTGCAGAGGCAGTATGGATTGGACATGCTGTCCAAATATGGGATGACAGGCTGTAAGCCTATTTCAGTTCCTTTGGAGCAGAATGTGAAGCTGAGCGCAGATGCAGGTGAGCTTCTGGAAGACCCTACTATGTACAGACGCATAGTAGGAAGCTTGATTTATATGACTATTACCAGGCCAGATTTGAGCTATGCTGTTGGATTGGTAAGTCAGTTTATGCAGGCTCCAAGGAAATCGCATTTGGATGCGGCTAGACGCATACTCAGGTATGTGAAGTCCACATTGCAGTATGGACTATTTTATGAGACTGGGGTTCAGATACAGTTGCATGGATACACTGATGCTGATTGGGCTGGTAGTATTTCTGATAGACGATCTACCAGTGGATATGTGTTCTCTTTTGGGAGTGCTGCAGTCACTTGGAGCAGTAAGAAACAGCCTACAGTTGCCTTGTCGAGCACAGAGGCTGAGTACAGGGGTGCAGCAATGGCTGCATGTGAGGTAGCTTGGTTGCATAAGCTACTTTATGATATGCATCAGTCTACAGATGGACCAGTTGTCATTTATTGTGACAACATGAGTAGTATACACTTGGCAAATAACCCAGTCTATCATGCTAGAACAAAGCACATTGAGGTGCATTATCACTATATGCGGGAGAGGGTTTTACTAGGTCTTATTGATCTAGTTTATGTCAACACAGAGGATCAGGTAGCTGACATATTCACGAAGGCATTGGGCGCAGAGAAGCTGCGCAAGTTCAGAGACCTGCTTGGTGTGCAGGAATTGGGATTGAGCTCGAGGGGGAGTGTTGAGATATCGAGCTCCACTCGTGATACGCCAGGGTGACCGTTGTGCATTTATGTCACCGACTTGTCAGTTGTAGATGCGGTTGGTACACCGCCCATGAATAATAGCTACATGATAGCTATCCTTATCTACTCTAGTTCGTGGCTCAGTTAGTATGCCACCTTAGTTAGTTGAGTTTGGTTTGAGACCCATATAGAGGGTTCTTCTATTTTCTTTGTATTAGAGTTCTTTTGGCTTACACAACTAAGAAGAGGAAAACTGTTTTCAGCCTCCACCCTTGTGTGTCTTCCCCCATTGTGCAAGCAAGAAAGCTTCAAGCGAGACTCCTTCCTTCTCTCCCACAATCTTGACAGACAAGATTGATGATCTCTCCAACATAAGCACGCCAATCTCACCCCCTCGACCAAAGTCGGGGGATGCGACTGCACCACAAGCAGTACCGCTTCTACCAAGTCTTGATGCTACAAGCCCGCAAATTAGTCACGGCCATTGGCCAGGACAATCTGGATTAGGAGAGAGATGAGCAGCCAATGACCTCCTTACCACATTGGTAACCACCCCTGTGACGCTAAGTCTGGGAGACCTGCTTAAGCAGCATCCCACCCTATGGCAAGACCTGAAACATTGGGTTGAGGAATCATGAGAGCAAGATGCTGATCTGCATGATCATGATGCAGAGACACAAATACCAACTCTGAGGCTGCACTCTGTCGCAAAGTCCTTGCACGTTAATGTCTTTTGAGAGGGCAGCAAGATGCATGTAGTCTTACCAGTCCTAGCCCTAGGCGACACAACGAGAAAGGGGATCGTAGACATGGGAGCTGGGGTTAGTGTGCTTAGCCACGCAGTGCTTCAAACTTGGGGAAACCCACTTGTTGAGACTACTTAAGTACAATGTCATACTAGCAAATGGTATGAGAGTGAAACCACTCGGGGTGCTAAAAAACTGGCCAATGAAAATCAGAGATGTCCAGTTCTCTGTTGACTTTATAGTCATGAAGGGTGTGGACTACGATATCCTATTAGGCCGACCCTGGATGCGCAATTCCAGAGTCATCGAAGATTGGGGTAACGACTTAATCTTCCTTGGCAATAGAACGGACATCGTGAGGGTAGAGATGGACACCTGGAAGACCTCACCAGTTGACTTGGATGCCATCTCTGCGATGCTTAAAGGGAATGCTCAAGTTAAGAAGTCATATGGAACCTTGATCAATTATATTCCATGCCCAGAAGATGAGTGAGATTGGATACATGTCCTTGCTACAATTGACCTACCATTCTCGGATCATGAGGCATACGAGCCAGCCCTTAAGACAATCAGTAAGTCTAAAGATGCACCCTCCGTACGAGTTTGCATGATGGTAGGAACCCTTTAGGGGAGACTTAAACTTGTGTAATCTAGCAGCAAACTTCAAACCACTCCAGGATCTCTTAGATGAATCCAAGTGGCAATGGACTGAGGTGCATTACTTGACCCTCATGTACAACTGGGCCCAAATCCTCAATCAAAGACAAGGGATATACCAAGACCTAGGAGACGATGAGCAGTCTAACAAAGAGGACTCCAACGATGAATACAAAGACTGCCAATCCTTCAATGAAAAAAGTGAGGGTGAGATGGATACCGTAGAATACGACACTAAGGGACGAGAAATAGAACAAATACGGGCAGAATCCAAGCCACAAAAAAAGAGTGCCTTCAAGATCGAGCAAGGGGTCATGCGTATCGATTGTGATCGCACCTGGTTAGAACACATAAGGGCCATAGATTTTGATCAAGTAGGCCTAGCCTAGTCCGATACGACACCAGTGCCTTAGGACAGAGTCACCCTCTGAGTTGAGACCACTAGGGGAGACCACCTGTTCTAACGAAGACAGGGAGTTTGACTCTAAGTTGGAGGTAAGTTCAGATAGTGACCTAGAGATACCTATGCAAGACACACCAAGGGGGACCTACCCATCAACTTGAGGCATAGACGGTTGAAAGAGGAAAGGATTAAAAAACCCAGGGACACACGAACAGAAGAACAGAGAAAACCACAGGACCTCCCTAAAAGATTTATGAAATTCAAGAAGGGGGATAGGGTAGTGATCCTGTTGGGTGCCAAACGTCAAGGGAAAATGAGTGAACAATCGAGGGACTAGCCAAGGTCAAGGAGGTGAACCTAGCCCAAGAAGTGTCAAGAATCGCGTGGTGGAGGGGATTGCTCAAGATGCTGCGCCGAACACACACAGAATGCACAAGGAGAAGCTCACTCAAGGGACAAGAAGAGAGATGAAGGTCAAAACGTTTTCTTGCTGATTTCTTCTTCTTCTTCCACACTCTTTACAATGTACTCAAAGTATAGATAAGATACAACATAAAAGGAAAGTGGCCTACTAAGTCAAACAATGCATAACCGACTACACTAGTCGACTGGCGCTATAACTATGCCAGCTGTAAATAGGTGTAACAACTTGAATATAATAAGTAATGAGTAGGTGGCCATGTGAGAGTCATAATGACCACTGACGTGCTAAGTGTAAACGTGTGGACCCATCTAACTAGGCGGTCCATCATCCATGTCCACATGTGTTGAGCTTGCCATCTCAACACTCCCCCTCAAGCTCAACTGCATCTCTGCAACTCCAAGTAAGCTTCGAAACTTTTGAAGCTTCTCTGTACCCAATGCCTTCATGAAGATATCAGCTATCTGATCTTGTGTGCTGACATACACCAAGTCAATCTCACCTGCTAGTACCTTCTCTCTCACAAAGTGGTAGTGTACCTCAATATGTTTTGTCCTGGCATGGAACACAGGGTTCCTAGCCAACCGTATACTGCTCATGTTGTCACAATAAATGACAATTGGACCTTCCACCTGCACATCCAAACCAGCCAGTAACTTTTGCAGCCATACTACCTCACATGCTGCAACAGCAGCACCTCTATACTCAGCCTCTGTACTCGACAAAGCAACTGTAGATTGCTTTTTGCTGCTCCAAGCAACTGCTGCACTACCAAGAGAGAACATGTATCCACTGGTAGATCGTCTATCAGACATACTACCAGCCCAATCTGCATCTGTGTATCCAAACACCTGTACGTCTGTACCTGCCTCATAGAAAAGCCCATAATGTAATGTGGGCTTCACATATCTCAATATGCGTCTCACTGCATCCAAGTGTGGCTTTCTAGGTACTTGCATAAACTAACTCACAAGACCAACAGCGTAGCTCAAGTCTGGCCTTGTAATGGTCATGTAGATCAAACTCCCCACTATCCTCCTGAACATAGTAGGGTCTTCTATCTCATCCCCAACATCAGCACTCAACTTTACATTTTGCTCCAACGGGACTGAAAGTGGTTTGCATGCTGTCATACCATACTTGGACAACATATCCAAGCCATACTGTCTTTGGGACAGCCATATACCATCATCACATCTGATCACTTCAATGCCAAGGAAGTATCTTAGCTCACCTAAATCCTTCATCTCAAACTTCTTCTTCAAAAAGTCCTTGACTTTAGCAATCCCACTATCACTGTCACCTGTAATAATCAAGTCATCCACATAGATGACTATGATGACCAAACCTGCATCTCCCTTTCTCACATAAAGTGAGTGATCAGCATCAGAAACATAAAAGCCAATATTGACAAGATACTCTCTGATCTTGTCAGACCATGCTCTAGGTGCTTGCTTGAGCCCATAGAGTGCCTTCTTCAACCTGCACACATACGTGGGATGCTCTAAATCTTCATAACCTGCTGGCTGATCCATATACACTTCTTCCTGCAAATCACCATGCAAGAAGGCATTCTTTACATCCATTTGCTGCAACCTCCAACCTTTGGCTGCTGCCAAAGCAATCACACATCTGACAGTTGCCATCCTAGCAACTGGACTGAAGGTTTCATCATAATCTATGCCGTATGTCTGGGCATAGCCTTTTGCAACTAGCCTAGCTTTGTACCTGCTAATAGAACCATCTGCATTGTGCTTAATCTTATAAACCCACTTACATCCAATAGCTTTCTTTCCCTTCGGCAATGATACTAGATCCCAAGTCTTATTGGCCTCTAATGCAGCCATCTCCTCATCCATTGATGCATCCCAATGAGCATGACCAACAGCCTCCTCAAAACATGTGGGCTCAACATCCTCAACTAGTTTCACCATATAAGCATAATGGTGAGCTGCATAACCTTCAAAACCAAATCTTTTAACAGGGTATCTCACCCTGCTAGACCTGCGTACCACTGGATCACTCAATGGAGTCTTTGCATTAACGCGTGCTCTCTGCACACCTGGAGTCCTCACTGAAGGAATGCAAAGCTCATCATCCAAGCTCTCTGAGCCACTGGAGTCTCCATCAAGAACTGCATCAATGCCTTCTGACACTTTATTCTTTCCTTTGTCTTTACCTGTAGTGCTACTAGATGCACCCGAAGATGTAGAGGTACTCCTTAGTCTCCCAGACCAAGGACTACCAGATGATGTCTCTGGTCCACTAAGAGTCCGTGATTCTTGCCTTTCAGCCTGCACATGAGTGTCATGATCATCATCAACATCCAATGCATCACCACTAGATGCATACCAACTACTCATTTCATCAAAGATGACATCCCTGCTCACTCTGAACTTACATGTGACAGGGTTGTAACAGCGATACCCTTTCTGCTCTAAAGAGTATCCAATAAAGACACACTTTTCAGCCTTTGGATCCAATTTCTTCCGCAACTCATCTGGCACATGAACATACGCAATGCAGCCAAATACTTTCAAGTGTGAAACATCAGGCTTCTTACCTGTAAAACATTCTTCGGGGGTCATACCATGAACTGCAGCTGTGGGAGTTCTGTTCATAATATAAACAGCAGTATGAACAGCCTCAGACAAAAAATGCTTAGGCATATTCTTTTCAGCCATCAAGGCGCGTGCAACTTCTGCAATATGCCTGTTTTTCCTTTTTGCAACCCCATTTTGCTGTGGGGTATACCTGCATGTGAACTGTCTCTTTATCCCATGAGACCTCAGAAAATCACTGAACTCATTTGAGAGGTACTCTCCCCCTCCATCTGACCTCAGGCACTTTACTTTCAAGCCTGTTTCTCTTTCAACTGCAGCCTTGAAAGTTCTAAAGTGCTCAAACGCTTCACTCTTTTCCTTCATAAAATATACCCACAGCTTTCTAGAACAATCATCAATGAATGTGACGAAGTATGAACTACCTCCAAGAGATACATTTTGTGTAGGCCCCCAAATGTCTGTATGCACAACATCAAGGATATTTCTGCTTACATCTCTGTCATATGAAAAGGGTTGTCTTGCTTGCTTACCAAACTGACATGCTTCACATACCTTCTAAAATTTTGCAACTTTAAATGTAGGCAAACCTGTAACCAACCCTTTGGACTGCATTAATTTCAGCCTTTGTACATTTGCGTGTCCAATGCGTTTGTGCCAAATTTCAATGTCTGCAACAACACCTTTTCCTTTGGCATACATAGCCGCATTCATAGTAGGAATTCCAGCATCTAGAGTGAACATACGTCCAACTCTACTTCCCTTTGCTACCAACCTGCACTTGTCATTGAAGTCTTCTACAAAGCAGCCCTTTGCATTAAATCTGACTTGCAGCCCTTGCTCTACCATTTGACCGACTGACACCAAGTTCTTTGTAATAGATGGTACATGTAATACATCTAAAAGACTCTTTGTCTTACCATCATGCAAGGACAAGGGAACTTTTCCAATGTGTGAAATTGGGTGGCATGAGTCATCACCCGTCTGCACATAACGTGCATTCTGCAAATCCTGCATCTCTCCAAACCATTCTGCATGGCTGGTCATATGATTGGATGCACCTGAATCAACATACCAAACATTTTCATGTGTTCCCTTTCCTGTAACAGCATTCAGCATATGCTGCATAACGAACAAACGTTTATTTTTGTCTTCATTCTGTCGTGAAGACGATGCATAGTTTCCTTGCTGCAACTTACCACTGTGGATATCATCTCTCTTAGCATAACATTGGGCTGCAATATGACCTGTTTTGCCACAGTAGTGGCACACAATACCAGAGTTGTTAGAACCTCTGTTCTGCCATCCACCTCTTCCTCTAAAGCTCCCCCTGCCTCTAAAGTTACCACGACCTCCTGAAACCTGCATATCGCCAAATTGCTGATTCAATCTGTTTGCTGGTTTTTACTACCACGTCCTGTACCAGGGCCTCTTGAAGAGAACCTACCACGTCCCCTTCTTGAACTAGAGTAGAAAGCTTGGACCTGTTCACCACTTCTTTCAGATGTCTCACCCTGCATGTTGATCTCTTCAGTGATCATAAGGGAGACTAACTCCTCGAAATCTGGAAATGGCTTTCTGACATATACAGAAGTTACAAAAGACTTCCAAGCCTTTTCATTGTTAAGTCCACCCAAGGTAGACGACACCAAATCATCATCGTCGGGCATTGCATCAATCGCTGCCAATGCATCTGCAATGCTTCTTACCTTCAGTGCATACTCATTGATAGACATCTTCCCTTTCTTTAATGTATTCAACTCTTGCTTGAGTTGAATCTTTCGTGCCTTTGTATTTACAGAAAACATACTTTCAAGTATGGTCCAAGCCGCATATGAATTCTCTGCATTTCTAATGTGTCCCAGCATATTATTATCAATTACTGCAGACAACCAATACATGACCTTTTTATCCTTTGCATTCCATTCCTTCCGTGCCTTTGTCTCTTCTGCAGTTGGAGGATCACTCATCTCTGGTTCCTTTTCTTCACCTGAAACAAACTCGTAGAGGCCTTTTCCAATAAGGAAGTTCGTGACACGGAACTTTCATGAAGGGTAGTTGTTCTTGTTGAGCTTCTCAATGATAGGGCTTCCACTGTTCTCTGCCATTATCACAAAATTAATACCAATAGCAAGTAAATCTTCTGCAACCCTGGACCTGTAGTGCACAGCAATACACCAGACAGCCTTTTTAACTGTCTGCTCAACAATACATACAATCTGCAACCTTTTTGCAGATAAACCTTGTGTTTACTCACTGGTAAACACCTTTGAACTTACAGATCTGAAATTTGTAACCTGCGCACCCACTTTCGATCAATACAGTCGAAGTCACAGCGTACCCTGAAACTGATGTCCGCAACCTTGCGGCTCTAAAACGAGCCCTGAAACGGCCTGAGATGCCCAAAATAACTGCAGGCAAGCCCTAAAGGGCTTATCTGCAGAATACACAATGCTCTTCGCGCACACCAAATCTCACTGCAATCTGAGATTTTTGCTCTGCCCTGCTTCTAGTGCCTCCACAGGCACTATCCAAGAGAAAGAGTTGAAGGATGGGAGAGCTTCTTACCCGTGGCTTGCTTGCTCGAACCTTGCTTCTTCTCCTTTACTTCAACCTTCGAAATCAGTCTCTCTCAATGGCGCGGCTCTGATACCATGTCAAGAATCGCGTGGTGGAGGGGATTGCTCAAGATGCTGCGCCGAACACACACAGAATGCACAAGGAGAAGCTCACTCAAGAGACAAGAAGAGAGATGAAGGCCAAAACGTTTTCTTGCTGATTTCTTCTTCTTCTTCCACACTCTTTACAATGTACTCAAAGTATAGATAAGATACAACATAAAAGAAAAGTGGCCTACTAAGTCAAACAATGCATAACCGACTACACTAGTCGACTGGCGCTATAACTATGCCAGTTGTAAATAGGTGTAACAACTTGAATATAATAAGTAATGAGTAGGTGGCCATGTGAGAGTCATAATGACCACCGACGTGCTAAGTGTAAATGTGTGGACCCATCTAACCAGGCGGTCCATCATCCATATCCACATGTGTTGAGCTTGCCATCTCAACAAGAAGGGGAGACACCCTGACTAGTCTTCATTGCCGATGACTTGACTAAGGAAGAGGAATTGAGTCTTGTCGCTCTCTTGCGAGAGTACATAGGCTTATTCGCTTGTTCCTTAGAAGAGCTTAAGGGGATAGATCCAAGTGTAGTGACTCATAACATACCCATGGCACCAGATGCTACACGGGTTAAGCAACGATCGTACCCTATGAATCCAACACATGCTCACGCGGTCAAGGAAGAGATTAAGAAGGTGATGAGAGTAGGATTCATTTATGAAATTGAGCACACGGACTAGGTATCACCCATAGTCATTGTCATGAAGAAGAATAGAAAAATCAGAGTGTACATCACTAATTACAAGAAGGTGAACACTGCTACTAAGAGGGACAAGTATCCATTGCCATACACAGAGCACATGCTTGAAAGAGTGGCTGGCAAGGAAGCCTACAGTTTTTTGGATGGCTTCTCGGGATACAATCAGGTGCAAGTGCATCCTATCGACAAGCATAAGACTGCCTTCGCCACTGAGTGGGGCATCTTTGCTTACATAGTCATGCCCTTCGGGTTGACTAATGTCCCCGCCACCTTCCAATGCCTCATGTGCACCATATTTAAAGACATGCTTTGCAAAGAGTTGGAAGTCTTTGTAGATGACCTGTGCGTTCACTCGACCTGGAGAGAACACTTACAAAAACTCTGAGTAGTCTTTGAGCAGTGTCGCCTATATCATCTCTCCTTGAACCCCTTCAAGTGCCAATTTTGGGTGAAGCATGGATGCATCCTAGGGCACGTGGTGTCAAAGAACAAAATTTCTACTGACTTCTCAAAAGTCCAAGTTATTGTCGATCTCCCGCCCCCAATCAACTATAAGGGAGTTCAATGCTTCTTAGGCCACATGGGATACTATCAACGGTTTGTGTTGAATTACCCATTGATTGCCAGACCTTTATACAAGCTACTAATTGTCTTTGAATGGACTAAAGCATGCCAACAAGCATATGAAGAGCTGAAGAAGACTCTAACCACAACACTGATTCTACGAGACCCAGATTGGACCATTACCTTCCATGTGCATATCGATGCCTCGAAATTTGCTGTGGCGGCAGTGTTGTGCCAACCTAGCAAACACAACCTGGACTACCTAGTGAGCTTTACTAGTAGACAACTCACTGAAATGGAAATGAATTACTTGACGATAGAGAGAGAGGGCTTAGCCATGGTGTTTGCTGTGAAGAAATTCCAACATTATCTATTGGCTACACCCTTTACCTTCTTTGTGGACCATCAAGCCTTGCTATATCTAGTGAATAAACCTTGCGCTACAGGACGCATAGCTTGGTGGCTCCTTCTACTTTTGGAGTTCGACTTCTCCCTGGTTGTACGGAAAGGAAAACAACACTATATGGCTGACCATATGTCATGCATCCCCACACGGGAGAGGCCGCTGGAGAAGGCATTGCCGATGAATTGCCCGCCCGACGCCCATCTCTTTAACCTTTCCTGCAAGAGAGAATTGTTTAAGGAAGATCTAACGGCATATTGGGCAGATGACATAGTCCAAGTGCTTGAGCATAGACTGCCTGAGCAATCGATAGACAAGGCAAGACTTAGGCGACTCATCCTCAAGATCCAACCCTACCAGTTGATAGTAGGCCAGCTATATCGACTAGGGCAAGATGGACTACTGCGTAGATGCGTGTGCGAGCATGTGATGCACAATGTGCGTTCAGAAGCGCATAGTGGAATCGCTCGTGGGCACTTTCGCAGAGACATGACAACCTGCAAGGTTGTGCAATCTCAACTATGGTGGCCAATGTTGTTTCGTGATGCAGCACAATTTGTTAACCATTGTGATGAGTGTCAGTGGATGAAGGTCTAGATTTGCAAGGATCAAATGGAATTGACCCCAATCATTGCATGACAACCCTTCGAAAAATGGGAAATCAACTTAATAGGACCCATCAGCTCAGCTGCACAATATTCACATGCCAAATACATCATTGTAGCCACAGCTACCTAACGAAATGGGCAGAAGCGAGAGCGACACGAAAGAACAATTCTAAAACAATTGCCAAGTTATTGTGGGAGTAGGTGATTTCACGATTCGGCTGCCCCATCGAACTAGTCATTGACCAGGGCACACACTTCATCAATGAAGTGATAGCGCATCTTTTATCCACCTTTCTAATTATCCATCAAAAATCCTCTCCATACTACCCTCAAGAAAATGGCTAGGCGGAATCTACAAATAAGATTCTTGTAAACATCCTGACCAAAGTAGTCTCTGCTTTGTGTAGTGACTGGGACAACAAGCTGATGGTAGCCTTGTGGGCTTACCGTACAGCCTATAAAATGGCTATCGGCCATACTCCCTTTAGGTTGACCTACGGAATTGAAGCAATTCTCCCTGTAGAGTTATTCATTCCTAGCCTAAGAATAGCACTTCAGGAATGATGGGAAAGAAAAAAGGCATGGATACAATGCCTCGTTTAGCTCGAATGCCTCTCGAAAACTCGTCTTCTAGCCATTCACGTACTCATATGTGAGAAGGCACGATGAAGGAGCTGGTTTGACAAGCACGTCAAGCAATGTGATTTTGAATAGGGAGATTTAGTACTCCTATACTCAGTTAAGGGGAATAAGCAGAAAATGAAGTTTAGAGGTCTTGGACCTTTCAAAGTTCATGCAATCAGCTGAACTGGCAACATTGAGCTCGAGATTTTAGACGGCGAGGGCATAGGCTTTTTCAATGGAAGTCGTGTTAAGAAGTACTACCCTCCCACTCATCCTCTGCATGAGCCACCACTGTTAGAACCCCTTGTCAAAGTACAAGTAGCCACGATCACTGAAATGGATGATGAGGATGAGTAAGCCATAGAACTTGCATACCTAAACATCACAATCACTGCCAAGCAAACATGCGTTTTCAATGCCTTGATTGAAGAGGGAGCAAAATTCAATGTCTTAACCAATGATGATTGGACCCAATTGGGCAAACCACCATTATAGCCTACCAATGCCAAATTAAGCCCATATGGGGGCCACTCATACGCACTTCTCGGCAAGTGCAAGCCCGCCATTTCCATCGAGTTTGAGAGCTGTACCAACGATCTTCCACATGTTGCCAAACGCTGAAGATGCAGGCACGGAATCGCTACTAGGGCGAACCTTCAAGAAGCAAACTCATTGCAATGTCGATTATGAATCGTAGCGTATCAACCTTGCCATAGGCAACATTCTCATTGTTACATCCTTCAGCAGGGGCTGCATTGTTGAGATATCGAGCTCCACTCGTGATATGCCAGGGTGACCGTTGTGCATTTATGTCACCGACGTGTCAGTTGTGCAGATGCGGTTGGTACACTGCTCATGAATAATAGATAGATGACAGTTATCCTTATCTACTCTAGTTCGTGGCTCAGTTAGTATGCCACCTTAGTTAGTTGAGTTTGGTTTGAGACCCATATATAGGGTTCTTCTATTTCTTTGTACTAGAGTTCTTTTTGGCTTACACAACTAAGAAGAGGAAAACTGTTTTCAGCCTCCATCTCTGTGTGTATTCCCCCATTGTGCAAGTAAGAAAGCTACAAGTGAGACTCCTTCCTTCTCTCCCACAATCTTGACATGGTATCAGAGCCTTGTTCATGGTAAGGAGCTCAAGAAAGCAAGCCAAGCTCGCGGTGTTCTGGTAAGAGGAGCAGTGTTGCTTTCATTTTCTGTTTTGGGAGCAGATCTCTGCAGGTAGCACAACCGGAAATTGCAAGAGTGCATTGTCTCAGGTTGAGAAGCCCTTCGCGGTGAAGCAAGAGGGCAGTATATGCTGCGGGCTTAGCAACCCTGTTTTTTTTATTTGAGGCCATTTCAGGGCCTGTTTTGGAGGCGGAAGTTTTCTGCATGCACTCAAGAAAAGGCCCAGTTTTATGCTGTGCGACCACTGTTCTACAGGTCAGTGAAAAGTTACTGTAGAAATTGCATCATATGCTTGTGTGCAGAGACATTGGGAGTTACAAAATCATCCTCGTTGCCTATTGATGCAAAATCATCACTAGGAAGTGATTGTGTGGTCAAATACCACTTTCATCAGTTTTGCAAATTAGCCCTTGTGAGGCTGAAGCTGTGTTCTTTGCAGTGACAGAAATTTTTGCAGTGTTCTGTAATGGCGTCTGATTCTCTCTCACAGATTGTCATTGAAAAGCTTAACAAGAACAACTTCCAAGCATGGAAGTTTAGAATGACGAATTTCCTTATGGGAAAATGATATTGGGAATTTATTGCAGGAAATGAAGAAGAACCAGTTCTTCCTGATGTTCCCAATCAACAGCAAATGCAGGCATTTTAAGCATGGCATGAGAGAGCCAGGAAAGTTATGTACTGGATGTCTATCAGTATTTCAGACTCTATGATTGTGCATATTCAGGATGCAAGTACGCCAAAGGAGGCATGGGATACTTTGTCAAAAATGTATAGCACAAATACGCAAGCCAGGAAAATGCAGCTCAAGCAAGAGTTGCATAATGTACAAAGAGAAAGTATGAGCATCAATGACTACCACATGAAAGTGAAGAAGATTGCAGATGCACTTGCTTCCATTGGGTCGCCAGTGGAAGATGATGATTTAGTTTCTGTGACCTTGAATGGTCTAGGAAAGGATAATGCATAGTTTCGAACATCCATTTCAATCCGTGAAAGATTTCCTGATTTTGAGGAGTTGATTGCTCTTCTAATTTCTGAGGAGCAGAGAAATGGTGGTGCATCTTCTTCAGGAGGAATTTCAAAAGAAGCTGTCTTCTACTCAAATGCTAGAAGAGGTAGAGGCAGAGGTAGAGGAGGCCGATCTGGAGACTGTGGTAGAAATTAGAATATGCAGCAAACTCAAGAAAACCAGTCCTATGGAGGAGGATGTGGTAACTCTAGAGGCAGGGGGAGCCAAAGAGGTCGTGGTGGATGGCAAAGAGGCCAAAATGCAAACAGTAATGTTGAATGCTACTACTGTGGTAAAATGGGTCATATGACTAAAGACTGCTATAAAAAGCAGAATGACATCATGAATGGAAAACTGCAACAAGGGAATTATGCATCTTCTAGTAGACAGGGTGATGATAGAAATGAGCATTTGTTTATGGTGCAGCACATGAATAATTCTGTGACAAGTGCAGAAGAAAGCAACGATGTATGGTATGTTGACTCAGGTGCATCAAACCACATGACAGGTCATGCAGAATGGATGGAGGATGCAAGGAAAATGGAAAAACCAGGATTTGTGGAGACTGGTGATGATACTGCACATCCTATTGTGCAGATTGGAAAAATTCATTTGTCTATGCAGGATGGGAAAAAGAAATACCTGTCCGATATATTTCATGTCCTGAATATCACTAAGAATCTGGTTTCTGTTGATCAAATGGTTGAGCAGGGCTTGCATGTCAGATTTAATCCTCATGGATGCTTTGTCGAGGATATGAAAAATAAAGGTCGCTTGATAGCAAAATGAAAGAAGAAGGGCAGAATGTTTACGTTGGATGCAGACATGTCTGAATTGAGTGCAACAATGTTTGCACATGGGACCGGTGTAGTTGCAGATATTGATATCTAGCATAAATGCATTGGTCATGTTAATGTACAGTGACTTAAATCAATGTAGGCCCAAAATATTGTTGCAGAATTGCCTAAATTCAAGGTTGCAGAAATGCATAAGGTATGTGAAGCCTTTCAATTTGGAAAACAGGCAAGGAAACCATTTCCTAGACATGTTCAAGAGAGTAAGAAGCCATTGGAATTAATCCATTCTGATGTGTGGACTACTAAAGCTGCATCTCTTGGAGGCTGTTATTATTTTGTCACTTTTATTGATGACTATAGCAGAAAAGTTTGGGTGTATTTTATGAAAAAGAAAAGTGAAGTTTTTGGGCATTTCAAAACTCTTAAAGCTATGGTTGAAAAAGAAACAGGCCTGCAAATAAAATGCCTAAGGTCAGATGGAGGGGGAGACTACATCTCAAATGAGTTTGCAAGGTTCTTGCAGGAGCATGGCATAAAGCAACAATATTCATGCAGTCATACCCCACAACAAAATGGAATTGCAGAAAGGAAAAACAGGCATATTGGAGAGGTATCTCGTGCCATGCTCAACGAAAAAGACTTGCCAGATTTTTACTAGGCTGAAGCAGTTGCTACAGCAGTCTATATAATGAACAGGACTCCCACTGTAGCAATACATGGGATGACTCCAGAGGAGAGGTATACTGGTAGGAAACCAGATATTTCTCATTTGAAAATTTTTGGTTGCATTGCCTATGTACATGTGCCAGATGAGTTGAGATCCAAGTTGGATCCAAAAGCTGAGAAGTGCATCTTTATTGGTTACTCTCTGTAGCAAAAAGGGTATAGATGCTATAACCCTTCTACTCGTAAGTTTACAGTGAGCAGGGATGTTGTTTTGATGAGATGAGTAGCTGGTATAAACGAGTAAATGTGATTGATGATGTAGATGCACAAAATGGTAATGCTGCACAGAATTCACAGCAGCAGTCACAAAATATTAGTGGACCTAGAGCGTCCTCTAGCAGTGGTTCACATTCTTCGCCATGGACAGGCAGATTGAGATCATGAGAATCTTCTCAAAGCAATGCAGATAGTGGTATGCAGGTATCACGAAAAGGAAAAGAGAAGGTAGATCAGCCCACGTTTGACGTGAATGCAGGTCACTCTTATGTGGATGGTGAATCCAGTGGCTCAGAACAGAGCATTGATGATGAATTGGGTATTCCTTCTATTGTTACACCTGGAGTAAGGAAGACCATGGATGTTTTGAGAGCACATGGGAGTGAACCTACTTTGCGCAGGTCTACCAGAGTTAGGTATCCTGTGGATAGGCTGAAATATGATGGATTTACAGCCATTCACTATGCATATATGGTCAAAGTGATACAAGAACCAGAACCCACTTCTTTTGAGCAAGCCATGGGAAAAGAAAAATGGGAGAAAGCCATGGATGAAGAAATGGATGCCTTGGAAGCAAATGCTACATGGGAATTGGTACCTTTGCCTAAAGGTAAGAATGCAATTGGCTGTAAGTGGCTTTATAAGGTGAAGCACAATGCAGATGGTTCTGTGAACAGATACAAGGCAAGATTAGTAGTCAAGGGGTATGCACAAACATATGGCATTGACTATGAAGAAACATTCAGTCCGGTTGCAAGGATGGCAACCGTAAGAGCAGTCATTGCTATGGCTACATCAAAGGGATGGTCTTTACATCAGATGGATGTAAAGAATGCCTTCTTGCATGGTGATTTGCAAGAAGAGGTCTATATGGAGCAGCCACCAGGTTATGTGCATGTTGTTCATCCTGAGTTTGTTTGCAGGTTGAAGAAAGCTTTGTGTGGCTTGAAGCAAGCACCTAGAGCATGGTCTGACAAGATAGGACATTATCTTGTCACTATTGGCTTTCAGATTTCCAAGGCAGATTTCTCACTTTATGTGAGAAAAACAGAGAAATGTATTATGCTGCTTGTCATTTATGTTGATGATTTGATTATGACAGGTGACAGTGATGAAGATATCCTTCATGTGAAAATGCTATTGAAGCAAAAGTTTGAGATGAAGGATTTGGGAGAGCTGCGTTATTTCTTGGGCATTGAGGTGATTAGATCACCAAGTGGGATACAGCTCTTGCAGAGGCAATATGGATTGGACATGCTGTCCAAATATGGGATGACAGGCTGTAAGCCTATTTCAGTTCCTTTGGAGCAGAATGTGAAGTTGAGCGCAGATGCAGGTGAGCTTCTGGAAGACTCTACTATGTACAGACGCATAGTAGGAAGCTTGATTTATATGACTATTACCAGTGGCTAGACGCATACTTAGGTATGTGAAGTCCACATTGCAGTATGGACTATTTTATGAGACTAGGGTTTAGATAAAGATGCATGGATACACTGATGCTGATTGGGCTGGTAGTATTTCTGATAGATGATCTATCAGTGGATATGTGTTCTCTTTTGGGAGTGCTGTAGTCACTTGGAGCAGCAAGAAACAGCCTACAGTTGCCTTGTCGAGCACAGAGGCTGAGTAGGGGCGCAACAATGGTTGCATGTAAGGTAGCTTGGTTGCATAAGCTACTTTATGATATGCATCAGTCTACAAATGGACCAATTGTCATTTATTGTGACAACATGAGTAGTATACACTTGGCAAATAACCCAGTCTATCATGCTAGAACAAAGCACATTGAGGTGCATTATCACTATGTGCGAGAGAGGGTTTTACTAGGTCTTATTGATCTAGTTTATGTCAGCATAGAGGATCAGGTAGCTGACATATTTACGAAGGCATTGGGCGCAGAGAAGCTGCGCAAGTTCAGAGACCTGCTTGGTGTGCAGGAATTGGGATTGAGCTCGAGGGGGAGTGTTGAGATATCGAGCTCCACTCGTGATATGCCAGGGTGACCGTTGTGCATTTATGTCACCGACGTGTCAGTTGTGCAGGTGCGGTTGGTACACCGCTCATGAATAATAGATAGATGACAACTATCCTTATCTACTCTAGTTCGTGGCTCAGTTAGTATGCCACCTTAGTTAGTTGAGTTTGGTTTGAGACCCATATATAGGGTTCTTCTATTTCTTTGTACTAGAGTTCTTTTTGTCTTACACAACTAAGAAGAGGAAAACTGTTTTCAGCCTCCATCTCTGTGTGCATTCCCCCATTGTGCAAGCAAGAAAGCTACAAGTGAGACTCCTTCCTTCTCTCCCACAATCTTGACATGCATGACCTCATTAAAGTCCGCAAGACCACCAGTAGAGATGTTAGTAGTCAAGTCTAAGGAGGGGAGTAATGCTTGGCCACCACCCACCAAATCTCTAGAATCGCCACTCACAGTAGAAAAGTCTAAGGTCCAATAGCCTAGGCTTCAATGGAGGCCCAAACAACTGCAATTGCCACCTAGGAGTGGACGTTCACATCCTCATAACACTAGAAACTCTAAACCTAGGAGGCCAAGGCACAGTTATAGAAATTGACGCATGATCAAGCCAAGATGGGTCCCTAAAGCCCTCTTGCATGCACAAGGCTACTATGAAGGAAATGCCGGGGTATGGATCCCTAAGGCCTGCACACCTGAAGGCACTACTCGCACGCTGCCCTCAAGGTTAATCATACCAAGCTCCATAAAACCTCAAAGCCAGAAGCTGCAACACTTCCAAGACCCATATCCATCAAGCTCATCCTCACATACACCCAAGAAAGTCAAACAAGCCTATTGGCCAAAATGACAAATACTATCACATGACTCAACAACAGATAGAGCCGCTCACACCTCCCTAGTTCATACCGGCAGCAGTCCATCAAACGTCACTACTACTATCCCATCCCTAATTCAAGAGGTCCAACCGCAATCTCAAGAACATCCGCAACCGCAACTATTTGTTGTCAAAGTCTCTAGTTCTATCAAACCCCAACCGCCCACAAGCCTTCGACCCCCTTATGAGCGGAAATCATTCTTAACAGTGGCCGTCGATCTGGCTGAGGACACAGAGGAGGATGTGGTTGATTGCATTAGATGACTCGATGCCACTTTCATGGCATTAGCTTTGAGCTATGATCGCTTGGATTTAGGCCTACTGCAAGAACCCTTTGCAAATGAAGTTCAAACCATGCCTTGTTCTTGGGAAATGTTTGAATTTGCATTCGCAAAAGCCTTTAACTCCACTGCTGAATTGCTCACCAGCGAGATATCCAAAGAGCAATCCATCAAACAGTGCCTCATCACATCCTATGATAAACAAACCACTTCCGCCATTATTGACCAAGAAATCACAGAATTATCAAACTTGCTGATACTGAATCCCCATTCTTAATGCATTGGTACACTCTTTGATTGCAATGGGAAGTTGAAGGATGACAAATAATGACCAATGTTGAGCAGTGCCGCGCAATCAAAACAGCGGAGTACGACCCCACTTACGTCGCGCCAACCTCATATAGAGTGTTAACCACTCTTCATGGTCAACCCATGGAAGCGCACATCAAAGGACACCCCTACCTTGATCGCCTACTGACTAAGAAAGAGTTACATATTGCTAGTCGTGTCGATTCTGGTGACTTACTAACAGATATTCTCACTTACATCACACAAGTCGGCATTCGACCCTTTGCTCTAGACCGCAAAGCTCAGTTAGAGTACAATCCCAATTTCTATACTTGGCTCCTATGCAAGTAAATCCTAGGAAGGATGCCCTTGACCTCCTAACTTTCAATTCTAGGAAGGATTCTTCTCAAGTTGGAAGGGGAGGGGGGTAAGGTGAATCAAACCAAAACCAAGGATAATCAAACAAACGTATAAACATGTAAAAAAAGTGAGGTAGGAAAATATCACGAGAACTTAAATTTTAAAAAAAAATATTGGATTTTAATGATTTCATTCAATAAACACATAGAGACTTTCTTTTCCAGCAAATTATTATTTTGGAAGCACTAATGAAAACTTGGGTTCATGATAGGAACGAAAGATGTCGCAACAAGACCGTACCCACCGACTTCCGTTCACAGAGGAGGAAAGGATGCAATATCGCATCACCCTAGAAAACCGCGCCTACAACTAGCTCAAATTTCGAACCATCCATAACATAGAGGGTGTGGTGGCCAAGGAGGAAACAATTAAGAGAGTTGTTGAGTAGTGCAACCTCACAAAGTACCTTGAGAAGTTTGCACAGGAGCATGACCACACGAAGTGTGTGGAGTTCCTCAGGATGTACAACCCAGATCAGGAGTGCGGCATTGTGACGGTGGGAAGGGGAGATAAGGCCAAGAAAGTGCAGGTATACTCTAACCCAACCCTGGTGGAGAAGGCATTGGGGTTGGAGTCGAAGGTAGAGAAAAAGCATAAGAGAGATGTTTATGCCATGCTTAAGATCAAGAAGAAAGAAGTGCTGAGCAATGATAGCATTAGTATCCAGGACATTCCTGACGCAAAAGCCCATCTACGAGCAAAGCTAGTGTATGTGCTCTTCTCCAGTGAGCGCTACAACTCCTTGGTGCATCGAATCATCATGCCTGTACTGGAGAATGTGGCAGCTCGCACCTTGGATGAGGTTGACTAGAATGGCTATGTACGTAAGACCATTGACCAGGTGGCAAAAGCGCTAGCTTTGGGTAGTAAACCAACAGATGGGGATTCCCTAGTGTCCAAGACCACAGAAAGAAAGAAGGCCTCATCCAAAGCCTCTGTCATTGGCCACGGAAGCATTTTGACTGTCCTCATTCAGGAGGTGGTAAAACAGGCTCAGGATGCAGAGGAAGGAGAAGAAGAAACACCCTAGAGATCGCCCCCTCACCAAGACAAAGAGTTATCCAGTGACAAAACTAAGAGTGAAGAAGAAGGGGAAGAACAGAAGGAACAGAGAAGCAAGAAGATAGCAAAGAAACCTGTTAAAAGGACGACACAAAAGAAGAAGCAGGACGAAGGCCGGAAACAAGAGAAAGAGGATTTAGAGAGGGCAAAGAAGGAAGGAGGAGGAAGACTTGGCTAAGAAGAGCTAAGAAGGAAGAAGAGCTAAGAAGGAAGGAGGAGGAAAACTTGGCCAAATTCACAAGCCAGTCAATCGAACAACAAAATAGGGCAGATGACCTGGGGGCTATGAGCCCGCCCAAAGAGGAGGGGCCTGGTTCCAGCACACAGGTGCCAGAAATTGTACCACCAGCCATCACTGAGGGCAAAGAAAAGGCTTCCATTCACCCTATTCCAACCCTTTTGGTGCCTCCCACCGAAGCAACAACCCTCACCCTGAGCATCCCCACCAATGCAGATGTCTCAAACTTCGTGACATGGATGCAATACTTTATTAACAAAGAACTAGCCCAAGGAAAGAGCACCAAGACCATAGCCATAGGGCAAAAAAGGCCAGCCACGGACACCAAGTCAAGGCAGGATGATCTGAAGCATCAAAAAGTGGAGGCCTTGATCACTCCCATCCACACAACAATGATACCACCAGCTAATTACGACGAGTATGCTGCCAAGCTACTCTCACAATTGGAGAAGGTTAAGGAGGAAAGGAAGATAGCTGTGGCTGAGTTGGCGGCAAAAAAGGAGTTGTTGGTTGCATTTCAGCTTGAAAGGACCCGAGTAATAGCCATGCAGCAAAGGGAGATCTCTGATCTCAAATAGGAGTTGAAGGCTAGGGATGACAGGAAAGAGGGCTGGAGGCAGCAGCTAGAGGATGAAACACATGAACTCGTGAAGATGCAAAGTGAATACAAGCTCCTGATCGTGTAACTTGAAGAGTTGACTGCAAAAACCGATCAGATAAAAAAGCTTATGGCTGAGTTTACCGCCAGGGATGAGGAAAGAAAGCAGGAGTTAGAGCTGCAGTAGAAAAATATCAAAACCATGACTGACAAGCTGGACCAAGGAAAGAAAGAACAAGAAACCATGAGCAAAGAGCTAAAGAAATAGGAGCAGAAACTTGTGTCCCTGGTCCAAAGGCAGGGTGAAAGCATGGAAGAGATGAAGAAGAGAGCCGAGGAGTGGGCTGGGCAAAATGGAAGAAGGGTGAAGACACTGGTGCGGCGCCTAGCTTTAGTAGAGAAAGAGAAGATCCTTATAGAGAGCAAAGCAAAAGCCGCCCAGGTAGCCTTTAATACCCAGCAAAAGGCGTTCCTAGATACACTGATGGACACTACCCACCCAGACGAAGGAGAGTCATTGGAGTGGTTAAGAAGAAACTCAGTATCGCATGCAGAGCTCTGCATGCAAGGCTGCACATGCCACCCCAACCTACGGAGGTTAAGTTGAGCATGGATGCTCAATGAAAGTACCTATTACTGCCCGGCCTAACCCCCCAAGAAATTGATATGATAGGGTTTCAAGAGGGAACACAATAAGGAGACCAGTAGGGGGGTAAAGCTGAACTTCAATTCGATATGGGAAGGTTTAGAGAAGAGGTGATCTCACAATACCCCTCGCCGCATTCCCAAGAGCAACAACCAGTCGACACATCTGCAGAAAGACAAGCCGCGCTCAGGGAAAGAAGGAAAAAATTAGTAGAAAAAACCAAAAATCAGCTAAGGGCCAAGCCAGTCGTGCAGCCAACCGCGCCCCTCCCACCATGCCCTGAGGACATTCCCATAGGATTCCATGCAGAATTGGTAGTTTGGGAGCGATATGAAAGAGAGAAAGAGTCATTCACTTTCAGCTTCCCCATGCCCAACAGCCTGCGGAGGGTCTTACCACTCAAGGTGATGGAGGAGGTGATTGGGATTGGTAGCCGACTAGGACAAAAGTGGTGGGAAGAAAGAGAGAAGAACCCCACTCTTTGGGGAATTGAAGAAGCCAAGTTCTAGAAAAATAAAGTGTTCGAAGTGCTGCATCCTCTGCAAGCTTATGACTACCAACCCCTATGGAGGAGGTGGGTGTGTGACATTAGCATGCTTGTCTGGATGTCTTTTTGCAACACCCTACCCTATGAGAGGAACAACCCCATGTTTATGGCTTACCCTTATAGGGTAGGAGTGTATTTTGCTACCCCCCTCCACGGGCGATATGATTTTCCCATTATCTACAACTCTAATGTTGTCTCTTTTAAACACGCCCTCATCTTCAACTCGGAAAGCTTGGATGACTTCATGAATCGCTTCCTCTCCGACTTCTCCTCTTGCCCCAATCCAGCTTTCGTAACTACATGCAATTATCTTAGGCTTCTTAAATTATTACTTAAGCAGGACCCGACTCCGCAGGAACGTGGCATGCCTCCCCTCTTCTTTGATCCTAATGCCATCGACAGCTGTACCGTGGTGCGCATGATGATGAGGGCTAGCCTCCTCCCTTCTTTTTGCCTAGCTCTCCTGGAAGACATGAACGACAACTAGTTCACCAGATGTAATCATCCCTTCCTCTCCACCACTTCACTCCACGTTCGCATGAATCTTAAAGGATACATGTAGAGTTGGCAATTTTTGAGCAAATCCATCCGACCCCCTTCTCCACCTAATTTAGACGATGAGAATTAGGTGCTGGCTATCATCCTACTAGTGTAATACTTATACTAAAAAAAAAAAAGGAAGAAGAAGAAGAAGGAGAAGGAAAAGAAGAAAAAGAGAAGCATGAAAGGAAAAAAAAGAGGAACATCACTCAAGGACATGGAAAAAATGACTCACTTGAAGAAGCACTTAGCACCACATGAAACACGCTCACTGCACCTAGGGGTCCTCAAGTTAGGCATGCCTCGTGGCTTCAGTCGGCCAGCTTCGCTCCTAATCCCCTAGCCCTTTTGCTTCCCCACTTCACGGTTAGGGCCCATCAAGGGTAGGACATACCTAGGGAGGTAACACTCACCTATGGTTAGACCTGTCACCCTAAGCTACTTGCACCGCACCTCCCTTTGCACGAATGGGGTCCTCAAGTGTGGGACGTCACCCAGGTCCATCTCCCCATTCCACTAGCACGAGCACGATACACCACACAATAAGGTAGACACTCCCCTTAGGAAGTGCCAGGCATTACAAAAGGTGACAAACCACCAACTTCGGAGGCCCCCATCATCCATTTGGCATCCAATCGTCTTCTTCGACAGACATCATCACCAAGCCTCCACAAGCACCTGAGTCTACATGTGACCCTACCCTCACCTGAACAATTTGCCAACTGCCTGCCATTCCCCAACAGTAGTGAGAAGTGCCATGGGACTGGCACCCATCTCGGAGGGGGGTAATGTTGACCCAAGTCGAGATGGCAGAGAAAGATGGCAAAAAAGGAAGGAAAAAGCAAAAAAACGATGGAAAAAGAGCAAAGACATGAAGGTGGCCTCTAAAGCTAGGCTAGGGCAAAAAGTGCAATTTTAAATGAAAGGCGTCTCAAAAAGCTCTAAAAAATCTTGTGAAAGAGCACCAGGCTCCCTCTTGTGCCAATTATAAAATATTAGATGGGTGTAGACTAGAGGCATAAGACTAGAAGAGGGAAACAAAGAAAGGACCTTGCCACAACGGCTAGTCATGTAAAAAAGGTATGGGTGCCCATAGGAATTTAGAGTTTTGTATATAAAATTCAAAAAGTGAATGAGAGCTCATTCTTTGGTGTGTGGCTAACAAGAGTTCTCTTCTTCTTCTCTTCTTCTCTTCTCCTTGCTTGTGTGTGCTCTTGAGAGAGGTAGTGTGAGAGTGTGAGGGAGTGAGTGTGTGGTAGTGAGGGATCAAGAGGGTGAAGCTCTTCACCATCTCCTCTTCTCTTCTTCTCTTCTCTTCTCTTACTCTTTTCTTGTGTGCGCAGCTATGGTGGATGGAGCTTGAAGATGGAAGAGGCTTGAGGATGCTTGAGCTAGCATCTAGGATTGTGGAGCTACCAGCGTGTGTGCGAGAGAGGAGGAAACTCATTTCGGCATCAAGGTAAGCTCACTACACTCGTGGGATCAACGGTGCGTTGGCTAGGTGAGAGATAGCTATTAGAGCTCGCTTGAAACACTTGAAGCAATAAGCAATCTGTGGGTCTTGGCAGTTGAGCGTGAGCTCCCTCCACATCTGAGCATGTCAACGAAGATTGATTCAAACCTCCATGCCATATAGCAAGAAATAAATTTTGGATCCAGAGTGAGGAAAAACAACAAATGAAGTTTTCTTCATATGGCTTGAGCCATAGATTCTTGAAATGACTAAAACTTAGTCACTCTATCCATTCTAGTTCTTAAGTTAATCTAGTATGCCTTTTGGTAATTGCATCAATGATTGGGATTGATGTGTGTACAACACACATTGTATGAATGATATTGTATGAATGATTGGGCCATGAGAACTTCAGCACCCTTATGAGAAGACTAATTTAGGAATTTCTGCACAAATTTAAAAGTTTGGCACCATTTTCTTTTATTATATAACATGAAGCTTTGATATCAAGAACATCTACAAATCAAGAAAGGTTTCCAAATGTGCTTGGCATTTCTAGAGCTTGCAAGTTAGCTACACGAGACTATATTTATTTACTAATACTTAACCTTGAGAGCCGATATTTATTTATTAATACTGAACCTTGAGAGTTGAGTTTAAAAATTCATTATATTAAGACTTTCTTTGAGAGTTTCGAAGAGTTTTTGTGAGGTAAACGTATAAAAGTTATCACTACAATATGAGAAGTTAGAGTATGGTTGTTTAATGGATCTTGCATGCCATTGTGTACATACTCAAATTGAGATACCATGGTAGACATAAAACATGGTGGTGCCTTATTACAAACACAAAAGTAACGTAAGATTGGGGCTCACTTATACCAAATTCAAACCACATTACACTAAGAAAAACAATACTAGCTTGAGCTTGCCAACATGCCCTTTGTCACATCCACAATTGAGACTTGTCATTCTCAAGCTCACACTTGATCCTCATTTTTAAAACCTATTTTTACAACATCTCAATTTTTGGATAATAAATATGAATTCCTCGCTCTTTAGGTTGAGCATCCAAGTTTTAAACTTGTCATCTTTATGTTCAATTTCACGACAATAAATAGGAATTCCTTGCTCTTTAGATTGAGCATCCAAGTTTTAAACTTGTCATCTTTATGCTCAATTTTGAGATCAAAACTTTTGACTTGCTAACTTCCCCTTTTTGGTAGACAATATCCTCCCATTCTCATTAGGTTTTATAGCCTATTCCCTCAATTCCAAAAGCTAAGGATCTCCACTTTAGACCACTTGAGTCTTTAAACCATCATCTCTTTATGGAACCGCCCATTTTGAAATTCTTCATCTAATTTAACTTTTGGATGTTGACAGTTTTTGAATTTTAGGCACCAAAGCCAAACGTGAATGATTCCTTGAATATTTGTGGTTTCTCATGCACAACATCAACCTACAACTAGTTATGGCAGCCATCTTATTCCTCATATTTCTATCATTCCTGGTTGAAGTGTGCCAATAGGGAGTCCTCCATATTGCACTAGTTTCCCATCATTGTAGGTGGCTCTTTAAGTCCCATGTTAAATACTAGGGCTTAGCCCTGGATAGGCATGGAAACTACTGAGCTAGAGTATGGTAGGGGAAGAGGGAATTTTTGATGGAGCAGTGAAATGGGTAGAGATCAAAAGGAACACAAAACGCAAAGGCATTCTACTAGGCTGACACTAACACTAAGAGACAAAAGCTAGGGGAGAAAATGGGACTAGATACTCCAGTAGTCCTAGCCATAAATGATGGATACTAGGAATTTTACATATCGATGACCCATGTAATGTTGTAGCTAATGTGTTAAGTATCTTTCTAAGGAGCACTCGTGCTCTACACTTTGAGCCACCAAGTAGCCTCCCCCACATGATTCATCTTCATCGTATCGCTCTTTGTTCTCTACTCTTGCTCCTTCAAAGCCTCCCTCCACATTTGATACTTGCTAGTGTCCAACAAAACTAGTAGTAGTATGGCCCTAGATGCTGCCCACTACAAGATGCATGTGCTCCACAACTGCTCAAGGGAATCAATGGCAGCATGTCCCCACATTGGATCCTCCCTATTGCATAGCTAAATCCATGGCAATATGGCCTCAAATGCTCCCTGCTATTTGATGCATGTGTTGGCTTGAGGATGATGCCCCTCAGCCTAACGTTGAGCCTCCACATAGTAGGCCCACCATGTTAACATCATCTTCATGATCAAGCCCACCATCCCCATGGCCCCAATGATTGACAACTCTATAGTTACACTTGGATCCTCTTGCCATTCATTTTGTGACTCAACTTTCTTATGAGTTGGTATTTTTTTTTTCATCCCATACCTCCATATCCACCTAGTCTATCATATCCACCTTGTCTCCCACCACCGATACCATCACTACAATCATCAACAATATCACAAGTTGTCAAAAATCTCTCTCTCTCTCTCTCTCTCTCTCTCTCTCTCTCAACTTCTATATCTGAAAAGGTCCCATGGGTCATAATTTGTCCTTTCGTGGATGATAATAAACTACTCTACACTACTCTCTCTCTAAACTTCTACTTAGCTACCTCTACAACCGTCAAAAACAAGGGGATAGCTCACTCACCTTTAAAGCTATGCCTAATGAGACTAAAAATGGTAATCACCCAACTAATGCCAATCTAAATTGTATCAACCTATGAGGATATAGGTGTCTATATACTCTCATCAATTTAGGTTCAATTTTAAAATTGAGCCTCACTAGAGTTGAGTCTCAATCTACATGGACTTTCTATAGGCAGTGATCCATCTTAACATTCTACTTAAAGATGGATCACCACCTATAGAAAGTCAATGTAGATTGAGACTCTTGTAAAGTGAGGCTCAATTTTAAAATTGGGCCTCAAGATCAATATCAAAATTGAGCTTGTACATGATGATCTTTATGTAGATTCTTAAGATGGATCACTATATATAGACAATTCAGATTGAGCCTCATTTGTATGTAGAAGTGGGGCTCAATTTTAAATTGAGCCTATCTCAATGATGGTCTATAGGTCGAGCATCCTTTGTGATTAGATTGGATCTTAAGTTGAATCCTTGTGACCAATATATATGAATCTCATTTAGAATAAATAAAATCCAATCCTCTTTTTTTTCATAGGTTTGACAACTTGACATGGGACTCAATTTATATGGAAATGAGGCTCCTTATGCAATACTATTCATAGGTTTCGATATGAGTCTAACCTTGTTGGACATTAGACTCAAGCTTCATCTCATGCAATGTTATTTAATCAAATAAAAAAAATTAGTTCTAGAAAAACAACCTAATTTAATGCCTCAATCCTCTTATAATAAGAATATGCCAATCATTTAAAAAGTATCAAATAGTGCTATGATTTTCTAAGTGTGTTTAAAAGTTGCACTTGGAGAAGTGCCAAATTTTCTAAATTTTTCTTTGAGTCAAGACCAAGTAGAAAAAATGATTCGTTCTTGAAGGGTATCAAGGTAGGGCTTTATCCCAAAAAAAATTCATTTCAAAATAATTGTCAATTAAATAATGTCTAATGCACACCAAGGCTCTCCATCAATGTGTTCAGGGAGTTGAAATCCACTGATCTATGGATTCCACCCATGTTACCATTTACAAAAAAGAATAGTTGCACATCAAATATGCAAACACTTAGTAAAGACTCCTCACCTATGTGGAACTAGATCAGTCTTTCACCTTCATGATAATGTAGGTGCTAGTTTTATGTTAACATACCACTCCAAGTTACAATCACACGACAATTATATTAGCAACATTATTGTACCTCCAGAGATTTTGATTCACAACCCCTTCCTCACTAATCTCATGACATTGAAGTCCTTAAATGTATCAAGGCCCAAATGACAATGACTAGAAAACTATTTAGCCTAACCCCTATCCTTACCTTATGTAGACATTTGAGATAAACTAAGCAAAAGACCTTTGATTGCCAAGTGATTGACACTTCAATGGGGCAAAAGATTAACATTTAATAAGATGGAACAAAAAAGGAAAAAGGTAAGTAGTGACATTGATAGATGGACTAAATGAAGTCATTAGATAAAGAAGGCAAAGAGCAAAGAGATGCAACAAATCAAAGTACCATGATCACTCTTTCTTTTTCCAGTATTCGAATTTAAAAAGGTCTAAATTTTTCAAACAGCCACCATTTTATGGCCTCATGGATTTAAATATTATGTGCGATTCTAGATACAATTTGACATATAATGATGATGTGGCAAAGATAGTTTAAAGAAAGCATAGGAAGCCACATCTTTATGGCCCTCTTATATGTCTTGCATGGACTTGTTAGTGATCTTACTAGGCTTTGGGTACTGTTAGAGCTTGTAAATGCCTTCAAAAGTGTACCTTCATCTTTCAAACACCATTCTCTGAAATGTGCTAAAGACTATTTAGGTATTCTTGGCTTTTTGTTGAGAGATTTGAGTATAATTGAGGAGTGAGAGAGAGAGCAATAGCATAAGGCATTGCAAAATATGTAAGGTTGTGTTCTCATTCCAACTTATTTATATAATCTCTTTGCTTCTTTTTGCTCTTTATATTTCAAGCATGGGGCTCAAGGGATCCATAGAGCTTAAGATGTTTAAACATTAAATTAGGACAACATTAAAGGAAGTGACATACAACTTGAATTGATGCATTCCATAGGTGAGTGTAGATTTAGTGTCCCATATGCAAGGGAGACAATTTCATTTGCCTTAGTTCAAGGTTCTGATCACATATGGTATGGATTGAATGTCTTTAAAGTCCCAAATTATATAGTTTCTTAGCAACTCAAGAATTTGGAGTGAGGTTGGTTCATAAAGAGAGTGCCTTTTGTAAAACTCCACCAATATACCTTCCATATTTTATTGTTTGGTGTCTATTGTAGTTTTTTAAATGTATAAATTGTCTTATCTTGATAACCAAAATCTTTTGGTTACTACGATTCCTATGGCTTTGAAAATTATCAACTATTTGAAGTAAGAACTTTCAAACCTTTGCTATTCATTGGATGATGGCTTGATACAATAGATTGCAATAAATTCTCTTTGGATTTTAGCATTCTAGTATGGTGAATTAGTTATGATTCTCAAAAGTACAAATCCATAGTGATGATGTTAGAAATTTTCAATTAACTTGCGAAATCATGCCAAAGGCCATCTTGCACTTGAAGCTAGAAACAATCCATGAAATCCCTATGCAATTAATGTGTCTTTATACTTCTCTAAGATTCTATTGACCTTGTACTTTACCTTCAAAACCCACATGGTGCAAATAACTTTCCCTTGGGACTAGCCAATCTACAAGCTCTCAAATATCATTCTTCATTATGTTTTCTTACTCAGCTTTCATAATTTTTCTTCATGTTCAATTGACAACTGCTTCTTCCAAATCAGCTAGCTCATTTACTTCTCAGAATCTTAGTCCATCAAGGCCATATTGACCATGTGAGTTGAATACTTTCTTTATTCCTCTATTTTGTGAGACCCCATTAATCCATCTTCCTTTTCCTCAAGAGATATACTCATAGATTTATTTCAATCATAGAGTTCCTTCACCCATTGCGGCAACAATTTTTTGGTGCTAAGATGACCAATTGGTGAATTTTCTCTTCCTCCTTTGATGGAAATGCTTCCTCCTCCTTTGAGAATATGGATAGGTCTTGGGATAGATTCATAATCCACTACTTATTTTCTTGATGATAAAGTGGAAGGATTTTCTTTTTCCCTCCACTATATGTTGCTCTCCTTATGAGCACCACATCATATATTGTGATGATATTCTTTGCCTCTTAGTCATATAATTTGTAAGCCTTTTACTCATTAGTATAACATGACAAGATACATTTTTTCCTTTTTCATTTTCACTTTTTGCTCTTCTCATCTAAAGTATATGTGCTTACTAGTGTAGGATTCATACAGTATTCTTCCCTCAAGTGCCTTTGTCTAGCTTTCATTGAGAATATTAAGTCCCATATTCAAAGCTTCAGCCCAAAACCAGTTAGGAATCCCTTTCCCTTAAGTATGGACCTTGCCATTTCCAAAGTAGTGCAATTCTAACATTCAACAATACCATTCTTCTAGCATGTGCCAATTAGGAGAAATATGGACTCTCCTTTTTGCCCCTTAAGAAGTGAATAAACAAAAATAGGCCTAACCAAGAGAGTTGGGATTCCAAATTCATGTAGCATGAATCTTTAGCCATCTCTTGGCCCAAATCTTCCCTCAATAATAAAATAAGGATAAATGTGAAGAATACAAGGTTGTCACTTCCTGAAAGTTAGTGACTTGAATTCCTTTTCTCCTTTTTTTATGTTTGGCTTTGCATACCTCCCTTTTTGAGTTTCCCCCTCTTTCTTAGGTGGAACTCAAATTTATAATTTCTCTTTCCCCGCTTCTTCTTTCTTTATGAAATTTTATAGCCTCATTATTTTTTGTCGTGTCTATAGCCCTGTGAAATTTCATTGCCTCTACACAAACACAGAGTGACTGCATGTTTTATGAGAGTGGAGCTTATTCTACAAAAGCCCTGAGATTTTCTTAATAAAAATGTATAGGTATATTGTTCTCTTCCATGGATGTTCTATGGTAAAGTTTTATAGTATAAATGAACTTTCAAACTTACTATAGCATAAATGAACCTCTCTCTCTCTCTCTCTCTCTCTCTCTCTCTCTCTCTCTCTCTCTCTCTCTCTCTCTCTCTCTCTCTCTCTCTCTCTCTCTCCACCCCATCCCTCCCTCTCTCTGTCTCCTACCACCCCCACCGCCCCCCCCCCCCACCATGCCCCTCTCTCTCTAGGCTACTGAATCTTCCAAGGTTTGAAATTTTCAAATCTTTTTCTTAGTATTTCAAAATCGAATTTTCATAATTTAAATTCAAATTTTTGACATTTCTAACAATATCTTATATTTATAGTCAAATAAAGTACTCAAGTAGAGATAACCTTAAACTTCACTCTCTAAGATAGGCATTGTTACATTGTCCCTTCTCCCAAGAAGTGTGGTTTAAGATTAATAGACCCAAAAGATAGAGAAATCAATATCAAAACTTTGAAAAACATAGTTTGAACCTTTGAAATTTAAAATTAAATTTACAAAATGCTATTTTAGCCAAATTCAAATAGACAAACTATTTAAAGCTTTAAGATAGGAGTGTTAAAGAAATCACATTTTTAAGATAGGAGTGCTGATGAGTTATATCCTTAGTACTTGCACTCTCTCTTTGACTCTAACTGTATCAAAATTGTACTCTTTATCTAGGTCTCTATTTCTTGCCATCTCTCTCTTGGGTTGCCAACCATTCTACATGGTGTTTTCTAGATGTGTTGTTTTCATATCTTGCTTTCCTCACTTCATATAATATTTCCCTACTTATAGATTTTTCTTGAGAGGTTTTGGACTTCTTATTTTTTTCCTCATATTGTATCTCTAATCTCCTATACCACCATCGGAATAAATTTCTCATAGAATTGGAATCATTGATGCCACTGTTAGATATGATCAATGCCCCACCCTCATTAGGTGCTACCAATGATCCATGGTGCTCAAAGTTGTAAGGCCCCCATTATGAGGAGAAGCCAAATGTGAGCCCGGACATTGGTTGAGTCCTGACTTGTATATCAGATGAGGTCTATGTGACCGGATGGCAAAAAGGTGACTGTTGTGGGTCTAATCTTTGGGTTAGACGGAGTGGTTAAGCTGGTAGCAACTCGAGGCACATTGCATTGAGTTGCGTGGTAAGGGAGTTAAAAGGGGCCCCTATTGTGGGGTCCGGGGGCCGCGGAAGCGGCCCCTGGTTGGGGGGTCCCAGGGGGGCCAGCGGCCCCCCTGGCGGGGGTCCGGGGGCAGCGCCCCCGGCCCGATGGTAAAGGGAATATTCCCTGGAATATTCCCTGGCCGACTAGTGGAGGCTCATATGGTAGGTCGGTCAGCAGGCCGACCTAACGACCTTCGCGGGCTATAAAAGCTAAACCCCTTCGCAGCCATCTTACACTCATCTTTCACCCAGTCAGAGTTGTTGTTCCAGCTAGCCTTAAGCTCTTCACCTATCTTCTGTCTAGATCGCCATCTAAGCTTCATTCATTGGAAGCGCACGGGTGGACAGAGCCATCTTTGTATCAGTTGTTTGGAGTTAAAGAATTTACTGATTCTCCTCTTATCTGTTGTGTACTCTCTATCTCTTTCTCAGATTCTGTTCGCTGCGCCGTGTAATATTTTACATGGTATCAGAGCCCAGGGGGCTCTAGAGATCGGAGAGAGTGCAAGAGGCAAAGGCTTCAACAGCAAAGAGAAACGATGTCGACTCCGGGAAGCAGTTCTGGCGCATCAGGAAGCGGTGCAGGAGGTGGTGCTGCTGTACCGGCTATTCAAACACTGAGGATTCGTCCACCAACCTTCAGCGAAGGCAAGTTAGATGGTACAAACTACACCTTGTGGAAGTTCAAAATTACTACTATCCTTGATTCTTATGAGCTTCTGGAGACTGTGCTGGGGACTGACGCAGAACCACAGCCTACCCCCGACCCATCAAATCCTAGTGTGATGATTCCTCCGAATGCAGATCTTCTACGAGCTTGGAAACGAAGGAATGCAGATGCATTGTGTGCCTTAGTTACAAGCTGTTCTGACAGTGTTTTGACTCTGATTCAGCATACAACCAAAGCGTCAGAGGCTTGGAATGTACTAAGGAGTCAGTATGAAACACGAAACCAAACAAGGATTCAAAACTTGGAGAATCAACTAGCAGCGGAGAAGTTTGCTGAAGGAGAGACGGTTGAAGCATTCATCACTCGGATTAAGAATCTGCGCGACCAGATGGCTGGCGCTGGGATACAAAAGACTAGCGAAGAGCTAGCTCGGAGGTGTCTTCGGATTTGTCCACAAAAGTTTGATGGACTAGTAACTGCCCTTAATACTCAGGTGAGACCTCAAGCTTTGACTTTTGAGGAGTTTTGTGCATTATTAATGGAGGAGGAGTTGAGGCTGAAAGCCCGAGAAGGAAGCAACAATGGAGATGCTGCATTCTCTGCCAATGCAAAAGGCAAAGGTGTTTCCTCCACCAAAAATGATGGTGACAAAAAGAAAAAGGGCGGCAAGAAGAAGTTTCAAGGAGAGTGCTTCTACTGTAAGAAGAAAGGACATGCAATTGCAGATTGTCGTGTCAAGAAGGCAGATGAAAAGAATGGTACCCTTAAAACTAAAGGGAAAGAGACAGCCAATACGGCTGAAGCAGAGTTGGAATTATTCATGGCGACCATTGAGGAAGTGTGCTCCTCGGCGCAAGAAGAATCTACCACTGACTCTTGGGTGTTGGATAGTGGGGCCTCCCGTCACATGACCAACAAGAAAGGTCTATACAGTTCTATGCAGCCTCTACAAGAATCCATCACTGTGACGGTTGGAAATGATGCTAAATGCCCTGCTGCGGGCACAGGTACTATTTCTTTTGTTGCTGCAAATGGTGAAGTCAAAAAGCTTTCAAATGTGTTGTATGTTCCCGAAATCAGAAGAAATCTCTTATCAGTTGCTGCCATAACTGATCTTGGTCATGAAGTGAGGTTCAAGAAGACAGGTGCAGAAATTATTGATAGTGCTGGCACAATTGTTGGCAAAGGAGAAAGAAGGAACAACCTGTATGAGCTAAGTGCTCTTACAGCCACCGCTGGAGTGGGCACAAGTAAGCTTTGGCATGAAAGGTTTGGACACATCGGATTTGCAGTATTGAAGGAGATGCAAAAGCAAGGTATGGTTGCTCACCTACCTACAATAACTGAATTGAAGGAACCATGTGAAGCTTGTATGATGGGCAAGCAACAGAGAAAGGCATTTCCACAAGAAAGCAAGAATAGAGCACATGCTCCTCTAGAGTTGGTGCATGCTGACTTGTGTGGTAAGATGCCTACACAGGCCTTGGGGGGATCTTCTTATTTTATGTTGATTGTCGACGACTACAGTAGGAAGATGTGGGTGTACTTCCTTCGTGATAAGGCTCAAGCTTTTGGTAAGTTTAAAGAATGGCTAATACTTGTTGAGAATGAAACAGGGAAAAGTGTGAAGAAATTTAGAACAGATGGTGGTGGTGAGTTCAACTCAAAGGAGTTTGAAGGCTTTTGCAAGAGCAAAGGTATCAAGCGTCAATTGACAACGCCTCACACACCTCAGCAGAACGGTGTTGTGGAACGCAGGAATCGCACCATTGTGGAGATGGCAAGATGCATGCTAAAGGGCAAGGGATTACCTAACCATTTTTGGGCTGAAGCTGTTAATACTGCAGTCTACATTCTAAATCGGAGCTATACAAAGGCTCTCAAGGGAAAAACACCTCATGAGGCTTACACTGGTAAGAAACCATCTGTCTCACATTTCAGAATTTTTGGATGTGAATGTTATGCACATGTTCCAGATGAGAAGAGAAACAAGTTACAACCAAAAAGCAGAAAATGTATCTTCTTGGGTTATAGTGATGAGCAGAAGGCTTACAAGTTATATGACCAAGAGGCAAAGAAGATCATCGCGAGCCGTGATGTGGTGTTCAAGGAGGAGCCGCATACAGTGGAGGAGGAGAAGGCAAGGTCTTCCACTTTATCATCAAGCGAAGAAGTAGTCCACTATGAACCTGTCCCGAGAGCTATCCCTATCCTTAAGGAGGAGGAAGCATCATCTTCAGATGATGAGGAAAAAGTTCACCAACCTGACATCACCCCACCGGAAAAGCCATTGCCGCGCTGGGTGAAGCAGCTCTATGACCACAATAATCCTATGCCTGCATCTGTTGAGGAGAAGGCAGACGGACCAAGGAGGTCTCAGAGAATAGAGGAGCAAAGGAGGGCTTCTGCTCACATAGTCAACATGGCCTTGATGGTTGAGATTATGAGAGAAGTAAAGGAGCCAACTGACTTAGAAGAAGCACTTGCAGATCCATCATGGAAGGCTGCTATGCAGGCGGAGTATGACAGCATAATGAAGAATGACACTTGGGAGCTAGTGGATCGGCCAGCAAAGCGGAAGATTATTGGCACCAAGTGGATCTGGAAGGTAAAGTACAAGGCTGATGGTACCTTAGAAAAGTACAAAGCTAGACTGGTTGCCCAAGGATTTTCACAAGTTGAAGGGTTTGATTTTCAAGAGTCATTTGCCCCAACTGCCAGAATGACCACTATTCGCACGGTACTTGCAGTGGCTGCCCACAAGAAGTGGCCAGTGTACCAAATGGATGTTAAGTCAGCGTTCTTAAATGGTGACCTCAAGGAGGAGGTGTACGTGGCTCAGCCACCAGGGTTTGAGGCCCCCCATTCTGAGAACAAAGTGTGTAAACTAAAGAAGGCATTGTATGGGCTGAAACAAGCCCCCAGAGCATGGTACCAGCGGATAGATAGGTTCTTTTTAAACCTAAACTTCAAAAGATGTGCCTCAGATGCTAACTTGTATGTTTACAGGGATGGTAAAAAGTCTGTAGTGATTGTCCTATATGTGGACGACCTTCTTATTACAGGTGACTATGAAGATATGATCAACCAAACTCGAAAGGCTTTGAGTTTTGAGTTTGAAATGACAGACTTGGGCTTGCTGCACTATTGTTTGGGGATTGAAGTCTGGCAAGAGCCAGGAAAGATCTTCATCTCTCAGAAGAAGTATGCATGGGAGATCTTGAAGGCATTTGGCATGACCGAGTGCAAGGAGATAGCTACACCTATGGAGGTGAATGTAAAGTTATCCGTTGAGGATACATCAGCACTAGCAGACATTGGGAGGTATAGGAGGTTGGTCGGCAGTCTAATCTACTTGTGTAACACCAGACCAGATATCAGTTTTGCTGTTGGTGTTTTGAGCAGGTTCTCAAACAAACCTCATGAGAGTCATTGGAAGGCTGGGATGCGGGTGCTCAGATACTTGAAGAAAACTCTTGACTATGGTATCACATACAGTTTCGGAACTTCTCTTGTGGGGAACTGTGACTCAGATTGGGCAGGAGACATTGATTCCAGGAAGTCAGTTTCTGGTTATTGTTTCTCTCTGGGTTCAGGAATTTTCTCTTGGATTAGTAAGAAGCAACCAACAGTGGCATTGTCTTCTACCGAAGCAGAGTACAAGGCAGCTTGTTTTGCTGCATGTGAGGCCGTATGGTTGAGAAGGATTCTATGGCATATGGGAGTGCAGGATGAAGAACCAACTGTGCTGAGATGTGACAATCAGAGTTGCATCGCCATTGCCAAAAATCCAGTGTTTCATGCACGCACCAAACATATAGAGATCCAGTATCACTATGTGCGTGATTTGATGGAGGATGGGATAGTGGAATTGGTCTACTGTCCAACAGAGGAGAATGGAGCAGATATCTTCACCAAAGCACTTACGAAGGATCTGCTTCAAGTTCATCTTCAGAGACTCGGCATTGGGCCGAGGAGATAGTTCACCTATGGGTGGACATTGAGGGGGGGTGTTAGATATGATCAATGCCCCACCCTCATTAGGTGCTACCAATGATCCATGGTGCTCAAAGTTGTAAGGCCCCCATTATGAGGAGAAGCCAAATGTGAGCCCGGACATTGGTTGAGTCCTGACTTGTATATCAGATGAGGTCTATGTGACCGGATGGCAAAAAGGTGACTGTTGTGGGTCTAATCTTTGGGTTAGACGGAGTGGTTAAGCTGGTAGCAACTCGAGGCACATTGCATTGAGTTGCGTGGTAAGGGAGTTAAAAGGGGCCCCTATTGTGGGGTCCGGGGGCCGCGGAAGCGGCCCCTGGTTGGGGGGTCCCAGGGGGGCCAGCGGCCCCCCTGGCGGGGGTCCGGGGGCAGCGCCCCCGGCCCGATGGTAAAGGGAATATTCCCTGGAATATTCCCTGGCCGACTAGTGGAGGCTCATATGGTAGGTCGGTCAGCAGGCCGACCTAACGACCTTCGCGGGCTATAAAAGCTAAACCCCTTCGCAGCCATCTTACACTCATCTTTCACCCAGTCAGAGTTGTTGTTCCAGCTAGCCTTAAGCTCTTCACCTATCTTCTGTCTAGATCGCCATCTAAGCTTCATTCATTGGAAGCGCACGGGTGGACAGAGCCATCTTTGTATCAGTTGTTTGGAGTTAAAGAATTTACTGATTCTCCTCTTATCTGTTGTGTACTCTCTATCTCTTTCTCAGATTCTGTTCGCTGCGCCGTGTAATATTTTACAGCCACCTCCATGATCAGTTGATTTTGAAAAGCACAATGAGCTTGCCAATGAGATTGTTCCATGCCTTGAGTTGACCATATTGCTAAACTGCCTTGATCTGTGAAGTATGGACCATGTGCCTCAAGTATATGCTACATAAGAAAGAGAGATGGAAACAAAAACTAATTCGCAATGATGATATATTTTTGTAATGATGATAATACTAAGCATGTAGTGTGTTATGTTGTTTGAAGTCCATGCCTTCACCATAAAGTTGTGAAATTTAGCAATTGTCTCTTTAAATGTATTGGCATCACCCTCCCTAAACCTCAACTTTTGTAAGAGAGTTGTTAATCTATCTAGGTGTATCCACACTTCTGCCTTTGAAATCCTCGTTCTTCCCCCATTGCTCCAATCTGGAATAGCAAGGTGCAACTTTTTCCATGCTTCAAATACTTTTGTGGTTGTTTCACAAGTATATTGCCTTCCTCATCTCGAGGTCGAGATACAAACTTCCCAGTCTTGGGTCCACCAAAGCATGGTTTGCAAACAAGGGATATTTCCACTCTTGATCGATGTTTTCTCAACCGATGTTTTCTCATCCTTTTTTATTTCTACTTGGCCCTCGTGCAATCCAACTTTAGAGAGGAATTTTTCTACCTTCTTGCATGTAGCATTAGCTTTTGATATAGGCTGCATCTTGTATGTGAAGCATGTATATTCATATATGAGCTTCTCAATTATTATAACCAAACAATGCAATGTGCAAAAGTGAACCCTTGTCAATGGTATTTCCAGAATAGGGCCCCAATTTAAATCCATTGGGACTAGCACTCCATTTCTCGTGACTTTCTGATCATGTGTTGGAACACCTTGTTGTCCTATCTTGGCAAGCCATTTTTTCTTTCCATCTTTCCTTTTCTTCCTAGTTTGCATACAATATATGCATGAAATTTTTACATTTACTTCATTCAATAAACTAAACAAACACTTCATTGTTTTTAAATCACTTGCAAGTTGCCATTCAACTTGATAGTCCCCAAATCCTTCAAGATGTAAAGTTGCTCCATTATTTTGTTGTTGAATAACACTAGGTATATTAGTGAGGTTCAAAAAATCTTTAAGTACTTCATGATCCTCCTTTGGTACTTCAAATGCTGCAAGCCACCATATTTCATTTTTTGATCGCACACTGAAGTGTAAAGGATGGTTTTCATTGATCGCACACTGAAGTATAAAGGATGGTTTTCATTGATGTCAGGATCCAATGCTTGATTCATAAGTGTTATACTCACATGTTCAAGTTTTTGTCCCTTGATAATCTCACTCTCATCAAGTTTGAGGACAAACTTAACCTTGCCTCTACATTCTTCCAAAGACATATTGTAGAACTTGACCATAGCCACCTGCACCCTACATATATCCAATACAAAGTTGTTGGATGCATTCAATACAAAGGTAAATTATTTGGAACCATACTTCAGTATGTGTGTGTGTTCCAAATGTGTAGACTCGCCAATCAGTTCTAAAACCTTCTCATTTAGTTATTTTCAAGCCTTCTTCATGTGAAATGGTTTTGGCAAAGGCACTACTCACTTAGTTTTGAAGACTTGCTTAAAACCTATATCCAATTGTTGATAGAGCATACTGTATGACTTAGAACTCAATCCCACCTTATCACATAATCGCAAAGCATTGGTAGTAGTAAACAAGTTGCTTACATCCCTAAGACATTCACTTGCAACACCATCCACAATATCCCTAAATTTACAATTTTCTAATGCATTTTTTACAATATTCTTACTAAGGAGTTTAGCAATAGTGACATTCTCTACATGAAAAAATATATTTCTCATTATAGTAGATTGAGCATATATCCATCTTTGATATTTTCCACTTTCTTTGGTTAATTGGTGAATTGGTTTAACTAATCCGATGTGTTGATGTATTTTTTGGGTTTTTAAACTGTGATGAACCCTCGTTTATTGTTGTGTCACAAGTCTATGTAGGTATCCATACAATCTTTCATTGCCTTCACAAACAAACTTTACAAATGATATAATCCCATTAAATTGTCGTGGCCTTTGAGCTAGTGGCTTAGGTGCATAAATGCACCCATCAACCCAAAGATCCACATTTTTTTTTGGCTATATTTTTTTCTTGTTGTATCATGTATCTTATTGCATCATCCATTCCCATTGTTCTTTTGAATAGTGGTACATATTCATCCTCCAAGTGAATATCTCTCTTTCTCTTAGTATTTCATCCTACACCTCCGTTCTACAAAGAAAAATGTATGGCAATTTTAACTTGGATTAACATTCAAATCACATAACCCCTTTCATTCAATATATTTGTATTCTTTTCTACCCAATTGGATCTTGACTCTTCTACTTGATTTTGGTCATGATAGACCCTAATCAACCCCTAGTTATCCTCTAATCTTATCTTGGAATCAACTTGTTATTAGGCTCTAATCTTATCTTCTGTTCTATCCAAAATACACACACACACACACACACACTCTCTCTCTCTCTCTCTCTCTCTCTCTCTCTCTCTCTCTCTCTCTCTCTCTCTCTCTCTCTCTCTCTCTCTCTCTCTCTCTCTCTCTCTCTCTCTCTCTCTACATGAATTGTTGCTTAAGGATTAAACAACAATTGTGAAGAATGATAACATCCTAGAGATTAAAAAATAAAGATACCTCCATTATCACTTGATTGCTTGTAGAATAGAATGTTGAAGAGGGAGAGTACTTATAGTATTGTGTTGAAGAGGGAGATTGCTTTAGTAGTGTAGAGATTGTTATAGATGGAGATTATTTGATTCCAACAAATGGTATCAAAACCACTCCTCAATGATGCTTTAGAAGATTTCATATGCAAGAAACCATATTTTGGAGGGAAAGAGAAGAGTACACAAATTTTGGGATAAAACTAGAGCTTTTAGGGGGAAGAAAAAAATGCCCAGAAATGGGCATATTCTTGTCCAAAAGAGATAAAAATTTATAAGGAAACTCTCGAGTCAAAAAGATATATTTGGGTAAAAAATAATCCAAAATATGATGTGTACGTCAACTTATACCGTTTTTTAATTTCCGTCCTTTTAAGAAGCAATAATGAGAGTGATTTTAATACAATTTAATGTTGAAAAGTCATGAGGGTATTAAAGAGTTGTCTATCAATGATTAGCTCCATTTTTGGAAAAAATAGAATTGTATTTTCTTAGTTTTGAGGATTTTGATAAAAATTGACCTTATCCTACAGTTTGGGGTTAAAATAATAGGTGAATTTTATTAAAAATACAAATACATGATTTACTTGATTGTAGAAGATCTCTTATTATAACAATATTTTGGAATGTGTTTTTAGAGAGAGAGAGAGAGAGAGAGAGAGAGAGAGAGAGAGAGAGAGAGAGAGAGACACCCCCTTAAGGGGCAAAAAAGAGAGTCCATATTTCTCCTAATTAGTAAGCCATCATCAACTAATGATTTATCCCTTTCCTTTTACAAAAGTCTTCAAAATCCTTTGAGTTAAACTCATCATCACCATTATTTTGAATTTCTCCACACATTTTCATGCTTTATTTTCAACAAGCCTAAGCCATTCTTTAAACTTATAAAAAAATTAAACGTTATCATATGGGAACTATACCCACATCTTCTTATTATAGTATTCAATAATCAATATGAAATAAGATTCCCTTGAGACTTTTCAACATGCACTTACTCTAGAAGAGTATTTGCTCTATTTTTTCTTTTTTGTGGAAATGCAAACTTTGTGTCTTACCTATCATACAAGCTTCACATGGTTCCTTCATTTCAACCACTAAAGGTATGTGAGCAACCATACCTTGCTTACAAGGATTTTACTAGCAAGGAATGATGTCTACATTGAGAAGAGATTTTGGCACATCAAAAAGTGGTATGTTACATTGTCAATACAAAAACCCACTCTTTTGCAATCAACATTCATCAAAGGTAAGTTAGATGACACAAACTACACGCTATGGAAATTTAAGCTCTAGAGGAAGAGGTGGATGGTAAGACAAAGGTTCTAGAAATTTTTGTATTGTTTGCCATTATTGTGGAAAAATAGGTCATATTGCAATCTAATGTTATAGTAAGAAGGATGATATCCATGGTGATAAATTATAGCAAGGAAACTATGTATCATTATCATGATAGAATGAAGACAAAAATGAGTGTTGCTTTGTTATACAACATATGATGAATGATATTACAAGAAAGGGGACACATGATTATATATGGTATGTGGATTTAGGTGTATCTAATTATATGAGACTAGCCATACTAAATTGTTTGAAAAGATGTAAGATTTACAAAATCCAGGTTATGTACTTGAGAGAGGAAGCAACTCAATCGGGTATCAAGGTAAGCTCACTACACTCGTAGAGAGGGATGGGGCGTCGAAGTAAGGGTTTCATCCCTAAACCAGAGCTTGAGGCAGATAGGAGGTTTTGGGTTTTAATCCGTGTTACAAGTAAGTATTTTTGGTTTTTGATGATTGGTTGAGTCGGAGAATTCAATTCAATACCTTGCTTTTGATTTTTTTTTGCATTTAGAGTAGAATAGGAAGGAAAAATCAGAGTGGGAAGCTTACAACTTACTGTTGTTAAATAGTACTGCACATGGCAATAATAGGAAAATGCAAAAGAGAGAGGGATCAAATGTCTCGGAGTCGCAAGTGGAGTGATCAGGAGGGTTGAGGTGCTGACCAACATCTAGGGTTTAAGGTCCTAGGTGACCAAGAAAGACCTCATTTGCACTCCTGGTTTTGAGAGAGAGAGAGAGAGAGAGAGAGAGAGAGAGAGAGAGAGAGAGAGAGAGAGAGAGAGAGAGAGAGAGAGAGAGAGAGTGTGTGTGTGTGTGTGTGTGTGTGTGTGAGCTTGCAGGTCCAAGCCTACGTTAGATCAATCAGAGCATATCGAGGCTTCTAGTGACATCCAGGTATAGGATGCCCTTGGCATACACTGCTTCTTGATTCCTAGAAGTCCTCATAGGTGCTAATAACATTTAAGTGACAATTTTTGACAAAAATTTGATCGACACGCACTTCGGTCGGTGGAATCAAACGTTCCCCACAGTGTTCGATTCCCAGAATCGAACCAAGAAACCCATTTGATTCCCAGAATCAAACCAATAGACCCATTTGATTCCCAAGATTGGACTTGGACAAACCCACCCGGTCTGATTGGACACACCTGTTCGATTTTGAAAATCAAACCAACTCCAAATCAAATTCGCCACTTTCGTCCGATTTCAAGAATCGCACGAGAAGAAATTTCCGGAGATCACTTTGTCTGATCGAACGCTTGACCCATTTGATTGCAACAATTGGACCAATAGACCTATCCGATCAAACATACCTATGAATCGGACAAAGCACCCCTGTCCAATTCTAAGAATCGGACATACCCCCAATCGGACCACAACTCAAGCTGTCCAATTAGACACACCTGTCCGATTGTGACAATCGGACCCGACCCTGCCCGATTCTTAGAATCAAACATTGGTAAATCGAATGCCTGATTTTAAAAATTGAACACTGGTAAATTGGACATAGTTTGAGAAGGAAGACGTGGGAATTTGACGAATCTCAGCTAATGAGAAGTGTGACCCACACCATCAGAATAACCAACCGAATGTCTCACAAGTAGTTACAAACCTAGAAATTGTGGCCGAACAGTCTGAAAGGGTGTTTGGTGTTGTGGGCTGATTGTCGACCCCAACTTGACCCTGAATGAAACCCAAGAAGCTAGCGAGAATAGCTGTGAAGAACCAAACATGCAACCCTATCAAGCCAACACGTAGACCAGAGAGCCAGAGCTACACACACTTTGTTTTCTCACTCACCCTTGTTCCCATCACTTGAAGCACATTTGAAAAGAGCTAAAGGCTTGATTTTGCACAGTGCATGGAAAGGAATACACACACACACACACACACACTCACTCACAGAGTGAGGGTAAGTTGAGGACTGGTTACAATTAACAAGGAACTCACTCAAACATAAAAATTTTAAGGAACCCACTAATAAGAGAAGACCCAAAGACATAGAGGGGTGGTCGAATCCCCAAAGGTAGGCCCAAGTGAAGAACACAACCAAAAGATGGGCACAACAAGGGTGGGCATTATCATGGAAGTGGATCTACCCGGCCTTATCAACTTGATCGACAGCTTGGCAGAGTAGGAAGCTTTAGACATGGACGATGGGCCATAGGAGCAATGAAGAGCTAGGCGATTTCCTAGAGGCTGTCTAGTAGTTAGTGAACAAAGGCGATGCTCAAATCTATCTAGAGTATCACGGTAGACCTGTAGAGAACATCATAGTAGATCTCAAGGAGGAGCGAAAGCTAGTACGTAGGGCTCTACAAGCCTAGTCGCGTACAACTAGGATCATCAAACTAGGAAATTATGCTAGATCTTAGAAATGTGAGAGATCTAAAGAGTGCTAGCCCTAGCAAGCAAAAATTGGTCAGTGAGTGAGAGAGTGCTAGAAGGAGACCTCACGTTGAGTGAGCTCCTGACGAAGCGGCTGCTAGATAACAGGACCGTGGAACAAAGCACTGCAACATTGGAAACATCGTTGTTGACAAGGTCGGTAGTTAATTAAGACTCTAAGAGCCAATAAAAAATCCCCATGGTGGTAGCAAAGCAGCTAGACAAATACAAAGCAATCGACAACCCATACAGCTTTGTGGAGCAGTTTGAGTAGGTCTAGGAGGCCAACGGACTCAGTAATCCTATTCAACACTCCCAAACCTTTTGACTATGCTTGGGCGACAAGGATTGGACCTGGTACACAAGTCTAGATGCTGCAGAGCGTGCCAATTTCAATAACTTGAAAAATCTCTTCATCAAGAGATTTTTCAAACCTGGGTACTCTGACAAGTTGCTAGTGTGACTCATGAATGTCAAGCATAGAGAGAAAGAGGATATTTGAGATTACATGACCTAGGTGAGGAGCCTCTTTAAGGGAATCCCAATGGGCGAGAGACCTTTAAGGGCTCTACAAAGCCTTGGCCGGAAACTCAAGCTTACAACGAGATGCACTGGCAAGGGTTTTCCATGAAGCTATTAGAGTGGATGACCAGATCAAGGAAAGAAGCTCCAAAGGCTCAAATTGAGAAGAGTCCAACACCAGGAGTTCTAAGAGGGCCTCAATGCCAAATGAGAGAGCAAGCCCAAGGGCACAGGAGAAAGGGAAGGGCATTTACACAGGATAGAAGCTAGCAGAGATCAAGATGGACATAATCAAACTATAAGAGATGATGACACAACCAACATGCCCACATGTCTAATGCATGCATTGTGGCGGAACCACTCGCCAGCCAAGTGTTAGGACCCTAGGTCACGACCTTGCGCCATGTGGTAGGTTCAGCCATGACACCATGTGTTGTAGGCTACCTCGGAGACTCCCGTACCCGCAGCCTTACGGTCAACCCTACCTTGAGAATAGGCCATCAAACTTCCTTGGAAGGGGAGCCCCACTAGCTCTCCTAGCACCTAATGATGCTAAGCCACCCATCCATGGGAGGAAAATAAACCCTACAGGTATCCCTAGACCACCTGGACCCAATGTGACCCACCCACAGAATGATACTCCAATCCACTATGTGGACGAGCCTGGTGGCGACGAGCCTTATATAACCCCATACATGTCATATGATGAGGAAGGCAACATAGTCCTTATGGACTACCGACCAGTGCCTATGATGGCATTAGAGAGGGAAAGAGATAGAGACCTAGGAGCACAAACCCAAGAGCCGATTGTGTGTTGGAGTTGTGGTCACCCAGGACACATTTCTTCGCATTGCCCTGAGAGGGAGCAAGCAAATAGAGATAAGGCTGACCTGAGATGCACTAAGTGTGGAATCACTCATATCTTTGTCGATTTTCCTAGGCGGAGACCATCCTCTAGTTTGGAAAACGAACCATTGGTTTTGTTGGGGTTGTTCGGCGTCAAGACACTTGATGGGAAGGCCATTCCTATCCTATTGCATGTCATGACCCGCGTGCAGATGAAGTAGGCCGGCATATCATTTCCAAGGCCTAGCAGCCTTGATGCAACCTCAGTTGGAAAGAAGAGTTGGAGAAAAAGGAATAAAAGACTAGAGGCTAAGGTCACCCTCAAAACTAGAAGTGCCACAACACTACCTATGGGGAGGAAAGTGCCACAACACTTGCAAGAATCTGATTCTTGGTTGACTTCATAGTCATGAAGGGAGTGGACTATGACATCCTACTAGGCCAACCCTCGAGAGCGCAATGCAAGAGTCATAGAAGACTGGGGAAACTGTCTCATGTTCTTAGGAAATTGAATAGAGGCTTTAAGAGTAGAGATGGACACCTGGAAGACTACCTTAGTCAACCTAGATGCCATCTCCACCATGCTGAAGGGCGATGGATAGTAGACTAGGGGATCCTATGGGGCCCTTACTAAGTATATCCCATGCCCTGAGGACAAGCGAGAATGGATGCATGTTCTTGCTACCATTGACCTACCATCCTCAAACACTAAGGAGTATGAACAAGCCATCAAGGCAATTGGAAAGCTCAAGGACACGCCTTTAGTACCAATCTGCATGATGATTGAAAGCCTACATGGAAGACCCAACCCTATTGCATTCCAAGTCTCGAACAATAGACGATAGCTCCTGGAGATACTAGGGTACTTGGCCCGAAAAGTTGGCTACCAATCCAGCAACGGATATTATGCCACTTCAAGACCTCTTGGACGAGCCTGAATGGCGATGGTCCAAAGTGCACGATTTAAACTCAAGGTACAATTGGGCCTTAACCCTCGACCAGTAAGAAGGGATATGCTAGAACTTGGAGAAGGATGAGCAACCAGACAAAGACAATTCTGATGAAGAATATGAGGACTACTATTTCTTCAGTGATGAGAACAAAAGGGAAATCGATGTCCACGCATGAGTAGCCACTATCACTGAGATAGATGGCGATGATGAGGAAGTAATAGCACCAACTTATCTGAGCATGATAGTCATTGCTAAGCACACATGCACCTTCAACACACTAATCGATGAGGGCACTAATTTTAATATCTTAACCCATGACCATTAGAACCAAATTGGCAAGCCACAATTGTAGCCCACTAATGTTAAGCTTAGCCCTTATGGTGGCCAAACCCTATGCACTTTTTCGAAAAGTGCAGGGTTGCAGTTTCTATCAAGTCTAAAAGCATGCCGATAATCTTCTATATGTTGCCCAACACTAAAGATGAAGGCACAAAGTCGTTGTTAGGATGAACTTTTAAGAAGCAAGCTCGTTGCAATGTCGACTAAGAATTGCAGTGCATCCACCTAGCCATGGGTAACGTCCGCATAGTTACAGCTTTCGGCATGGGCGGTGCGACTCCTTCCAAGATTGCAAAGCTACGAGTAGATAAACCCACCGTCAAGACTAAGGAGGGGGGTCATGACTCGGCACAACTTGCCAAGCCTCAATGCCAGTAACCCACTAAACCCAATGCTGAAGCCCATGAACCCTAGTTCAAATGGATACCTAAGCAGCAAGGACCGCCACCTAGGAACAGAAACCCATGGCCTTGCAAGGCTAATGACCCATACCCAGGAAGAACCTATAAAAAAGGATGCACAATCAAGTCACAAAGGGTCCCCAGGACCTTATTGCAAGCGCAAGGCTACTACAAGGGTAACCCGTGGATTTGGCTACCCAAAGCCAAATCAAACCAAAATCCTACTCAAACACCACCCTTGGGCTTGGCCACTCAAAGCAGTGAGGTAGATGTACTTAGGAAACAAAAGAATCGGGCTGCCAAATCCATGAAACCTCCAAAACCTAGTTCAACAATGCCTAAACCAATCTATCACCCACGATCATAGTCTGCTACAAACCAAATGCCAAAATCTCGTGCTGATGATACCCCTCGAATCTCCGATGCATCTATTGGCACGACACCCACAACTACAATGAAACCCATCAAGCTTGAAACCCAACCACAACCTAAGGAGCGAACCAAGCCAATATCAAGAATCGTGTGGTGGGGGGACTTGCTCAAGATGCTGGCCGAACACACACAGAATGCACAAGGAGAAGCTCACTCAAGAGACAAGAAGAGAGATGGTGGTGCGCAGATCGGATGCTGTACGCTCGCGTAGTGAATGCCGGAAGGTCCCCAAGAACAATAGAACTCTACTTTTTGCACAAATTACAAGGTAAAAAGCATGAACGACAAGAGCAAGAGACAAATTGGGTGCAATCTCCCCCCATGCCTTGTGTGAGTGCTCCACAAAGCATGTATTTTATGTATTATTCATCTTCAAGCTCAAATAATAGCCCAAATTATAAAATAGCAAGCTTTTAGCTTTTGAGTTTGCTTTAACACAAAATAGGAATAAAGCTAGTGGACGGTGCCCAAAGAGTTTGGCACGCCCAATACAATGTCCAAGTAGAAATAACATAATCGTGCGCCCATGCGCATACAAAATAATAATAAATATCCAACGCCTCAATAAATAGGCGTGACAAAATATAGGCGTCATGCCTAAGGTATGCGCCCATCAAAACATAATCCATAAATCGAATACTTGCTATCCTCCAATTCTTTCCTCCGCCACCACTGCTGCTATCTCTACACATCAACTGAAGCATTCACAATCGTTAGTAGAATAATACAATTAAACCGACAAAAGTGAATAGCTAGCAGTCTTCAGCTACATAAATAAATCAACTGGTTAGAAATAAATCCTAACCTTAATTTATTACGAGTGCGCACTCTAAACTCATAAACGTTTATTAATTTAATATGCATTTTTCGGAATCACCCGCTATGGAATCACCCATGTATATATTAAATTAATGAAACGCCCGAAAAGGATAGGCGTCCCCATCAACTTCTCGCACAAAGAATCCACTTTGTGTATGAGCCCCGGTCATCAAAGTTTACGGAATCCACCGTAAAACCTCACGGAATCCACTGTGGCACAGAATCCACCATGAAATATGCCTCCTGGTATCATACCTATTCCTGATCCATTAGCATCAGTCACTACTAGAAAGAATGGTCTATTAAAATCAGGCAACTGTAAGACAGGGGCATGGGTTAATGCATGTTTCAATAAGTCAAAGGATTTTTGTTGATTTTCGGACCAATGATATACATTACCTTTCTTTAGAAGTTTAGTCAGTGGTAAAGCAAATAATGAAAAATTACGTACAAACTTCCTATAGAAACTAGCAAGACCAAGGAATGACCGTAACTCATGCACATTTTTAGGTACAGGCCAATTCAATATTGCATCTATTTTCTTAGGGTCAACTTTAATTCCATCAGATGATACAATATGACCTAAATACTCAATTTCTGTTTTAAAGAATTCACTCTTTTCAGGGTTTGCATACAGTTGATTATCTTTTAGTAACTGGAAAACCAATGACAAATTCTCATAATGTTCTTTCTCATTTTGACTAAACACCAAAATATCATCAAAGAAGACAATTACACAATACTGATATTTCAAAAATATACGGTTCATCATTCTACTAAACGTAGCAGGTGCATTAGTCAATCCAAATGGCATCACTAAAAATTCATAATGACCAAATTGTGTCCTAAATGCAGTCTTGAATATGTCTGACGTATCTAGTCTCACCTGATGATAACCAGACTTAAGGTCTATTTTACTAAATATAGCAGATCCTTGCAGTTTATCCATAAGGTCATCAACTCTAGGAATGGGATACCTATTCTTTACAGTGATCTTATTTAAAGCTCGATAGTCAATGCACATACGATAGGTATTATTCTTTTTCTTGACTAACAGAATAGGTGCACCGAATGGAGAACTACTAGGTCTAATCAATCCTCTATTTAGTAATTCCTCAACTTGACTCTGAATTTCTTTTTGTTCTATCTGGTTATGCCTATATGGTGCTTTGCAAGGTGGTTGTGTGCCAGGAATCAAATCTATTTTATGGTCTTCTGGACGTAAAGGAGGTAAACCAGGTGGTAGGTCTTCGGCAAAACAGTCTTTAAAATGTGCAAGAAATTCTTTATGCCTAGGGTACATATGATTTTCTTTTACTTGCAGTTCATTCACCCAAATGAGATAGGATTTACTACTCTTGCGTAATGCACGTTTAGCTTGAGTATGCGAAAGCAGTGGAAAAGCATTAGATGCATGCATACCATACAATGTAATATGTTTTCCTTGAAAATTAATATTCATTGAATGCTTGGAATAATCTATATCTGGGCTATGCTAATGACGCCAAGGCATACCTAAAATAATGTCACTCGACTGTAATGGAACAACTAGAAAATTTCTTCTTTCAGTGTATTGACCAATTTGAATCTCTAAGTCTTGCACTTCCTGTGTACCATTATACCTAGTGCCTAAGAATGCTGCTTTGATGTGATAATGCGTAGGTACAGTCTGTAATTTCAATTCTTTTACTAGCTTTGCTGAAATAAAATCATGAATACTACCATCATCATGCAAAATAATCTTTTCCTTTCCATGCACCAAACATTTCATAGTCAATAAAGAATGTGGAGTGGGCATACCTGGTAAAGTATCCGAAGGAGTAGTGATGTCATCCTCATCTTCCATGAAATCAGGCATATCTTCATGTTCTTCATCGTCCATTGCTCCAAGGTAGTTGATATGGGTAGGTGGCTTCTTTGAATGGCAATTTGCTGCTAGATGTCCAGGCTGGTGGCATTTATAACAGACTATAGGCTTGGATTTGGTTACATTGTTTGCAATGGTGGGAAGTCTAGGGACATTAGGATTTGGCTGTGGAATAGGCTTAGGGTTTTGATTAACATTAGATGGTAAAGGAGGTGGTTTTTCCCAATTCTTACGAAAAGATGATGAAGAGAAATGACCTGGATTAAATCTTCTAAAATTGGAGTTGAATTGCTTAGATCCATAGTTACCATTGGCTTGGAATTGTTGTGGACGTCTGTCTCTACCTCGCAGCTTGTCTTCAGTGTCGTGAGCTAGTGAAATGGCGTCTTCAAGAGTAGCAGTCTTGAACATGTTAACTTCAGCATAGTAATGCCCAAGGAGTCCAGACATATACTTGCGCTTGCGTGTCGCTTCAGGTACGTCTTCAAGCATGCGTAGCTGGAGTAGTGCATTCCAAAAACGCTCTGTATACTGAGGAATAGGCTCACGATCCCGTTGTTGAAGAAGATCCCATTGCTTAATGGCTTTCTCATGAAATTGTGGAGGAAGAAAATTCCACATGAACTTCTTCTTGAAATTCTCCCAGGTAGCGGGACAATCTATACTCTTGCGTACTACAGTCCACCAAAGAGATGCTCTGTCCACTAAATGATTAGTGTCACACTTGATTTTATCTTTTTGTGCATAGGTTTCCTCATGAAAGTAGTCGTCAAACTGACTAAATTCGCAAGAACAGTTTTTCCCTCTCGAGTGCCATTGAAAGTACGGAATTTGAAACTTCTTTTACTTATCTTTGATTCCTTGCGGATGGTTTGAGCTTCAAGAGTTGCGTCGATGGTATGTCGAATAAGATCTTCAGATTGAGGTTCCTCTTTGTCGATAGACGATCTTTGTAAATTTTCCAGTTGAACTTGCAATGCTTGCCTAGCCCTTCATTCTTCATCCAATTGCATCATGATTAAGTCTAGCTTTTTCTCCATCGTAGGTTCAGGTAGGTCGCCTTCAGCCATAAGATCATCCATATGTGGTTCCGTCATCCTGCAAAACTCAAAAGACCTTTCTCACTCAAAATCAAGTTAGCGGGATGAGCGTAGCTCAAGTTCGGGAATACAAGGCTTATGTATTTTTGGGTGTGGCTTTCACAATCTTCGAAAATCTGTATTTTATCCTTCTTCATATGCTGAAAATGCTTCAGCAAACCTACGTATGGGTAGAGTACCATCCAATGAACAACTTTGCAGTTCGGAGTTTCTGCACAGGAACAGCCCTTCTATGAGTTTTGGACAGAAGTCAGTTTTGACTCCAGTTGACTTGTCTGACTTGCAGAGTACCAGACTAATGTGACTTGCAGAGTTTGTAGACTTGCAGAACTTGGTTGCTTTACGAAACTTGCAGAACTTCAACTTGATAGACTTGCTGAATCTGATTGATTGTGTGTGACCTGTGTGGCTTATGACTTAGCTTAGTAATGTGACTTATGGCTTACCAAGCCCAATCTGATTTTGAGGTATCGCGGCATGCTGTCGTCGCATTTGAAGACATCGAGTGCATACTGACGTCGCCCGAATTGAAATTTTGGATATTAAGCTTCTTAAAGCTTAATACTAAGCTTTATAGTTTTTGATTTTTAAGCTTTTAGGCTTATAGTCATGAAACTTATCTCTGGTTTTTGACGACTTGTATGTGAGGATGTAGGAGTGGTCCTCCACCTCTGCAGACCGGTCCCTCGCAGTTTGATGATGGAAACAGGGGTTCTTGATCGCCAGAAATCTGCCTGTATCGACCGTTCGTGATGAGAGTGACCGTAGAGCCCGATCGTTCCAGGAGCTCCGCCTTCGCACGAGATGGGTAGCGATTAGAAGCTCTTGATCTCAGCTTCGCTCTGATACCACTGGTGCGCAGATCAGATGCTGTACACTCGCGTAGTGAATGCCGGAAGGTCCCCAAGAACAATAGAACTCTACTTTTTGCACAAATTACAAGGTAAAAAGCATGAACGACAAGAGCAAGAGACCAATTGGGTGCAATCTCCCCCCATGCCTTGTGTGAGCGCTCCACAAAGCATGTATTTTATGTATTATTCATCTTCAAGCTCAAATAATAGCCCAAATTACAAAATAGCAAGCTTTTAGCTTTTGAGTTTGCTTTAACACAAAATAGGAATAAAGCTAGTGGGCGGTGCCCAAAGAGTCTGGCACGCCCAATACAATGTCCAAGTAGAAATAACATAATCGTGCGCCCATGCGCATACAAAATAATAATAAATATCCAACGCCTCAATAAATAGGCGTGACAAAATAGAGGCGTCATGCCTAAGGTATGCGCCTATCAAAATATAATCCATAAATCGAATACTCGCTATCCTCCAATGCTTTCCTCCGCCACTGCTGCTATCTCTACACATCAACTGAAGCATTCACAATCGTTAGTAGAATAATACAATTAAACCGACAAAAGTGAATACCTAGCAGTCTTTAGCTACATAAATAAATCAACTGGTTAGAAATAAATCCTAACCTTAATTTATTACGAGTGCGCACTCTAAACTCATAAACGTTTATTAATTTAATATACATTTTGCAGAATCACCCGCTATGGAATCACCCATGTACACACTAAATTAATGAAATGCCCAAAAAGGACAGGCGTCCCCATCAACTTCTCGCACAAAGAATCCACTTTGTGTATGAGCCTCGGTCATCAAAGTTTACGGAATCCACCGCAAAACCTCACAGAATCCACCGTGGCACGGAATCCACCATGAAATATGCCTCCTGGCATCAGATGGAGGCCAAAACGTTTTCTTACTGGTTTCTTCTTCTTCTTTCACACACTTTACAATATACACAAAGTATAGATAAGATACAACATAAAGGAAAGTGGCCTACTAAGTCAAATAATGCATAACCGACTACACTAGTCGACTGGCGGTATAACTATGCCAGTTGTAAATAGGTGTAACAACCTGAATATAATAAGTAATGAGTCAGTGGCCATGTGAGAGTCATAATGACCACCGACGTGCTAAGTGTAGACGTGTGGACCCATCTAACCAGGCGGTCTATCATCAATGTCCGCAATGTGTTGAGCTTGTCATCTCAACACTCCCCCTCAAGCTCAACTGCATCTCTACAACTCCAAGTAAGCTTCGAAACTTTTGAAGCTTCTCTGTACCCAATGCCTTCATGAAGATGTCAGCTATCTGATCCTGTGTGCTGACATACACCAAGTCAATCTCACCTGCTAGTACCTTCTCTCTCAAAAAGTGGTAGTGTACCTCAATATGTTTTGTCCTCGCATGGAACACAGGGTTCCTAGCCAACTCTATACTGCTCATGTTGTCACAATAAATGACAAATGGACCTTCCACCTGCACATCCAAATCAGCCATTAACTTTTGCAGCCATACTATCTCACATGCTGTAACAGCAACACCTCTATACTCAGCCTCTGTACTTGACAAAGCAACTGTAGATTGCTTTTTGCTGCTCCAATCAACTGTTGCACTACCAAGAGAGAACATGTATCCGCTGGTAGATCTTCTATCAGACATACTACCAGCCCAATCTACATCTATATATCCAAACACCTATACATATCTACCTAACTCATAGAAAAGTCCATAATGTAATGTGGACTTCACATATCTCAATATGTGTCTGACTGCATCCAAATGTGGCTTTCTAGGTACTTGCATAAACTGACTCACAAGACCAATAGCGTAGCTCAAGTCTGGCCTTGTAATGGTCATGTAGATCAAACTCCCCACTATCCTCCTGAACATAGTAGGGTCTTCTATCTCATCCCCAACATCAGCACTCAACTTAACATTCTGCTTCAATGGGACTGAAAGTGGTTTGCATGCTGTCATACCATACTTGGACAACATAACGAAGTCATACTGTCTTTGGGAGAGCCATATACCATCATCACATCTGATCACCTCAATGCCAAGGAAGTATCTTAGCTCACCTAAATCCTTCATCTCAAACTTCTTCTTCAAAAAATCCTTGACTTTAGCAATCCCACTATCACTATCACGTGTAATAATCAAGTCATCCACATAGATGACTATGATGACCAGACCTGCATCTCCCTTTCTCACATAAAGTGAGTGATCAGTATCAGAAACATAGAAGCCAATATTGACAAGATACTCTCTGATCTTTTCAGACCATGCTCTAGGTGCTTGCTTGAGCCCATAGAGCTCCTTCTTCAACCTGCACACATATGTGGGATGCTTTAAATCTTCATAACCTGTTGGCTAATCCATATACACTTCTTCCTGCAAATCACCATGCAAGTAGGCATTCTTCACATCCATTTGTTGCAACCTCCAACCTTTGGCTGCTGCCAAAGCAATCATACATCTGACAGTTGCCATCCTAGCAACTGGACTGAAAGTTTTATCATAATCTATGTCATATGTCTGGGCATAGCCTTTTGCAACCAGCCTAGCTTTGTACCTACTAATAGAACCATCTACATTGTGCTTAATCTTATAGACCCACTTACATACAATAGCTTTCTTGCCTTTCGGCAATGATATTAGATCCCAAGTCTTATTGGCCTCTAATGCAACCATCTCCTCATCCATTGCTGCATCCCAATGAGTATGACCAACAACATCCTCAAAACAAGTGGGCTCAACATCCTCAACTAGTTTCACCATATAAGCATAATGGTGAGCTGCATAACCTTCAAAACCAAATCTTTTAATAGGGTATCTCACCCTGCTAGAACTACGTACCACTGGATCACTCAATGGAGTCTTTGCATTGACGTGTGCTCTCTGCACACCTGGAGTCCTCACTGAAGGAATGCCAAGCTCATCATCCAAGCTCTCTGAGCCACTGGAGTCTCCATCAAGAACTGCATCAATGCCATCTGACACTTTATTCTTTCCTTTGTCTTTACCTGTAGTGCTACTAGATGCACCTGAAGATGTAGAGCTACTCCTTAGTCTCCCAGACCAAGGACTACCAAATGATGTCTCTGGTCCACTAAGAGTCCGTGATTCTTGCTTTTCAACCTGCATATGATTGTCATGATCATCATCATCATCATCCAATGCATCACCACTAGATGCATACCAACTGCTCATTTCATCAAAGATGACATCCCTGCTCACTTTGAACTTACATGTGATAGGATTATAAGAGCGATACCCTTTCTACTCAAAAGAGTATCCAATAAAGATACACTTTTCAACCTTTGGATCCAGTTTCTTCCGCAACTCATCTGGCACATGAACATACGCAATGCAGCCAAACACTTTCAAGTGCAATACATCAGGCTTCTTGCCAGTAAAGCATTCTTCAGGAGTCATACCATGAACTGTAGCTGTGGGAGTTCTGTTCATAATATAAACAGCAGTATGAATAGCCTCAGACAAAAAATGCTTAGGCATATTCTTTTCAGCCACCATCAAGGCACGTGCAACTTCTGCAATATGCCTGTTTTTCCTTTCTCCAACCCCATTTTGCTGTGGGATATACCTACATGTGAACTGTCTCTTTATCCCATGAGATCTTAGAAAATCACTGAACTCATTTGAGAGGTACTCTCCCCCTCCATCTGACCTCAAGCACTTTACTTTCAAGCCTGTTTCTCTTTCAACTGCAGCCTTGAAAGTTCTAAAGTTCTCAAACGCTTCACTCTTTTCCTTCATAAAATATACCCACAGCTTTCTAGAACAATCATCGATGAATGTGACAAAGTATGAACTGCCTCCAAGAGATACATTTTGTGTAGGCCCCCAAATGTCTGTATGCACAACATCAAGGATATTTCTACTTACATCTCTGTCATGTGAAAAGGGTTGTCTTGCCTACTTACCAAACTGACATGCTTTGCATACCTTATGAAATTCTGCAACTCTAAATGTAGGAAAACCTGTAACCAACTCTTTGGACTGCATTAATTTCAGCCTTTGTACGTTTGCATGTCCAATGCATTTGTGCCAAATTTCAATGTCTACAACAACACCTTTTCCTTTAGCATACATAGCAGCATTCATAGTAGGAATTCCAGCATCCAGAGTAAACATATGTCCAACTCTACTTCCCTTTGCAACTAACCTGCACTTGTCATTGAAGACTTCTACAAAGCAACCCTTTGTATTAAATCTGACTTACAGCCCTTGCTCTACCATCTGATCGACTGACACCAAGTTCTTTGTAATAGATGGCACATGTAATACATCTGAAAGACTCTTTGTCTTACCATCATGCAAGGACAAGGGAACTTTTCCAACATGTGAAATTGGGTGGCATGAATCATCACCCGTCTGCACACAAACTGCATTTTTCAAATCCTGCATCTCTCCAAACCATTCTGCATGGTTGGTCATATGATTGGATACACCTGAATCAACATACCAAACATCATCATGTGTTCCCTTTCCTGTGACAGCATTCAACATATACTGCATAACAAACAGACGTTCATTTTTATCTTCATTCTATCATGAAGACGATGCATAGTTTCCTTGCTGCAACTTACCACTGCGGATATTATCTTTCTTAGCATAACATTGGGTTGCAATATGACCGGTTTTGCCACAGTAGTGACACACAATACCAGAGTTGTTAGAACCTCTGTTCTTCCATCCACCTCTTTCTGTAAAGCTCCCCCTACCTCTAAAGTTACCACAACCTCCTGAAACCTACATATCTCCAAATTGCTGATTCAATTTGTTTTGTTGGTTGTCACTACCACATCCTATACCACGACCTCTTGAGGAGAACCTGCCACATCCCCTTCCTGAACTGGAGTAGAAAGCCTAGACCTGTTCACCACTTCTTTCAGATGTCTCACTCTGCATGTTGATCTCTTCAGTGATCATAAGGGAGACCAACTCATCGAAATCTGGAAATGGCTTTCTAACATATACGAAAGTTACAAAATACTTCCAAGCCTTTTCATTGTTAAGTCCACCCAAGGTAGACGACACCAAATCATCATCATCGGGCATTGCATCAATCGCTGCCAATGCATATGCAATGCTCCTTACCTTCAGTGCATACTCATTGATAGACATCTTCCCTTTCTTCAATGTATTCAACTCTTTCTTGAGTTGAATCCTTCATGCCTTTGTATTTACAGAAAACATACTTTCAAGTATGGTCCAAGCTACATATGAATTCTCTGCATTTCTAATATGTCCCAGCATATTATTGTCAATTACTGCAGACAACCAATACATGACCTTTTTATCTTTTGCATTCCATTCCTTCCGTGCCTTTGTCTCTTCTGTAGTTGGAGGATCACTCACCTCCGGCCTTTTCTTCAGCTGAAACAAACTCGTAGAGGCCTTTTCCAATAAGGAAGCTCATGGCACGGAACTTCCATGAAGGGTAGTTGTTATTGTCAAGCTTCTCAATGATGGGGCTTCCACTATTCTCTACCATTATCACAAAATTAATACCAATAGCAAGCAAATTTTCTGCAACCCTCGACCTGTAGTGCACAGTAATACACCAGACAGTATTTTTCACTGTCTGCTCAACCAGTTTGCAGATAAACATTGGGTTTAATCGCTGGTAAACACCTTTGAACTTACAGATCTGAAATCTGTAACCTGTGCACCCACTTTCGGTCAATACAATCGAAGTCACAGTGTACCCTGAAACTGCTGTCGGCAACCTTGCGGCTCTAAAACGGGGCCTAAAACGGCCTCTGATGCCCAAAATAACTGCGGACAAGCCCTGAAGGGCTTGTATGCATAATACACAGTGCTCTTCACGCACACCAGATCTCACTGCAATCTGAGATTTTTGCTCAACCCTGCTTCCGGTGCCTCCACAAGCACTATCCAAGAGAGAGAGTGGAAGAATGGGAGAGCTTCTTACCCATGGCTTGCTTGCTCAAACCTTGCTTCTTCTCCTTCGCTTTAGCCTTCGAAATCAGCCTCTCTCAGTGGCGTGGCTCTGATACCATGTCAAGAATCGCGTGGTGGGGGGACTTGCTCAAGATGCTGCGCCAAACACACACAGAATGCACAAGGAGAAGCTCACTCAAGAGACAAGAAGAGAGATGGAGGCCAAAACGTTTTCTTGCTGGTTTCTTCTTCTTCTTTTACACACTTTACAATATACACAAAGTATAGATAAGATAAAACATAAAGGAAAGTGGCCTACTAAGTCAAACAATGCATAACTGACTACACTAGTCGACTGGAGCTATAACTATGCTAGCTATAAATAGGTGTAATAACCTGAATATAATAAGTAATGAGTTAGTGGCCATGTGAGAGTCATAATGACCATCGATGTGCTAAGTGTAGACGTGTGGACCCATCTAACCAGGCGGTCCATCATCAATGTCCGCATGTGTTGAGCTTGTCATCTCGACAGCCAAGGCCCGTAACTACTGAACTCTCTAGTTGTGTCAAGCCTCAACCACCTACCGGGCTTAGGCCCTCTTATGAGCAGTGATCAATTCTAACCCTAGCCACCAACTTAGTTGAAAATATTGGGGACGACTTGACTGCTTTCCTCCAACACTTGGACGCTACTTTCATGACATTAGGTAAAAGCTATGATCAATTAGACTTAGACCTCTTGGGTGAAGCTTTGGCAATGGGAATACAGACACTCCCTTGTTCTTGGGAAGAATCAGAATTCCTATTTGTCAAAGCTTCTAAAGCAACTATGGAACTTATGGCCTCCAAGGTCTCTCACGAACAAGTGCAGCAAAAACCCCTCATCACTACGTATGATAAGTGTACAACTTGTGCCAATGATCAAGAAATAGAAGACTTGAAGCAACTTGTAACCAACAACTCCCCTTTCTTGAAACAATGGTATACTCTTTGCCTCCAATGGGAGCTTGAGGGATGTAAGGTCATGTCAAATGTTGATCAATGGTGCGCAATCAAAACATCAAAGTATGACCCAACTTATGCTGCTCCAACCTCTTATAGGTGACCATTTGTGACGACCCATGGAAGAACACATTCAGGGACACCCCTACTTAGACAGCATCCTCATTGAGGAAGAACTCCATATTGCTAGTAGCATGGGATTTGGTGACTTCTTGCTTCATGTTCTTAGCTATATCACCCACCTCGGCATCCGACCTTTCGACATGGACCGGTATGCTCACATGGGATATAATCCAAACTTTTATGCTTGGCTCATGTGAAAATAAAATACTAGAACCATGCATAGATTGGCCTCAGCTTCCAATCCTAGGAAGGACCCTTCTCAATCCCAAGGGGGGACAGGTAAGGTAAAAGTAAGGCAATGGTTGGAGTGAGATAAATCAAATTAAACACACAAAGAAAACAATAAAGTAAAGGCGCACATTAGTAGGGGGAAACAACTTGTGAATGCAAAAAAGCCCAATAAAATTTGAAATCAATAGATTGGAAGAAAAGTTGATTCTTGTACTCCGCAATTTAGTTCAGTAAATATGTAATCGTTCCCTTCTATGTGTGATTATTGTGAATAAAACTAATGGAAAATATGGTTTCATGACATGCACCCATCATGGCAGGCCAAGAAAAGGCTAGCAAATTTCCCTTCTCAAACGAGGAATAGGCAAAGTATAGCCTTTCAATGGAGACATGCACCTTTAACTAGTTCAAGTTTTGGCACATCTTCAACCTAGAAGATGTGGCCATTGAAGAACGGGCTGTGAGACAAATCATCGAGCAAAGCAACTTGCAAAAATATGTGGAAGTAGTAGGCCATGGGGTAGACTACTTCCACTATGCGGAATTTTTGAGAACCTTCTACAGGAACTGTGGAACAATAACTGTCCATGAGGGAGAGGAAATTCATCAGGTACAAATTGAGCTGACCTCGGAGCTGGTGGAAAAGGCCTTGGTCTTGGTGAACAAAGTAGAGAGGAAGACAAAGAGAGATGTATATGCGTTGTTAGGAATGGACAAGGTAAGGGTCCACACCAATGACGGAATCAGCTTGGCGGATATTCATGACCCTGAAATCCAACTCCAAGCCAAGATGGTGCATGTATTGTTCTCTAGTCAAAGATACAACACCATCATGAGCCACTTCAATGTCCCCCTACTAGAGAGCATCGCAGCAATGGCACTAGATGAGGTGAACCTCAACGGTTTTGTAAGGAAGACCATTGAGACCTCCACAAAATCTCTGGCAATGTGAGGAAAACCCAGCATGGGGGAATCCCATGCCGCCAAAGCTAAAAGGAAACCTTCATCATCATCAAAGGTTGCAACCATTGGATTTGGTGGGGTCCTCACAATGATCATCAGGGAAGCCTTGGGGCAAGGGCAGGAGGAAACTTAAGAGGGAGTGGATGAAACACCGAGCAAGTCGCCACCTCACCAAGAATAGGAGGTACAATCTAGTGAAAGGACTGTCAAGATTGTGGGAGAGAAGGAAGGAGTCTCACTTGTAGCTTTCTTTCTTGCACAATGGGGGAATACACATAAGGGTGGAGGCTGAAAACAGTTTTCCTCTTCTTAGTTGTGTAAGCCAAAAAAACTCTCTTACAAAGAAATAGAAGAACCCTATATATGGGTCTCAAACCAAACTCAAATAACTAAGGTGGCATACTAACTGAGCCACGAACTAGAGTAGATAAGGATAGCTATCATCTAGCTATTATTCATGGGCAGTGTACCAACCGCATCTGTAACTGACAAGTCGGTGACATAAATGCACAACGGTCACCCTGGCATATCACGAGTGGAGCTCGATATCTCAACACTCCCCCTCGAGCTCAATCCCAATTCCTGCACACCAAGCAGGTCTCTGAACTTGCACAGCTTCTCTGCGCCCAATGCCTTCGTGAATATGTCAGCTACCTGATCCTCTGTGCTGACATAAACTAGATCAATAAGACCTAGTAAAACCCTCTCCCGCACATAGTGATAATGCACCTCAATGTGCTTTGTTCTAGCATGATAGACTGGGTTATTTGCCAAGTGTATACTACTCATGTTGTCACAATAAATTACAACTGGCCCATCTGTAGACTGATGCATATCATAAAGTAGCTTATGCAACCAAGCTATCTCACATGCAGCCATTGCTGCACCCTTGTACTTAGCCTCTGTGCTCGACAAGGCAACTGTAGGCTATTTCTTGCTGCTCCAAGTGACTGCAGCACTCCCAAAAGAGAACGCATACACACTGGTAGATTGTCTATCAGAAATACTACCAGCCCAATCAGCATCAGTGTATCCATGCAACTGTATCTGTACCCCAGTCTCATAAAATAGTCCATACTCTAATGTGGACTTCACATACCTGAGTATACGTCTAGCCACATCCAAATGCGGTTTCCTTGGAGCCTATATAAACTGACTTACCAATCCAACATCATAGCTCAAATCTGGCCTGGTAATAGTCATATAAATCAAGCTTCCTACTATGCGTCTGTACATAGTAGGGTCTTCCAGAAGCTCACCTGCATCTGTGCTCAACTTCACATTCTGCTCCAAAGGAACTGAAATAGGCTTACAGCCTGTCATCCCATATTTGGACAGCATGTCCAATCCATACTGCCTCTGCAAGAGCTGTATCCCACTTGGTGATCTAATCACCTCAATGCCCAAGAAATAACGCAGCTCTCCCAAATCCTTCATCTCAAACTTCTGCTTCAATAGCATTTTCACATGAAGGATATCTTCATCACTGTCACTTGTCATAATTAAATCATCAACATAAATGACAAGTAGCATAATACCTTTCTCTGTTTTTCTCACATGAAGTGAGAAATCTGCCTTGGAAATCTGAAAGCCAATAGTGACAAGATACTGTCCTATCTTGTCAGACCATACTCTAGGTGCTTGCTTCAAGCCATACAAGGCTTTCTTCAACCTGCAAACAAACTCAGGATGAACAGCATGCACATAACCTGGTGGCTGCTCCATATAGACCTCTTCTTGCAAATCACCATGCAAGAAGGCATTCTTTACATCCATCTGATGTAAAGACCATCCCTTTGATGCAGCCATAGCAATGACTACTCTTACGGTTGCCATCCTTGCAACCGGACTGAATGTTTCTTCATAGTCAATGCCATATGTTTGTGCATACCCCTTGACTACTAATCTTGCCTTGTATCTGTTCACAAAACCATCTACATTGTGCTTCACCTTATAAACCCACTTACAACCAATTGCATTCTTACCTTTAGGCAAAGGTACCAATTCCCATGTAGCATTTGCTTCCAAGGCATCCATTTCTTCATCCATGGCTTTCTCCCATTTTTCTTTTCCCATGGCTTGCTCAAAAGAAGTGGGTTCTGGTTCCTGTATCACTTTGACCATATATGCATAGTGAATGGCTGTAAATCCATCATATTTCAGCCTATCCACAGGATACCTAGCTCTCGTAGACCTGCGCAAAGTAGGTTCACTCCCAGGTGCTCTCAAATCATCCCTGGTCTTCCTTACTCCAGGTGTAACAATAGAAGGAATACCCGACTCATCATCAATGCTCTGTTATGAGCCACTGGATTCACCATCCACATAAGAGTGACCTGCATTCACATCAAACATGGGCTGATCAACCTTCTCTTTTCCTTTTCGTGATACGTGCATACTACTATCTGCATTGCTTTGAGAAGATTCTCCTGATCTCAATCTGCCTGTCCATGGTGAAGAATGTGAATCACTCCTAGAGGATGCTCCAGGTCCACTAATATTTTGTGACTGCTGCTGTGAATTCTGTGCAGCATTACCATTTTGTGCATCTACATCATCAATCACATTTACTGGTTTATACCAGCTACTCATCTCATAAAAAACATCTCTGCTCACTGTGAACTTACGAGTAGAAGGGTTATAGCCTCTATACCCTTTTTGCTACAGAGAGTAACCAATAAAGATGCACTTCTCAGCTTTTGGATCCAACTTGGATCTCAACTCATCTGGCACATGTACATAGGCAATGCAACCAAAAATTTTCAAATGAGAAATATCTGGTTTCCTACCAGTATACCTCTTTTCTGGAATCATCCCATGTATTGCTGCAGTGGAAGTCCTGTTCATTATGTAGACTGCTGTAGCAACTGCTTCAGCCCAGTAAATATTTGGCAAGTCTTTTTTGTTGAGCATGGCACGAGATACCTCTCCAATATGCCTGTTTTTCCTTTCTGCAATTCCATTTTGTTGTGGGGTATGACTACATGAATATTGCTGCTTTATGCCATGCTCCTGCAAGAACCTTGCAAACTCATTTGAGAGGTACTCTCCCCCTCCATCTGACCTTAGGCATTTTATTTGCAGGCCTGTTTCTTTTTCAACCATAGCTTTAAGAGTTTTGAAATGCCCAAAAACTTCACTTTTCTTTTTCATAAAATACACCCAAACTTTTCTGCTATAGTCATCAATAAAAGTGACAAAATAATGACAGCCTCCAAGAGATGCAGCTTTAGTAGTCCACACATCAGAGTGGATTAATTCCAATGGCTTCTTACTCTCTTGAACATGTCTAGGAAATGGTTTCCTTGCCTGTTTTCCAAACTGACAGGCTTCACATACCTTATGCATTTCTACAACCTTGAATTTAGGCAATCCTGCAATAATATTTTGGGCCTGCATTGATTTAAGTCGCTGTATATTAACATGACCAATGCGTTTATGCCAGATATCAATATTTGCAACTACACCGGTCCCATGTGCAAACATTGCTGCACTCAATTCAGATATGTCTACATCCAATGTAAACATTCTTCCCTTCTTCTTTCCTTTTGCTATCAAGCGACCTTTATTTTTCATATCCTCAACAAAGCATCCATGAGGATTAAATCTGACCTGCAAGCCCTGCTCAACCATTTGACCAACAGAAACTAGATTCTTGGTGATATTCGGGACATGAAATACATCGGACAAGTATTTCTTTTTCCCATCCTGCATAGACAAAGGAAATTTTCCAATCTGCACAATAGGATGTGTAGTATCATCACCAGTCTCCACAAATCCTAGGTTTTCCATTTTCCTTGCATCCTCCGTCCATTCTGCATGACCTGTCATGTGGTTTGATGCACCTGAGTCAAGATACCACACATCGTTGCTTTCTTCTGCACTTGTCACAGAATTGTTCATGTGCTGCACCATAAACAAATGTTCATTTCTGTCATCACCCTGTCTACTAGAAGATGCATAATTCCCTTGTTGCAATTTTCCATTCATGATGTCATTCTGCTTTTTATAGCAGTCTTTAGCCATATGACCCATTTTACCACAATAGTAGCATTCAACATTGTTGTTTGCATTTTGGCCTCTTTGCCATCCACCACGACCTCTTTGGCTCCCCCTGCCTCTAGAGTTACCACGTCCTCCTCCATAGGACTGGTTTTCTTGAGTTTGCTGCATATTCTGATTTCTACCACGGCCTCCAAATCGGCCTTTTCTACCTCTGCCTCTACCTCTTCCAGCATTTGAGTAGAAGACGGCTTCTTTTGAAGTTCCTCCTGAAGAAGATGCACCACCATTTCTCTGCTCCTCAGAAATTAGAAGAGCAATTAACTCCTCAAAATCAGGAAATCTTTCACGAACTGAAATGGATGTCTGAAACTGTGCAATCCTTTCCTAGACTATTCAAGGTCACAGAAACTAAATCATCATCTTCCACTGGTGACCCAATGGAAGCAAGTGCATCTGCAATCTTCTTCACTTTCATGTGGTAGTCATTGATGCTCATACTTTCTCTTTGCACATTATGCAACTCTTGCTTGAGCTACATTTTCCTGGCTTGCGTATTTGTGCTATACATTTTTGACAAAGTATCCCATGCCTCCTTTGGCGTACTTGCATCCTGAATATGCACAATCATAGAGTCTAAAATACTGATAGACATCCAGTACATAACTTTCCTGGCTCTCTCATGCCATGCTTTAAATGCCTACATTTGCTGTTGATTGGGGACATCAGGAAGAGCTGGTTCTTCTTCATTTCCTGCAACAAATTCCCAATATCCTTTTTCCATAAGGAAATTTGTCATTCTAAACTTCCATGCCTGGAAGTTGTTCTTGTCAAGCTTTTCAGTTACAATCTGTGAAAGAGAATCAGATGCCATTACAGAACACTGCAAAAAATTCTGTCACTGCAAAAAACTCAGCTTCACCCTCACAAGGGCAAATCTGCAAAACTGGCGAAAGTGGTATTTGACCACACAGTCCTTCCTAGTGACGATTTTGCATAAACAGGAACTAAGGATGATTTTGAAACTCCCAATGTCTCTGTGTACAATCATACGATGCAATTTCTACAGTAACTTTTCACCGACCTGTAGAACAGTGGTCGCACAGCATAAAATAAGGTCTTTTCCTGAGTGCGTGCAGAAAACTTCCGCCTCCAAAATAGGCCCCGAAATGGCCTCAAATCAAAAAAACAGGTTTGCCAAGGCTAAAGCCCTCTCCCGCAGTATATACTGTCCTCTTGCTTCACCGCGAAGGGCGTCTCAACCTAAGACAATGCACTCTTGCAATTTCCAGCTGTGCTACCTGTAGAGATCTGCTCCCAAAACAGAAAATGAAAGCAACACTGCTATTCTTACCAGAACACCGCGAGCTTGGCTTGCTTTCTTGAGCTCCTTACCATGAACAAGGCTCTGATACCATGTCAAGATTGTGGGAGAGAAGGAAGGAGTCTCACTTGTAGCTTTCTTGCTTGCACAATGGGGGAATACACACAAGGGTGGAGGCTGAAAACAGTTTTCCTCTTCTTAGTTGTGTAAGCCAAAAAGAACTCTCTTACAAAGAAATAGAAGAACCCTATATATGGGTCTCAAACCAAACTCAAATAACTAAGGTGGCATACTAACTGAGCCACGAACTAGAGTAGATAAGGATAGCTGTCATCTAGCTATTATTCATGGGCGGTGTACCAACCGCATCTGCAACTGACAAGTCGGTGACATAAATGCACAACGGTCACCCTGGCATATCACGAGTGGAGCTCGATATCTCAACAAGGACAGTGAGTGAAGAAGAAGAAAGCAAGGAACAAGAAGAGAAAACTAGCAAAGAAAGGCCAAAAAGATGAAGAGGAAAATTGCATAAGAATAGCAGGAAGAGGAGACCAGGAAAAAAGAGAAAGTAGATTTGCAAAAGGATCTAAGGGAGTCCAAAAAGGCTAGGAGAAAAGAAAGAGGAAGTAGGAAGAGGAGGAGGAGGAGTTTAGAAAAATAGAAGGGGACATGGCCCTCACCACACGCAGGTCCATTGAGCAGCAGTTCAGGCAGGACGAGCTGGAACCCGCGAGCCCAATCAAAGACAAAGGGTCAAGGTCAAGTACCCAGGTGCCAAAATTCATGCCACTTGTAGTGCAAGAAGGAAAGGGTAAGGCCCCAATCACCCCCATTCCCACTCTCCTGACGCCCGCCACCATCGCCGCCATCTCCACTCCCAATTCTACGACCTAGGTAGATGCCAAGAACTTAATGACTTGGGTCTAATACTTTGTGAATAAAGAAGTGGGCCAAGGAGCAAGAGAAGGAACCCCTTGGTAGGAACCAAAAGTCCCACTGCAATGGACGCTAAGTCAAGGTAGGACCCGAAGAGGCGAAGGGTGGCAGGATCCACAACCTCCACCCCCGCAACAGAGAGGCCACTTGTAGAGCACAATGAATATGTCAAGGAGCTTCTCTCTCAACTAGAGAAAGCAAAGAAGGAGTAAATAATAGCACTGGCTAAGTTGGAAGTTGAGAAAGAGGTGGTGGTGGCCTTCCAACTGGAAAAAACTCAACAAGTCGCCACATACCAAAAAGAGATTAGCAAGCTAAGGGCCACCCTTAGCCCTAAGGAGGATGAGGAGAAAACCTGGAGGTAGTAGCTTAAAGACAAAGCCCAAGAACTGGTGTTACTACAACACGCATATAAGGCCCTAATACTGCAACACTAGGACTTGGAAACTTAACTACAAAGAGTCCAATCAAGCATGGAAGAGTTGACAGAGAAAGAAGTAGAAAGAAAACACGAATAGGAAGAGCATCACCGAGAGGTCGAAGACCTTGTAATCAAGTTATTCCTAGAAATCAATGAGTAGGAAAGGGTGGAGAGAGAAATTCAACACTTGGAAAAGGAAAAGGAGAAGCTCACCCACAAGGAGAAAGAGTAGGAATTTATCATAATATCCCTAGCAACACGTAGGCAAGGGGAGAGCTTTGCGGAGATGATGGAGAAAACTGAGGAGTGGGCAATCCACAATGAAGAAAGAATTGAAGCCTTGGCACACCATCTCGCTCAAATAGAAAAGGAAAAAATACCTATTGAAAGTAGAGCAAAGGCTGCCCAAGTGAGTTTCCAAATGCAGCAATGCGCCTTCTTGGATACTCTCATGGATGTCACCCAGGCAGAGGATGGAGAATCCATAGAGGCCATCAAAAGGAAACTAGGAATGGCTCGTAGAGCACTGAAAGTAGGACTACAAATGTTGCCATAACCTAGTAGAGTAGGCCCAAGCCTGGAAGAGCAATGCCACGATTTCTGCTTAGTAGGCCTAACTTCACAAGAAGTGGACACACTTGGGTTCATAGAAAAAGAGCAACCACAAGAGGAAGGAGCAAGGTCAAGCCATGAAGAAGCACAACAAGATGAGGAGTGGCTCCCACCACCTTCCTCACCACGACCAAAGCCCCCTCAAGAACATGATGCTACAACAGATAGGAGGGCACAGAAGCCAAAAAGAAAAGAGCCAGCATGCTAGATCAAGCATGCAAAAGGGCGAAATCACAACCTCCCGCAATCCCACAGCCTCCCATCTCACTAAAAAAGGACTTCTCACCCATGAACTTGAATATGGAGCTATCTGTTTGGGAGCAGTGGGAAAATCGTGCCAACCCTTCAATTTGACCTTTGATACCCAGCGACCTTGAGCAAAGTGCTATCCACCGAAGAAAAAAGGAAGTAATCGCCATGGGAAAGAGGCTTAGTGACCAATGACTCGCTGAAAGAGACAGAAATACAATGGCTTGGGGGATATAATCCCTGGATTATTGAGAGAACAAGGTTGAGGAGGTGCCCCACATGGTGAAAGGCTATGAATCCCAACCTAAGTGGAGGAGAAGAGTCTAGAACATGAACGTGGATGTGTGGATGTCATTTTGTGGCTCCGTACCCTTCGAACAAAATGACCCAACCTAACTCTCATATCCTCAGAGGGTGGGAGTAGACTTTGACCATGACATCCATGGTCGATACGACTTCCCGAAGATCTACAACATCAACGCAACAAAACCAAAGGAAGCACTCGCTTTCTTGAAACAAGATCTATGGGACTCCATATGTTATATTTTGCTAGGCTAGGAGGGCCATCTTGTTTGTTGTGACATGTTATATTCATTAGGTCAAGAAGGCCATATATCTATTTGATGTAAGTAGATTTAATGATTTCTTGTTTTATTGTTGTACCAAACAAGTCTAACAAAGTGCTTGGAGTGAGCCTCTTGCTGCTACAGCTTATTATGGCCAAGTCTAGGTGATATCCTTCCCTTATGAGTTCTCTCCCTTTATGCTAAATGGTTATGTGTATTTTTGGGGATTTTTCTTTATTTTGTTGGGGACCGATGATCAAGGCATGAAGTCTCAAGAATAGGTTAGATATGTCTAGGGAGGTCTAAGTAGTTTTTTTCCTCTTATAAAGACATTGTCGAGCATCCTAAGAACTATTTTAGAAGGTAGTTCTAGTGACCCTATCATGCTAGCCTACTAGGCAGTTGTTTCTAGGTATGTGTTGTTTGTTTTTGTTGAGTGTTATGTTGGATGTATGGATGTTTTGGGAAGTGTTCTTGTCTTAGAAAAGGATGAATGAAAGCTTCATTTAAGCTAATTGAAGTGAAAAAGTAGGTGATGAAGATTCACAGAAGGTTACAGAAGAACAATGATAGAAGCCAGATCTCACATGACACTATGATGTCTCTAGTGCCTTTTCGCATATGACATACCTTTTGGGCGGTGTATCTACAATCTAAGAAAGATTATTGTGAGTGATTATTAGGTATTTTAGTGAGATTTTGATGTAATATTGAGAATGTACTATTGTGAGAGAGATCATATGCAAGAGATAGCGAATTCTATGAAAAAAATGTATCTATCTATAAGAGACTAAGAGAAAAAATTATGAAGACAATGAAGATGAATACTATGTGATTATTTTCATTCAAAGTGTTGTTTCTTTTGTTTTCTCTTTGTCTATTAATGAAAAATATGAAGAAAATAAATAAAATTATGAATTTTGTTGAAGGTAAAGTCGTAGGAGAATTATTTCTATGATGCTACATGAAGATTTCTTGCTGGTGGTGTTCTTTTTCCTTGTTGTAGTTTTTTAAAGAATGAAAAAAAAGCTTGTTGATGTTAAAATATAGATTTTATTGCAGTGGAAACCCTTTTTTCTTGGTGTCTCTCTTGGGGCTCCATGTTTTTGTTGCGCAGCCGAGGAAAACTGCCCCATCAACAGGCACAAACAGAGACTGAAAATGGAAGAATTAGCACTGTTGAAGATAAAGAAAAGAAATGGAGTGTAAAGTTCCTATCACTATTGAAGAATTGGAATCTTTCCTTGACAAGGCCACATTCTACAAAATATTCATCCCCCAATGGAGAAATAACAAGGCCATTCTCATGCGGTCCCTTTGTGATGACCTCTTTCCACTACCTTTTGAAGCTGCCAAACTTGCATTATAGTAGCAAAGTTTCTCCCACAAAACTGAAGAGTAGAACAAAGAGAATGAGTATCAATGGAGAATTTGGCCTTTATTGAAGAATTTCTAGACATCATCAAGTGGGAGATCATGAAGAAGCTTCAGGAGTCATGGTTAGTGGAGGTTTACGAAAAAAAGAAAGAAAAAAGTTGAAATTTGTTCGTAGATGCTCAACAATAGGACATGTGGGACGTCTAGTGGTGCACTAACAATCTCCTATTTGTCCAATTAGCAACCCAGTAGAACTTGGTAGACAGAGTGTTCTTCATAACATACACTATTGAAACCATGGCATTATTATGATGATGGCACAACAACGATTCTCAGAAGAATGAGTTTTGATACCTTCAGGACAGAATATCTCCCCCTCTATAGTGGTTTGAAGGCTGAATTCAGAGATGTAGAAAAGAAGGAAGTAGAAGAGATGTTGGCTAGAGTCTCCTCTAGGGACTGAAGCCCCCTCTGATTCTATTTTGTTGAGTACAGATCAACTGGTTGGAGCCAACCCCTTGATGAATGTTGCAATCAAGAGGCAAGCACTAGAACGAGTCCAGAGGTACGTGAGAAGAGAGAAGGCAAAAATAAAGGCCGAGAACAATCTTGCAGCAAAAGCCTCCTTTGACACCTTAAAATCACTCTTCATAGAACTCCCCATGGCGACTCAAGGTCCCCTTCATAGTCAGATTCATCCTAGAAATATTGATGAGACAGGCTAGCAAATGTAGTCCCATTGCCAATTTTTAAGGGAGAGTACAATGAAGATCCTGATATCCACACTACAAAGGCTATTCCAGTGTAAAGAAGCTAATTTACACAACAAGCCATTAAACTGAAAATACAAAAAATAGACATAAAATGCCAAGAAACCATAGCCAAGGTGGCTAGGCATGAAATGGCATTACCAATGTTGGTTGAGAATCAAATTATGAGTGGCTGCAACAAAGTATGCATCCCAAGCTATGGTGGCCAAGAGTATTCAACCTCTTAGATGGTGGGAGGTTGAGACCTCAAACAAGTAATGTTGTATAATGGCAAAAAGATACTTCACATGTTGCATCTCCACCTTTTATACTTAACCCTAGCCTACCCTAGACTAAGGCATTTATGCTTTATTACAAGCCATCTCGGCCTAAAAGAGCTTTGCCCTCAAAGATGGAATCGGGACAATTTACAAGGAAAGATTACAAGGATAGCTTTGTAAGTGATGAATCCATGGTGTAATGAAACTCCAAATTGAATAAGATCTCATATGTCAATGAAGTACAAGTATGAAATTTGAATTGACTACTGGAAACTATCCAAAACAGGTTGATTCACAAGAATGGCCATAACTTGAAGAAGAAATGTTCAATCACCATGTATGAGCTATAGAAATGTAGAGGACAATCCCTAGTATCTACCCATGCCATAAAAATCCAATTTTGATGACCATAGAGCAATTATTTTTATGATAGAAATTTAATATAGCAAGTTGTCCTATTCAGATATTACTCTATTTCCTGCAAAAGCCATGGAAAAGAATCAAGGTATGATGATGGTTTCCAAGTAGACTCCTCCATGGGCAAACCTCGCCATTTAATAAGGTATTCCAACAGTGAATGATTCATTTAAACCTTTTCTATTTTTCCAATAGCCTTTTTAGGATCATAAATGATAAGACCATCTTCATCCATGGGAGTGTAACTCCTCTAAAACCTTTATGACTAGACCCACATACTTCTTAAGTTGGGAAACATAGAAGATAGAATGAATCCTTGTTGAAGAAGGCAAATCAAGCTTGTATGCAAGCTCACCAACTCATTTGAGGATTTGATAAGGCCCATAGAAACGATGAGCCAACTTATTATGACCGCCTTTGAGAGAAGCATACCTAGATTTAGGCACTTTCAAAAATACCCAATCTCCTTCTTCAAAATCCAAAGGTCTCCTCTTTTCATCAGCATAAGCCTTCATAACATCTTGAGCCTTCCTAATGTTTTCCTTGCATTGATGCAAAAGAGTTTCCATTTTCTCAACTTCAACCTTGGCTTGTGGATTCACATCTTCATGAAAAAGGGCTGAAGTTATTTGCACTTTGTATCTATAAAGCACTTCAAATGGCGACATACCAATGCTCATATGATGAGTGTTAATATAATAGAATTCAGCAATATGTAACCAATTATCTCACAAAGCTTGAGTGTCATGGCAAAAATAATGAAGATAGACTTCCAACCATTTATTGACATGCTCCGTTTGGCCATCGGTTTGGGGATGATACGCCATGCTAGGAGTCAAAATTGTTCCCATAGAAGTGAATAAACTCCTCCAAAAACTTCCCATGAACTTAGTATCATGATGTGATACTATTTTCAATGGCATACCATGAATCTTAAAAATACATTCCATGAACTATTTGTTGAGATATCGAGCTCCACTCGTGATACGTCAGGGTGACCATTGTGTATTTATGTCACCGACTTGTCAGTTGCTGACGCGGTTGGTACACCGCCCATGAATAATAGCTACATGATAGCTATCCTTATCTACTCTAGTTTGTGGCTCAGTTAGTATGCCACCTTAGTTAGTTGAGTTTGGTTTGAGACCCATATATAGGGTTCTTCTATTTCCTTGTACTAGAGTTCTTTTTGGCTTACACAACTAAGAAGAGGAAAACTGTTTTCAGCCTCCACCTCTGTGTGTATTCCCCCATTGTGCAAGCAAGAAAGCTACAAGTGAGACTCCTTCCTTCTCTCCCACAATCTTAACATGGTATTAGAGCCTTGTTCATGGTAAGGAGCTCAAGAAATCAAGCCAAGCTCGCGGTGTTTTGGTAAGAGGAGCAGTGTTGCTTTCATTTTCTGTTTTGGGAGCAGATCTCTACAGGTAACACAGCCGGAAATTGCAGGAGTGCATTGTCTCAGGTTGAGACGCCCTTTGCGGTGAAGCAAGAGGGTAGTATATGCTGCGGGTGAGGGCTTTAGCCCTCGACGACCCTGTTTTTTTTATTTGAGGCCATTTCGGGGCCTGTTTTGGAGGCGGAAGTTTTCTGCGAGCACTCAGAAAAAGGCCTAGTTTTATGCTGTGCAACCACTGTTCTACAGGTCGGTCAAAAGTTACCACAGAAATTGCATCGTATGCTTATGTGCAGAGACATTGGGAGTTACAGAATCATCATTCATTCTTGTTTATGCAAAATCGTCACTAGGAAGTGACTGTGTGGTCAAATACCACTTTCGCCAGTTTTGGAGATTTGCCCTTGTGAGGGTGAAGCTGTGTTTTTTGCAGTGACAGAATTTTTTGCAGTGTTCTGTAATGGCGTCTGATTCTCTTTCACAGATTGTAACTGAAAAGCTTGACAAGAACAACTTCCAAGCATGGAAGTTTAGAATGACGAATTTCCTTATGGGAAAAGGATATTGGGAATTTGTTGCAGGAAATGAAGAAGAACCAGTTCTTCCTGATGTTCCCAATCAACAGCAAATGCAGGCATTTAAAGCATGGCATGAGAGAGCCAGGAAAGTTATGTACTGGCTGTCTATCAACATTTCAGACTCTATGATTGTGCATATTCAAGATGCAAGTACGCCAAAGGAGGCATGGGATACTTTGTCAAAAATGTATAGCACAAATACGCAAGCCAGGAAAATGCAACTCAAGCAAGAGTTGCACAATGTGCAAAGAGAAAATATGAGCATCAACGACTACCACATGAAGGTGAAGAAGATTGCAGATGCACTTGCTTCCATTGGGTCGCCAGTGGAAGATGATGATTTAGTTTCTGTGACCTTGAATGGTCTAGGAAAGGATTATGCACAGTTTCGGACATCCATTTTAGTTCGTGAAAGATTTCCTGATTTTGAGGAGTTGATTGCTCTTCTAATTTCTGAGGAGCAGAGAAATGGTGGTGCATCTTCTTCAGGAGGAACTTCAAAAGAAGTTGTCTTCTACTCAAATGCTGGAAGAGGTAGAGGCAGAGGTAGAGGAGGCCGATTTGGAGGCCGTGGTAGAAATCAGAATATGCAGCAAACTCAAGAAAACTAGTCCTATGGAGGAGGACGTGGTAACTCTAGAGGCAGGGGGAGCCAAAGAGGTCGTGGTGGATGGCAAAGAGGCCAAAATGCAAACAGCAATGTTGAATGCTACTACTGTGGTAAAATGGGTCATATGGCTAAAGACTGCTATAAAAAGCAGAATGACATCATGAATGGGAAATTGCAATAAGGGAATTATGCATCTTCTAGTAGACAGGGTGATGACAGAAATGAGCATTTGTTTATGGTGCAGCACATGAACAATTCTGTGACAAGTGCAGAAGAAAGCAACGATGTATGGTATGTTGACTCAGGTGCATCAAACCACATGACAGGTCATGCAGAATGGATGGAGGATCAAGGAAAATGGAAAAACTAGGATTTGTGGAGACTGGTGATGATACTGCACATCCTATTGTGCAGATTGGAAAAATTCCCTTGTCTATGCAGGATGGGAAAAAGAAATACTTGTCGGATGTATTTCATGTTCCGAATATCACCAAGAATCTGGTTTCTGTTGGTCAAATGGTTGAGCAGGGCTTGCAGGTCAGATTTAATCCTCATGGATGCTTTGTTGAGGATATGAAAAATAAAGGTTGCGTGATAGCAAAAGGAAAGAAGAAGGGCAGAATGTTTACGTTGGATGTAGACATGTCTGAATTGAGTGCAGCAATGTTTGCTCATGGGACTGGTGTAGTTGCAGATATTGATATCTGGCATAAACGCATTGGTCATGTTAATGTACAGCGACTTAAATCAATGCAGGCCCAAAATATTGTTGCAGGATTGCCAAAATTCAAGATTGTAGAAATGCATAAGGTATGTGAAGCCTGTCAGTTTGGAAAATAGGCAAGGAAACCATTTCCTAGACATGTTCAAGAGAGTGAGAAGCCATTGGAATTAATCCACTCTAATGTGTGGACTACTAAAGCTGCATCTCTTGGAGGCTGTCATTATTTTGTCACTTTTATTGATGACTATAGCAGAAAATTTTAGGTGTATTTTATGAAAAAGAAAAGTGAAGTTTTTGGGCATTTTAAAACTCTTAAAGCTATGGTTGAAAAAGAAACAGGCCTGCAAATAAAATGCCTAAGGTCAGATGGAGGGGGAGAGTACCTCTCAAATGAGTTTGCAAGGTTCCTCTGCAGGAGCATGGCATAAAGCAGCAATATTCATGCAGTCATACCCCACAACAAAATGGAGTTGCAGAAAGGAAAAACAGGCATATTGGAGAGGTATCTCGTGCCATGCTCAATGAAAAAGACTTGCCAGATTTTTATTGGGCTGAAGCAGTTGCTACAGCAGTCTACATAATGAACAGGACTCCCACTGCAATAATACATGGAATGACTCCAGAGGAGAGGTATACTGGTAGGAAACCAGATATTTCTCATTTGAAAATTTTTTGTTGCATTGCCTATGTACATGTGCCAGATGAGTTGAGATCCAAGTTGGATCCAAAAGCTGAGAAGTGCATCTTTATTGGTTACTCTCTGCAGCAAAAACAGTATAGATGCTATAACCCTTCTACTCGTAAGTTTACAGTGAGCAGAGATGTTGTTTTTGATGACATGAGTAGCTGGTATAAACCAGTAAATGTGATTGATGATGTAGATGCACAAAATGGTAATGCTGCACAAAATTCACAGCAGCAGTCACAAAATATTAGTGGACCTGGAGCGTCCTCTAGTAGTGGTTCACATTCTTCGCCATGGACAGGCAGATTGAGATCAGGAGAATCTTCTCAAAGCAATGCAGATAGTGGTATGCAGGTATTACGAAAAGGAAAAGAGAAGGTTGATCAGCCCATGTTTGATGTGAATGCAGGTCACTCTTATGTGGATGGTGAATCCAATGGCTCAAAATAGAGCATTGATGATGAGTTGGGTATTCCTTCTATTGTTACACCTGGAGTAAGGAAGACCAAGGATGTTTTGAGAGCACCTGGGAGTGAACCTACTTTGCGCAGGTCTACGAGAGCTAGGTATCCTGTGGATAGGCTGAAATATGATGGATTTACAGCCATTCACTATGCATATATGGTCAAAGTGATACAGGAACCAGAACCCACTTCTTTTGAGCAAGCCATGGGAAAAGCAAAATGGGAGAAAGCCATGGATGAAGAAATGGATGCCTTGGAAGCAAATGCTACATGGGAATTGGTACCTTTGCCTAAAGGTAAAAATGCAATTGGCTGTAAGTGGGTTTATAAGGTGAAGCACAATGCAGATGGTTCTGTGAACAGATACAAGGCAAGATTAGTAGTCAAGGGGTATGCACAAACATATGGCATTGACTATGAAGAAACATTCAGTCCGGTTGCAAGGATGGCAACCGTAAGAGTAGTCATTGCTATGGCTGCATCAAAGGGATGGTCTTTACATTAGATGGATGTAAAGAATGCCTTCTTGCATGGTGATTTGCAAGAAGAGGTCTATATGGAGTAGCCACCAGGTTATGTGCATGCTGTTCATCCTGAGTTTGTTTGCAGGTTGAAGAAAGCCTTGTATGGCTTGAAGCAAGCACCTAGAGCATGGTTTGACAAGATAGGACAGTATCTTGTCACTATTGGATTTCAGATTTCCAAGGCAGATTTCTCACTCTATGTGAGAAAAACAAAGAAAGGTATTATGCTACTTGTCATTTATGTTGATGATTTGATTATGACAAGTGACAGTGATGAAGATATCCTTCATGTGAAAATGCTATTGAAGCAGAAGTTTGAGATGAAGGATTTGGGAGAGCTGCGTTATTTCTTGGGCATTGAGGTGATTAGATCACCAAGTGGAATACAGCTCTTGCAGAGGCAGTATGGATTGGACATGCTGTCCAAATATGGGATGACAGGCTGTAAGCCTATTTCAATTCCTTTGGAGCAGAATGTGAAGCTGAGCACAGATGCAGGTGAGCTTCTAGAAGACGCTACTATGTACAGACGCATAGTAGGAAGCTTGATTTATATGACTATTACCAGGCCAGATTTGAGCTATGTTGTTGGATTGGTAAGTCAGTTTATGCAGGCTCCAAGGAAACCGCATTTGGATGCGGCTAGACGCATACTCAGGTATGTGAAGTCCACATTGCAGTATGGACTATTTTATGAGACTGGGGTTCAGATACACTTGCATGGATATACTGATGCTGATTGGGCTGGTAGCATTTCTGATAGACGATCTACCAGTGGATATGTGTTCTCTTTTGGAAGTGTTGCAGTCACTTGGAGCAGCAAGAAACAGCCTACAATTGCCTTGTCCAGCACAGAGGCTGAGTACAGGGCTGCAGCAATGGCTGCATGTGAGGTAGCTTGGTTGCATAAGCTACTTTATGATATGCATCAGCCTACAGATGGGCCAGTTGTCATTTATTGTGACAACATGAGTAGTATACACTTGGCAAATAATCCAGTTTATCATGCTAGAACAAAGCACATTGAGGTGCATTATCACTATGTGCGGGAGAGGGTTTTACTAGGTCTTATTGATCTAGTTTATGTCAGCACAGAGGATCAGGTAGCTGACATATTCACAAAGGCATTGGGCGCAGAGAAGCTGCGCAAGTTCAGAGACCAGCTTGGTGTGCAGGAATTGGGATTGAGCTCGAGGGGGAATGTTGAGATATCGAGCTCCACTCGTGATACGCCAGGGTGACCGTTGTGTATTTATGTCACCGACTTGTCAGTTACAGACGCGGTTGGTACACCGCCCATGAATAATAGCTACATGATAGCTATCCTTATCTACTCTAGTTCGTGGCTCAGTTAGTATGCCACCTTAGTTAGTTGAGTTTGGTTTGAGACCCATATATAGGGTTCTTCTATTTCCTTGTACTAGAGTTCTTTTTGGCTTACACAACTAAGAAGAGGAAAATTGTTTTCAGCCTCCACCTCTGTGTGTATTCCCCCATTGTGCAAGCAAGAAAGCTACAAGTGAGACTCCTTCCTTCTCTCCCACAATCTTGACACTATTCAACCACTTGCTTTGCTATAAATTGAGCCTTAGTAGGGATGAAATGAGTTGATTTAGTCAACCAGTCCACTACCACCATTAAACTGAAAATACAAGAAATAGACATAAAATGCCAAGAAACCATAGCCAAGGTGGCTAGGTATGAAATGATATTACCAATGTTGGTTGAGAATCAAATGATGAGTGGTTGCAGCAAGGTATGCACCCCAAGCTATGGTGGCCAAGAGTATTCACCCTCTTAGATGGTGGGAGGTTGAGACCTTAAACAAGTAATGTTATATAATGGCAAAAAGATACTTCACATGTTACATCTCCACCTTTTATACTTAACCCTAGCCTACCCTAGACTAAGGCGTTTATGCTTTATTACACCTAGTCTAGCTCCTATCAAGGCCAATGCCACTGATATCTAGCAGAAGGCACATGAGTCTGCCTCTAATTTGGTGGAGTTGGAAGTTACTGCTATTACATGTGCCAAGAAGAAGGAACCACTTTTCAAGATAGAGAACAATCCTCCTACCAAGAGTGTGAAGTTCAACCTACCAATAGAAGGGCCAGTACAAAACAAAACCCTGTAGTACAGAGCACTACAATGCCACATAAGGTACTAGAGATAGTTCCAGAAACAGAACTAAAGGTCCAAGAGATAGACAATATAGAAATACCTCTAGAAATAGAAGAAGTGCTGCTGTTGCCATTGCTAGAAGAAAAATGAAAGATGAAAATGGGTGTAGCCCCATTTCCTCTAGCAGCTGGAGAAGCGCATGGATCCCATTAAAGAATGTGACTTGGTAAAAGACCTAGACATTTTAAAACCAAATTTAACATTTTGACAATTTGTTGATGCTATCTTCCAACTGCTGGAAGAATTCCAACAGCATCTTGACCCGAAGACGTGGATTAAGGATTGCTCCTTCAATAGCAACCAAGACTAATAAGACTCCAGAGCCTGTAAAGGAAGTGGATGTCGTCAACACCTTCCTATATCCTAGTGCTCCAGAGATTGGCGTGTGGATTGAAGGTTGCTTCATTGCAGATGCACTGATTGATGGAGGCTGATCAGTAAACATCGTGATGGATATCAGAATGAAGGATCTAGGCCTACAAGATATGCAACCTACACAGTGGCTTATGAGACTGGTAGACCAGAGTAGAATCAAGCATTTGGGCACTCTCCCATATGTGAAGACAACCCTGGCAGGAAAATACTATTGGTTGACATATTTGGTGGTGAAACCAAATTCTTATGGGACCTCATACCCTCTGCTCTACTGGGGAATCCATGAATTTTTGAAGTGAGAGCAAGGACGAATTGGTTCAAATGAACCCTAACCCTAGGCAAAGGACCCAACAAAGTGGTGCTAAAGTTGTATGGGTCATAGAAAGGTAATGGATCTACCTCTATCAAAGTCTTATCAGACTCCTCCAATGAAGGTACATATGGTATATCAGTAGAAGAAGAAGCTATTAAATAGATCTTTCCCAAGAAAACAGTGGCATAGTCCCTAATAGTGGGCATTGTAAGCCAACTACCTCAAGATGCAAAGTCCTTGTCAATGGATGAATACTTCTTGCCTGAACCAAGAATGACTTCCGACATTACCTATGATAGCGAGATAGAGGCCTCAATGTACTACTCTCCCTGTTACATGGCCAAAGCAGAGCCAGAGACAGAGGTAGAATATGAAACAAAGAACCTGTTCCTCTCTTACATAGCTTCTACAGAGATAGAGATAGAGACATAGTCCAAAGAGGACAAAGATGATACTGAGGAAGATGGTTATGAAAGCAAAATGGAAGAATCTATCCCACTTGAAGAGGATACATATGAGGAGGACGTCCTAGAAGCACCAGAAGAAGAAGATCTCATGCTGTGGGACAGAATGGCATTTGGTCTGGTAAATGGATCCTCTCATATGCAAAATCTGTATAATAAATGGATTAAAAAGAATAAGCCGTCTTTTAGCAGTGGCTCTTGCCACCCTCACCCATCCTTCCCAAGAAAAGATGATGATGATGCACCTTGCCAACAACCACCAATCCAATGGCCCCAACAAACATTAGAGGGTCCCTGTTATGTGACATTCTTGGATGCATAATCAGAAGATGAGTCCTTGAGCCAAGAGGTAACTAATTTTGAAACCAAACCCAAAAGATTCCTAATCCCATTTCAACATCCCAAGGAGAAACCCAAGGAGAAACCCAAGAGGTAACTAATTTTGAAACCAAACCCAAAAGAGTCCTAATCCCATTTCAACATCCCAAGGAGAAACCCAAATAAGAAGTCGGTTCTAGTGGAACATCATATGAGGACACCACTCCCTTGAAGGAGTTGGATCTGTATCCAGAAGCAGTCAGTGGGACATTCATCCATGAAGTAGAAGGTGAAAGACAATTGACTTGTGGATGTAGATGGCTCTGAACACCACCTAAAGGTGGGTGGCAACTTGTCAAAAGAGGAACTATCAATTCTATATAACTTATTGAAAGAGAACTTGGACGTGTTTGCATGGTCTTATAAAGATCTAAAGGGGATTGATCCCACAATATGTCAACATCACATTGATCTAGAGCTTGATGCCAAGCATGTATGGAAACGACAAAGGTGAATGAACCCAAACTACTCTACCTTGGTTAAACTGTTAAAGCTTCTAGAAGTCGAGTTCATATATCCAATGTCCCACAGTGAATGGGTCTCAGCCATCATGGTCATACCCAAGAAGAATGGAAAATTTTGAATATGTGTGGATTTTTCCAAGTTGAACTCAAAGACGAAGAAGGATCATTTTTCTATCCCTTTCACTGACGATTTGTTAGTCACGGTGGCAAGCCATGAGCTTTACTCCCTCTTGGATGGATTCAGTGGTTATAACCAAGTGTAGATAGCAGAAGAAGATCAATCTAAGACAACCTTCACAATAGAGTGGGGGACGTATGCCTATAGAGTGATGCAGTTTGGGCTGCTCTATAATGCCCATGTTACCTTCCAATGAGTCATGATGACCGCATTTCAAAATCATTTGCACGACTTCATTGCGGTATACTTGGATGATTTCTGTGTTTATGGTTTGATCCTTAAACATTGAGGACATTTGGAGCAATGATTTGATAGATGCCAGGACTATGGGATCTCCCTCAACCCCAAAAAATGTATATGGGATCGATGCCAGGACTATGGGATCTCCCACAACCCCAAAAAATGTATATTTGGAGTCTCTTCTAGAGTCCTATTTATTGGATCACATTGTCTTTGTACAAGGAATAGCAACAGACCCTGCAAAGATTGAGAAGATTGCAGTCTTGACAGTACCAACCAACCTCAAATAGTTGAGGGGATTTCTAGGCCATGTGGGATACCACAGAAGGCTCATAGCCCATTTTACAACAAAGGCAGCCCCCTTGCATAGGCTTCTAAGGAAGGATATAGAGTTCATTTAGACAGAGGATTGTGATCAAGCCTTCAACACTCTGAGATAGTGCCTGATTGAGGCACTTATCTTGCAACCTCATGATTGGATGAAGGAGTTCCATGTGCACAATGATGCATCAATTGAAGGCTTAGGCACAATCTTATGCCAGACAGGCTCCTCAAAGTTGGATCAGCCCATCTATTATGCAAGCCGAAAAGTCATTGATAGAGAGCGTAACTATACAGTGAGACAGAGGTGGAATGCTTGGCAATGGTGTTTATCATAGAGAAGCTTCTCCACTACCTGCTGTCAACTCACTTCAAATTTTATGTGAATCATGAGGCCCTATCCTTCTTGATGAACAAAGTAGATGTGAAGGGAAGAATGATGAGATGGCTCCTCCTATTTCAGGATTTTGACTTTGAGGTAATCACCAAACCTGGTCTCTTTCCCATGTTTTGGCTGATCATTTATCGTGTATCCCACAGACTACAAAAGAGGAGCAGGATGATCTAGACCTCCCTAATGCTTCCATGTTCCTGATAGAAACTGTCACCCCTTGGTATGTAGACATCCTGCTGGCAACCCAACAGTATCCTCTAGGCATCTCTAGCTAGGAAAGGAAGAAGCTTCTATTAGAATCATCCCCCTACACCATGTTAGGTGGCGCATTGTACAAGAAATGCAAAGATGAAGTACTCAGTCGATGTGTTGCAGGGGATGATATTGGGATTATTCTAAAGGCTTGCCATGATGAGCCATGTGGAGGCCACTTTGTAGGAGAAGCAAGAGCCAGAAAGGCTTTGTTTAGCAGGATACTGGTGGCCGACCCTCCACAAGGATACTTATGATTACTACAAGTGATGTGATGCTCGTCACAACGAATGGGGAAACCCACCAAGACCAGTGACATGCCACTGCAACCTATCCTTCCCTTGAATTTGTTTGAGAAGTGGGGCATCGACTTCGTAGGTCCAATCGATCCCCCCACCAGATGGAAGCAGAATAGATACATCATGGTATGTAGTGATTATGTCACCAAAGGGTGTGACGCTAAAGCTCTGAAGTGGGATGATGGTAATAGTGTGATGTTATTCATGTACGAGAATATCATCACCTATTTTGGTAGTTCCCTAAAGCTTGTCAATGAATGAAAAAGATACCCACTTCCTTAACAAAATTGTAATGAAAGAAGCTGAGAAGAGAGAGAAGAAGAGCTGAGGAGAGAGAAAGAGAGCAAGAAGAAGAAGGAAGAAGACTAGAAGAAGAGCAAGAAAGAGAGAAAAGAGGAGAGAAGTGGATGAAAGGAGAAGAGTAAACTCATGATGGAGGAGACAAAGACACTATTTGTTACACAAGTGAATTAGGTTCCAAGATTGATACTTGGACTCATAAACACAATCTTGTGTATGTGGACAATGACACTGACACTTACTGATAAGAAAAGAGTACTATCATTGCATTAAGAAAAGGAAGCAAGTACAATGCTTTATAGGAAAGTAGGAAACTGTAGTAGGCACCACTGTGCATATGGGATAGGTACCACTGTGCATATGGGATAGGTAAGTCTGCATGTCCTTGGCCCTAAATCTCCGTACAAAGAGACTATTAGTGAGTGTGATTGCTGAATCTCAACACCCCTCCTCAATCACAACTAGAAAGCCACAAAGTGTGTAGAGGCTGTAATGAGAACCACCTGCAAAGTGTGGGCACACCACAAACATGGTAGACACTAGAGGCTATCGCAGAAAAGGCTAAGTGTGGGCACCAAAACATGATGGACATCCAGAGGCTGTAACAGGGGCCTCACAAAGTGTATAGGGACTGTAGTGCCAGGTTACATGAGGATTTTACAAAGCTTATGGCAAGAAGCATTAGGGCTAGGAAATACACGGCTTTTAAAACAGTCTATCAAAGTAATGAGAGTAGAAGGACTAATGAGGCTTGTCCTTCCATTCCTGGTAATCTTCATCTTCATCTTCATCTTTATCTTTTGGTCCATGGTCTTCTTCTTCTTTCACAGCAAGATAGGCCTTTTGGGACCTCTTCCTAGCATGATAGAACTTCTCAGTGTGTTCGATCCTTTTGCAGAAGTCATAGAAGAGCGCTTCCTTTTTACCTTTGTATCTGTTGTTTACATATAACATTTGTTCATCCTTTGAAGTGCTAGGCTCTTCTTTGCTTTTAAGTTTCTTTTCTTCCTCTAGCAAAGAGGCTTTAATATCAGCAAGTTGAGGATCAGGCATATTGGTTAGAGTGGTTGGTAATGGTCTTATACATTCATTTGCATCTCCTTCTCATCAAGCTTGCGGCTCTCAAATTCAATCACACCATGCTCTTGCAACAATACTACACCAATATCCCAGCCACTAGCATCACAATGAATGGTAAATAGCTTAGATAAGTAAGGGAAAACAAGGATGAGGTCTAAAGTAAGTGCGCCCTTTAACTGTTTGAAGCTATGATCCGCAATGGCATCCCAAAAGAATGACTCATTTTTCAAGCGATCATCAAAGGTGCTACAATGTAACATAGTGCTTAGTGAAGCATCTGTAGAATGAAGAGAGACCAAGAAAGCCATGCAAAGAAATGGTGGTGGAGAGAGTAGTCTCTAACACATTGCACCTTCTTTGGGTCAGCTTGTATACCATTTCTGCTCACAATGTGTCCCAAGTACTCCACAGATGTCTACCTAAATATACATTTTCTCTCCTTAGCAAAGATTTGATGCTCTCTCAATAAGTCAAACACCCTCTGAATGTGTGTCAAGTGCTCTGTGGATGACTTACCGTAAATGAGGATGTCATTAAAGAAAACAAGCACAAACTTGAACAAAAAGGACTGTAGGATTTTGTTCATGAGGCTTTGAAAGGTGGTGGGGGTATTAGTCAACCCAAAATACATCACTAGAAAATGATAGAGTCCACGATCAATCTTCATGAAGGCCATTTTGACCTCATCTCCTGTCCACATACAAATCTGATGGTAGCCAAAGCACAAGTCAATCTTAGTAAAAACGCATGCCCCTTTCAACTCATCCAGCAAATCATCAATCCGTGGGATGGGATAGCGGTTCTTCACTATAATTTTGTTCAAGTCTTTGTAGTCAATGCACATGCGAAAGGAGCCATCTTTCTTTTTTACTAAGAGGATAGGGGATGCATAGGGGGAAGAACTCGGTTCAATGAAACCCATATCTAACAACTCCTTAATTTTCTTTGCAACCTCTTCATGCTCACACTTGGAGAGTCTATAGGGGGGTTTATTCACTGGCTTGGAATGGGGCTCTAGGTCAAGTGGGTGGTCCATTTGTTTCTTGGGGGGAAGGGATGTAGGCATCTAAAATAGGTCATTGTATTCCGCAAGTAAGGCTTGCAAAGCTGAATCATTAGATACTAGAAAGGGCTAATCACAATTGTCCTTATTTAATTGCAAAATAAAAATTTGTGAGCATTTGTGAGCTTCACGAATGGGAAGCTTCAAGTGAAGCTTTCATGGCTGCCCACAAAGCTTCCATGCATGTTGAACTCCATATCTTCATCTGAGTGAGAGGATTCATTCATAGGCTGAAGGACTTGTGGGGGTTGAGCTCTCAGGGTCAGAGATGGCTTCAATTGGAAGAATCCATGGCTGCCCCAAATTGCCCAGCCACCTTGAAGGTTGAGTCCTAGGATCAAAAGTGCCAAGGGGGAAGAGAGAGGTATGCTAAATTAATGCCTAGGAGTGGCAGGGAGTGGCCATGCAGTAGTGGGGAAATGGCAGGAGGGTTGGGGGAGGGCAGGGTAGCTAGCGCAAAATGCACCGCAAGTTGCGGGGGCTGTCCTATAGGCCTTTTGGGCAGCAACTCCCCAAGTCTACTACTTGATCAATAGCTTGGGGGGTCAAGGATGATTTTTTGGAGTTGGTTGATGTTGGGGAGTACCCTCAGGCTAGATCTTGGGGTTTCTTTGGGCTGGCAGCCATGGAGCAAGAGAAGAGAGAAAGAGAGGGATGGGGCAAAAAGTAGCTGAGGTTTTGCCCTCTTCCTGAGACTCTAAACTTGACCTGGAACCCTTAAAATTTGCATGAAAAGAAGTGATGACCTACTATTTTAACCATTTTACCTCCAAATATGTATGAGTCTCCAGCCATAGCTCCTGCTTGCTACAAAAAGCTGAAGTTAACTACAGTCCTTCTTGTTGTATCTGTACTTGTAAATTGAGTAACTAGGGTTTTTGGGATTTGAAAAGGAAGAAATGGAAAATAAGAAAAGGACCAAAAACTGAATCTCTGATACCACTTGTAATGAAAGAAGTTGAGAAGAGAGAGAAGAAGAGCTAAGGAGAGAGAAAGAGAGCAAGAAGAAGAAGGAAGAAGACTAGAAGAAGAGAGAGAAACAGAGAAAAGAGGAGGGAAGGAAGGAGGAACCCATGGAAGCTAGAGATGAAGGTGAAGAGTATGATCTTGATAATAACTGGTTACCTTAATCTGGGGCTCTTACATCTTATATACCCCAATCACTATGACTGGGTGTTTAAACCCTAGTCGGTGTGTATTCTGCTTGTTCCAAAAATCATGGAGGAATTGACAGAACTGTATAAGATTCGCCATCGCAAGTCCACCCCCTATTACCCCAGAGCCAATAGTCAAGTTGAAGTTACCAATTACATCCTCTGCTTGATCCTAACAAGGACGATTGCCACATATTGCTGTGATTGGGATGATCGACTTACAGAGGCCCCAGAACCTCCCATAAAGCAACTACATGATAGACCCCCTTCCAATTGGTGTATGGTACATAAGCCATTTTTCTTGTTGAACTAGAGTTTCCCTCCCTACATGTGGCCATCAATGAATGCTGGGTCCCTGCAAAGTCATTTGTTGCACTTAGAGTGTCTTGGTGAGATTTGTAGGATGGCTCTCTAGTGTATGGAAACCACACAAGCTCACATAAAGGTCTATTATGACAGCTTCATCAAGCAGAAGGAGTTCAAGGAAGGTGATTTAGTTATCTCTTATGATTCTCAATTTGGCAAGTTTCATGGTAAGCTTCAAGAACAATGGATGAACCCTTATAAGGTACTTTCCGTCGATCCGAAAGGCTCAATCCAAGTCTAGGCAATCGATGTTTTGGATGATCCCTGTCTTATTAATGGCTATCACCCTCAAGCAATATTACCCCCCCTAGGGATCCTGACAATCACCATTGATAGCTTCCTAATTCCTTGAATGAATGTCAATATGCCTTTGCCTATTGTTCTTGATAACCCTCTTACTGATCTTGATGCTATGGCTTTGTCTTGATATCCCCTCACAGCCACCTCCTCCTCCTCCTCCTTAGCTTCCCTTCCATCTAATTCAAACAGAGGTGGCGAGGATGGTTCTAATACATGGTGTCCCTGCTATTTTTCGCTTCATGGACAATAAGAAAAAATAATAAAATAAAAATATATTGATTATGGGAGGAAATGACTTTGGTCCCTGTTATGCCGACCTATTCTTTGAGAAAAGGTGGAAACATCCTTGGGAGTAGGAAAGAAGAGAAAAAAAGAAAAATAAAATAAAATAAAATAAAACAAACAAATTGTTATGGGAGAAAATGAAGCAATTCCTTGTCATAGCAGGCCTCGTTCCAAGAAAAGGTGGTAAACACCCTTAGGGGGAAAGTTGGATGTGGAAAAGGTGGTAACACCCCATAGTTCAGGATAGCTGACTCACCAGCAGAACTTCTTCAAATACAATTTCAATCCACCTCCCCTGGTGCGTTGTCTCAGCAACTTCATCAATCCATCTGACCCCTTCAACAAACCATCTCCAGCCCAATCGAAGTACCAAACGTGGTGGCTGCCTCCCTAGGTACGCCTAATCTTCAAGAGCCTCATGAAAATAATAGATGAAGTGATCTTCATCGAGACAACCCCTTGAGTGATGCGAGCTTTCATCCTAACTAGATGGGGATGTGAGTATGGTTTGCTCTCTATATCTATCAGTGAGTGTGAGATAGAGAGTGGAGTGAGTGACTAGTCCTTGCCCTTTACATTTAACAGAGGGGTGCAATGTGTGAATGGAGTGTTGCATGCACGAGTTGGGCCTCTCAATGCACAAAGCATGATCTGTTCATGTGCACTACACTATAAGGCTCCTTGGCCTTTCTTCTCGCACCGTAGGCCATCATAGGGCAAGATGCACAGTTGCACCATCAATTGTGCACAAGGCATACAACCTCTGCACAAGTGACTGTGAGGATAACATCAATGGGTTTTAGGAATAGGCTGCCCTCCAGTATCTATCAACAGAGTGTGAGACAGAGGGGGGTTGAGTGTCACTGGTGTTTTCTAAATCAATTATTGAGAGGTGAGGATTGAGGGACGTTACGACAATTGGAGCCATGTACATTCTTGTTTCCCTATGCACACACAGGATTGGTTTCTGCTATCACCACATGACACGTCATCCTCTTCCGTACACTACACAACAAGGATTCCTGGCCTTCTTGCTTGCACCTATGCCAAATGGTGTTGGATGCACTAATGCACCATCAACTATGCACCCTGGCAAACTCCCTCTGCACCATCCCCCTTGTCGATTCCTAACCTGGGTGTGAGATTTGGGTTTCAATCATGATTCACTCGAGTGATGTTAGTAATGGGGTGACTACTCTTTCATTCCATTTGGATGACTATGAGCTGAGTGCAATATTCTTTGCCATTGATGGTTTCCAATTATTCCCTCAACAAAGCTATCCCCCTGTGTATTGCTACTCCGTGGTCCCTACCCCGCTCGACATGTATGTATTGCAAAGACACCTTAATCTCTCCTACATCCGAGTGCAACATAGTATGCGGCATCGCCAGCCAACCTCAATTCTCTCCAACATGGGCCAAGTTTTTCTAATGCTACACCTTTTATTTATTAGTGATGGTCAGGTCTTAAGTGTGGGAACATCAGCAATTGGTTTGATGTGTGGTCCTAGGTCCCTGATGTTTAGTTTACCCTTTTTGTTAAGGTTTTAAGTGTGGGGATGCGTCCTTGCATGTCTATGATGCATATCCCCCTGCATATGCCTCAATTTGATCATGCATCTATGCCATGACCTGCTTTTACCTTGTTAGGGTCCCTTCCCTGGAGTGGAGTACAAGATTTTCTCGTCAAGTGTTGAGAGGTGATGATAAGGATCTTAAATAATAAAGGAATCACTTGCATTTTGCATGATGCACGAGGACATGTAGATAGGCTAGGCACAATTCCTCAATGCATTCATATTTTTGTGTGGAAACATCACTTGTTTGATTGCATAGCATGGATTTGATGTTGCATCACTTCTCAAATCATGTTTGGTTGAGCATAGTGTACTTCTTTCAAATCAAATTCTACTAGGTCACATTGCATGAAACCGATATAGCAGGACGACAAATGGAGGTTATTATCAAAAGAGCATTGACATGTGCTATGAAGGAGAAAAAATTGAAGGAAGTATCAATGACAAGCTAATGGAGGAGATCCCAGTATGGATATTGTTGGTTTCAACTGTCCTCATGTCAGGAGAGGAGGAAAATATTACTTGAACCAAAGGAGAAAGAAAGAGGCATTACTTTGTGGTTACTCATCAAGGACAACATTGGGAAGGATTTAAAACAAGTTTGCCTTCTCGAGTATTTTAATGATCCTATCTCTTCATTGCATAAGTGCTTTGAGGATTTCGAGTATTCCTATCTTCTTGATCGGGTTTATGAATGTGCAAAGAGGGCAATCATTTTATGAGGATATTGAATGTTGCAGCATTTTCCATTTCTGAGTATTCATTCATATGAAAAAGGCTAAGAAAGTGGAGATGGAAACTATAGTTACTGACGAGGTCCAATAGCCAAATGAATAATATACTAGAAGACTTGGGCATGAGAAGGATTGAGATGGTGAATGCAACTGATTCTGATGATGGAAAATAAAACATGATTGTCTAGAAGGAGACTCAGATGAAGATGACGATATCTTTTTTAACATTACTGAAGTTCTTTCAGTGTCATCATATCGAAGGCACAACTTGGCATATTCTCTAAGTTGTATTTTTTACCCCGACGATGTTTTTGATTTGTGTTCTCCGAGGCAACAAAGTGGAGAAGGTGGCATGTGGAGTGTAAGATGAGGATCCATTTGTGGTCACCAAGCATGGAAGGAAACCAACAAGAAGCATGCTTGGGCTATTGTGGAAAAGATCGCACAACTCAGCACCACTAGCTTTCAAGCCTTGGTGGAGGAGAAGATGACTGAGGAGTATGATGGGGATCAAATGCTGTGTCTACAAGGTTGATTGCAGCTCATTCTATGTTATCTAGGAATACTAAAGGGGGAGGTACCAAGTCGAAAGGATAAATTTCACACTTGGAAAATAAGGAGCAATTTGATTCTTGGCTAAAAGAATGGTTTGGTGGCACAAAATGTGGTGTCCTTGACACCACATGCATTTGTTGAAATTTTGCAGAAAACACCATATTGTGAAGAAATGAAACATTTACATTAACAAAGGGGAAGAGGGGGGGTAGTATAGCCCTTTCTTTAGGCCTTTTATGGCTTTTTTATTGTGAGGAATGGTGGTGGCCCACCGGGGGGAGGATGTGCATGGGGGTGAGGGGAGGAGGGTTGTGAGCCTACTCTCTCTGTCTCTATCTCTCTCTATCTCTCTTTGTGCCTTCCCCCTCTCTCTCTTTCTCCCATTGAGTGTTGTAGACATCACCATCATAGCTTACTCTCTCTATATAAAGCTCAACCAAAATTACCATAGCCTACCCTCTCTCTCTCTCTCTCTCTCTCTCTCTCTCTCTCTCTCTCTCTCTCTCTCTCTCTCTCTCTCTCTCTCTCTCTCTCTCTCTCTCTCTCTCTCTCTCTCTCTCTCTCTCTCTCTCTCTCTCTCTCTCTCTCTCTCTCTCTCTCTCTCTCTCTCTATGCATGGCAATGGAGAATCCCAATGGTTCCTGAGCTTTGTGTTGTGGGTAAAGGTGCTTATGCTTATCTGCCTATTGAGAGTGGGATTTTACAACTCAAAGAAAGAGTGAAATGTGCCAAATTCTACAAATTTGAAGCAAAATTTAAAGCTCGATGGAAGCTTGTAGTGGAGATCGGATGCCGCCACGAATGTTGAAGTTGCCAAAGGCCAAACATGGGAGGTGCAAAAGCAATGTAAAATAATTTTAAAATTGAGGAGTGTGACCTTTGGGGCCTCAAATATCCCCCAAAAATTTTGTGTGAAGGGGGGTGGCATTTTTTTATGCCCAAAAAGGAAATGATGGCATGGTTCAAGGCGATGTGAGAAATTGATGAGAGGGGGGGTGTGGAGGCTCAAATCAAGCCTATATTCTAATCATAGCATGTTGTCCTCAAATTTTGCACTTCATTTCACTGGTTTTGGATCCAAAGGTGGTGGCTTGATCGTGAATATTTAAATTCAATCTTTCTCCTTCCTCCCTCTCTCTCCTCTTGAGGGTTGTTCATGTGGGTATTCTTTGGAAAAGATCGAGATGAAGATTAGTTGTCCCGGCTTGAATGGGATTAATATGAGATCATGCCGATGCTGAGGAGTAATGACCAAGGCTATTTGAAGATCAATGGCAGATTTGGTGGCTATTTGAAAGTTCAATTCTTGAGACCCGAAACTCGAGAAATGGTGGTAAGCCTCTTTTCAATAGACATTCAGATGTTTTTTGATAATTCATGGTGCAAATCTTGTTCATATGCGATAAAAATTTATTTGAAGCATGGTTGTGATATGCTTGCAAGTTGTGAAGTATTAAATTTAGAACTCATGTTCGTGCCTGTGAGTTATTAATTTTTGAAAACTCAAAATGCGTGTTTTAAGAGGAAAAATGATGTTTTTCTTGGTTTTGGGCAATCGAAGCATGTTGATATGAGATAAAACTAAATGTGATGATGTGTTAGAGTGTTGGAATTTTGATTTTATGCATATTCTAGGATACAGGATTCATTTGATTTAAGTTCTAAAAGGGCGATAGCATGGGTTATGCCGGTGGTGCTACCTTAACAATGAATCAATATGCTAGAGTGAAATCATGACATGACTATTTGTCCATATCCACACTGATTGATTTATAAGTTTACTTGTTTGAGTATATATATCATTCACCTTGCATCCACATTTTCGTAAGTGGTATCAAGGGAATGATCTCTTGGATGCATAGCACTTGATTTTGAATGATTGACCCATATTGAGTGTGAGGATCCCTTGACCTATAAGTTTAGTGTTATCATATCCTTTGGGACTCATATGGTTAAGGATTATATTATCCTGGAACATTTTATTAAAAGAGAGGACGATGTTGTGTATGTACTTTATGTTGAAACATCGCATTCCGGGGCTAATCCATGGGGTGTAGGAGAGCCATCGTGGGGCCACAATGATAAGATGGGGGGTGCTTTCTTTGTTTGTGTTATGAGGTGCTAGACACTGATTTGTCTGGGTACTCCGTGTGCTTGGAGTAGAGAAGGGTATCACGTTGGACTAAGATCTAGAGATTATATCTACAAATGCATTCTTTTGATAAATGAGTTCATAGTGTTTATATGCTCATGGTTGCAAGGCGGTGGGGTTGTTTAGGTGAGTGTCAAAGACTAGAGCCCTAGAGCCAATTTAGGGCCCATTTTTTGTCTTGATGGTGGTGCATGTACCAAGAGCTGCTATAGTAAATGGCAATTTTTGAATCTTGGTAATTAGGGACTGCTCAGTCAATTTATACCAAAGAGCATCAAGATAGATCGATTATTTCTAAACACCTTCAAGTCAAGTTTCAAAAATAAGAAAGAGCTGAAAGGGCTAGATGGTAGGCTGAAATCCTTAGGAGATACTCCCCTCAACATAGTAGCTTGATACCCCTACAAGGATGAGGTCTTAGTGACCCTAGTGCCATAAACATTCCATTAGGAGGAGGAGGAAGCTAGAGTGCTCCCCTTCTCCTGATAAGTCAGTCCACTTTAAGTGGAGTTGTAGTTCCATCGTTATAGACTTCTACAACAAATCCAGTTGTCCTTATGGCACAACCTATTGCAATTCCTACATGCATGTCAGATTTGTCAGCTTTAGGTTTCCCTCTACCCATCTTTAATGGGTTAGCATAGGTGGATGTGGAGCTTCACATCAGCAAGTTCCAAAAAACTTGTGTTTAATTGCCAAATTCAAGATGAAGGCCATCTCATGATGTTTTTCAACATGACCCTAAAAGGGAGGGCTGCTATGTGGTATCATGGCTTAGAAGTTGGTACTGTAATCACAATTGATTTATTCTTTGGAGCCTTTCATAGAGGATTTACCCTTGAGAGAGATGGAAAATATTGGCTATGCGTTCTAAATGGGACATATCAAGAACCCCATGAAAATGCTTGAGCATATGCAAAGAAGATAAAAGAGGTTTTTCGCAAGGTGCAAGCCTCTAACTCTATCCCACTACCCAATTGCAATATTTCTTGCATGGATTGGACTTCAATATCCAAGTGTGGTTGAGTAGTGTCCCTCTAGTGGATATAGATACTACTATAACCCAAGCAGAGAAAGTAGAGTACCGCTCTTGCAAACAGCCTATGTCTCAAGGATAAACCTAAATTCAAGCCTTAGTCTTGGAAATATTTTGGGATTGGTTAGTGGAGATCAAGATGTGATTAGTATCCTTGTGTTGACCAACCCGAATGGTAGAGGAAGCATGATGCAAATTATGTCTTTGTTGTCAGCTCCTTTAGCTATCATTAAGACACCAACTAGCCAAAGAGCTCCTTTTGTAAATCAAGGGTCAATACACCAAGAAGCCCCTTTGCAATTCTTGCAACCTAGTGAGAGGGTAGCTCCTAAAGACACTAGTTATGAGTCCTCTCTACATCAAACATTGTAGGGAAAGTAAAAGATATGATGAAACATTATATGAATATGATTAGTGAGAAATACCACAAGATCATTGTAGATGTTAATTTCTTAAAGCATTAACAAAACCTGATGAGTACTAGAAAGCCCAATGATGGGGGTCCATCACGATTCAGCTGTAATAATGGTGTGGTGGGCATCATTTCCTTATCATTATCCTAATGTCAAATGCGACATATGCAGGAAGTCTGGTCACTTAGCCACTACCTGTTGGAGTACGGTTACTTCTCTCCAACAAGGCAATCAACAACTTGGGCTTGTGAACCATTGTGCAAATAATGAAAATACCAAAGGAGAGGACCCTAAGAAAATTTTGCAAAGGGGTAAAGCCACACTAGAGGAAATTCCCAGTGTGATAATTTGGTTGAAACTTTGGCAATCAGTGAGATTTTATCTCCTAACAATGTTGGGGTAGTAACTAGGGGTCAGAAACTGAAAGACGCCCAGAAAGATGACCTTAATACAAGCAAAGTTAACCCTAAACCTGGCAAGGATGATAAGAAGGTGTTAGATGCCTAGGTCGGTCCTCTTAAAAACCATAGTGTTTTATAGGAGCTTGTGATCAAAAGAAAATGGAAATAGAAAGAAAAGGAAGCTACTAAGGTTATCAAGAAGCCAAAGGAGCAGTTGGTGTGGAAAGAGAAGAGAGTAGTGGTGGCCAACTTCTGTGAGTTTGACCTAGCAAACATGCTTTGTGAAATTAAATTGGAAGTGAATCTGCTACAACTAATCCAACTGTCCTTGAAAATTAGTAAGGAGTTCAAGAAAATCCTACAAATGGGTTACGTCGTAGAACCTTTTAGTGTCTATCAAGTAGGTAGTGAATGGTAGGATCATGTAGAGAAGCACTACCCTAGGGTGCATGCATATGTCAATGGAATCTTGATAGACAATGCAGTGGTGGACCCCAGCTCTCATCCGTAAATGTTATGAGTATGGATTTATTAGAGAGCTCGGGTCTACCAATGCAAAAGGATGTCACAAAGGTTTTAAAAATAGATGATGATAGCCTAAGGTAACCGAAAGAAATGGTAACACAAGTACATGTGATGATTGCTAATATTGAGTGCGTCTTGACTTCCATGTTTTCCATTTTGCTGAGAGGCCAAGATACCAATTGTTACTTGGACATTCGTGGATATTACATTCTGATTGTTTGTGGATATTCTAGCAGGTCAATTGATTTTTATTTGTGTGTTGAAAATAATAACTATGGATACATACCCTGAGCACCCATTGGATGAAAGGGCATTACCTCCCACTATAGAATGGGATGCACTCGAGGGAACCTTAGATGTTGGAACCTCAAGTTCTAGTGATTCTGAAGAGGGTTCTACCATTTAGGAGATTTATCAAGTATGTTTAAATGAGCCAATAGAGGCAAAGGATAGGATTTGTGATGCTGATGTGATAGAGCTAGATCTTGGGAATCCCAATGATCCCTACCCCATTAAACTTGGCACTATGTTATTTGCTAAGGAGTGTGTAGATTATGTAGCACTCCTACAGGAGTTGAGGGATATATTTGCATGGATTTATGATGAATTGAATGGTATTTTCCCCTTTTTTACCATGCATATAATTCCATCAATGAAAGAAGGTAGCAAGCCAGTGAGGCAGAAGGTTAGATGTATGCTGTTTGAGCAGAGAGAGACTCTTTTAGAGAAATTGATGCATTTAAGGAAGACTAGTTTGATCTTTCTCATGAACATACAAAATGGTGTTCAATGGTAGTAATAAGGAAGAAAAATAAAAATCAAATATGCCCATGTGTCAATTTTAAGGAATTGAATAGGCAAACGATGAAGGACTATTATCCTCTTCCCTTTATTGATCAAATTTTAGATCAACTGATAAGGTGAGAGATATACTCTTTCATGGATTGTTTCATGGGTTATAATCAGATGGCCATAGTTGATAAGAATAAGTTAAAGATGATAGCCATGATAATTTTTGGTACTTTTATGTACCGTGTCATGGATTTTGGCCCGTGTAATGCTTCTGGGTCTTGACAAAGAACAGTTGATAAGACATTTTCTCATATATCCCTTGAAGAGATAAAAGTTTTTATAGATGATTTGGGGGCAACTACCATGACCCATCATAGATAGTTGATTGTTCTATGCACATGTTTTGAGCATTGTCCTGAGTATTGCACATTGTTGAATCCTCGAAAGTGTGTGTTATCGGGATGCATTATGATTTGCTATTAGGTCATGGTGTGAGTGTGGCTGGTAGTATTGCCATCAACCCTTAAAAGGTGGTTGTTATTGTGGCCCTAAGCCCACCCACTTGCCCTAGGGAGTTTCACAATTTTTTTTCATCCTTGGGATACTATCGTTGACTCATTAATACATTGGTTGAATGTTTGTTGCCCTTGATGAATATGTTATCTCACATCCATGTTTTTGAGTGGATAGAAGCATGCAAAGTATAGTTTGAAGATGTTAAAATGGAATTATCCAAAGTGTTGGTTTTAAAGGCTCAAAAAAGGGGTGAGGTTTTCTACATATTCATGGCTATGCGATAAGGTGTAGTATTAGTTATTGCCTATCCTAAATTTGAGAGGCATAGCTTTATCATCCTATTGCATTGGCAAGCTAGGTTGGGAATTTTAGAGCTCCATTATAGTTATTTGGAGAAGGTTTGCTTGGCTATGATATTTACCACCAAGAATTTTAGACATTATATTCTTTATGAGAAGGTGATGTTCTTCACCACGGCAGAGGGATTGTGCTTATTATTGAACAAGCTTCAATCCCCTAATCCCCTAGCCAAGTAGTTGATTTCTTTGCAAGTGTTTGACTGTGAGATTAGGAGCAAGCCACCAAAGCTACGAGGTATTGTAGAGTGTCTAGTAGATTCTCGTGAGCCTAAGGAAGAGTGAGCTGATATTAGGGATTATGAGGACTCATACAAACTTGATTCAGCCTCTATTTCTCATGGTATGCATCTATCATGCATTATCTATCAATAGGCAGCTTGATGGAAACTCTTTCTAAATCCAAGAAGAGGAAGATTAAGTAGAAAGCACTTTACTTTTCAATAATAGCACGTGTCTTATTTAGAAAATGTGTAGATGAGATTTATTGTCATTGTGTGGTGCTTGATATGAGGTATCCTTTATTTCAAAGGAATGTCATGATTCAACATATGGAGGCCATTTTATTGGATGGCTCATTGCCCAAAAAGCTTTACGTGTTGGCTATTGGTAGTTGATGATTTTTCAATATGATTTTTCATATGTTAAGCATTGTGATGTTTGTTAGAGATACGATGCTAAGGAAAATTGTAAGCAACTGCTTAATCCTATTATTGTGACTTTTCCCTTTGAGAAGTGGCACATTGATTTTGTTGGACCTGTGCATCCTTCGCCTACTATGCGGAAGCATTATATCATTGTGGCAATGGACTACTTTATGAAATGGTCTCAAGCTCAAGATATGATGAAGGACAATGCCAAGAAAATAGCTAGTTTCATTATGGAACAAATTGTCTACCATTTTCGTCCACCTAAAGAACTAGTGTCCAACCATGGGAGATACCTTTTGAACAAGGTCATAAAAGCATTGACTGAAGCTCTAAAAATTAAACATAATAAAACCACCTCATATAATCCCCAAGTGAATGGACAAGTAGAGAGTACTAAACAAGTAGCTTGTAGGGATTTTATCCAAGAATGTATCTAAGGGTAAGCATGATTAGGACAATAAACTTCATGACATGTGGTTGTTTGGGCTTATAATACTACATCTAAGAGAGCAACAAGCCACACTCCATTTAAGTTGGTATATGGGGAAGAGTGTGTCTTGCCCTTGGAAATCGAGTGATCTACTATGAGATTTGCATTGAACCATTCATTGGGTAAAGAAGAAGCATTGCGAGAAAGCTTGACATCCCTAGCACATCTTGATGAGATTTGATTGCAGGCTTTGTTACATCAAGAGGTAGGGAAGAAGAATATGAAAGCACTTCATGACCTTTGTGCTAAAAGATATAAATTTGTGAAGGGTCAGTTAGTCCTATATTATGATGTTCATCTTGAGATTTATTTCTTGGCAAGTTAGAATCCAAATTGGGATGGCCCTTATAAGGTCATTCGTATAGGAAATAATGGCTTTATAGCCCTTTTAGTAGATTTGTAGGGGATAGAGTTTAAAAGTAAAGTAAAATTTAATAAGTTGAAGCCCTATTATGTGTAGGGGTTGACATCGAACTTGTAGTAAGTGCCAAAGAAATTGGATAGGCAAAATCATTCCTTATCTTGAACATCCGTATTTAGAGCACTCTTACCACCAAGGTCAAGTGATATGGTGGAGTAAGGGTTATCATATTACTAAGTGGAAAGATGGATCTTTTACTTGTTGGGACATTAAGGTCTATAACCACCATTTTCATAGGGTTCTTATTAGCATCCTATTGAGTTTTGTGTGAGGAAGGAGGGATTGTACCTATCATACATCCTCTCTCTTAGGCTAACTTTGACTACCATAAGTATGTGTAGGTTAATCAGTATGGCGTGGCCTATTAACGAAGTATGGGTCTATGCCTTGTATTTTGAGGTAGCTTCACAAGGGTCTATTAAGCACGTGAGTGTCCATATGGTTACTAAAGACCCTCAACTAGAGTTGTTATGAAAATGGGAGTTTATTTAGGCACTGCTTTTACTAATAGCATGGTAGAATACAAGGCCTTAGTCATGGGGTTGAATATAGTCTGATGTGGTGATATCCGCCATTTATTGATGAAATGTGACTTGTAGTTAGTGATCAACCAATTGAATGGGACTTATAGTGTGAGGGACTCCATCCTATAGATGTATCATCATGCAACCTTGGATATACTTCATATTTTTGAGATAGTGACTTGTCAGTTGGTTCCTCGTCAATGAAACCGCTTTGAGGATTTGTTGGCAAATTATGCCTTTATGGAGGATGTATTTCTCAACTATGGTCTTGAGGGGTTATTAGAATTGTTTGATCTTATTAGACTAGGATTGTTGTGGGGACTACTTGGTTGACATGTCTTGTTATGGCCACCAATGGTTAGTATGGGTGATGAGTTAAGTGGAAATTGACCATCTTCCTATTCTTTTGTGGATGCATAGGATCATTAAATGACATATTCGTCAAACACCCCTCGCCATTTATGTAGGAGGGATAGCTAATATTTGATACATTTAGTGTAGGGCTTGAGTGGCCCATTCCCTTGGTCTAGAGCTATATTTTTAAGTATGATTTATATGGGGACCAAGGGTGTTTTTTTAAGCCATAAGATGTTTCTTGGTGTGCTTTATAGCTATGTTTTCCTTAGGGCTAAGAGGTCCATGTCTTTCATAGTATAATGCTTTATTTTGTTAGGCCAAGAGGGCCATTTATTTTGCAAAGCACTAGTTGATTTCATAAGGCCAAGAGGGCCATGTATTTGTTTGGTGTGTGAGTGTGGTTAATAGTTTCTTATCTTAGTGCCATACTAAATAGATTTGATGGAGTCCTAGAGCGAGCCTCTTACTGCACTGAAGCTTCTTATGGCCAAGTCCAGGTGATGTCCTTCATTTACGAGTTCTTTCTCTTTGTGCTATATATGCATATGTGTATGTGGAGACTTTTCTTCTTTTAGGAACTAACAAGTCAAGGCATGAAGTCTCAGGGTTTGGTTTGGTATATTTTGGGGAGGTTTGAGCATTTGTCTACATCATGTGAAGTCATTGCCAAGCACTCTAAGAGCTATTTTGAAAGTAGTCCTTAGTGAGCCAGTCTTGCTAGCCTACTAGCCAAATACTAGTAGGTAGTTGTTTCTAGGACCTTTTGCTAGTTGTGAGGTAGTTAGGGAAGCCTGTTAAAAAATAAAGACTGAAATGATAAATATATATGAAAGACCTAGTATATGGAGGCGCATAAAAAGGGGTTCTAACCCTTAAAAAAATGAAAGAAAGCAAGGAAAAATTCCAAAAGTAGATATATCATTGCCTTGCAAAAGCCTGGTAGGTTCTTAGGGATGAGTCACAACTCAAGACTAATGCCTTTCTTCCTTGGGATGACATTTAGCCATAAAAATCAATAAGGATGGCTAGAGGGAATTAAAAGTGAGTGGAAGGAAAAATGATTTAGTGTCGCCTTGCGATAGCTTAGTTGGTTCTTGGGTTCCGAGACAGGACCTACGGTTGATGCCTTATTCTCATTGGGTCAAACAAGCTAAATCAAAAGTACATGAAAATGCAAGACTATGCTATAGGAGTCCTTCCCTAGTAGGAGTTCCTGGTCCAGTTGTCCTAGGCTAGGTAGGTAGGTCAGACCACCACTTAGGATGACTCCTTTGACAATTCTTTTTTAGATGACGGTCTATGTTGGAGTAATCAGTTAGCAACTAGCTCTAGATTTCTGTCAAATTATGCTTTGCCTATCCCTTGTGGATCTTCATGCTTTGATTTTGTTAGGAAGTAGCGTGAGAGCTATGTTTGTGTTTTGTTGTGTATTTTCATTGTAGTAGCTAGATGCTCTTTTGCGTTTTTTTATGTGTAGATTAGTTCGTGGATTTGACGGGTTGAGTCACCTATCCTATGGTTGTTAATGAAAGTGGAATTTTACAACCCAAAGAAAGTAAAAAATGTTTTAATTTTTGTCAATTTGAAGCAAAAACTAAAGCACGTTGGAAGTGGTAGACGCAAATGTGACAATTTTAAGCAGCCGTAGAAGGCGGGATTTAAAATCAATTCGAAAGATGGATCTTGTAGTGGTCTAAGATATTTCATTATTTTTTCAGGTATAGAATAATGTGGAATAAGTTCAGTGTGGGAATTCAAGACAGCTGGACATAAATTTTTAAATCAAAGATCAGATACCAGATGTTTAAGTTACCAAAGGCTGGGCACAGGGGGTCCAAGAGCAATGTAAAAGAATTTTAAAATTCACAAGGTGTGGTGTTTAGGGGCTCAAAGGCCCTCCAAAATTTTTGTGTGAAGGGGGGCCATTTTTTCGATGCTTGAAAAAAAAACGATGGCATTCTACAACGCAACATGAGAAATTGATTGGGGGGGGTTGTGGGTGGGTATGGAGGCTCAAAGCAAGCTATACTCTGATCATAGCAGGCTGTTTCTCGAATTTTATACTTTATTTTGTTGATCTCAGATCCGAAGATGGTGGCTTGATCCTGAAGATTGAATTTCAATATTTCTCTCTCCTCTCTCTCTCTCTCTCTCTCTCTCTCTCTCTCTCTCTCTCTCTCTCTCTCTCTCTCTCTCTCTCTCTCCTCTTGAGGGTTGTTCATGCAAGTATTCTTTGGGGAAGATTGGGATGAAGATCAATTGTCTGCCTTGAACTGGATTGATATGAGATCATGTTGATGCTGAAAAGTAATGACTAGCACTATTTGGAGATCATTGGTGAGGCTATCTAAAAAGTCAACTCTTGAGACCTGAAACCTGAGAAATGGCAGTAAGCCTATTTTTAATAGAAATTTGGATTCTTTATTTAAAATTCATGGTGCAAATCTTGTTCATATGCGATGAAATTTTTTAAAAAGCTTGGTTTTGATATGTTTGAGAGATGTGAAGCATAAAATTTAGAAACTATGTCTGTGCATGTGAGTTATTAATTTTTGAAAACTCAATATGTGTGTCTTAAGAGAAAAAATGATGCTTTTCTTGGTTTTCAAAAATCAAAGCACATTTTTATGGTGTCAGGACCTGAAACGGGCCCTCGACACTAGCTATAAGCACTAGCCGGACCTCTATAACTCTCACAAGATAACCCCACATGGCCTCGTGGCCAGGAGCATCCAAGAGACACAATGCCCTAATTGCTACTCTAGATATTGCGTTTGTAGTAGAACATAGTCCAACAATTGCCCATCCTTACTCCTCAGAGGGAGATCTCACACATCTTGGTATAATATACCAACGTAACACAAACATAAAGGAGACACCCCTTCGGCTAAATGCCGTGGCCCCACTAGAGCTCTCCTACACTGAGAGGATTGGCCCCTCGATGCACTGTTCTAATATAAAGAACATACGAATAATCTCCACTCTTATATATTTTGAACGATCCAGGAGATTTGATCTTTCCTTACCAAGCTTGCCCTAAGAAACCGTTCATTGACCCCTCGATGCATTGCTGTAACATAAAGAACATACAAAAAATCTCCACTCTGATATACTTTGAATGATCCATGAGATTTGATCTTTCCTTACCAAGCTTGCCCCAAGAAACCATTCATCTACCCTATAGCTCAGGTTTCTTTACACACTCCATGCAGGTCATTATTTGGCAAACAATTGCAATGCGTCCAGGTTTAATACCATGTTATGCAAGTGTGAGTGACCATTTTGCACAAGCATTTTATCATTAGAAACCAGCTAGGTGAAGTGCAAAAACAATACTTCAATGATTTTCCAACTAAGCGTATGTACTGCATTGATAGAGACTAGCACCGAATTTCTTTGTGCTGCTAATCTCCTTAATTCAAACGATAATCCGTCCTAGATGTTGTATACAGATAGATAAATCAAAATTTGAATCATTTTTAGTGACTAACCAGTTTCACAAACCCTCTTTCCCCCTACTACCGGTTAGGTTTTGCATTCGTTGGGTAGGTGTAGGATTCATTTTTATGTAATGTTTCATATAAAAAGTAATCAAAAACACACTATAACATAGAAACAAGACTTGGCTGAGGCTTGATTCTCATGCTCTAGCCTTGTTATATTCTCACAAATATAAAACATATTTTCTCCTAAATTTTTAGGCATAAAAACTAAAAAATTTCTTATTTTTTCCATTTTTTCTCATTTATTTCTTCATAAAAATAAAATATATAGGAATTATGAGTTCTTATTGATCAAGGACACTCAACATCATTTCCATATCCATTTTTATCCCATATGATCCCAAAACACTCAATAAAAATCCCAAATTTCATTATTTTTTATAAAAATTGCGTGTTTCAAGAGAAATTATTATATCATCATATTTTTTTAGTTTTCTTTCATATTTCAGAGAGAATGTGACAGGGGAAATCAAGAACAAACAAAATTAAGCACTTTCTTCAATCATTTTGCGTAAAATGAAAGAACCTCTCACTTACTGGTGCGCAGATCGGTCGCAGAATGCTCACGTAGTGAATCCCAGAAGGTCCCCAAGAACAATGAACTCTACCTTTTTGCACAAAAAACAATGTAAAAGCATGCACGACAAGAGGCAAGAGACAAATTGGGTTCAATCTCCCCCATGCCTTGTGTGAGCGCTTCACAAAGCATGTATTTTATGTATATTTCCAATCTTCATGCTCAATAATGGCCCAATTACAAAAATACGACAAACTTTTTAGCTTTTGAGTTTGCTTTCTACAAAAATAGGAAAATAAAGCTAATGGACGGTGTCATAGAGTCTGGCACGCCCAATCTCAATGTCCAAATAGAAATAACATATCCGGGCGCATAGGCGCATACAAAATAATAATCAATAATCAATGTCTCTATAGACACAACAAAATATAGGCGTGGCGCCTATCAAAATATAATCCAAAAGTCGAATACTCGCTAAACTCCAATGCTTTCCTCCGCCACTGTTGCTATCTCTACACATCAACTGAAGCATTCACAATCGTTAGTAAAATAATACAATTAAACCGACAAAAGTGAATACCTAGCAGTCTTCAGCTACATAAATAAATCAACTGGTTAGAAATAAATCCTAACCTTAATTTATTACGAGTGCGCACTCTAAACTCATAAACGTTTATTAATTTAATATGCATTTTGCGGAATCACCCGCTATGGAATCACCCATGTACACACTAAATTAATGAAACGCCCGAAAAGGACAGGCGTCCCCATCAACTTCTCGCACAAAGAATCCTCTTTGTGTATGAGCCCCGGTCATCTAAGTTTACGGAATCCACCGTAAAACCTCATGGAATCCACCGTGGAATATGCCTCCTGGCATCATACCCCCGGGGTGGGATAGCAATTGACCTCAATTGCTATTAGCTCAATGTGGAGCTAACAGAGTGGGGAAAGCATTTAAGTCTCTAGCGTGCATCCATTGTGCTTCCTCTACAGGATGGTTCTTAAATTTTACTATATATCTAGAATACCTTCGGCCAGTTCTAGTGGTCATGTAGTCAGTGTCTATGATGGCTTCTGGTTCAAGTATTTCAGTCTCTTCTTCTAATAAAGGTGGGTTTTCATAAACAGGGTGGATAGGTAATTGGCCTCTAAAGGGTCTCAATAAACTAATGTGAAATGTATTATGAATTTTCCAATGAAATGGCAATTCTAATTTGAATGCATTATCATTAATCTTATGAATGATTCTAAATGGTCCATAGAATCTAGGAGCTAATTTGACAACTGGATGTCTATCTACACTTTGTAGTCTACGCTTTTCTATTCTAAGCCAAACATAATCATCAACTTTGAAATTCATAGCTTGTCTTTTCTTGTTGGCTTGTTTGGTATATGATTGTTGGGCTTTAGCAATCATATCCTTAACCTTATCAAAAATACTGTTATGCATAGTAGCAATATCATCAGCACTCTGAATTCTATTAGACAAAGATGCAACAGGTGTAGATAATCTATATCCATAAATGACTTCAAAAGGTGCTTTCTTTGTAGATGTGTGCGGTGTATTGTTATATGTAAACTGTAATAAATGCAAATGAGTATCCCATGTCTGGGGTTTAGTGATAGTGTATGCACGTAAAAGATCTAAAATGGTGCTATTTGTTGCTTCTGTTTGTCCATTTGTTTCTGGATGAAATGCAGATGAGAAATCAATCTTTGTGCCTAGATTTGCAAACAGTGTAATCCAAAAATTATTACAAAATCTAGAATCACGATCTGAAATAATCACTTTTGGCAATCCATGGTTAGTAAAAACAGTTTTCAAAAATAACTGTGCTGCTTGTGATGCTGTTAAAGTTTTATTATATGCAATGAAATATGCTTGCTTACTAAATCTATCTACAATTGTCCAAATCATGTCATGATTAGATTTAGTATTTGGTAAACCAGTAATGAAATCCATAGATATATGTTCCCAAGGTTTAGATGGAATAGACAAAGGCATTAGTAATCCATACTATTTACCATGATGTCTCTTTATTCTTTGACAAATCAAACATTCAGAAACGAAATTAGATACATCTGCATCCATATGCGGCCAATAAAAATCTTCAGTTAACATGTGTAATGTAGATATGATTCCTCTATGACCTTGATATGGGGGACAATGAATTTCATTCAAAACAAAAGATCGGAATGGAATAGTAACACACAGTCTTTTTTCAAAAAACATAAATCCATCATTATATGAGAATGAATCAACAGGAATGAAATTATTTTGAACTAATTTTTACCAATCAGAATGAAAAGTAATATCCTGGTGATATGTGTCTTTCATAGCATTCAAAGAATCAAAAGATATGATAGAAATATTATGAATTGCAAGTCTTCTACTCAATGCATCAGCAACTACATTTTCTTTTCCAGGTTGGTATTGAATGATAGGATGAAAACTTTGAATGAAGAAAGCCCATTTGATATGACGGTCAGAAATTTGGGGTTGGCTAAGTAGATGTCTAATGCTTTGCTGGTCAGTCTTTATCATGAATTATGAACCCATTAAATAATGCTTCCATTGTTTTAATGCTTGTACAACTGCTAATAGTTCCTTGTCATAAGTGGAATATTTGAGCTCAGAGGGTTTCAGCTTAGAACTAGAATATGCTATTGGATGGTTGTCTTGCATTAGTACGACTCCTATTCATGATCCGCTACCATCGGTCACAACTAGAAAGAATGGTCTATTAAAGTCAGGCAATTGTAGAACAGGGGCATTGGTTAATGCACTTTTCAGTAAATCAAAGGATTTCTGCTGAGTTTCAGTCCATTGATAAACAATTCCTTTCTTAAGAAGTTTGGTTAATGGTAAAGCAAGTAATGAGAAATTACGTACAAACTTCCTATAGAAACTAGCAAGACCAAGGAATGAGCGTAGTTCATGTACATTTTTAGGAACAGGCCAATGCAATATTGCATCAATTTTCTTAGGATCAACTTTAATTCCTTATTTTGATACAATATGACCTAAATATTCTATTTCCGTCTTAAAGAATTCACTCTTGTCAGGATTTGCAAACAATTGATTTTCTTTCAGTAATTGAAAAACTAATGTTAAATGCTCATAATGCTCTTTTTCACTTTGACTAAACACCAAAATATCATCAAAGAAAACAATCACACAATACTGATATTTCAAAAAGATACGGTTCATCATTCTACTGAAAGTAGCAGGTGCATTAGTCAATCCGAATGGCATGACTAAGAATTCGTAATGGCCAAACTGTGTTCTGAATGCAGTCTTAAATATGTCAGTTCTATCTAGCCTCACCTGATGATATCCAGACTTAAGGTCAATTTTACTAAATATAAAATATCCTTGCAGTTTGTCCATAAGGTCATCAACTCTAGGTATAGGATACCTATTCTTTATAGTGATCTTATTTAATGCCCGGTAGTCAATACACATACGATAGGTATTATTCTTTTTCTTGACTAAGAGTACAGGTGCACCGAATGGAGAACTGCTAGGTTGAATTAAGCCTCTATTTAGTAATTCTTCAACTTGACTCTGGATTTCTTTTTGCTCTATTTGATTGTGCCTATATGGTGCTTTGCAAGGTGGTTGTGTGCCAAGAATAACAATCTTATGGTCTTCTGGACGTGAAGGTGGTAAACCTGGTGGTAGGCCTTCTGCAAAACAATCCTTAAAATATGCAAGAAATTCCTTATGCCTAGGGTGCATATGATTTTCCTTTGCGTGCAATTCATTCACCCAAATGAGATATGATTTAGTATTCTTGCGTAATGCACGTTTTGCTTGAGTATGCGAAAGCAGTGGAAAAATATGAGATGCATGCATACCATATAATGTAATAGATTTTCCTTGAAAATTAATATTCATTGTGTGCGTGGAATAATCTATATTTGGATTATGCTGGTGTCTCCATGGCATTCCTAAAATAATGTCGCTTGACTGTAATGGGACAACTAAGAAATTTCTTCTTTCAATGTATGAACCAATTTGAATCTCTAATTCTTGAACTTCTTGTGTGCCATTGTACCTAGTGCCTAAAAATGCAGCTTTTATGCGGTAATGCGTAGGTACAGTATGCAATTTTAATTCCTTTACCAATTTTGCTGAAATAAAGTCATGGGTACTACCATCATCATGTAAAATAGTTCTTTCCTTTCCATGCACCATACATTTCATAGTCAACAATGAATGTGGAGTAGGCATACCTGGTAAAGTGTCGGAAGTAGTAGTAGGATCATCCTCATCTTCAGTAAAATTTGGCATATCCTCATATTTGTCTTCGTCCATGGCTCCAAGGTAGTTGATATGTGCTGGTGGCTTCTTTGAATGACAATTTGCTGCGAGATGCCCTGGCTGGTGACATTTGTAGCATACTATTGGCTTGGCTTTGGTTACATTATTTGCAATGGCTGGAAGTCTGGGTACATTTGGATTTGCTTGTGGAATACGCTTAGAATTTGGATTGACAGTGGATGGTAATGCAGGTGGTTTAGGCCAATTCTTGCGGAAAGATGGTGATGAGAAACGACCTGGATTAAACCTTCTAAAATTGGAATTGAATTGTTTAGATCCATAATTACCGTTGGCTTGGAATTGCTGTGGTCGTCTGTCTCTTCCGCGTAACTTATCTTCAGTGTCGTGAGCTAAGGAGATGGCGTCTTCAAGGGTAGCAGGCTTGAACATGTTCACTTCAGCGTAGTAATGTCCAAGAAGTCCAGACATATACTTCTGCTTATGTGTCGTCTCTGGTACGTCTTCAAGCATGCGTAGCTATAGGAGTGCATTCCAAAAACGCTCTGTATACTATGGAATAGGCTCACGATCTCGTTGTTGAAGTAAATCCCATTGCTTGATAGCCTTCTCATGAAATTGCGGTGGAAGGAAATTCTGCATGAACTTCTTCTTGAAATCTTCCCAAGTAGCAGGACATTCTATGCTCTTGCGGACTACAATCCACCAAAGTGATGCTCTGTCTATCAGATGATTAGTAACACACTTGATTTTATCTTTTTCGGGATAAGTTTCCTCATGGAAATAGTCATCAAACTGGCTAATGAATGATAAAACAGTCTTTCCTTCTCGTATACCATTGAAAATGCGAAACTTGAAACTTCGTTTACTTATCTTGGATTCCTTGTGAATTGTTTGTGCTTCAAGAGTGGCGTCGATGGTACGTCGAATCAAATCTTCAGCTTGAGGTTCTTCTTTGTCGGTGGACGCTCTTTGTAGTTTTGTCAATTGCGCTTGCAATGCTTGCCTAGCCCTTCGCTCTTCTTCCAGTTGTAGCATGATTAGATCCAGCTTTTGTTCCATGGTAGGCTCAAGTAAGTCGTCTTCAGTCATAGGATCATCCATATGTGGGGTAGTCATCCTGTAAAACTCAATAAACCTTTCTCACTCAAAATCAGGTTAGCAGGATGAGCGTAGCTCAAATTCGGGTTACAAGGCTATGTATTTTTGGGTATTTCTTTCTCAATTTTCATAAAATCTGTAATATTTCTGTATCCGTTTGTTGAAAGTACTTCAACAAACTTGTAGATAGGTAGAACAGCTTGCTGCGAACAACTTTCCAGTTCAGAGTTTTTGCATACGAACAAGTCTTCTATGAGTTTTAAGCACTAGTCAGTTCTGATTTAGTCTGACTTGCAGAGTTGCAGACTTAGCAGATTTGTAGAGTTACCGACTTGCTGAACTTCGGCCGATTTGCAGAACTTGCAGAACTTGATTCCACGTGACTTACAGAACTTGTCTTTTGCAGTGCAGGACCCGGAGTTGCTGAACTTGATTGCCTTGCCTGACTTGCAGAAAGCTTAGGAGATTAAGCTTAATAGCTTAATCAGAAGGTCGTCGTGATTTCGTGAGGGGGGGGGGGTCCATTTTTTTCGCCGCGCGAAAAAATCGGAGGTCCTCAGAGACCTCACAATTAGAAATTTGAAGTATTAAGCCTCTTCTTAAGCTTTTAAGCTTAACAATTAAGCTTTGATAAAGATAGATTAAGAGTTTTTCTCACTGTTTCTTCACGACTTGTATGTGAGGATGTAGGAGTGGTCCTCCGCCTGCAGAGCCTGGTCCTTCGCGATCTGACAGTAGAAACAGGGGTTCTTGATCGCCAGAAGTCTGCCTGTATCGACAGTTCGCGACGAGATTGACTATAGAGCCCGTTTGTTCCTGGAGCTCTGCCTTCGCCCGAGATTGGTAGCGATTGGAAGCTCTTGATCTCTGCTCCGCTCTGATACCACTGGTGCACAGATCGGTCGCAAAATGCTCACGTAGTGAATCCCAGAAGGTCCCCAAGAACAATGAACTCTACCTTTTTGCACAAAAAACAATGTAAAAGCATGCACGACAAGAGGCAAGAGACAAATTGGGTTCAATCTCCCCCATGCCTTGTGTGAGCGCTTCACAAAGCATGTATTTTATGTATATTTCCAATCTTCATGCTCAATAATAGCCCAATTACAAAAATATGACAAGCTTTTTAGCTTTTGAGTTTGCTTTCTACAAAAATAGGAAAATAAAGCTAATGGACGATGCCCATAGAGTCTGGCACGCCCAATCTCAATGTCCAAATAGAAATAACATATCCGGGCGCATAGGCACATACAAAATAATAATCAATAATCAATGTCTCTATAGACATAACAAAATATAGGCATGGTGCCTATCAAAATATAATCCAAAAGTCGAATACTCGCTAAACTCCAATGCTTTCCTCCACCACTGTTGCTATCTCTACACATCAACTGAAGCATTCACAATCGTTAGTAAAATAATACAATTAAACCGACAAAAGTGAATACCTAGCAGTCTTCAGCTACATAAATAAATCAACTGGTTAGAAATAAATCCTAACCTTAATTTATTACGAGTGCGCACTCTAAACTCATAAATGTTTATTAATTTAATATGCATTTTGCGGAATCACCCGCTATGGAATCACCCATGTACACACTAAATTAATGAAACGCCCGAAAAGGACAGGCGTCCCCATCAACTTCTCGCACAAAGAATCCTCTTTGTGTATGAGCCCCGGTCATCTAAGTTTATGGAATCCACCGTAAAACCTCACGGAATCCACCGTGGAATATGCCTCCTGGCATCACTTACGCATAGAAACCGCGATTCTGAGGCTCGTATCTTGTAGACAGGAGGCCGTTAACACTTCTTCATTGCCACTAGCACTTCTTTTTTACTGTTAACGCACTCTCTCAGCCCCGAATCTACATCCTCCATCGCTCTAGCATCATCATTTGTTCCGGATTCTTCATCACAACCCTCCCCCTTCTCTCTTTTGAATTGATGCATATGAATAACCGCAAAGAGGAGAGAGGAGAGAGGAGAAAGAAAGACTGAATTTTTAGAATTCTTAATACTCCATGAAAAGCAAAAAAATCACACACATCTCCTTCCTCTCCCTACTTTGATCAGGAATATCTCTCTCTCTTTAGAATGATCACAATTGAAGCATCATCGATGAGATTCGGAAGGGGCGCAAAAAATTTTGTACCCCCCTTTTCGTCAATTTTATAGTGTTTTTAAAGGCTTTTACTAAGCCTAAGGTTATTAAATTCAAAATAGCTGGTTCAGTTTTTTTTGTTTTCACACTGTCCCTAAGTGGATATTTTGTTTTTGAGCGAGCAAATGGACTCGGATTCAAAATCCATCTAGATAGGTGGCTCCACAGTATTGAAATCTATAAACTTGGACCTTGTCGCACGCTTTCTCGGCTCTCTTGGATCCAGTAGCTGCTTTATAACACCAAACCTTATGGGGATTAAATGGGGGGTCAAACGATCTCCTATTGGTGAACCAAGACTTGCGTTGAATTCTAGACCTCAAAATACATGTAGGAAAACTCCAGCTCTCAACCATCTGCCACCATTTTATTTTTCATGAAAATTTAGTCTTTGGTGCTTCTCGGGCACTTTGTGCTCCAAAAACGGCCTCAAATGCTTCAAGCACAGCTCAAAATCGGCTCCTAAAATCTAGCTCTCATATGGGATAAAATTAAATGTGATGATGGATTAGAGTGTAAATTATTATTTTTAATTTATTTGAGAAAATATAGCATTTTATATAAATAAAATAAAAAAGTATAAAAATAATAGTTTTGAGCTAAAGAAAATAGAAAAAAATAGTTTTTACATCTTCAAAAAATGAAAAATTATAAGTATGTTTGTGCAAGTATAATGGAGGTAAAGAATGAGTATTTTCCTTGATTTATGCACATCTATATGTCATAGTGTGTGTTTGTCACTTTGTACAAAGAAAATTTACATGAAATGCCCTTTTAACTTACCCATTAAATGCAAAATCTTAAATGGTAGGGGGAAGGGGATTGTGGAAGTTAAGTATCATTTGAATTTTGATTTTATGCATATTCTATCATATAGAATTCATTTGATTTAAGTTCTAAAAGGATAGTACCACACGTTATTTGGATGCTACCTTATATGTTTAGGTAAGTATAGGAGGCTTAGCTAGAGCCCTAGAGCTAGTGTTGAGCCCATTTTTGGTCTCGACACCCGTGTATTACTACACTGATAATACTCATATACTTGTACACTACAAGTGGCAAACACTAATCATTGTCACATAATTCTTTATTCTTTTAATGACATTTGAATAAAGAGAAGGTCGATCACAGATTCTGACTGTTAGAGTTCCCACATTTTGTGTGTGCCTCTCTGTCTTGCTCTTGCTCCTTTCACTATAGATCTTGCTTCCACTTGCATGCTTCACTCCGGGTTCACTTCCTTTAATTGGTATTAGAGCCATCTTCCTCAAGACATTGAGCCTACCGACTCACCAGCATTGCTTCAACTTCCATTCAAATACCTTCAATAGTTCATACTCATGGGAAGCCATAGCTTCAACCTTCAAGGTATGCATTGAGCTCCATCTTCTCATAGCTTCTTCCCATTACTATAGGCTTGTTGTTCTAGGACTTCCTTGGGATCTATTGGATCTCCCCTTGTGACACATTCAACTTAGTAATGGTAGTAGATATCAACAGCAACTCACTATGAATTGCACAAGTTTGCTGGCTTCCATCTCTGATTAGTTTGATCCTCATCTTCAGCTCTTAAGCTCTTGAGCAATCTTGGGCATTAACTTGTCATTGTGATTTGGCACTTTGGGAGTGAGTCTAGGCATCATTTGAAGCTCCCAAGATCAACCATTGTCTCATAGTTTATGATAGTTGGTCATAATACAATTCAGGACAACACTTACCTCATTGTCTAGAGGTCACTTATGCTTCCTAGAATATCTATTTGATGTCGGATCACTAGAGGATGCTATGCCAGTGTTATGATATGATATTAGATTGATTTGAGCACACTTTTGGCTCAAGTTTCTCAAATATTTCATTGTTGTAATAATAGGGTTGAATGTCATTTATCTGGTAAAAGCATATCTCCTATCGTTTGATGCTTTAGGGGCTTGGTATTGGTGCATGTATATTAGCTTAACACTTGGGGATGCTTGGTACATGGCTTGCGATGATTCTTGGATGGGTTTGAGATTTCTTTGCTTAGTTTGAAGCAAGGTTCTTTGATATATATGCATTGAATAGCAAGTATTTCATTTGAAAGCTTTATGCATTGAAGGCTTGTATGCTTATTGGGTCCAACATATGCCAATGTACATGTTGGGGGTAAAGACGCCTCTGCCTAGCCGCCCATGTATTACTACACTAACAGTCACCGCCACTGCACACTGCAGGTGGTGGGCACCCATCACCATCACTTTATTCTTTATTCTTTTAGTGACAGTTTGAATAAAGGAAGGCCCGGTCACACATTGTGACTGTTGGAGTTCCCATTTCTAGTCTCTCCCTTTCTTGCTCTTGCTCTCCCTCCATAGCTCTTGAGTCCAACCTTCGATCCGTCACTCCTTTTCAACTGGTATCAGAGCTTTGCTTTTCCACTCTTGAGCTTGGTTCGTGGCATTCTCAGCATCCCATCGACTCCCTACTTGCATTGGGTCTCCTTCCCGGCAGCCATATCTGACTCCTTCGAGCTCCCCTCACTCCTCGGCTTCTCGAGCACCTTCTCGGCATTGTTGGGCACCTTCAAGGCATTACATTAGAGGTATTTGATCATTCTATTCAGGGTTTACTTTAGTTCTCAGGTCTCACTGGCTGTAAACAAGATTGGGGCAGCCACCATTGAAGCTCCCTTGCTTCATATCTCACTTGCCTTTGAACAAGACTTGCTAGAGCTTGTTTGAGGCCTTCCTTGGCTTTAACCGAACCCCTCCGAAGCTTGGCCACCATTTTTTGCAGCCCCAAGACCAACATTTACAGTTGGCAAAATCACGCAGCCCTCCCATATGTGTCTTTAGCATTGACAGTCACAACAACAGCTCTCCCCCTCCATTGGCACTTGGAAAGGCTCCATTTCGGGCATATGAACATGCTTTGATGCTTGGTTTTGATGGTTGATGTGTTGGCATAGCATTTGGACTGATTTAACACTATTTTGGGATTGTCATAACAGTCCACAGGCAGTTTATGATAGTGTTACACTAACATTTGATGCTATAGCTTGTTTGACATTGTCACTTGATGCTTGGTTGGTCCCGTTTGATGCCCGGATGTTAGGGGAATGTATGCCTATTGTTTGGCAACCATTTGGAGCTGATTTTGGTGCTGAAATTCTCAAATTTAAACAGTAAATCACTTCTGTACACAGTTAGGCTGAAGTCATTTTACTCATGTATGCTTATGTCTATGCTTTTCGGGCTATATTTCGGACATATATGGTGATGTATTGACACTTGGGGCTCGACATAGAGCTTGGTTTTGATTTGGGATCGTTGGTTGAGCTTGATCTCACTTTGCAAAGCATTTGGATGCTCTATCTTGGATGTACTTATGGCATGTATGTTGCTTATGTCTGACCGGTCTTGACATGTTGAGCCTATGCCATTACTACATGCTAGTTACATTGTTTGGAGCCTATTGCTACTGGAGCTCAGTCATGGCTTGACCTTGGATTCATGGAGCTTACTTGAGCTATTTATTGGCTTGCCAAAGTTTTATCTTGGGATGTACTTGATGTCTTACATGCTTATGGATGCTACATACGGATGCTCTACCGCCTACATGTTCGGGATGTACTATTGATGTATTGTCTTAAGCTTATGTCATTGGCACTGTGTCTTGCCTTGGCTTGAGCTCTTGAGCTCGTACATATGACTTTTGTGCTAGTGGGAGCATTCTTGAATGCTTATCAGACATTGAATAGGTCGTACTTTTATGCATTGAGCCGTTACATGCTATTGAGCAGTTACAGACACTTGAGACTTTGGAACTTCTTACCTTTTGGGATGATACATCATATGTCTTGGTTCACTGTATGCTAATGAGCTAAGTCTCAGTTTTGGATCCGTATCTTTGTGAACTGACACCTACTTGTATCAAGTTTTGGTAGTGGCAGGAACACTTTGCCCCGTTGCTTGGGGGGTGTGCCTACTCACTGGGCAGATGTTTGTATGACATACTTGGGTGTTGGATTCATGCTTATCGACCATCATATGCTTATGCTATGCCCGCATGATGTCGACTTTGGTCTTGGCAGTATCTGATTGCCTTGGGATCCGATTTTGGCACTGTTAGATCTCTTTTACTGAAATCTGAAATTTATTACAGTAAGCATATATGTATGGACTGACATGGATTTTTCATGCTGAAACACTCTGGAATGATGTACTTTCACTAGTACTTGGTGGGCAGCAGCTTTGGTTCCAATTTCTTTGCCATTTTTCCTCGATTTTGGTGATTATTTGGTCATTTTCTACTGTAAACAACAAGTAGTTTTGAACTATCTATAGTCTTCCAGCCTACATTATGGCGAGTTCATCTACTGATCATGCTATTTTCAACATCACTAAGCTTGATGGTACGGATTACACTATTGGAAGAGCCAGATTTGGCAGGTGTTGGTGCAGAAATTGCATATCAAACCTTTGAGATTAAGCAGGCATCCACTTGCAACTATGCCAAATGAGGAATGCCTTGAGCTTGATGAGTTATGCAAGTCCACTATTGTATTGTCTCTCATAGAACAAGCTCACTATAATGTCTTTGAGGAAGAACAGAGTGCATGGCAGTTGTGGGAAAAGATAAAAAATCTCCATGACAAGAAAAGTCCAGCGAGTCAGATGTATTGGCTGAAGTAGCTTATGGATCTGCACATGAAGGAGAATGTGACTATGTCTGCTCACTTGAGCCACTTCCATGCTATACTCAAGAACTTGACTTTGCAGGACATCACTTTTGGAGTGGATATCACTCCTCTTTTCTTACTTGGTACTCTTAATGAGTCATGGGATGTATTCCGCACTGCATTATGTGCCTCTACTGCTACCTTGAAATTATCTGATGTTGAGAGTGCTCTTTTGTAGGAAGAGGTTAACCGTAAGAATTTGGATGCCTCTCGTGTGTCTCATGCTATGACAGTTAGAGGCAGGAATGATGGATATGGAAAGCATGGCAGTGGTAGTGGCCATGGACGGGATTCTTAGAAATCTCGATCCAAGTCTTGTGTGAAGTCACGTAGCAAATCCCGTGGCACGAATGCAGATATTACTTGTCACCATTGTGGAAAAAAGGGCCATATTAGGCCACAATGCCATGAATTGCGCAATGAAAGGTGCAAAGATAAGAGGAAAGACAAAGTGTAGGATAAGTCTTCTGATCGTAGCATAGTACCTACAAAGTCTAGTGTTAAAATTGAAGAGATCAATGTTATGCAGCTTGAGAATGTTGATGATGATGATTAGATCCTAGCAGCTTCTTCTAGTGCTTCCCAGATGACAGAGATACACTCTATGTATGCATAGTGTTGGCTCTTGCCGAGAGTGGTTTCATTCATACCACACTGTTTCGGGTTCTGTGCGCTTGGGTGATAACAACTCTCTTGATATTGTGGGCATTGGTGATGTTAGGCTGTAGTTTCCTTTTGGCAACAGTTTTGTTATGCAGGATGTACGTCATGTACCTGCTTTGACACGCAGTCTCATGTCAGTTGGACAGCTTGATGATGGAGGATATCATGTATGTTTTGGAGACTCTACATGGAAGATCACTCGTGGCAGACTTGTGATTGCGAGAGGTGCCAAGGCTGGCAGTCTCTACCCCTTGATTCTATTAGCTTCTTCCCTTGATCATGTTTTGTATGTGGGTTCTATCCCACATGTATCTCTTTGGCATGCCCGTTTGGGCCATATGTCTTTGAAGGGAATATGCTTTCTGGTTTGCAGTACTTACCGCCCCTTGATTATGCATGTTTTGATTCATGTGAGCATTGTCTTTATGGTAGGTAGACTAGGTCTACGCATAAGAAGTCTGGTAGGCCATGTATAAGTGAGCCCTTGGCATTGGTACATTCAGATGTCTGTGGGCCCATGCCTTGTCAGTCTACGGGTGGTGCAAAGTATTTTGTTACATTCATAGATGATTTTTCACGAAAAGTTTGGGCTTATCCCATTAAGCTAAAATCCGATGCCTTGGCTATGTTTTAGAGATGGCTTACATTGGTTGAGAACTAGTCTGGGTATAGGCTAAAATGCCTAAGGATAGATAATGGGGGTGAGAATGTTTCACGTGCTTTTGAGCAGTTATGTGATGAGAGGGGTATTAAGCGTCAGTTGACCGCCCCCTCCACTGCCCCCAGAATGGTTTGGCTGAGCGGATGAATAGAACCATCCAGGAGCATGTATGCAGCATGCTTAGCCATGCAGGCCTACCACAGAGCTTTTGGGCTGAGGCAGTTAGTACAACTATGCATGTCATAAATAGATTAGCCTCTAGTGGTTTGGATTTCCAGGTTGCAAAGGAGGTATGGACTGGAAAACCTCCCTCTTATGCGCATCTCCGTGTCTGTGGATGTGAGGCATTTTGCCATGTGCCCAGGGACAAGAGAAGTAAGCTGGATCCCAAGAGTTTCAAATGCATTCTCCTTGGTTATGGGGATGCAGGTGAGATGGGTTACTGTCTTTGGGATTGAGAGCGGAGTTTTGAGCCCAGGATGTGCCTAAAATTTGCCAAAAAATCCAGAATTTAGGAGAAAAATATTTAACATCGAAGGCGGTGCGGCTGCAGCTAGGACGATTTTAAGAACCAAGTGAAAGACGACTTTTAAAAGGCGCCCGAACGACACTTGTGGATTTTTTATAATTTTTTCAACTACCGTGCGGTATGCCAAGAGTTGCCAATCAGTGCGGGATGTAAAGCCGGATGCCCAGGATTTTTTAGAGCTCGAATCGGAGTCTGGACACGGGAGTGGCCAACAAATGGCCAAGATTTGAAAGGGTGGCCACCACCTTGGCCAAAGGGGGGTTCCTTTGGGGAATTTTAACCCCCCCCCCCCCCCCCCCACATTTCATGCAACAAAAAAACATGATGAAGGCGTGGAGTATGGCAATGTGAACAGGGTGCAAATTTCGCTTCATCCTCTCTCCTCATGATTGTCAGGCTGAATGTACCCCATGGAACTGACATTGGGGCTAATCTTCTCCTTCTTTGCTCGTCTTATCGCCACCCTTCGTGCCTAGAATGGCTGTGTGGATGGAAAGAACTAATTCTAGTCTTTCTCTCTCCTCCCTCTCTCTCTTCTCTATGGGCTGTTCATGTGTGTCATCTTGATGGAGGAACCGGGGAAGGAGAATGAAGGAAGTGGTGGTGAAGATTGATGGAAATGATGAAGGTTGAAGTACAGCATTGGATTGAGAGCAATGGAGGCTCCATTTTTTGATTATGCAATCATTCAAGGCATCTTGGGTTACATAAAAACACGGTATGATCGTTTTTATGAAGAAAAATAAAGGATTTTTTATAGTTTATGATGATAATTATGTTCTTATTGGATGAAAATTTATTTCTGTGCTGTCTGCATTATGAGTAATAACTGTTTATCAGAAAATCTTGGTTTTGCAATGATTTTCATGCTTTATTTAATTCCCGTAAACTCGAAATGCGGTTTTTAAGTGGCAAAATGGTAGTTTTTCCGTTTCGAGTGAGCAAAAAGTGTTCCCATGGGGGGAATATGAAAGATAAAGTGAATGTTAGTATATTGAAGTGATTGGAATAGGAAAAACTAGAAAATAGTATATTTTATTGCCAAATAAATCAAGAAAATGGAAAAAATAAGGGGAAAAATAGAAATACGTCTTGGAAAAATATAATGATTGTTTGTGGATGTATGGTAGTGGTAAAGCATGAGGTTTAGCCTCAGTTTTCCCTATCTCTTTGTCAAAGTTTGTGATTTATTGCTTTTTCTACGTTAAAACATGACAAAATGAACCTCCACACCTTTGCAACGAAAGCAATACCTAAACGTAGGGGGTTGGAATGTTTGAATGGTGTGATTTGCATGCTGATTGTTGCTGATTTTTCGATGCACATCATGTCATAGAATTTGTGGTATGTTGATTAAGAGGATAGTAGCACAAGTGTTATCTCGGTGCTATCGCTGCAATGCGTTAGTGAATAAGCAATTAAAAGCTTGTTTTTGCACAAGCACGTTGCTGATTTAAAATGATGTTTGAGCACTTTAGAATCATTCACTTTTGCATGTGCATGAAAGCATGGTATCAAAAAAAAACCTGGATGCATAGCACTTGTTTTTCAATGACAATGACCCACGTTGAGTGTGAAAAGGCATCCTAAGCTGTAGGATAGATAGAGGTTGGGTTCTTGGGGGATTATTTGGTGAGAAAACATGGTATATCTCCTGGAGATGTTTAAAATGAAGAGTGGAGTTTATTCGTTTGTTTTATATGTTGAGCAGCGAATCAAGGGGCTAATCCCTGAGATATAGAAGAGCTATAGTGGGGCCGCGGTGTTTCTATTGAGAGGTTGCCTCCCATGTATGTGATTATTGTAGTATTTATTGCCAATGTATATGGGTTCTCCCTCTATGGAGTTTATAGAAAAGGAAACATTGGACTAGAAAACTATAAAACTATAAATGCATAGATTAGGCTTTAGGGTAGTTTGTCCTTTAGCAGTAGATAGACGCTCCTGGTCTGCGAGGCCGTGAGGGTGTGTTTGTCTATTATGAGCATGAGGTCTGGCTAGTCCCATAATCAGTGCCAGCCCATTTCAGGTCCCATCAGTGGTGCGTCTACCGAGAGCTGCCAACAAGTGGTGGTTCTTGAATCTAGGGTTTTTAGGGACCAAAAAGTTAGTTTATGTCCTTTGACAAGGACCATCAAGCCAAAATGCAAAAAGCAGAACGTGGTGAGAGGGCTAGACGGCGGTTGGAGATTGTAAGTCGCTATTCTCCTCAAAGGAGTAGCCCGATACGCATAAGAGGCAGTGGTCTTAGTAACCCAACTGTTGCACATAGTCCTTTAGGTGCAAGAGGAAGCACAAGTTCTTCCTCTCTTCCACCAAGTCAACCCACTTCAAGTGGGGGTGTGATTCCATCAGTTCAAGCTCCTAGTGTCAATCCGATTGTCGTCATGGCACAACCCATTGCAATTCCTACAGGAGAGGGACATCTTATGATGTTCTTTAACATGACATTAAAAGGAAGGGCTGCGGTATGGTATCATAGCATAGAGATTGGAACCATAACCACAATCGACCAATTTTATGCAGCTTTCCAAAGAGAATATGCCCCTGAAAGGGGTGGCCAATACTGGTTGTGTGTTTTGAATGTAACACGTCAAGACCCCCATGAGAATGTAAAAGCCTATGCCAAGAAGCTTAAGGAAGTGTTTTGTAAGTTACAAACATACATTCTTATTCTGTTGGCTGCCCAATTGCAATACTTCTTGCATGGATTGGATTTCAATATTCAGGTACAATTGAGCAGTGTGGCTTTGGCTGATATAGACAATGCCATTGCGTGGGCAGAAGGAGTAGAGTCACGATTACAAACGGCCTACTCCTCTCGAATAAATCTTAATGTGGGTCTAGTACCTGGAGGAAATTTACCATTGATAAATGGAAGTCAAGGGATGCCTATGAGTAACCCTAATGGGAGAGGAAGCATAGTTCAAAATGTACCTTTGCTGCCAGCGCCTCCCAGTGTGACTATGCCTATGGCTAGTCAGTTGGCTCCACCAAGTGTTGGAGGCCAAGTTTTGAATCCTAATGTTATTCCTGTGAGTCAGCAACCAATGCCCAATCAAATTGTTAGGCCAATGGAACGATGGATGGATGATCAAGGCTATGAGTCGAGTGCATCTAATGTCCTTGGCAAAGTTAAGGATATGATGAAGCACTACACTGACATGATTTCTGAACAATATCGGCAAATAGTTGTTGACGTCAATTCCTTGAAGAAGTAGCAGAATCTGATAGGGAGTCGACGCCCTGAAGAGGGTGGTCCTTCAAGATTCAGTTGTAAGTGGTGTGATGGACAACATTTCCCTAGAAACTATCCAAATGTTAAATGTGATATTTGTGGGAAGTCGGGCCATTTAGTCACTACCTGTTGGAGTAAGATTAGTTTCCTCCAACAAGGGAGTAAACAACCATGTCCAGTTAATCATAGAGTGCAAGGTAGTAGCCTCCAGCAAAATGATGGACCAAGACAAATATTGCAAAGGGGAAAGACCACTATAGAAGAGTTGCCACAAGGAAACGGAGTCAACCTTATCGAGGCTGTACGCGTCAATGGCGCTGAAACCTCTAGCCTACGAGCCGTGACAAGAGGCCAAAAGGCTAAAGAGGTTGATAAAGATAATGCAAAATCGATCGAGGGAAACCCTAAGCAAGGGGATAAGAGGACACAAGTCCTAAATCCTAGCATGGAAGGGGGACCTCTAGGGCCTGTTGACAAAAAAGTCGATCCTAAGAAGGATGAGGAAGTGCCAAGAAAGAATGCAAGAGCTAAAAAAGAAGCACCAAAGCCGGTTTCAGACTTTGCAGACAGACCCACACATTACCAGGTTCTTTTCTTTTTCCCTCTCTCACTTGCACAATAACACACATTAATTGTAAATAAAATCAACCGACCATTGCACACACATAATTAACAGACTGCACCTCATCACTTGTAAATAAAATGAACCAAACGTTAATTGTAAAAAGAACCCCTTCCGTTACACGTGTACCTTTGCACCCTAACCCACATAAGTTGTAAATTAAAATCAATTCACAAATGCACACACACATGCGTTTCAGACACATTAACTTGTAATTAAAATCAACCCCCAAAGTCGCGCATGCATGCACGCAAGTGCCACACATCATCTAATTATAACAAGGAACTGCATTAGTAGAGACCTTGTCAGTCAGTCAGTCGTGTCAAAATCTGAGTGGGGCTGGGTTATGATGTCGATTCACCATGCATTAACGGGTTAATTTAATAATGAACGATGCTTAATTGTTTACATAATAAAAAAATGAGTCGTTAGTTTCACTCACACACTCCACCGCACTGTAGGACATGAGCGCTACGTGGGAGTGGGAATAGTAATGTGATATTGGTCAACATGGTATTTTTTATTGTGTCATGATTTTTTGAGTCTCTGTCTAGGCTACGGAATGTAGTTTTATTTTATTTTCTGCCTGATACGGGGATTTGGGTGCTTGTATGTGTGCATAGCATAAAGCTTTCAGTCGCATATGTGTAGAGGTCATGTTATTTTTTTTCTAGGATGTGGTTTGCCTGGGGGTTGTTATGGTCCAGTCAATCGTGTCAATTAATTGGTTTCCTATTGATGGTCTCAGTCTTGGTTTTCTTTTTGGGTTTTGCACGTTTTCTTTTTGTTTTCCTGGTGGTGTGTGTGGGTTTTTCTTTTACATAGTCTGAATGGCACCTCTTTCTACGCCTCACATTGTGGTCAAGCATGTTTCTCTTGTGATCCATGACTATTCTCTTCTGTTAGAGGCAGATTGTATTCGATGAGCTGGCCTTCGCTCATTTGTGGCTCTCACTTTACCACCTATGGATGAGAAGCTGTGTTATTCTTTCCTTGCTTCTTACAAAAACCAGTCTGGCCTGGCTTACAACCAAACATTTTTTTTATCAGTAGCCAATATTAGTGAAGCACTATGCTTGCCCTTATCTGCTTCCTTTGTGCCCAGTGGTAACCAACTACTGACAGCTAAGGAGATAGTTACCCTGATGAAGAAGGAAACTTCCACTCCCTTGCTCCTTAACCAGCTCATTAATAGATCAGGGGTATCTATTGCCCACATTTCTTCTCCAGTTTGGAAGCAATTATGCCAGTTCCTACAAGACCGGTTTATGTTAGGGAAGAATGCATCCAAATACATGTCAAAAGAATTATTCACAACTTCTGTGAAGATTCTGGAGGCAGCTAAATTCAACTGGGCAAGTTTCCTGTTATCTAAGATGGATCAGCATTTCCAGCGTGTCAGGAAAGGTCAAAATAGTATTGTTTCTTATGGTGCCTTTCTACAGAAGATCCTTACTTTTGCACCTCCTCCTGGTGGTGTTCCAGTGCCAGATCCCGTTCCTTTACCAGTGCAGCCTACAATATCAGTTTCTTCTCCTAGGCCCATGCAGCTTAATTTAGAAGATGAGGAGTCGCCTGTTATTTTTTCTCGAAAGAAACGCCTCCGCACAAAGGGACCTTCCAATCCTTCTGTCCAAGATCCATTGGTGCAAACATCCATTCCTGCTATGTCTGGCAGTGCCATTCCTTCCTTCCTTTCCTGTACCAATCTGTTTGCCGCTCAAAAGGAAGGAAGATTAGATTCACCGATCCCTTCATCATTACAAACCATATTAGCTAGACCCATGCTTCCACAGATGGTTTTCAATTTCCAGTCTACTCTAGAAACTTCCCTTACTTCCTGTCTTTAGACACTGTACACCAGTGTTTACACTTCCATGCAAGACAAGGTGGAGTCCCTCACTAGTCAATTGAGTAAGGCACTGGAGGATCTGTCTTCAGAAAGGGCTACCCTCAGTGATATCCACAATCAGATGACTACTGCCACAGCCTTAATGGATTCACAGAAGGTCACTATTCAGGAGCTAGAAGCTAAGGTTGTTAAACTAGAGGAGGAGAATGCATCTTTGATGCTTGAGAAGAATTCTGCCCTCGTAGAGATGGTCACTTTGGCTACTAAGCTTGCTACCAGTGAGGGTCAGTTCCAGCAATCTCAGGACATTGTAGAGTCCCAACAAAAGCTCATTGAAGAACTTAATCAGAAGGTGGATGTTCTTTCTATTTCCCCTCCTGCTCCTATATCTTCTGTGGTGTCATCCCAAGAGGAGCTTAATCAGTTGCAACATAAGGCTAAGCTCTGTGATGGGTTACGTCACCATCATACCCTGGGGTATCCAGCACTGTTTGGGGAGGAAGGTTAATGTAATCTGTCGGAGAGGGTAATGGAATGAAAGGAGAGCATTGTAATGGAGGATAGGACAAATCATAAAAAGAGGGTAATTGAAGGGATAAAGAAGGTGGAAAAGATGGAGAATAGACCAAAAATTTATGAAGGGATTCTGTTGGAAAAACTGAAGGAACAGGAGGAATAGTAGGTGGAATGTCAGAAGGAGTAGGAGATACTATAGGATCAGCAATGAAAGGACATGTAGTGAACACTGGAATGTGAGGAAATCCTGAAGCAGGACTAGATGAAAGAAGAGAAACATATAATGGGAAACGATAAGACATTAGGAAATATGATAAAAGATCAGCAGGATCTAAAGGATAAATAGAATATCAGAAATTTAAATCCTGAAAGAAAGACTCAGTAAATAATGGGTTATCAGCAATGAAGCTTAACAACTAAGATTGAAGAGGTTGGATATCTGATTTATGAAAGACACTTCTGAGGCCGCGAGGTTCCAAAGCAACATCCTCCAAAGGTGGATGCCAAGCATATCCCTTGCACCAAGACGTCTGCTCATGATAAGTTCTTAAACTCTCTGCTAATAGAAGCTCAACTGAATGTACATACATCACTGCTTGTAAGATGACATCTCCCACATAAACATTTAAATCTTCCTCATCAGGGATCTGTAAATATCCTGTAAGATACATAAAAGAGAGTAATTGGACCTCATGGGAAATCAAATCATCCACAAATCTGTCAAAAACAGCTTGTAAGAGATCCGCATGCCAGAGATTGGACCATCCATCCTCTGGAGGCTCCAAATCCACATTGCTCAAAGAGATATATAAGGCAAACCTCTGTTGATGATATCTTACCCAAAATGATGGAGGAGGTGATGCCAATTCAGTATAATGGACAAAATCACTCTGCGCACAATCCATCCACTGCTGCTAAAGGCGATCGAGATACCACAATTCATCTTGCTGCTCATTTTTGCCGGTATCTTGCGTTCATGCATCATTAGTCACATTTGAATACTTGCAAGGGTATCCCCTAGATGCTGATTAATCCAAATGAGGATGTAGCAGTTGCTCAGATGGATCTCTTATATTATTTTGCACAGGCCTTCCCTACCAGATTCATCATTTTATTGGAAAGGATGTGTTGCCTACAATTCCTCCAAAATGTACCTCAGTACTTTGTGGATGAAAACAAAGCCTTGGACCGTCTTAAAACTAGTTTGCAGTTTATGAAGAAATATATTCATCCTACTTAGTAGGAGGGTTATCTTGATTGTGTCCACTCTCTTCTTTTTAATGGAAATTTTTTCTTTCTCTTCAATATTTTTGAGAAGATGTGCCATTCAAATTATATTTGTGTATGGTTTTTTTTTTTGTATTGGGTATTGTTGTTTTTCTTGGTGGATGAGGAGCTGATGAAGATGGAGCTGTGAAGATTGATTATGTTGCTTATTAGCTGGATGAAGTTGCAGTTGAAGATTTGGAAGCTGAAACATATTATATAGGTTTTATGAAGCTGATGTTGGGGTCGTGATTCTAGCTGCTACATTGTGCTGATTGAAGATTTTTCAGCAAAGAGATTAGAGCTTTTATTCATTTTTTCCTGAGGTCGCGAGGACGCTTCCTTTCTAAGTGTGGAGATATGTTGAGTGTGAAATATGTCGATTTTTTGGGCTGATTTTTTGTTTTTTTTAATGATAAATGGTTGTTTATTTTGAAGTGATTGAAAAGATTGGATAAGTTTGAAGGGTTTTTTATGGTTTTTGATGAGGATGTTTGGTTCTGTAAGGTCTAATTTTCTTCTGTTTTCTTATGTTTTGTTTCCGTTTTGGTAGTAAAGATGGTTGAATGAATGTTTTGAGAGATGATTGAAGTTGTGTGAAGAGGTTTATGAAAGATTGAATTGGTTTTGTTTTGGTTTTTATGATTTTTATGGGTTTTGTTGATCTTCTATGAAGTTTTGTAAGCTTCTGTAGCTATGTTGTTCTGTACTTCTGTTGCTTTGTGGTTCTATTATGTTGTTTCTATTGAGTGTTATGTTGAATGTGTGGATATTTTGGGAAGTTTTTTAATCTTAGGAAAGGATGAATGGAAGCTCTATCCAAGCTAATTGAAGTGAAGAAGTAACTACTGAAGATTTACAGAAGGTTACAGAAGACAGTGACAGAATACAGATCTCACAGGACATTATGAAGTCTCTGGTGACCTTTCATACCAGACATACCTCTTGGGAGGTGCATCCACGACCTAAGAAGGATTATTGAGGGTTATTATGAGAGCATTGTAGTGAGGATATAATGTACTATTGATGGAGAGAGAGAGAGAGAGAGAGAGTCAGAGATAGTCAAATCTATGAAAGCAGTGTGATTGTATATGAGAGATTGAGAGAGCGAACTATGAAGATATTGAAGATGAATAATATGTGATTGATTTCCATTCAAAGATGGTATATTCCTTTGTGTTCTTTGTTAGTTTGATGGAGATTATGAAGATTATGAAGAATATGGTTGATTTTATCAAATCCGTGGGAGATCTACATGATACTGAATGAACATTTGTTGTGCTTGGTGTTCTTTTCTTCATTGTGATCATATAAAACCTAATAAAAAAGCTTGTTGATGATGACAAGATAGATTTTCTTGCAGTAGAAACCCTATTTCCTTGGTGTCTCTCTATGGGGCTCCATATACAAGTAGATCAGACTACCGACCAACCTCCTATACCTCCCAATGTCTGCTAGTGTTGATGTATCCTCAACGGATAACTTTGCATTCACCTCCATACTTCTTCTAAGAGATGAAGATCTTTCCTGGCTCTTGCCAGACTTCAATCCCCAAACAATAGTGCAGCAAGCCCAAGTCTGTCATTTCAAACTCAGAACTCAAAGACTTTCGAGTTTGGTTGATCATATCTTCATAGTCACCTGTAATAAGAAGGTCGTCCACATATAGGACAATCACTACAGACTTTTTACCATCCCTGTAAACATACATGTTGGCATCTGAGGAACATCTTTTGAAGTTTAGGTTTAAAAAGAACTTATCTATCCGTTGGTACCATGCTCTGGGGGCTTGTTTCAGCCCATACAATGCCTTCTTCAGCTTACACACTTTGTTCTCAGAATGGGGGGCCTCAAACCCTGGTGGGGCTGAGCCACGTACACCTCCTCCTTGAGGTCACCATTTAAGAATGCTGACTTAACATCCATTTGGTACACTGGCCACTTCTTGTGGTGGGTAGCCACTGCAAGTATCGCACGAATAGTGGTCATTCTGGCAGTTGGGGCAAATGACTCTTGAAAATCAAACCCTTCAACTTGTGAAAATCCTTGGGCAACCAATCTAGCTTTGTACTTTTCTAAGGTACTATCAACCTTGTACTTTATCTTCCAGATCCACTTGGTGCCAATAACCTTCCGCTTTGCTGGTCGATCCACTAGCTCCCAAGTGTCATTCTTCATTATGATGTCATACTCCGCTTGCATAGCAGCCTTCCATGATGGATCTGCAAGTGCTTCTTCTAAGTCAGTTGGCTCCTTTACTTCTCTCATAATCTCAACCATCAAGGCCATATTGACTATGTGAGTAGAAGCCCTCCTTTGCTCCTCTATTCTCTGAGACCTCCTTGGTCCCCGTATGCCTTCTCCTCAACAGATGCAGGCACAGGATTATTGTAGTCATAGAGCTGCTTCACCCAACGCGGCAATGGCTTTTTCGGTGGGGTGATGTCAGGTTGGTGAACTTTTTCCTCATCATATGAAGATGATGCTTCCTCCTCCTTAAGGATAGGGACAGCTCTCGGGACAGGTTCATAGTGGACTACTTCTTCGCTTGATGATAAAGTGGAAGAACTTGCCTTCTCCTCCTCCATTGTATGTGGCTCCTCCTTGAACACCACATCACGGCTCGTGATGATCTTCTTTGCCTCTTAGTCATATAATTTGTAAGCCTTCTGCTCATCACTATAACCCAAGAAGATACATTTTCTGCTTTTTGGTTTTAACTTGTTTCTCTTCTCATCTGGAACATGTGCATAACATTCACATCCAAAAATTCTAAAATGTGAGACAGATGGTTTCTTACCGGTGTAATCCTCATGAGGTGTTTTTCCCTTGAGAGTCTTTGTATAGCTCCGATTTAGAATGTAGACTGCAGTATTAACAGCTTTAGCCCAAAAATTGTTGGGCAATCCTTTGCCCTTTAGCATGCATCTTGCCATCTCCACAATGGTGCGATTCATGTGTTCCACAACACCGTTTTGCTGAGGTGTGTAAGGCGTTGTCAATTGATGATTGATCCCTTTTCTCTTGCAAAAGTCTTCAAACTCCTTTGAGTTGAACTCACCACCACCATTTGTTCTAAATTTCTTCACACTTTTTCCTGTTTCATTCTCAACAAGTTTTAGCCATTCTTTAAACTTACCAAAAGCTTGAGCCTTATCACGAAGGAAGTACACCCACATCTTCCTACTGTAGTCGTCGAAAATTAACATAACATAAAATAAGAAGATCCCCCCAAGGCCTGTGTAGGCATCTTACCACACAAGTCAGCATGCACCAACTCTAGAGGAGCCTGTGCTCTATTCTTGCTTTCTTTTGGAAAATCCTTTCTATGTTGCTTGCCCATCATACAAGCTTCACATGGTTCCTTCAATTCAGTTATTGTAGGTAGGTGAGCAACCATACCTTGCTTTTGCATCTCCTTCAACACTACAAATCCGATGTGTCCAAACCTTTCATGTCAAAGCTTACTTGTGCCCACTCCAAGGGTGGCTGTAAGAGCACTTAGCTCATACAAGTTGTTCCTTATTTCTCCTTTGCCAACAATTGTGCCAGCACTATCAAGAATTTCTGCACCTGTCTTCTTGAACCTCACTTCATGATCAAGATCCGTTATGGCAGCAACTGATAACAGATTTCTCCTGATTTCAAGAACATACAACACATTTGAAAGCTTTTTGACTTCACCATTTGCAGCAACAAAACAAATAGTACCTATGCCTGCAGCAGGGCATTTAGCATCATTTCCAACCGTCATGGTGATGGATTCTTGTAGAGGCTGCATAGAACTATATAGATCTTTCTTGTTGTGGAGGCCCCACTATCCAACACCCATGAGTCAGTGGTAGATTCTTCTTGTGCCAAGGAGCACACTTCCTCAATGGTCACCATGAATAATTCCAACTCTGCTTCAGCCGTATTGCCTGTCTCTTTCCCTTTACTTTTAAGGGTACCATTCTTTTCATCTACCTTCTTGACACGACAATCTGCAATTGCATGTCCTTTCTTCTTGCAGTAGAAGCACTCTCCTTGAAACTTCTTCTTGCCGCCCTTCTTCTTTTTGTCACCATCATTTTTGGTGGAGGAACCACCTTTGCCTTTTGCATTGGCAGAGTAGTTGAGTCAAATTAGATCTTAGCCTCACTTATCATGTAGGATTTCATTTACCAAATTGGCCCTTGCAATTAAGCTTATAATTTTACATGCACATCTTAAATCTACCTTTTTAGATGCATCCCTATTATGTGGTGTAATTGAAGCTGTCCATGATGCCATGCAAATCTAGATGCAAGTCTTTCCTGAGTTGATGATACGATGTAGATCCCGATCCATGAAAATTCCTTCTAAGCATTTATGCAATTCATAAGGTGTGACCTAAGTATTTTAGTAAGAGTGTACATGAGTTCATTGCAAATGCGAGTTAATTTGCTCCGATGGTCTATAGAATGCAATTGACCTATATGGAATATTTATGTACACCAGAAATCTATGATGCATTTGCGAAAGTTCGAACCTAATACTTGGCTTAATTACTGCAACAACCTATAGATGCTCAATTTATTCATGGCAATTGATGGTTATTAAGCCTTTTCAACTACCTTTCAAGTTATGCAAGTTATGTGATGTAAAGTATGACTTGTTCCTAATGATGTCCTTGCTTAAATGTTCAGCTCAAAGTACTAGATGCAGTAGCAGTACCTAGTTTTGGAGTGTCGAATTAGTGTTTATGCCCGATAACCCATTTGTGTTGATAGTGGCATCTTTGCTTGATCCTCCTTCCATATTCACGACTTTTCTAGTTACTAGGGAGAGTTTGCACTTTGAGGCCATTTTGGAGCTTGGAATGTGTCCTTAACTTCTCTTGGAGGACTCCTTGGTGCAAAAGTTCCCTACGGCTTGTCTTGACTTTCATGATCTCCTTATCAACTAGATGCAATTGATGGAGAGATCTTGAGAAGTGTCGATGGGGAGAGAGGGTGCTCAAGGCTTCGTCCAGGTAATGAATTGTCCTTGGGCCTCTTCTCTCTCTCTCTCTCTCTCTCTCTCTCTCTCTCTCTCTCTCTCTTACTCTAGGTTCCCCTTCCCTCTCCTCTCTCTCTCTCTCTCTCTCTCTCTTACTCTCCTTCACTACCTCTCCCTCTTCTTCTCTCCTTCACAAATTGGCAGCAAGGGAGGGAGTTGGGGAGGAGGGGGAGGAAGAAGAATAGCGTGTATGTGGAAAGGAGGGGGGGTGGAGATTTATAAGGGAAGATGGGTAATAGTTAGGGAAAAAAGAAGAGAAAATTATCCTATCTTCGCTAAAGGAGGGGGAAGAAAAGAGAATTATCGTACCATCCTTAAGGATAGGGGGGTTATAGGGGGGGAGAAAGAAGGGTATTATAGGGATATTGACACGTGGCCCCCTTGTTTTGCATTCACCCAGGCGGCCAGCAGAAAATGACCCTCCCGCCATGCAATATGTGACTCCTAGGGGCTAGTTTGTCTTTTGGCCATTATTCTTCATCATTGATGTCGCTATCTCTAACTCTCCGTTGACTCATAGACGACTCCTCCCTCACTCTCGTTGATTGTGAGTTTAGCTCCCCCTCCCTTCAACAACTGGTGGCGCTGACAAGGAGAGGGCGACGTAAAAATTTTTCTTTTTAATTTGGTTTCAAAAAGGGGGGGAGAATCTTTCGATGACATATTACATCCTTCCCCCCTTAAGGAATCGATATGTCCTCATCTCGAAAGGAATTGGGGGTATTGTTGGTTGGGAGTACTCTCATCAATCCATGTGGCATCCTCTTTGGATAGTCCTTCCACTCAATGAGATACTCTTTGAGGATTCTACTCCTCAATCTCTTTTCCTAAGTGTCTAGGATTCTATTTGGCAAAGCTCAAGGACTCCTTGGCTTGGAATTACAACTTCTTGATCACTCAGCACATGGCTAGGATTGGATACATAATTCTTTAGTGGTGGGCTAGCATGAAATACATTGTGAACCTTTATGTTCTTAGGGAGTTGTAGGCATTGGGCCCTAGGCACTTGAGGATCTTGTAGGGTACACAATACCTTGGACTTAGTTTCTTAAATTCTCCTAGTGATAAGGAACTCCTCTTGGGTCATGCACAAATAAAAACCATATCTCCTTCTTTGAAGAGTCACTCTTATCTATTTAAATCAACATAGGCTTTCTGCCTATCCTTGGCGGCTCTAATGTCTTGTCTAATGGCCTTGACATACTAATCCATTTCCTCAAGCATTTTCTTGGAAGCTTCTACCCTCAAGGTAGGATCTAAAAAATTCAATGGAGTACATAAATCATGCCCATACAATGCTTGAAAAGGTGTCATTTGAATGCTTTGTTGGTAGGAAGCATTATAGGCAAACTCTACCAATGGTAGATATTTGATCCATTTCCTGGGTTTGCGACAACAATATGCTCTAAGAATATCTTCAATGACTATGTTGACTCTCTCTTGGCACGGGCATTAGTCAATCCAATGGACTTCATTGTGAATTCAAAATGACCATATCTGGTGTTGAATGTTGTCTTAGGAATATCCTCTTCTCTTTGACACGAATCTCGTAGTATCCTAACCTCAAATCAATCTTGGAGAATATTTTCTCTCCCTACAATCAATCAAGTAACTCGTCTATCCTTGGGATAGGATATTTATTCTTGATGGTTACTTGGTTCAAGCCTCTATAACCAATGCAAAGGTGAAGTGTACCATCCTTCTTCTTTTGGAATAAGATTGGAGCCCCCCAAGGAGAACTGTTGGGGCATATGTACCCTTGGTCTAGTAGCTGTTTGAGTTGTTCCTTTAACTCAATAGCTTCAGGAATGGACATCTTGTAGGGCCTTTTTGCGATTGGTGCAGCTCCTAGTGTTGGCTTAATCTCATGATCCACTTCCCTAGGTGGTGGCAATTCAGTCAATTCTTCTGGGAACACATCCATATACTCTTTTATCCATGATGGTTCTTCAATGGAGTCCTCTACCTGTTCTAGCTTATTTAGCTTGATTAGATAGATGGGTAATCCTTTTCTTATTCCTTGAGCTATTCGCGTTGCTTTAACTAGATGGATCTTTGGTTTACCTGCTTCTTATTATGTAGTAACTAGCTCACCTTTAGGATTCTGAAAAGGAGACTTGACATTTTCCACAATGGATGTGAGCCTCGTTGGGGACTAGCCAATCCATCTCGAGCATGCACTCATGGACTCCTAGATTCATTACCCTAAAATTAACAATTGTGGGCTCATTTCTGAGTAGGAATTCCACCTTAGCAATTTGTCTAGTGCAAGTGATTTCTTGCCCATTTGCTAATTTGACAAGCAAGGTAGGTGCAGCTAAAGTGGCTATCCCTAACCTTCTTGCACAAGCTGGTGAAATGAAAGAATGAGTGCTGCCACAATCGATCAGAGTTTTGAATTTCTTACCTTGATAATCCGATGGTGTTTGGATCACCAAAAATTGGCTGTTCGGCCCCTTTTTATGGAGAGCGACATGAATGTATACCCTCTCAATCTCAGCTTCCATGGACGGGTGTTCTTCTTCATTAATTCCCTTAGTGAAGATATTGGAAGTTTTTTCCCTTCCATTTGCTACATGAATGTGGCCACGAGTAGTTCTAGCTTGGCCACTAAATTTTCCTTGACGATAATTTTAACTAAGTTTGGGACATTCCCTTTTGAAGTGCCCTAATTCATTACAATGGAAGCATCATAGGTTTTGCTCACTTCTTTGAGTGGGGACAAAGTCATTGATTGCATTTTCCCTCGGCTTCTTTCGTTGGACTTGACTCTGTCCTTATACCCTTTTGAATTGAGCTTTCAACATCCTTGGATTCTCGTCTTTGTGAGACCAAGGCCTGCTATTTCTGGGCTTCGACTAGACTTCTTGGGCAATAGGTCCCGCTCTTATCAATGCATCTTGCAAATCGAAGGATGCATTGATTCCAACCGAGTGCTCATTGGTGGGTTCAGCCCATCATAGAACTTCGAGACTTGTTGGGGAATACTCATTCTCGGGGCGTATTTCAACAAGGAGAAAAATCTTGAGTAGTATGCCTCCAGAGACATGCCTAACTATTTCAATTTGAAGAACTCGTTCATCTTTTGAGTTTTGTATGTAGGTGGCATGTATCTTCCCTACACTGCTTCCTTTAGCTTATCCCAAGTTATTGTGCTTTTTATGACTGCTTGGTCTTTACACCATTGCTTCCACCAAAGCCTAGCTTCACCGATAAGCTTGAGCTTAGCAATCATAGCTTGGTTTATAGGTGTTATTCCTATTGCACTGAAGTAATCTTCCATGGATTCAATCCATACTAGACAGTGACTCTAGGTTTACAAGCACACATACAACAATGAAGGCAAGTGCTCAGGACATCTGCTGAGGTGGAGTTCCCATCTTTGAATGCTTAGCATTGCCCTTCTTGGGTCTTTCTTGCCTTGGTGTCATTTTCCATTATCTTCTGAGGGATAGGGAATACCCTCTTTCCGACCTCACTCCTATGTAATAGGGGTGAGAAATTATGTTATAGTTTTGGATTGTAGCTTCCTTAAATTACTAACCTTTGAATATTATCTTAAGGTCTTGATCTAGGATTTCAATTGGTCAGTTGGTAACCATTTTTCCACCTTAGAATTTTTTGGGGTTCTAAGTTTACCCTAGGGTTTCCTTCCCTCAAGATAGTAGGAGCTTTTGTTCATTCCTCTCGTAAGTCAAGCATAAACTAAGCCCATTTTCCATCCTTAAATAGTTGCGAGCATCAAATCTAATGTGGCGAATAGTCGTTCTTCTTGTGGATACGACATTTGAGTTTTCTTGTCTTAGCTTTGAGATGTATCATATTTTGAAAATGATATACCCAAGAGTGTTTTGGACCCACCGTGGCTAGTTATTGGGATAGATACCAAAGAGCATGTTGACTCTAAGTAACAAATATGGTCATAAGGACAACCTGACCTATTTGCGATTAAAATCCTAGTTGAGTCAAATTAGATCTTAGTCTCACTTATCATGTAGGATTTCATTTACCAAATTGGCCCTTTCAATTAAGCTTACAATTTCACATGCACATCTTAAATCTACCTTTTTAGATGCATCTCTATTATGTGGTGCAACTGAAGCTTTCCATGATGCCATGCAAATCTAGATGCAAGTCTTTCCTGAGTTGATGATACGATGCGAATCGTGATCCATGAAAATTCCTTCTAATGCATTTATGCAATTCATAAGGCATAACCTAAGTATTTTAGTACGAGTGTACATGAGTTCATTATAAATGCGAGTTAATTTACTCCAATAGTCTACAAAATGCAATTGACCTATACAGAATATATATGTACACTGACAATCTATGATGCATTTGCAAAAGGTCAAACCTAATACTTGACTTAATTATTGCAACAACATGTAGATGCTCAATTTATTCATGGAAATTGATGGTTATTAAGCCTTTTCAACTACCTTTTGAGTTATGCAAGTTACGCTATGCGAAGTATGACTTCTTCCTAATGATGTCCATGCTTAAATGTTCAATTCAAAGTACTAGATGCAGTAGCGGTACCTGTTTTTGAAATGTCGAATTAGCATTTACGCCCGATAACCTGTTCATGTTGATGGTGGCATATTTGCCCAATCCTCCTTTTGTATTAGCAGCTTTTCCAACTACTAGGGAGAGTTTGCACTTTGGGGCCATTTCAGAGCTTGGAATGCATCCTTCACTTCTCTTGGAGGGCTCCTTGGTGCCCAAGTTCCTTACCGCTTGTCTTGACTTTCGTGATCTCCTCATAACCTAGATGCAATCGATGGAGAGATCTCGGGAAGTGTCAATGGGGAGAGAGGGTGCTCGAGGCTTTGTCTAGGTAATGAATTGTCCTTGGGCCTCTTCTCTCTCTCTCTCTCTCTCTCTCTCTCTCTTTCTTCCTCTCTTATTCTAGGTTCCCCTTCCCTCTCCTCTCACTCTCTCTCTCGCTCTCTTACTCTCCTTTAGTACCTCTCCCTCTCCTTCTCTCCTTCACAAGTTGGTAGTAAGGGGGGTGGGTGTTTTATAGGGGGGAGAAAGAAGGTTGATACTAGTGTATTGACACAGCCCCCCTTATTTTGCATTCACCTAGGTGGCTTGAACAACAATCCTGCCATGCAATCTGTGACTCCTGGGGGCTAGTTCATCTTTTCGTCATTATTCTTCATCGTTGCTGCCACCACCTCTAGCTCTCTGTCGACTCATAGATGACTCCTCCCTCACTCTCGTTGACTGGGAGTTCAGCTCCCCCTCCCTCTGCCAACTGGCGGCACTAACAGGGGGCAGCTTAAAATTGTTTCATTTTTCTTTGGTTTAAAAAAAGGGGGGGAGAATCTTGCGGTGACATATTACAACAATTATGTTCATTACAAATCATCCCCTCCTAGAGATGTTTTTTCCTCAAAACTGAAGATAATGAGGTAAAAGACAAGTTGTTAATGAAGAAAATTATGTCGATGAAGATCCATAATCATGTGGAAGCACTTTGTGTGAAGAAACATCACAATGAGCTTGAAATAGTGAATTGACTGCTTACTGTCCAAACAGGGATGCATAAGTAGAATTGCCATAACTTTTGATTGGAGTGTCCAAATTTAGTGTTTGAGGTGTAGAGATGAAATACACAACCTGAGGCATCATCCCATACCATCAAGACCACTTTTTGATGTAATTAAGGCAATTTGATTAATAATAGTATTTTAAAACAGCAAATTGTCCCTACACGGACTATCATCATTCATCTTGCAATATCCATGGAAAAGTGTCCAAATAAGAAGAGGGTTGCCAACTGGACTCTTCCATAGGTAGCCCCTTCCATTTAATAAAATATTTAGTGAGAGTTTGGTTTCTAAGAACCTTTTCACACTTCCCAATAATCTCCTCTGGTTCATAGACAATTAGCCCATCTTCATCAAGTGATGGAAGCTCTTCAATAACTTGTACATCCTACCTAATATACTTCTTCAATTGTGATACATGAAAAACATCATGTATGCGAGTAGTTAAAGGTAATTGGAGCTTATTATTTTTAACCATACCTTTCAGCCAATTGTATGGCAGCTTGTAAAGAGGATGGTTTCATAGCTCCCACTTCCAAAGATAGAGAATAGTCAAGCCCAAATATATACTTATTCAGCTTGGCATTGTCGAATACTCCATCCACATACATGGAGAGGTTAAGAAATTGGTTAGAATAATCTCTAACCGATAATCCCCTTTGCTTAAGAGCATGCCATTTCTTCTCTAACTTCTCTTTTTCAACAGGAGACACAAAAACTTTGATCATTGCCCTCTTTAATGCATCCCATGTTAAGATTTCATTACCAATCTTTGACATGTATCACCACCAAGTGCGTGCACATCCCTCCAAATGTAGACCTGCAAATTTTATCTTTGCATTCACCGGTCTAGGATACAAAGAGAAATACATCTCAAGCTTGTCAAACCATTGTTCTAATTCGGTAGGGGATGGGTTTTCACCCTTGAAATTAGAAATCGTTATTTTCTCCTTGTAATCCCACTCATATTGATGAGATTGGCCATTATTATGTTGTTGTCCATTAAATTTTGGACCAAAAGAATTTTGCTTTTGAACATCGTTACTCCATGTTCCATGAACATATGGTTGTTGCTGTCCATGAATATTTACAGACCTATTTGGCTTATTAAATTGTCCTTGTGGTGGAAAGAAAGAGTTGCCAACAACATGAGGTTTTCCATAGACTTTATGTCCATACATTGGAGAGTGTATATTTATTGTGGCATTCATTGGTGGCTGTTGTCCACTCATTTGATGAGGCCAAAACTGATTTGAATAAGGGCCTTTTTTAGAGGGATGGTTATTTACATGATTATTGTTGACTTGATGTGGCTGTCCAAAAGAATTTGGAGCTGAATTTACATGACCATGTCCATTGTAAGGGTGCTACACATAAGGATTATTACCTCCACTTGCTTGACCATGATAAGATATTTCTTCTTCAGCTTTCTCTTCATGTGTAGATTTATGAATAGTAGATGGCTATCCATAAAGAGAATTGTTAAAAGGATGGCATCCATGTGTGTCATCATCAAGCCTTGAGTTAGCATGAGTCTTATCTTTCAAATCCTGCCCATGAGGGCTAGTGTAGATCTTGGGTTGATTAAGGGACTGAAATTGAGGCTGAAAATGAGAGGGCTGAGCTCTATGGCTCTCCAACTTCATAATGTCCAACAACCTTGGGAGTTGTGGTCTTTGGCTGCTCTTCAATAATGGGAGGTCTTGGAGCATTTGGAATTGCTGTAGCTAATATCCTCTCACTCAAGAGAGCCACAAGCTTGTCAATGCCCAACTTCATGTCCTTTGTGTCATTGGAGAGTTGTTGAAAATTGTTTGAATCAGTATAGAGACATGAGTAGTGCCAACCCCATTCACTTGATTGTTTACTACTGCAACATGTGTTAAACTAATCTCTAGCCCCTCATTATCATGGTTCTCATGGTAAATAGCCTCTTGTGAAGCTTCATGCTCTTTATCTAGCTAATAGTCCCTTAATCCTTCACTAATGGTGTCCATAATGGGGTCCTTTCTTTTATTTTTAGCCATAGGTGGCGTCCTGTCTTGGATGTAAATCAGAAGAAAAACTCAAATATATTGAGCTCTAATGATCCAAATAATGAACTTTTTGGCTCTCTTTAAAGCTTAAGATGCTCCCTTTCAAATGAGCTATCAAGTATTGCAAATGGTTGAGGATGGAAAATTTTGTAATCAAATTATTGTTACTGTATGGGATTTCATGCAACCTCTACAAGAACCAAAATGGTTGAATAATCCCACTGTAGACTGCAAGATAGGGATCCAATCAATGAGACCTTGTTTGCATACCATGTCACAACTCTTTAGTGTTGAACCAAATTGCAAATGCCATAAGTAACATACATGTTGCTCAGCATGGCTCTGTCCCAATTTTTCCAATTGCATTGCATACATCTTGCTCAGCATAGCTCTGTCTCGATTTTTCCAATTGCATTGCATTATGTTGTCATGCATTTGTCGTTACATCATGTAACCACTGCCAAGTAAATCATGTTGTAGAATGAATTCTTGTGCCTTTGAAATGGTACCTGTACCCAAACTTTAAATGCGTGGGATCCGAGACTTGAGGAGTGTGCAAATTTCCCTCTGAAGACGGGTTGTGCTCCCCTTCAGGTTCCTCGTCAGTAGGGGAGGGTCACCTCTCTTTTTTCTTACCAACTCGCCCTCGACATTCACTTTTCCTCGTGGATATAGACATGGAAAATAAATGCTAGGCTAAGAAGATAGCATGAAATGTATGTATTGAAAGGAATTTGATTTCCATTTCATGATACGCAAGAAGTTGGATGGACTTGGGCTGAAAATTGAAATGGGGTTAGGTAAGGAATACCTGAAGCAATGACTCATTGCTATACAATTTTTATTTCACTTACTATTGGGAAAAATTTTCATTCATGGCAATGAAACAAGAGGCAAACAGTTGAATGTCAAGGTTAGGGAAAAATGGATGAGAATTAGAGGCATTGAGAGTGATTATTTTAGTGAATGAAAGTGATCAAACAATGATTAATCACTAAGGTAGCTCTATGGATTATTCATGAAATGCATTTGAGAAAACGATTGAAATTCTTAATCATTTTAATCCCTCTTCCATGAATTGGATTAGCTCTGCAATTGGATTCAAAAGGGAGAGATTAAAATGATTGAAAGTACCTCTTAAGCTTGTATGTGAAAAATGTAGTTGATGTAGATACATGTAATGTGCCTGCCTTTTAGCTGTCCAAGCACGTTTTTAGTGGTCCATCAAGAAATGAATCTAAGTGTCGCCACCTGGCACTCCCATGGAATGTTCCAAGGTTTGTCACCTAGGTTTTCCCAAGTCCACCTCGCAATGGAACGTTCGTGGCCAAACCCACAAGGATCAGGGACCTGCAATCTGAGCTCCTAGGAGTCAAGGTCTCCTGATAGTATTTTATTGTCAGATTCTAGACATCCTACTTTACGTAGAGATACCAAATTTGAAGTAGACCCATGCCACGCTTGGTTCAAGGAGAATGGGAAACGAGAGGGATGCACCACTCAACCTCTCTGCCCGTAGGACATAGTCCCATTCTAGTCCCCTAAAATGGCATGAATCGAGTTCTAACCTAACCATACCTAGGGGTCAAATGATGGTAAAACCTTGTGAGAAGCCTCCCAGCTCTCCTGGGACCACCCTACCATAGGATGACAGACTCCTCAAGGCTCTGCCCACTCGCTTTCCTTGATAGCTTTAGTTTTCTAATTAGGTCCTATCACATTTATATGTGACATTTAAAATCCACCCCTTGATTTGGCCTTTTAGGGAACAAGGTTTATTTGCGTAAGTTACATCACAGACACAAACACAGAGCAACCAATCCTTTGACAAACAAGTTCCTTAACTTATCTCAAGTTAATCTTTGTCTCCTGCCCATACAAGAGAATTATATATCCCTTATGTCCAACAAAAGTCCCGGTCCAAATCACATGGCACCATAGTTTCTATCCTTTATCTAGAGAATAGGATCTTCCAACACCCCAGATGTTGGGCTCACGGCAGTCTACAACTCTGTCTGGGATTTGGCAAGGGGTGTCCAGAGCTTCACTGACCCCAAGAAACCTAGGAGTGAGACCACTCTCTGTGGTTGGCCTTTTCACCACTTGACTTTCAGCCCGTGAATTGAGAGTGCTCTCTCGGGTTGAAATGCGGCGTGACATTGGAGATGATCCACCCACGCAAAATATCCTTTCTTAATCAATCCAATTAAGAACCAAGCACAATCAAGGCAATCAGCCTAATATCATCTTCTAAGAAGAACATTTCTTTATTCCCATGGCAACTTGTCATTACAGACCCCTACCATGCATTTACCATCAAACACAAGCACTTGGAATAATCATCCAATTCACATCCCATAATCAGTTTAATGCAAAAGCATTTAGGACATTATTTAATCAATCAACAAAACATCGGTATCATTTTCCAAACATTGCGGAAATAGTCACGATAACCTTCCATCATATGTTTACTCTCCCCCTTGGGATCTAAGCAATTCCATGCAAAAATTACTTTAACACTTCCTCCATTCGGCTATAAGACATATGTCGAAGTTTCAACGTTGCTCAAGACATGAGTTCTAATAATCCCTTACTTTAATCGATAACCGAACCTTTTTTGGTACAAAAGCATCGGTCTTTCCTTTGACTTAGGGTTTCCTAACTCTTGAGCTCTTCATTTGCCTTTGAGGCCTAGAGTTTTTTGTATCTATTCCAGTCCCTGAATAGGATTGATAACATCGTGGCTATCAGATGGATCTCAAGGTATCTCAATTTTAGCCCTTATGATTACCGTTTGTGTTAACTATGCACAACATCAAGACTTCCAATCTATCAAACATAAGCTATTAATGAGAGCTTGGACAAAGAACTAGAGCTCGATAACGATTCTTTTCTAGGCTAAGCTGTTTGCCATGCAATCCTTCAAACACTTGCGATGCAGTTTATCCTTTTTAATGTCCTATTCCTGTATGGCATAACATGGGTCTAATGCATCTCATGCGGGACATCAAAGAAAGCATCTACTAATTTGGAAATACATTACTTATGACCGATATCACATGTGGATTGGTCGTGATGTCCTTGTGCGAGGCTTCATTGCTCGTTGTGAGGTTCCCATCTGTGCACATCATTTCCTACTTGGGGGACCATTCTCGATCTTTGCGAGTCGCACAAGACTCCCGCACCTTGTGCTCGATTAGTGGGGCCAATTGGAGAGAGAGTTAAGTTCGCGAATAGGGGATAATTCCGCGAGATGATATAGGTTCACAGCTACGAGGGGGGAAAAGAGATGCGTGTGGCCACCCTCTTCAGAGGGGAAGGGAAAGAATCTCTCTCTCTCTCTCTCTCTCTCTCTCTCTCTCTCTCTCTCTCTCTCTCTCTCTCCTTCTTCCCTTCTTCTTCTCTCTCTCTCTCTCTCTCTCTCTCTCTCTCTCCTTCTTCCCTTCTTCTTCTCCTCCTTCTCTTCTTCTCTCCTCTCTCTCTCTCCCTCTCTCTTACTCTTCTTCTCTTCTCCTCCCTCTCTTCTTCTTCTTCTTCTTCTTCTCTTCTTCTTCTCCTCCTTCTCTTCTTCTCTTCTCCTCCCTCTCTTCTTCTTCTTCTTCTTCTTCTCTTCTTCTTCTCCTCCTTCTCTTCTTCTCTCCTCTCTCTCTCCCTCTCTCTTACTCTTCTTCTCCCTCTCTCTCTCCCTCTCTTCTTCTTCTTCTTCTCTTCTTCTTCTCCTCCTCCTTCTCTTCTTCTCTCCTCTCTCTTTCCCTCTGTCTTACTCTTCTTCTCCCTCTTCCTCTTCTCTCTCTCTCTCTCTCTCTCTCTCTCTCTCTCTCTCTCTCTCTCTCTCTCTCTCTCTCTCTCTCTCTCTCTCTCTCTCTCTCTCTCTCTCTCTCTCTCTCTCTCTCTCTCTCTCTCTCTCTCTCTCTCTCTCTCTCTCTCTCTCTCTCTCTCTCTGCCCCCAGGCCCTTCCGTTCCAATACATCCCCTACCCCTTATGATGGGGAAGGGGGGGTGTGTGTTTGTGGAGTCGTAGTGGCGGTAACCACCATTTGTCATCATCTGCATGCTACCAAGGTTCCTTGCATCCTCCAGGTGGCTGTGGAACGAGTAGATTTGGCCTTCCTCCTTGCATGTCATCATTCTCTTCCTCACTATTATCGCCATCGTCATCCATGACATCTTTGACTTCCCCCTCTTCGTCATTGCCTATGTCGCCACGTCAACTGCTACTTTCCCCCCTCACCACTTTTCGGCAAACAACGGCAAGGGGGAAATGAAAGAAAATTCATTATTTTTCATTTAAAAAAAGGGGGTTGTTACTGCAACGATAGAATGTTACAATACCTCTCGCAAAGATGACTTGTCTTTAGCTTCAAATGATCCAAGAAAGTCCCAATTTAAGCATGTTTCAATATGGAATAAGCTCTTAGCTTCATACTCTTCTCCTATGAACTCCATTGTTTCTCCAATGCTTCAAGTATGGTTGATGAAGGTATATTCTTCTTCCATTTGATGTAGAGCTTGAAGGATGATAATGAACAACTCCAATGTAGATTTTAAACTCCAAAAATTGAGAAGAGAATCAAGGATTTCAGTGACATTGAAGATGCATGCTATCCAAAGCTTCCATAGACCAATATATGCCAAAAACTCTTCAATGTTGTTTCAATGTTGATAATAGATTGAAGCCACAGGTGTAAGCAAGCTCCATGAGTGATTTGCCACCAAGACTCCCTTCATTTGCTTCAAGAAATCTGAAATTCTTTGATGCTGTCCAAAACTGTCAAGTATAGGGTTTCATGGGAGAGAGAAGAGTCCAAGATTGGAAAATATATTGCCTAAGCTTAAAAAAGGCCACTTGCTAATGATGTTTGGAACATTAGCCATGGATTGCTTGAGCCATATAGCTCATTTTTTTGTAGAACAAGTCGAATATATACTGCAAGCACATTTCACGCAACAACATCCCATGAAGTGAAGAGGAAAAGAAGAAGGCTAAGTTAGCCAAATCACTAGTCTACATGAAGCTCAAGAGGTAAAGAGCAAGGATATGGAGTCCATTGGTATTATAGTGAACATGGGAAGGAGATTAAATTAGTCTTTGGCCATGGATTCTTGAGGCTAGCTTGAAAAAGGAAAGGAAAGAAACCCCTATTCTTGAAAAGTAACTCAAGTTTAACCCACAAACTAAGTCATGTAACCCTCATTTTGTCCAACTTACCCCAATTTTTGGTCTAGAACTCTTGGTCACGAGTTGCCAAATTGGTTGGAGCCCGCCATTTTCCATAGGGTAATGCCAAGAATCACCATCTTTGTCACTGTTTGTAACATAACTTCAAATATAACCTTGGTTATGAAGAAACTAAGTCCCGTAACTCAAATCTAACAGTGGTTTCCATTCCCTAGTCTGTGAAACTGGATCAAGTACAAGAAAATGACTCCTGACAAGGATCTAAACTAATGATCTAATACCAATGTAAAGAAATACTAATCTAACAATGGAAATGAATAGGAAATCAATATATTCTAAGCTACACATAACAAGAAATATACCAAACTAAGATACAAGCATAGCCATGCCATGAACATCTTCTATTACCATAGCACAATGTAGCCATGAGCTGCAAACCAAGTACAATAACATGAAACACAAGAAGGGAAAATTTGTGATAGTGACAGAGAATGATGCTACATTAGCACTTCTTTCCTTTTTATACTAATTCCTAAAGTCCTCTTTTCTCTTGGCTCAAGTATTTACAAGGTTTATACTTGGAATAGGCTTCAACTCTCATGTTGATAATTTGCTTCATTACATGTGCACTAAAATATTATGGAAGGGTGTTGAATGGATTTTTGAATAAAAGTCTCCTTAACCACCTCGAGTTTTTATACATCACATCATGAGACTAACTCACCTTTAGAATTCAAAAGCATCACTTGGAATCTCTCATTGAGATTTACGTTGAGCAAGACAAACATCAAGTTGGACTAGGATTTCTCAACCACCTTGAGTGGGGTCACTGTTGAGATGTCAAGCTCAACACAGGAGTTGACACCCACGTACCTATATGATTTATCAACCACCTTGAGTGGGGTCATTGTTGAGATGTCAAGATCAACAGGAGTTGACACCCATGTACCTATATGATTTTTTCCCCATTCATATCATTGACATGGTTGGTACCTGCATTATCATATCATTCTAATGATACTTTACAGGTAGTCTAACTTTATAGCTAGGTTAGTTAGTCGACCTACCCAAGTTAGGAGGTATCTATCTAGTCATCTTTCTATTTAGCATGTTCACACTATGGATCACTTGTATATTATGTATGTTGTACTCTCTTGTATCTTGGTAGACTCACATAGTGAAGAAGAAGAAAAAAAAAAACAAGGACTAGGGTATCAACTTTCTATGTTGTGTGCATTTCCTTCGTGTGTTTTTTGTCTTGCAAGAGCTCTCTCTCTCTCTCTCTCTCTCTCTCTCTCTCTCTCTCTCTCTCTCTCTCTCTCTCTCTCTCTCTCTCTCTCTCTCTCTCTCTCTCTCTCTCTCTCTCTCTCTCTCTCTCTCTCTCTCTCTCTCTCCACATACCACCTACCATAAGTTGAACTTGACAACATATTACTTACCTTGAGCCATACTCACATCCCTTGAGATAATTCTCATGCACACATCTACCTTGAGTTATTGCATACTTTGACTACTCAACATACTTACCTTAGGTGAAGTTTAAACTTTCACTACCTTAAGTAATACATCCTACGCATTGAGTTGGCACTCTACTAATTACTTTGAGTATTTATCTACCTTGAGTGGACTCTTGTTCTTACCTCAATGCCTCAAGTGAGGCTCATCACTTATTTTAGTTTTCCACATACCTTGAATTTGATCTAAAAACCTCATCATTGAATTACATTTACCTCGGGGCATGCTCATATTTAGTAGAGCTTACCCCAAGTCATTACATCTTCACATTAACTTAATTCAAGGAAACCTCCCATCTCAAATAATATTTTTTTTGGAATGACACTAGCTTTGATTCTTGGGCTTGAGTGTTCACTCACCTTTTGAATGAGGGTTAACACAGTTTTTCAAGGGACACTTAATTTGACTAACACATACCTTGGCACCGCTTCAAGTTGGGACATTCTCTTATCCCTAGTTGCAACCACTTGCATGAATGTGGTCCCCTTATTGCTTGCCTTGATTAGGATACATCTTCCTTGAGTGGATCTCATAACTCAAGACATCACTTACTTTGAGTTGAGATTACACCAAGTTGGTATATACTCTTACATGACCTAAAGCTACTTGCATTCTAAATCTTTTGGATCTCCTTGGTTGTAAACTATCGACCCACTTATATCTATTTGAGAGCACAACACAAGGCTGGGTGTGGAGAGGCAAAGTTCATGTCTAAAGAGAGAAGTGAAGTTTGGTGAGCATTTTGCATTAATACTTGCAAGACTAAGAAGACCATTGGACTTATCCTACCCAAGCACATTGTCATATATCACAATAGCAATTTGAAACAAAAAAAAGAAAGTTATTTGCTCTAGATGCATACACACTTTTGAACCTCAATTAGACATTTGGAACTGACTTTAATTGGAGACCTTTAGTGGAGGAGTAGTGAAGGTATGCACACCTACTTCAAGACATACATGAGAACAATGATAGAAAATTTTAGTGATGTACATAAGGAACCTCTTAGAATAGGAAAAATAAAGCATGGTTGAGGAAGCACTCACATGCTAAAATACATAGAAGCATGAAGGTAGTCCTTCTTCGGAAAGTTACCTATAGGCCCTATATAGACTTGCCTGTCATTTCATGATCTAAAGGGTTATGAGTCTTTTTGAATAAGAAATACTCTCCATGTCACCAAGTTTGAAAGTTGTGGTTGTATAAATTTTAGATATATACATGCTCATAGAAGCTAGACACACACATAATCTATAGGTGGTAGATGCCTTGCTAGGCTAGATCGACTTGAACTTGTGAGTGAAATACATCTTTCTACTCTAGGAAGCAAAAGAAGGAATAGCTAGGGAGGAAAGCATTGCAAAGATATTTGACACATCCCTAAGGCACACATCCAGAACTACCAAGTAAACCTAGAGGATCTAGAGTAGATTAGCCTCCATATTGGAATGGCATATAGCTGCATCATGCTAAGAACAAGTGAAAACAAAACAAAATCCATGAAGCATAGAAAAAAAATTAGTTCCCATAAGGAGAAATGCTCACTCTTGTTAGAAACACAAGGAAACCTACAATTTATTGTGTCTATTTAGCTAGCAAGGGCAATAAGGCAACATTTCCTAGCACCAAGAGTGTTGAAGATCCCACTATCACAACCAAACATAAGATGAGATACGTCTTCTTTGAGAGAAACAAGTGTGATTTCATCCCCTTCCTATTAAGATATCAAGCTCAACATGAGAGCTAAAACTCATGTACCTAGATGGCCATTTCTACATTCATATCACTTATGTGGTTCGTACCTACATCGATATATCATTCTAGTGATAGTTTGTAGCTAGATACCTACTCCAATTATAAGATATCTATCTAGCCTCATTCTAATTAGTATGTTTCCACTATAGAACACTTGTATATTATGTATGTTGTACTCTCTCTTTATTCTTGGTAGACTATGATGATGATGATGATGATGATGATGATGATGATGATGATGATGAAAGGCTAGGATTTTTAGCTTCCTATCTTGTGCGCATTCTCCATTTGTTGTGAGTCTCGTAAGATCTCAAGATCCCTCTCTCTCTCAACCCATCTTTTCATGGTATTAAAATAGTGTCCAAGCAAGGAACTATGAACCACATGTACAAGAGACTACAAGGAAGACTTGCTATGGAATACACATGTGGAAATCTCTCTCATATGATCTCTAATTGATGAGGTATCTTCATGAGCTTTGAGTGCTTTAGGGGCTATAAGGTACTTCTCTAATTTTCACCTATGCAGTCATATTTGTGTTGAGACATGTTTCACCCTCCATTCAAGAGTTAAAGGATGTTTGTGTGTGAATCTTACTAGATTCACAAACTCTAAAAATCACATCATTTTGCAAATAGGTTATAGGTATTGGGTGTGGTAGATGATACTTACAAACTATTAGACATTACATACATTTTTCAAGATATACTTATGCGCCTAGCTAAGTACATGTAGTAGTTTACATGGATTAGCAAGTTATTGATCAAAAAATATTTTTGGGTTTTACTACACAAATTCTTAGGGATTTAATTGAACTGTTAGTGATGATAAGCTTCACAAGAATAACTTCCATGCTTAGAATTTTATGGGTAAATGTTATTGTGAGTATATTGAAGAAGATAACATTGAGACTCCAAAGTTACTAAAGGAAAATGCCACGTCTGAGTAGGCCAAGACATTTAAGGAATGGAGTTAAGGTGCTTTAAAATCTATGTATAGACCTTTCATTAGTGTTTTAGAATATGATTGGCCATATATAGGATGTAGAGAGCCTTACAAAAGCATGGATCGATATAGTCAAGCTATTCAGTACAAAGACAAAGACTAGAAAGTTGCAATTTAACTCTACCTTAAACAATGTCAATTGTGGAAATCTATTTATCAACTAGATGAAAGATAGAAAGTTGCAATTGAAGTCCAAGTTAAACGATATCATGCATAGTAGACTATCTATCAACAAGACCAAGGCTAGAAAGTTGCAATTGAAGTCTAAGTTAAACAATGTCAAACGTGACAATTTGTCTATCAACAACTATGCATTGAAGATTAAGAGTATTGTTGAAGCTCTTGGACCTATTAAAGTATAGGTTGACGATGATGATATAGTGGCTGAATATTTGAATGGTTCAAGTGAAGAGTATAGGCAATTCCAAACCTCCATCAATACAAGAGAAACCATTCCTGATTTTGCATATCTAATATCTATATTGATATTAGAAGAGAAAAACTTAGGTCTTGTTGTATCTTCATCACAAAGGAAGAACAATTTAGAATAGGTACTCTACTTTAATACAAGTAGAGGTAGAGGTCACCATGGTAGATGCTAGTCTTGAGACAAGGGGAGAAATAAAGGATGTGGCAAACAGAATGTAGGTTATGATAAGGAAGAATGCTACAACTGCGATCAAAAAGGTCACATTGGATATGGCTATCCAAAAATGAGATGAGGTGGAGATAATAGAAGTGGGAGAAGAAAGTATAATAGTTATGCATCTACTAATAATCATGTTGATAATGAGAAATTCTTTGCATTGAGCGACAAGCTCAAAATGCAGAGACATTGATGATGGACCATTTCATTTGATGGGTCTGCATGTCTACACTTAACATGTTGGTGGTCATTACGACTCTTATATGGCTAGTGACTTGTTATTATATTTGGTTTGCTATACCTACATAAAATTGGTATAGTTATAGCACTAGTCAATTAGTATAGTTAATTATGCATTTTTTGACTTAGTAGGCTACTTTTATTTATGTTGTATATTATCTATACTTTGTGTATTGTACTAGGTGAAAAAAGAAGAAGAAGAAACCAACAAGAAAATCTTTTGACCTCCATCTATCTTCTTGTATTCTTGAGTGAGCTTCCTTGTGTGTATGGTGTGTATTTAGCGTATAAACTTAAGCAACTCCCCTCTGGCACATGATTCATGACATGGTATCAGAGTGGCACCATCGAGAGAGATTGGTTTTAAAGGTTGAAGTAAAGGAGAAGAAGTAAGAATTCTAAAAAGTAAGTAATGGGTAAGAAGCTCTCCCATTCATCCACTCTTTCTCTTGGATAGTACCTGTGGAGGCACTAGAACTAGGACAAAGAAAAAGTTTCAATTTGTTGTTAGATTTGGTGTATCAGAACATTACAAAGAAGCTATTATATATGTGGTAGTCTTTGGATTTGTTCATTAATTTTGGATGTGCAAAAAATAACTCTTAACACTTAGGTGAGACCTAAAGTTGTGATAGTAATTTTGTGAATTACTCATCGAAGAGTAGTTGTGGCTTAAAGTCTTGAAATGAAGCAACAATGGAGATGCCACATTCTCCTCCAATGCAAAAGACAAAGGTAATTCCTCCACCAAAAGTGATCCTATGCAGGCAAGGCCATAGTCATCAGGACTATAGGGTGAGGCAGAGCCAATCCAGGTTAGCAATTCAACCGTATTGCATGGGTTTCAACAAGCTTGATGTCGACTTGGAAGGTCCTGTCCAAGGTTAGCACAAAACAATGCACAAAATTGTCACATTTGCATAGAAGCAAAGGGGTTACTTGTCAAAAGCAAGGGGGTTGCTCAAGCTAAGGGCTTGCTTTCGTTCGCAAAGAGGAGGGGGCAAACAAAAATTACCATTCACTAAACCCATGGCCTCTTCCCCCGCCCTAGCAGCACTATGCCAAGCAATGGCTACCCTCTCCTCATCACTCATGTCCTCCTCACAAGAAATGCCACAAGATCAGCAAAGCATTGAAAATTTAGCATCACAAGATCTTGCACAATAGCCAAAAGTGGAAAACTTGATCCGTGAGATAGTAGCCAGTCCATCCTTCACCTTCAAGAACTTCAATGCAGTCCCTCGTAGCTCCCACGGCTGATACAATCCCATACATTAGGTTCGATTATGACACAAAGCTCAACATTAGCTATAAATTTATTACTATTGGAAGAGCAAAAATAAGGACCAAAGGCTACAATCTATCCCAATTTGAGAGATAAACTCGTGGCCTTGGAGGCATCATCTCTAGCATGTTGATTGGTAGGTGACCAACCACTGATGCACGCATTGAAAAGACATGATACAAGCAGTTCTCACACTAACACTCCAATGGTGTTACAAAGGTAACCCCATTGGGGAAAGGGTGCTTCACGGTCAACTTTAGCACACCAGAGCACTCTACACAACGGCACATTCCATTAGCCCATTACATGTTAGATTGCCTTCTTTGATAGATGGATTGAGGGCAAGGATTGTTCCATGCTCAAAGATGGCACAACTATCACAGTACACCTCCATGGCCTAGACATTTTCCTCATATAGCCCAAATTGGCAAAGCTTTTGGGCATTTCATTCAATGGGATACAACCTTCGTAGATACAGTGGCAAAGGGATGACCTTAGCACAAGAGAGGGAGTGGTAGAGAAGACGAGCCACTAAAAAAAGGGGAATACAAAGATAGAGACAAGAAGAGAGACAAGTCTGAGAGCAATATGCTAAGAGATGATGGATAGCTGCCTAGGGATCCCATGCATGTTGCACACAAGATTCTGATTGCACCACTTGAGGCAACAGAGACGACTATACCTAAGTTTCCCTCTCGCAAGTCATAAGTGACAACGGCTCAATCACCTACTGTAGCACTAGTAGCTAGAGTGGCAATGACTTCCTCATGTGGGATGAAGCAGTTAGCTCACAACCCCCAACCTTGTGAGGTGATGATGGCCACACCTAGAACACTTGAGATGGATCCCGTAGTTGAGGCCTCAATTGGATACTTTGTTTCTCAGGTCCCTTAAACTCAGCAAAAGGGAGGGATTCCCATGGAGAGACAGGTGGATCCAATTACTTACGAGAGCGAGGGAGGGAGCAAGGACGTGTTTGGCACAAATTCAGATGATTCTTTAGACTCCATTTAATTCCCATCTCTTCATGAGGTTGTAGAGATTTCAACAATGAGATAGGACAAAGTATACACTAGGCAACAAAAGAGACATGCATGGTCCATGGGGCCGAGCTAGTCTAAGAGACTAGACGATCTCCATGGGGATCCTCTCATGGAATATTCGAGGCTTTGGTGGAAGACTTTTCCACCAAGGATAGAGCCTCATGAAACAGGATCTCCATAGAGCACTAGTTGTAGGATTAGTGGATTTTCTTATGCTACAAGAGAATCACCTCTCGGAAGGGCGGATTAGTGGATTTTCTTATGCTACAAGAGCATCACCTCTTGGATGAGAGGATTTCCCAGTGCAATGGGAAGCTGTTGCCTAGATGAGGCTTCACGTATGGGACACCCATTGTAGGAGCCTCAGGCATACAGGCAGGAGTATGCATTTGTGTTGGTGAGCATTGTCTTCGTGCATTACAGGATTGGGGCATCCTTATACTAGGGAGAGCACTCTGTGTATTTGTGAGAGTGGATGAGGTACTAATAGGTTTGTTGGTCATATACGCCCCTAATTGTCGGAGAGGGAGAGGACTTTTCTAGACTACGTGTCTCTACCTCATATTGAGCACTAACTTGTAGGTGGGGAGTTGAATATGGTTGAAGCCTTGGAGAATAGAAGGGGAAAATGCATAGCCACTATCAAAGGAGGAGAGCAAGCAGATTGGGAGGATTTTATTTTCCATATTAGAGGACCGTACCCTTAGTGCATCACAGAAATTGGCATATCTATAGGTTCCTAGTAGTTCTCCAATATAGATAGGACAACTAGTGCTAGAATCTTCTCTCGTTTGCATAGATTTTATATAGATGATTGAGCTTGTGACAAGGGGGGTCTAGTTGGTATTGTTCCAAGAACCACTTTGTCAGGTCACACACGAGATAGTCAATTCTTATTGAATCATTTGAAAATAATTAGATATGTCAAATTGTGCATCGTATACAGAGTTTTTGTATTGCAATCACGTATTCTAAGATCCGAAGGTTTGAAATTGAAAGTGTTCTTCACATCATCCAATCATACATAGGAGTAACTTGCATTATAATTGTGCATATTAAACCAAAACTCAAACTATATTTTTAAGAAAAATTAATGTGTTTATGATGAGCTTCATATAACCTAAACCTCAAAGCCTTTTGAGTTTGATGGATTATATATATTCATAGTCACCTATAATAAGAAGATTTTCTATATATAGGACAATGCCTATAGACTTTCGACCATCCTTGTAAACATACATATTACCATTTACGGCATACCCTTTGAAATTCAAGCTTAAAAAGAACTTATCTATCCAATGGTGTCATGCTTTAGGGGCATGTTTCAACCCACAGAATGTCTTTTCTCCTAGCTTACAAACCTTGTTCTAAGAATGGGGAGCTTCAAACCCTAGCGGAGCTATGTACATATTCTTGAGGTCACCATTCAAGAGTCCTAATATAACATCCATTTGGTAATTGGCCTACATCTTGTGGTGGGCCACTAGAAGTAATGTGTGGAGAGTAATCATCCTAGCAACTGTTTTTTAATTATTCTTGAAATAAACCCTTCAATACATGAAAATCCCTATGCAACTAATGTGTCTTTTGACTTTTCTAAGATTCTACCAACCTTGTACTTTATCTTCAAAACCCACATAGTGCAAATAACATTTCCCTTAGGACTAGCCAATCCACAAGCTCTCAAATATCATTCTTCATTATGTTTTCTTACTCAACTTCCATAATTATTCTTCATGTTCAATTAACAAGTGCTTCTTCCAAGTCAGCTAGCTCATTTACTTCTCAGAATATTGACCATGTGAGTTGAAAACTTTCTTTATTCCTCTATTCTATGAGACCTCATTAACCAATCTTCCTTTTCCTCAAGAGATATATTCATACGTTCATTTCAATCATAGAGTTGCTTCACCCATTGTGACAATGACTTTTTTTGTGTTGAGATAGCCAATTGGTGAAATTTATCTTCCTCCTTCGATGGAAATGCTTCCTCCTCCTTTAAGAATATGAATAGCTCTTGGGATAGATTCGTAATCGACTACTTATTTGCTTGATGATAAAGTTGAAGGATTTATCTTTTCCCTCCACTATATGTTGTTGTTCCTTTATGAGCACCACATCATATATTGTTTTGATCTTATTTGCCTCTTAGTCATATAATTTGTGAGCCTTTTACTCATTACTATAACATGAGAAGATACATTTGTTACTTTCTTATTTTCACTTTTATTCTTCTCATCTAGAGTATATGTGCATTATTCAAATCCAAAAGTTCTTAAATGTGAGGCAGATGGTTTCTTACTAGTGTAGGCTTCATACAATATTTTTCCCTCGAGCACCTTTGTGTAGCTTCCATAGAGAAGGTTAACTCCCATATTCATAGCTTCGACCCAAAACTAGTTAGGAATCCCTTTCCGCTAAGAATAGGCCTTACCATTTCCACAGTAGTGTGATTCCAACATTCAACAATACCATTTTGTTAGCAACTAATGATGTGTCCCTTTCCTTTTCTAAGTCTTCAAACTCCTTTAAGTTCAACTCACCATCACCATTTATTTTGAATTTCTTCACTTTTTCGTGCTTTACTTTCAACAAGTGTTAGCCATTCTTTTTGGATTTGTTCATTAATTTTGGATAAACTGATAATAACTCTTGACACTTAGGTGAGACCTAAAGTTGTGACAATAATTTTATACATTACACATGGAAGAGCGATTGTGGCTTAAAGCCTTGAAAGGAAGCAACAATGGATATACAACATTCTCCTCTAATGCAAAAGACAAAGGTAATTCCTCTATCAAAAGATGTTAATGAAAAGAAAAGTGATAAGAAAAAGTTTCAATGAGCGTGCTCCTAGTGTAAGAAAAAGGGCATGCAATTGTAAATTGTCATGTCAAGAAGATACATGAAAAATTTTGTACCCTAAAAAAGTATAGGATGCAACTAATATGGGGAGGTTAAGCAAAGTTGAAGTTATTTATGGTGGCCATTGAGAAAGTGTCTTTCTCAATGCAAAAAGCAACTACTATTACCTCATGGATATTGGTGGATAATGATTTCTCCCATCACATGACCAGTAAAAAAGGTGTATAGAGTTATATGCAACCTGTATAAAAACCAATCATTAAGACAATTGAAAACAATACAAAATGCCCCAATGAGGGCATATATACTATTTTCTCTATTATTACAAGTGAAAATTTTAAAAAAAGATTTATTATATATTCCCTCCATAAATGATCTTGGCTATGAAGTGATTTACCGAGACAAATGTAAAGATTCTTAACAATGTTGCTCACAAAGGAGAAAGAAGGAACAACTTCAATGAGCTTTGCATTCTTATAGCCATTACTATACTAAAAACAAGTAAACCTAGCCATGAAAAAGTTGATCACATTGAATTTGTAGTGTTAAGGGAGATGTGTAAGCAAGGTATAGTTTCTCGAATTGGATTTGGTTACATTGGATTTATGGTGTTAAAGGAGATGCATAATCAAGGTATGGTTGCTCACGTACCTAAAGTGATCGAAATTAAAAAAACCATGTAAACAACAAATTGGAGAACAAAATTTCCTTGATTCAAAACAGACTGACTCTATCTACCCATGTACTTGTGCTATGAACATTGGATAGCCGTTTAACTATTTTGCTAGATAATAAGTGAAAAGCTTAAGACTACCTAAAAAACTATAAATGGGCAAAAGATAGATGACCGTGGCTCTAAGAAGATGGCCCTTTTATAGCCCACAAGGTTGTTATATTATGAGGTTGGTGAGAGTGAGTGAACTACAAGCACAAGGAAATTGACAAGTAGGATAGTGAGTCATCTTCTAACTAAAGATAGTCAATGTCATCTTCTTAGTGCATGGTAAAGGGACGCCCCTCTCATAATGTGATGTGCTAGTCAACATTGAATAGCAAACAAAGAAAGTGACAAGGAATCAAATATCATTTGGGTTGGCATAAATGATCATTGGTAAGTTAATGATCAAGATATTATCTTTGTATAGTATATGGAGCATGTCACGAGCTACTCGCCATAAAGTGACAAGACTAGGTTGTTTGTATTTACATGGCAAGTAATCTAAAACAACCCCAATCACACAAATATGTCCACCACCAAATACAACACAACACATGCTAACAAAGCTATAGTAAGCTCAAGTGCAAGCCTTCTAAGTTTCTTATATGCCCTATTAGATTACAAGGATAAGTTGATCAAATGCACAAGAGACCACTCAACTACACCATATTCACTACTATGTATGCATAGTGGTTATTTCCTAATTCTAAGACGTGGTACATTCAAGAACTTTCGAGCTTGCAATGCATCATCAAGTCAGATTACAAGGAATCAAAACCAACCATCACATTTAAATATCTTACCACACAACATTCACAACAGTGGACTCTTAAAAATATTCCAAGTAAACATTCACAAGATCGTCTTGTAAGTGATATCCAAGGTGTATACTTAAGACACAAGCATACTTAATTTGTTTTGATGATCACATTGCACATTACTTTATCAATTTGTATAACCAACATAACCACCAAAAAGAATGGTTAAACCCTTCCACAACAAGGTATCGCATATGTGACCTATCATTTACAGCGATAGGCATGAAGAGAACTGTTGGAATCAAAAGACTAGGCTCCTAAATAATGCATGATACATTATTTCCCATATTGTCCAAGGCACCCGGCCAACTGAAGAACATACGTGCACACAATATGTTGACTTGGAAGGTGCTCTCCAAGCTCAGCGCAAAACGACGCACAAAACTGTCACATTTTCACAGAAGCAGAGAGGGGCTGCTTGTCAGAAGCAGGGGGGCTGCTCAAGCTGACGGCCTGCTTCTCGCAGAGAGGAGGGGGCATACGGAAATTACCATTCACTGAACCCATGGCCTCTCCCCCGCCCTAGCAGCACCATTCAAGTACCAGACCAGCGCTTCGGGCGTCATCAAGTATGGCAGTATACGAGTCGAACCTATTAGGGAAACGGAATTTGTTTCGGGAGACAAAACGACAGATTATAGATTTCCAAATACCTTTTATTGGAAGAAGATCTCCCGCTCATTTCATGAGACTTGGCTTTGATACATGGATCAATCCTATCTTGGTCCCGGTCCCCCACAGCAGCCAAAAGGAGAAAACTTGAGCCGTGAGGCAGTAGCCAGTCCATCCTCCACCTTCAGGGACTCCAGTGCAGTCCCCCATAGCTCCCATGGCTGATACAATCCCACACTTTAGGTTTGATCCTGACACAGAGCTCAACATTAGAGATAAAGTGGTGGCCTTGGAGGCCTCCTCTCTAGCGTGCTGAGAGGTAGGTGACCAACCACCAATGCACGAATTGAAAAGACATGATACAAGCAATTCTCACACACACTCCAACGAGAGTTACAAAGGTAACCCCATTCGGGAAAGGGTGCTGCAGGGTCAGCTTTAGCACACCAGAGCACTCTAGAGCAGCACTTGCCATTAGCCCATTAGACGGCCAAACTACAGTTGCCTTCTTTGATAGATAGATGGAGAGCAAGGATTATTCCACGCTCGCAGATGCCACAGCTATCACGATACACCTCCATGGCCTGGACAAGTATTTTTTGCCTCATATAGCCCAAATTGGAAAAGCTTTTGGGCGTGTCATTCAACGGGACAGGACCTTCGCAGATGCAGTGGCAGAGGGATGACCTTAGCACCCATCAATCACAATCGCGGTCTCTACTTTAGCATTGGGATCCCTTCCTCACGGCACCAAGATTCCATCAATGCACGGAAGGTGTATGATTCAAACTAGATACTACACTAGTCTCCCAAGACAATGCTTCACTTGTAGGATCATTTTCAATGGGCAAGGCAGCTAGAGACTTGGATGAGGGTTTGCAAGAGGTGAGCTCCTTTCTTAAAGAGAAGGCTAGGAGCAAGAGGGAAGACCTCTTAGAAAAAGGGAGGGCTGCTAGAGCCTCATTGGCAGCACTTCAAAGGGAGAAGAAAAGACAATACTTGGCCATTTGTAAAAGACTAGCCATTGCCATTGCCTAGGGAAATTGGTAAGACCTTCCTATTATGGCCATGAATTATGCAAATGTTAGGCCTCAAATCCGTAAGTTTAATGGAAAATATTTCCATCCCTAGCAAGTCCTAGTGAAGTATAAAATGACGGAATAGGACTACTGGCCCTTCATAAAAAGGACCAAGGTTATTTATCCATCAAATCCCCTTGATGTAGTCATAGCTCAAGTTATCATGATGCTTCAACTAGATGAATCCGTAATTCATCATATTGACCAACTCTCCACTGCCAAGGAGAAATGAAATCTATAGATTATAGCTCTATGGTGCTACAGGGAAGAACTCCAAGATTTTTCTAAAGATTGAATTTTTTAGCTTGGAGTATAAACAAGGAGAAGAACTAAGTAAGTTTATTTCACATATAAAGGGGCTCATGGCACAGTTGATCTCCGTTCAAGCACCAATTCATGATGAAGATGCCATTGCCATCCTTCTAAAGGCTGTAAAGAAGGTCTTTCCAACCCTTATTACTACCCTTACCAATATCCCTAATCCAACTTTGACAAGTACCATCCAATCATATCTAGATGAAGATAAGAGAAACCATAACGAAGGCACTTCAGCATCTACTTCCTGAGAGCAAGTGTTAGTCCATACAGTTTCTACAAAGTACTCTTTCTCTCATAAAACAGGGCATATTGTAAGTAATTGTCGGAAGTACCCAGAAAAAATGAAGTGCAATAAATGCAAAAAGATTGGGTATATTACTAGTAAGTATCCCAGTGTTCTAGAACCACCTAAGGAATTGGAGGCTAACTTTATCTCCCAATCAACTGAATCGACTCTTTTGAGTCTTGTAAACTCTCTACTTATAACCATCTTTTGTAGCCTAATTTATAAAGGCATCTCATTATGGATTAAGAGGGGGCATTCTGCCATGCTTTATCCAATACCACTGGCATTGAGGAGGTGTGTTCAAAGTATAAGCATGTGAACTCTCCTTATGTTGGAGGGGATAAGAGTAGTTGAGTGTGAATGGTCCCTGCCATTCCATGTTGCTATGTCCACAACTCTTACATGATCCAAGGGACAAAATCTCATTCTTTTGCTTCTCAATGTCGGCCTATGACAGAGTTGAATGGAAGTTTCTAGAAGCACCATGTTGAGGATGGGTTTCCCAGAGCAGCGGATTATAGATGTATCCATTCCATATTCATCAACTCATAGCCAGGTCCTAATTGGTGGGACTAGAGGTGCAATAGAGCTCATAGGCTATAAGCTCCTTCCTAAGCGATAGGAATGCAAGTATTCGAGGCATGAAACTTCGCATTCCAAAGTTTGAGGAGTTGTTGGCTGGATGGGGATGAGGAGATTTTACGGCCTTTGTAGTTGCGATGAAGGTTTTCTGTAAAGCCTCAAGAGCTCTTACTAACTAGCACAAATCCTATGGATTTTGGGTTTGTCATGCTCAACAGATAGATTTAAAACCACATGAGAGTTTCACTTGGGTCCCCTATGGCACTTCTGTAAGATACTTGTGCTGCCATGTAGGCATTGATCCAACCTACATCCAAGGGCGGTTTGGGGGTCCTTGACCCAAATAGTCAAAGTAGAGCACTAATGGTAAAGCTCATTGTGAGGGGCGTTCTTTCGAGTGAGAAGCCATGGAAGAAGCTATTATTATAGAGATTAAAGACCATTGTTCCCGCCTATGGAGGGCCATGGCAGCCTAGCACATACTAGCTATTTCAGCATATCCAAGCTACAAGGCTTCGGAACAATTTTGATATCAAATTTGCTGCATCTATTATATGGGCATGGAGATCAGTATCTACAAGACTTCGTCAGATTGACCCAATGAGTGTTGAAGAGAAGTTGAGGCAGCCACTTCCTTTTAATTTGCTACTCAAGACAGAGAGGCCACACCAGTGGGGAGAGGACCCTCCTATGTTGGGAGAGGTTCTTGGCACAAGTAGCTTCTATAGTGGGGGAGTGGTTTGCCTTTCTAGAGCTGCTAGCTTATATAGACAGACAAAGACTTCGAGGTATCGAGGGGGCAAGAGTCATAATGGAGGGCATCATGTAGGTGGTATCCCTTGAATGGAGAAATGACGATGATGGATCAAACATAGATAGGGCTCTTTACCAAAGGAGAGATCCTTCTTGCAATGGTAGCCACCAGTGGAGAGAGTGTGTTTACTTTTTCAATAGAGATTTGGATCAGTTAGAATTCACAGGATGCTCTCAATAAAGAATTGTGACAGGACTTGGTACTTAGACCCAAACCCTCAAACTTGTATGGAAGATGGATGGAAACATTGGGCACACAAGAGGAGGTTGCTACACACGCTTCAGTGGGATCCTGGGGAGTGGATATGGAGAGATCCATTTGTAGAGAGACCTTGGAATATCCCCTTCTTTGGCTATACTACTAGGTTGGGGAGGAGAATACATATCAGCAGGACCAAAGTGGTGTTGGCTGTAGCTGGGCACTGGACTATCCATGGTATATCACAACCTTTGCTGGCAGACTTCTGGAGTATATTGAAGCACAGCTTTAGACCAAAGAACATTTCACTCTTTCTCTAGTTACTAGCTGAAACCAGCCTTCCTTATTGGAATGGGTGGTGATAACCTGATTCAAGAGTTAATTACAGCAATAAATAAATGCACATAAAATGAAATACACACTTTACCATAACATTCTTGGACAGTAGACACCCTGTTGGCCCCAAAATTGGCGCCCCTTGCGGTATTTCTTTAACTTTCATTCAATTGGAAGGAGTACAACTTAAGATTCTTCAATCTCCTCCTACTAACCAATTGCTCTTGCTGTCATAAATGACCAGCAAGCCTTTTGGGTCATTTGCCCCTTGATTCACCCAAGACTTCTTCTCCAATTTGACCCTTGGCTGGCCAAATGCTGCCCCAAATCAATTTGGGATAGGCTGGCTACTGAATTCCCTTGATAATCTTCAATTATCAGCTGCTGATTTCAATCCCTTGAGCATTCAATCTCTGGCACGAATCCCAAGGTGGCTGCTAAACCCTAATTTCTACTGTAAATTAGGGTTTACTGTAGAAATTACAGATCAGCCCACCAAAAATGACTGAGATCTTCTCCGAATGACTAAGAATTGTTGAGAATGGCTGAGCATACACTGAAGGAGATGAGAGAATGCTGTAGAGAGAGAAAATTTTGAGATTTGTCGCGAAGAGCTGATCAAAATCTGATGCTGCCCTGTTGTACCAGCCCCAAATGGATGCACCAACAACAATAGGAGCATCAAAGACTATGATCTTCAAGAGAAGGTGCATCAGCAGCAATTGCCAGCTTCCCAAGGTCAAGAATATGCAATCTCCATCACCAAAATGGTCTCCAATGGCTGGGAAATGGCCCCAAAAGCTGGCAACAACAGTCCAACACCTCTTTCCAACAGCTCCAAAATGAAAAAAGCGAGATTTCCCTCTCCCTTCAGCCCTATTTAGCCTTTCTCCCACTAGCATTGGAAAGTTTTGCCAAGTGGCAACTTTCTTAATCCATTTTCAGCAATTTCAAGTCATTTAATTAATTTTCAGAATCAATTAATTCTGAAAATTAATTCAACCCTTAATCCATGCCCAAAAAATTGACCTTGCCCATCCAAAAATTAATTGGCTAGGCCATTTTCAACCCAAAGTGATCCCATGCATTAATTGACCCTTGGACATGCATTAATCCATTAATTAATGCCTAGTCCCTAGTGTCACCACTAACACTTAATGGCCAATTAATGGTCCTAGGGACAAATTGATACCAAAATTCACCTAGAATCTAACAAGTGTAACTTGTTACAACTTTTGCCTTTGACACCCATCTTTTTCACAAGGTCCTTCAACCTTCAACTGTGAATAAGTATCTTGCACCTCACATGTGCAACACATGTGCATCTTTTAATTGCACATTTGATTAATCCTTTAATCAAATGTCAATTAAACATAAGCAAAGCATCACATTTTCACGTCCTCGTGAAACTAGTACACAAGAGTTTAGCAATTGGTACATGGATTGGCTATGGTAGAGACCGTATTCCTTGCACTAGATGTGGGGTGCATGAGACTCGATTGCTTATGGAAGGCTCAAGAGGTTTGGAGGAGAGCCCTTAGGACGGTGTTTCATGGCACTACAGATTCCATGATTGCTACGTGAGGAACACTTGCGTGGGTCACTGATAGAGGCCCAGCTTGTGGGTGTGACGATGTATAGGGGTGTCAAGACTATCTCATCTCAGGGCACCTTGTGAGCAGGACTTTCATGTCATATTTCTCACAGACAGTATGGACTCAAGGCCCCTTTCACAGTTGGGAGCTCATAACTATTATTGCTTGGTGCATATGGACAGCCAGATGTAATAGACTATTGATTTTTTGGACATGTCTACTGTACAGACTCTCTCCAGAATCTGGACAGAGACTATGCACACTCTCCATGGGAGATGGGAGAGAATACAAGGCAGCTCGGAGACTCCAAGGAAGAGGAGAGATGTGTTTCTCAGGACTTGGGATTCCGGCACCTTTTTCCTCTCCCAAACCCACATGGTTTGGCATTATAGACCTCCCGACTGGCTATTCATTCAAGCTTTTTAATAGACTTCCCATTGCTATATAATTCTTGATATGGAAGTTCCTTACAGGGCTGCTTTGTACTTGTTTTTTGCCTTGGGACACTTTGTTCTGAGGTGTGTTAATAGAATTTTTACTTTTCTCTGAAAAAGCAAAAGTTACACAACATTTTGAAATGACACCTTGTTCACAACTAACAGTCTCAAACTTTATGGCCACTTAAAATTGGTATTACCAGTTATGAAAATATGCTGTTGGTGATTTCCCAAAGCTGTCGCAGGATAACAAGCCTAGTCAGGAGAAACCCAACTTTTATCCAGTTAAACTGAGAAACTTTTGAAAATGCATTGCTTCCTGTAGTTACATTCATTATGAAGTAAACCCAAGTTTTGTCTGGTCCCATGCCAAGTCAGCATCACAGCCTTTCTGGCTGTGGATCAGGCTCTCTTTTTCTCCAGACTCCAAAATCCCCATATCACATTCTCTTTCTTGCAAGTGAAGAATTTGACAGCATGGAGTTGCTAAACAATATTTGTGACTGGTTGATGGTACAGGAACAATCCATCATGTCCTATGCATGCTTAAAATCAAACTTTAATGTGTGAACTTTTTCCAGCTATTCTTACTTTGCTGGTGAATATTACATCGAACTTGAACCCGCTGTCAGTAGGAAGGAGAGATGTAGATCAGTTGACATCTGCAGCTCCATCTCACGCAATGTTGAAGAATCCACAAGATAAAGATTTTTCTCTCTCTCATTTTGCACATCATTAATTGAATCACTCATCAGAAGTTTCTTATAATGCAATTCCTCCTGGAATGCACCAACAAAATCACGAACAGCTCTTGAGATGACAGGGCATGCAGCCATAATTCTGAGTTGGAACTATGAAAAAAGGTTAAGGCTCTCTTTAGTTAGTGAAATCAAGTGATTTGCAATTGGTTGAAAACTTGCCAGGAAAAAGTGGAAAATATGGAGCTGACAGGTCACAAAGTTTGCTGTTGAAAAATGACCACGAACAGTCGATCTCAAAATACCACAGACTTCTCAACTCTTTCTAGACAAGACTAATGTTAATTTTCTTGTAAGGTACAGAGCCTTTTCATATTTTCTAATTAGAAAACATATTGCCTCTTCAGCCATGTTCTAATTAGAAAACCTATTGCCTCTTCAACCACATGTACAAGAACTGGATTAACCAGCAAAGAATCCATGCTCTCTTTTTCTTTTTCCATAAAGTTATCGAAATTAGAAATACCATATCAACTAAAGCCAAAGCAAATAAAACTTTCATAGGCAACTAGAAAACAACTCAAGCTGCTACAAGGTTACTAGCAGAAAGAAATCACATCACAAAGGAGACACAATTAAAGTGGAATGTAACAACAATCTCTGTATATGACCAATGTGACGAATCAAAGCCTGTAGTCAAATCAAATATGAAACCAGTTTAGTCCAAATATGCCCAAGGCCAACCAATAGAAATTGAGAGAGGGGGATGCAAGAAATCCACATAAAACATCACCCAAGACAAGGCAGGTGGAGTGCTAATGCTCTAATAGACATTCACATGCAGGAAAGAGGCCAAAATCAGGCTATGAGACAAAATCATGTACAATCTTGATCGCCACTAGACATCAAAATGTGATGTGCTGGGTGATATATTTTAAAAGAAGCCAAGGCAGTTTACAAGACCAAATAGTGCTTGTATAGGGATACAATGGGAGGATGAGATAGTACATGTCTAGCTGTGTGGTTGAATGATACTCATATATCTAGTTCCACCCAGTCAAGATCGATGGGTAGAGTATGTCACACATCCCGGATGAAATAGTATGAGGGTAGCATCTAGGTTGGGTCCTCAACTCTATCAGCTGCTGCTCATGTCACTGGCTGATGTCCCTCATCGCTCTCTCATGTAGTATCTGTGTTTGGTACCCAGTGTATCCGTGGGCACCCTGATCACTTCAGCTCTTTGGACTGTCACCCCTATCTGCGTGGGTGCTATGTTGGTGGGCACCGTCTAGAAGAAATTAGTAAGTTGTGACACACCCCCCTCTCTGTGTAGTGCCAGCTTGTAGTAGTGATGTGCGGAGCCTTTGAATCTCAACTAGGAATTGGCCTAGGTGGTGCTGGTGTGGGGACTCCATAACTAGTCTGAATGAGGTGTCTCCTCCAAATAGCATGGGAATCTAGCTCGAACTGTGCTATAGGCTCTGCATCTACAAACGTAGTGCTCCTCGCTCTCTACCTCCTGGCATAATCTACAAAATCCACTCAACTCTAGGAATGTGGACTGCTCTCCCGGTCACAATCTCAAGCTGCTGAAAGGATACCCTAAGCTAAACCCGCCTCTCATGTGGCATGTATACATCTAGGTATCCAAGTCTCTCAATGAAGCCATCCACAGTAGTCCACATGAAGTGATCTCTGTAGTAAGAAATCTTTAGGGGGAGGGGCTGCATGGGTAATAGCCATGTATGCTATATGTACAACTGGTAGAGATATTGTCGCATGACCAAATTCCTCTTTGTGTGAGAGAGGTGTATGAAGGGGGAGTCAAGATCATACTAAAAGGGGGGGAGATGGTCCATGTCAATCCCATATCCTATAAGCCACTGCTCGACCTGTGCATACATGAAGTCTCCTTCCCTGCCTGAGCTAGCTGCCTAGAGGCCTCAAAGGCCCTCCTAGGCAGTCTATCTGGATGCATATCACGTACTCTATGTATGAACCTGGTTGGTGAGAATCTCTCCATCATGGCCAATGCTGCATATCCTTGTGTGAGTCGGTCTCTGGCTGCCTATGCCATGGTAACTAGCAAATGCAGTGAAAGTGATCCCTAAGAAATCATACGAACCCAAAACCTCCACCTCTCCAGCTCCTAGGGTAAAGACTGATCTCCTCCTCTCACTAGGTCTAATGTGTGGAAGATCAAGATCTTGGTTTTCCCAAGATTAACCGTCAATCCGCACTGTGTACAAAGTCATGAAGGATATGGAAGCCACTTCGGCTCCTCATCGCGACCGACTGCCTGCCCCGACTGGCCGCACCCGCCTACCCCGACTGGCCGCCCACGTCCAGCCGTCTGAGACTGGCCTGACTGGCCACCCACCTAGCCAGTCTTTGCCTGCCTGCCTGGCCGGACTGGCCACCCACGCCCAGCCCGTTTCTACACCAGCGGCACTCGCGCCCACCAACGACACCACCAGACTGCCTACCCACACCTGTCCTAATCGTGACCGCCCGACTGTGCCCACGCCTATCCCATCACGCCCTGCCCTCTGCATCAACGAGCATCGACTTGCTGTGGCGGTTCCGCCCTCTGCCTAACGCACGAAAGACCTCCCCAATCGACCTGCTCCGATGCCTCCATCCTATGCTGCACCTTCATACCACTAGCATCTGTTGCTCCCTCCGTCTGCAGCAACATTCCGCCCGGTATCACAGCACCGAGATTGTTAGCTGCCAGAAATGACGCGCTATGGAAACCTCTGGTCAAACACCAGAGCATTTTGCGAGTGCCCCCCAGTCAAACACCTTGCGCGTTGTCCTCTCTAAAGAAACAGCAATCTATGGACAGTTCATAGGACACTCTCCACCAGCTTCGGGATTGGCTTCACTCCACGCTATGCATTGGCACAGCGCAGATTGCGAAGGCAGTTCTCATGGGTTGGGGGATCTTAATGGTTTGACTCACCTCCATGGATGCAACCCGCAATCTAGTGAATAGCTCACCTTATGCCTCCACGAAGGGGGGCATTTACATGGTTCCCTAGTATAGTGGCTTCACAGTGGAGGAGTTCGCGCTCCACAACAGGTTTCCTAGACACCCGATCACCCTTCTATTCCCCGAACTGGCAGTAGAGTATTGTCAGTTAGTGGAGGACTTTGAACAGCTTTTCGGCATAGTTTTTCCGCCCTCCTTTGCAGATGTAGTGACAGCCACACGAGTCCCGAAGGTACGGCTGGCTATAAAAGATACAAAGAACATACCTAAGTTTCTTGAGATTGAGCCAGACAGACACTCTTTCATGCATCAGGTTATTGTGACAGGGCAACCTAGCTAGTACCTGCGATGCCATGACTTTGGGTATCAAGCAATAGACTGCACACATTTCGGAGCCAACGTGGCTCAACCGGCAAAACCACAAGTGGATGCTAACAGTTTCACACGTGTTCAGCAACGACATAGAGAAAGACGACAGGGGGGGGCCTCAGCCAACCCCCTAGACACAGCCACGACAGCAGAGAGCAAGAGGGTGGGCGACGGCAAAACACCCCGCAGCAACCCCTCGTCCCACCCAGCAGGATCACAAGCCCCCACCCCCACCACCCACTGAGGCGTCTCAGTCCCCCCCTCCCCCAAGCCGAGATCCCCCAACCCCCATACACCCCCCCCCCTCATGGATCCCCCCCCCCCCCCCCCGACCCTATCCCACAACCTCCCCCTTCCAAGGCCACTCGCCTCCCCCTCACACCCGCCTCATGCGTCCAATCACCCCACCACCCCTTACTCATCCTCTTTCTCCCCTTGTCCCTCGCCGATGAGCGCCCCCCCCCCCCCCCCCCCCGATCTTCACCCAGGACGTATTCCCCCCCCTCCCCCCCATCCATTCCCCCACTTCCCACAAGGGGTAATGAGCCTCACACACCCATATCTTCTCCTCACCAGCAGCCCAAAGCGCCCCCTCCCCCAAACAGCCACCAACTAATCTAGTCCAACCGCCCATCACACTTTCCCTTGGCAGGCATAATTGCTCCCCCAAGAGTTTTTCCGCAATGGTCTGTGGTCTTATTTGAGAGTTGCGGAGCGCAGAGAGTTTCCACCACCTCTAGAGGTGGGGACCTTCATGGTCCACAAATCAAGGAGCGGCAAGGTCCATTTACTAGCACCACCGGATAGACCAAACTATGTCGCCTTCTTTCAAACCTCTCATTCAGGAGACTGGACAATGACACAAATAGAGGAGGAGGTGAGGGGCCGCGTTGTAGACAACATCTCCCAATGGATGGGAGGAGAACTAGCACTTTTTCCCGAACAGTGGCATGATGGACATTAACTGGTGGGCTGGAGCCGAGATCCCACATCTGAGAATTATTTTTTGGGCCCCTCCACAATGGAGTTCACCGGTGGATGTGATCGAGTGGCCCCTTGCATACAAAGTCACACCTCTCAGCCTAGCTAATAAACGACCTGGTGGTACCACCTGGAGCATCTATCACTCCCATGATCCGCTCGAGAGCCACCATGGGGGAATGGAGTTCACCCTCCAAGCCTACGGCCAAGCACATTCACATGCCTCATAGCTCTTCCTCTTCATCAGCAGCTTCCACACCGAACAGATGCTTGTTCGGCCAATCACAGGTTTCCCCATGAGTTTACATCTAGCATCATAAAACATGAACAGTCTCCACTACAGTGGGGGACGTGGTTCTAGGAAATTGATTATTTGGCAAGAGCTACTACCTACTCTTGCTGAACGGATCGACATCTTCTTCAAGAGCACAAGCTCACCCCCTCCCAAGCCCATCGGGTAGGGAAGGTACTTCCAGGCAGTTCACACACCTACTGAGAGTACTCCATCGGCGCCCACGGCAAGAGTGGAAGCATATGCACCTCTATTGGCCGGAGCCTTACCGCCTATATACAAGACCACGGGACGATTGTGGCAAGGAGGGTCCTATGGATCAGATTGGATATAGAGGACTCGTGCTTTGGAGTCCTCAATGTTTATGCTCCTACTGAGGTTAGGGCATGCAACAGGTTCTGGGGTGATATCGCAGCACAACTTCCAGAGGTGGACTCTTAGATTGTTGGAGGAGACTTCAACAACCTTGAGGCCTTAGAGGACTAGCAAGGCAAAGGCAAAGATTACCACGGTATGGCAAGGGAGGAGCAAGAGGCATGGGAGGTCTTTCTTCTCGTAGTAGGAGCACGTGATGCTTGGCGGAACCCAGCTTTCCACAAGAGGGAGAGGTCACTCTTTCCACAAGAGGGAGAGATCACTTGACTTCTCTTGGGGATACAAGCGGCTGGGCGGAGCTCTTCTGGAGCGGCTGGACAAGTTCTATGTGGGAGAGTGGGGGTGCTCTCGCGGAGGCCAGGTAGGGCAGTTGGTTGGTACCACTTTGTCTGATCGCTGTCCAGTTCTCCTCACTCTTGATGCTCCTACTTCAGCCCATGACACGCGATCTTGTCAAATCCCAGACTCAATCTACAGGAGGGAGGAGATGAGAAGGCAAATTGAGCAGCTTTGGACTAGGGAGTGGGCCAAGGGGGACCAGATCACAAGCGAGGTTGCAGAGGCCTTAGCCGAGTCGAGCAAGATCTACCATGAGGCAGCCCTATAGGCCTAGCAATAGAGTAAGGAGGAGAGACCACTCCAGCGAGACCTAGTAGCCACGCAGAGACTACTCCAAGAGGCACCAAGGAATCCCACTCTCAACACACAAGAGGTGCGCGCATGGGCAGCCCTCGCCGGCCTTGAGGGCAAGCGCTCTGGGTTCTCCTTCCGTACCTCAGCAGCTTTTTGGGTGGCGCGGAAGCGAGACACGATGTGCAAGGAATTTTTTCAACTGCATCAACCTTGCACCTCAAGAAACCGAATTCGCAACCTCTATGCTCAGTACGGGAGGATTCGCTCTAGCCGAGATGAGGTGTTGGAGAATTCCACAAACTTCTGCAGACAACTTTTTCAATAGGAAGCAATCTCAACCAGAGTATAGCAATGTAGGTAGCATGTCTGGGATTGCATTCTGCCCCTTGTCACAAAGGAGATGGAACGCTCCCTCCTAGACCCCTTCACAGAGAAGGAGCTAGCTGAGGCCTTCAATACAGAGGATGGGTAAAAATGCTTGGGAGAGAATGGTCTTTCTAAGGCCTTTTTCCCTACCTACTAGGATCCCCTACTACTCGCCTTTCAGGAGATTTTCGGCTCAAGACAGTGTCGTGCCGCTATGCGCACACCATGTAAAAAATCTAGAGTGTAGCTTTCTTATTGATTTAGAGAGCCAATGCCATTTTAGACATTAGTGTTAGTGTCCATGGTTCAAAACTATTAGATTTTTGGACAAGTTTTAGCCAATTTTTAATATTCTAGATATTATCTCTTGTAAAAAATCCATAAAACTATAGACAACTTCTAGATTAGGATACATGTAAAAGAAAGCATGTAGCTTTCAGCCAATTTGAGAGGATTTTATGTAAAAAGAGAGATTGGTGAAATCGCGTGACGCGTGATCGCTGTTTTCAGGCAGTAAACAGCACTCTGAAGTGGAAGATAAAGAGGGAGTGATCTGGCAGAAATCTGGCCAAGCATACTGGTAATTTACCCCCCCTTTTGGAGCCAATGGAAGCATCACATTGGCAATCTAAGCAACATAGAGGAAGGTATTATTTTATACACGTTCTTATCTATTAGAGTTTTATCTTCTCATAATATAGGAACAAACTGATAGGCTTCATCTCTGTTAGTTTTCTTCTACATTTTCTAATTCTTTTTTGGAGAATTCTTCTACGTCTTTAATTTCTTCGAACCCCTTTTCTTTCATCTACTCCTCTCCCTGAATCTACCTTCACCTTGCTGTCTCTTACCCCCGTGGTGGACTCTCGACACCAAACGCCCCAAAACCGTGTTAGGGAAAGTTTATGCTATCATCAAATGTGAATTCCGAAAGATATTTGGGCTGATTTGGGGCTGATATCTTCAGCCATATTCAGAGAATTAGCTACATCATTATTCTTTTAATTCATTTCTTACCTCTACAGAAGACATTTTGTCAAAATATGCAAGTATTATGTGCCCCTATGACAACACAATGTTTGTAGATCATTCATAGATGCTTTGAGTTGAATTACAATGAGCTTTTTCTCTTATTTCTTGGCTGTGGTAACTTATCCTTATCAAGAACTCAATTTGAAGCTCTCTTGAAGCAAATCTCTTTGCTCTACAAGCCTTGTAATTGACTCATAAGCTTTTGTCCCTAACAATCTACATTGAATGTAATCGTGCAAAGTTGATTCATGCTATGGCATCATGTATGAATGATGGGATGTAGAGTTGTTTATGATACATGATAGCATATTGTACTTGATTTTATAATTTGTGATTGCTCTTACAGTCAAGAAAACAAGCTTGATTTGAGTTAGAACTTATGCGATAATACTCTTGTGATCTTTGCTAAGAACATGAGGTTGAAATCTCTATCAACATCTTCAAGAGCTTGGCTTGAAACCTTGAACCCTTCTCTTATCTCTACCATCTCCGGAGTCTAAGCTCTTGAACCCCCATACATTCTTCTCTCTCAAACCCCTATGATTGACCGTGAAGTACTACTTGAACCTTTAAACATTCACTGTAATCTACTTATCTCCTAAAGACACATCTCCACCTATCTTGTCCAGTTTTCTTGCCAAACCCCTGTGGTGACCTTCAACCCTACACGCTACAACAACGGATGCCAAGGAGTTTATTGGCAGGTCCAATTAGTCTCCTCCCCAAAAGGGGAGATCGGTTGGAGGTATCCCAATGGAGACTAATCACCTTGTTGTCAGTGGCCGAAAAGGCCCTAGCCAAGATGATCAGGAGTCGACTCCGCCCCATGCTTTCAGACATCATTCATGACACCCAAACAAGTTTTGTCTACAATAGGAGCATCCTAGACAATGTCTTCACTTTTTTTTAGGTGACCGAGTGGGCTCAGCATAGTGGTCAAGGATTAACAATACTCCTCCTGGACTTCGAGAAGGCCTATGACAGCGGTTAACAGGGACTTCTTAGAGAGCACCATGGCGAGGCTCAAGCATGGATCTGCGGGCTTTCGGCACTTTATAGACTGGCCACTAGCAGGGTTCTCATCCGTGGCAGGAAAAGGGAGCGGCTAGAGAGATCTGTCCGGCAAGGCTGCCCTCTTGCCCCATATCTGTTTCTACTCTTTGCGGAGGCGATGTTCTATTTCCTCCACTCACGAGTGAGCGGGCTACGTGGCCAATGACTTTTGATAAGGAAGGAGACTAAACTACCAGACTCAAATTATACAAATGATACCGCTCTTTATGTTGAGGATGATGAGTTGATTTTGGAGAGAGTGAGACTAGCTCCAGAGGTATTTTGCACTGCAGCTCGAGCGAAAATCAATTGGCGAAAGTCGATTGTTTTTCTTACAGATCCGGACTCGAGCACCAAGTGGGGTGTCCACCTGGGTTTCAGATGGGTGACCAGGGGACAAACTCTCTGGTATCTAGGATTCTAGGTGGGCCTCAACATCACTCTTGCCCAGCAGTTTCTTCGAGTTCTGGACTCTATTAGGTGGAAGCCGACCTACTAGAGCACTGTTCACCTTTCTTTAGCAGGCCGAGCCCTAGTGGTCAACCAGGTCCTCCTAGTGACCGCTTGGTACATCGCCTCTTGTTGGTGTTTCTCCTCATCTTGTGTGATGTTACTTTGATGCCTAGTGCAGAATTTTCTTTAGGCTGGCTCAAACGGTTCCAAGGATTCCTGTGCCAAGGTGAGGTGGGCGACCATCATCCGACATCACTCTAAGGGAGGGCTTGGGATCATTGACCCAGAGTTCCAGAGCTTGGCCCTTTTGGGCAAGCTAGAGGTCCGTGGTCTCATACCGGGTGGGCAACCTGGAAGGTCCTTTTGCAAGAGGGTCTCCAGGAGTGCAGACCGAGGCTTGGCGGGGGCTAGAGGCCATCCTTGAGATGGATCTTCATGATTGTCCAGATTACGCCACCCACATCTTCCTTCCTCCGCAGTTTACTTCAAGTGTGGCAAGGCCTTCGTAAGGCCCTAGTTCAAAGGCTCCCAGGATGCCACAAAGAGATAGATCGCCAACTGGTGGTCTAGAACTCCCAAGTCAGAGATCGGGACAGGATACAGATAGGTGAGCGCTCCCACATCCGGTGGGCTGGCTGGGAGGTTGGCCCTACTCATACTATCAGGACATGGAGGGAGGTATACAGGATGGCAGATGAGGAGATGTTGCAGCAGGTATCAGGATGTCAATGAGAAGTTGAGCTAAGGAGAAGGGAGATTGACTTAGCGATCACTCAGGAGTATCCCCCGATCCAAGAGCCAGTGAAGCCTAGGGAGGTGTGGACTGCTAGATTCTCACCGGCAGGTATCCCTTACAGGTGTAGAGTGGGTGGTACCCCCTGTGGGACTTTCTTTACCGTGCAGGATGGGGGACATCTAGCTCTTGACAGAGGACAGCACGATGAGGAGATAGCTGTCCTTTCCTGGAGGAGGATTCGTGTGGTCGGCGGACTCTAGGGGAAGACCTAGCAATTGGACCCTTATGTGCCCTGGGAGGAGTTTCAGGAGTAGCGCCTTTGGATATGGGTTTGCAAGCCACTTAATGAGTTGGAGTGGAATCCTGGAGAGTGGCTACGTCCGGCCACTACGATCGCCAAGAAGTCTCTGAGGTTCTTGGAGTACACAATCAAGATTGGTAGACATGTACTGATGCAAGCAGATATGGATTGGGCGCTTCGCGCAGCAGATACTAGGCGGAGCATAGCATTACGAATGCCGTCCGTGACCTTCTAGCATCACCTATGGGACAGCTAGAGGCCAAGGAGGGTGTCATATTTCCTTTGGCTTTTGGCACATGGGGGTTTGCATGTTGGGAGTTGGTTGGCACAAATGTAGTAGGATGGAGGTCGTAAGCGCTGCCTACAGCAACATTTGGAAACTCCAAAGCACTGCCTTTGGTCTTGTAAGGCAGCACAACTTGTGTGGAGAGGAGCCTGCCGTACTCTCCGCCATGTGGCACCCAGCCTTGGACGTATCTCGTGGGGGGCTTTTGCTGGCAGGCAGTCAGCCAGGGTCGTCACCTTTTGTATAAGACTAGGATACATGATACGATTTTTCTCATCGAGGCTAGGTCTTGTGCAGTGGTTGGCTTGGAGGCTTTACCCATCCGCCAAGTATTGGAGCCCACAACAGAGCACTTAGAGATATGGGAGATCATAGGAAGTCTTACAAGATGGCACATTCCGAAGGCACACTATCAAGTGGTTTTTGGCGGGGAGTGCATTTAAGTATATGCGACTTTGGCAGAGCTTTGGACCTCCATCATCCACTCCCTCTGCAACCAGTGGGACCAGGTGCACGGCGAGTACCGAGCCCATCACGAACTCCGTCTTCACTTTCTGCGCACTTAAGGGGGCCAAAGTTGTGCAGGAGCTGAACACATTGCTGCCATTTCTGAAGCAACAGTGGCAGGTAGATACCGCAGGTGATGCAGGAGACACATGGAACAGCAGGTGTATCTGAAGCTCCAGACAAGCACAAGACCTGGGCTGACTACTGGGCAGACTTGCAGTCCACAAAAGGCTCATCACGATCTCTGCAGACATGCAACTCACAGGCAGCATGACCTGTCAGACCTACAAGTAACTCACAGAGAGAGAGAGAGAGAGAGAGAGAGAGAGCTTTGCATGCAGGAATTTCTTGCATTTCTTGGAATCATGCCTGTACCCCTAAAAGTATGGGTGGTGGAACTATTCTCAATGCGAAAACTCATATGGTGGCCCTTTGCTGGTCCCTCTTTCGAGCTATCTGCACTGCCTATCACCCCTAGGTCTTTATTGTCCGTTTTTTGGGAGATAGGCATCATCCATAGTAACACTAGCATATAGGGTTCATGGTGGCACATTCTTAACTCTAATGCCCACGGTTCGATATCTTCCTCCTCTTTGGTGAATTATTTTGGTTTGCTAGGGTTCATGGTGGCACATTCTTAACTCTAATGCCCACTATTCGATATCTTCCTCCTCTTTGGTGAATTATTTTGGTTTGTTCTTGGTGCCTGGTTCTTTGAAGCGTCCATTGGCATCCTGCATAGGATGGCTTGGTGACTAATTCTTTTCAGCTGGACATGCTGGTTGTGTTGCAGCTGCTCTCCTGGGATGGGAAACATGAAGATCCCCCCAAATTTAATCGTATGGAGCGTCTAGGTCTGACTTCTATTTTTGCTGATGCCATTCTCATGAGCCGTGGACTGTTCATGTCTTTCGTCACAGCCTGGAGACTTTATTGGATTCCTCATGGGTATCGTGAGTTATGGGGTCAGCTAGACAGGATGTTGCAGCCTAAGCAACCATTTGCTATACCTATTCTTGATCATCCCTAGCAAGACTAGGATTTTTCTGGCCGTCTTAACCTTCAAAAGGATTTAGATAATTAGGTTTACCATTTCATGATTAAAGATCGTCATTGGCTGGTTGATAAAGCCAATGCAACTTGGGGTATGCATAAATCTAAGGCCTAGTGGAAGATGGTTGTGATGGAGGGCTGGCTGAATAAAACACCTTTTAAATGCGAGGTCTTTCTTTGGCAAGTGATCATTGGTGGACTACCCCTCCCTTCAGCTCTTTCACAGCCCCACATATTCAATGGTCTTTGTTTCTTTTGCACAACCAATGTGGAGTCCTCACGTCATAGGTTTATTTCCTGCCCTTTAGCTAGAAAAATCTACACTTTCTCCTCAAATATTTGGAGATTCGTGGCTGGTCTGTCATTGTACCCCTCTTATTGGGTTTTTGCCAAGGTTTTTGCTAGCCACAATATCCCACCCCACCACAATAACATATGAAGATTATATTTCATTTTTTCAGATTTTGTTGACATAATTGGGTCACCCAGAATGCTTTCATCTTTGATTCAGCTACAAGTATTCGTAGAAATATTGCTAGAATCAAGGGTCTCTTGCATTGGCAGTTAGATCTTATCCAATATGTTGATCTTCCCCCTCTGGAGGATTTAAATCTTTAGCAAACGGCAATCTCCTTGCTCCATTGTTGTGACTTTGTATCTTCTTCTACATGATGGTCTAAAGCCATCTTGCATCTTGTACTTTTTATGTAATTAATACAATTACCTATTACAAAAAAAAGAGACTTTGTATTCATCGTGTGATTTGATCTAATGTAACTACTCATTACAACAAAGAGACACACACACACACACACACACATAGACTAGAGTTTCTCTCTCCATGCTCTGTATTTCAAATGGTAACTACTTCCTTTGTACCCCTTGTATGGAATCTTCTAGCCATAGATTCATCTCTTGCCCATTGGCTAGAAAGATTTGGTCCATGTTGTCTAACATTTGGAGGGATGTGGTTGGTCCTTCCCTCTCCATCAACTTGGTGTTGTGCTAAGAAATGCACTTAGCCACTTAAACAGCCCCAAAACATGCTTGTTTAAAGCTTGTTTTAGCCAAAACCCTAAAATGGGGACCAGATCAAGACAGTTAAGTGGGAGAGGATCTAGAACCCTAATTTTCTATAAATAGGCAGCCAGCCCTCCACTCTTCTCTAATCTCGTTTTTGCAGATTTCAAGTGTTTCAGTTTGCTGCCCACACCACGTTCGTAGAGGACATCTCAACCGAAGCTGTCCATTGCTATCTCCATCAGTTGGCGCTTGATTTCCAGCCCTCTTCACGCAGTTTGGAGCTGATTCCAGCCAGGCGATTGCTATTCCTCTACAGACCTGCTGCCATACAGTCTACCACGTCATCACAGTCCTATTGCCTGCGTTTTTAGTCTTTCTCTCTCCTACAAGCTATCCTGCCTACGTTCTTAGTCTTTCTCTCACTTGCTGCCTACATTTTTAGTCTTTCTCTCTCTTGCAAGCTGTCCTACCTGCGTTTTTAGTCTTTCTCTCTCCTCACTGCTATTTGCATCAAATCCAGCTTCTCACTGTTGCGTTTGCTGGTGTTCGACATTCGGAGGCTGCCTTGCAGCAGTTCGGGATCCATTCGGAGTACGACACACTCTCCAACTCATTACCCCTACCCTGATCCTTGAGATACAAGAGTTTGAGGTTCAGTATTAATTCACTGCATAGTGTGTTTGTTACATGAGCATCGTATTATTCCGTAGTTATATCACTTCATTTATTTATTATGTTCATTGTCTCTGAGTTACCCTAACCCTAACTGTGTTCTTTTATCAATTTGTGCTTTGTCGTACGGTTTTTGTTTATGTTTCTATGTTAGGGCATTTCTTTACACTTGGGTATTCGGCAAGGAAAAATATCCTACTCCAACACAACCACATATGAAATTTATTTCATTTCCTTAGACTTTGGAGCTGCTGGCACAGTTGAGTCACCCAGAATGCCTTTATATTTGATTCTACCTCTAGGGTTCAGAGTCATCTTTCTAGGCTAAAACAACTTATTCATTGGCAAAGCTAGATCTTGTTTAGCATCCTAATCTTCTCCCTAAGGAGGATTTAGTCTCTTGGCATACGGCAATCTCTTCTGCTACTCTGTCATGACCCTTGTACTCCTAATGTGATTACTAATATAATTATCCTTTCTAGAAAAAATAAGCAACTAGAGTTTCTGCAATACTACATGAGCCTTCCCAGCTTTCATAAAAGGTTACAACTTTAAGTCAATTTATGTTGTTCTTGAATACGGTTTGTTTTGGGTTGCTTTGGGCATGGATATGTAGGCAACTTGAGGTGTAGATATGAATTTTCTTGATCAACAAATTCAAGAAGGCGGAGGAAAAGAATTAGTGGACTCTAATATTGAGAATTTGGCCAAGGATTTTCATGAGTCACTGGAAGATGATGAGATAGGTAAATGCCGCAAGTTGGCAATTGATCCTCCGGTTTCGACTACTCTAGAGATGCCTCAACAAGGTGCATGTATTCCCCACTCACAAACAAATGGGTCTTTTTAATATATGCTTGCACGTGCTAATAATCTCATGAATGACTATGTGCATGCAAATGAAGGAAAAGTGAACTCTTTACCAAACAATGATTTGTAGTGGTTGTCTTAGGGACATAGATAGTGTTACACGAGATTGCTATCTTCCATGACAGGGCAGCCATCTTTAAATTCACAGGAAGGATTCTCTTAATTACTAGTACGAGAACATGGTTGCAATCAATGCTTTTGAGTGATCACGTGCATCAAAATGATGATAATAGGCATAAGCAAGATCCTCTTGTGGAGATTGATGATGGACCAAAGGGGTTCTTTGAGGTCCTCCGTACTTCACATACTCATGCATGGATAAGGCAGCATATCCCTCTATTTTTTGGATGGTCTATTGGTTCATGTGATTCCATGGAGGCTCATGGATGAATTTCAAGATGCTATTAGGTAAGTGTGTCGAATTTGGGTGGAAGTGGTTTTTTTTTCTTAGCTTTGGCAGATCCTTCCTAGTTTTGAGGTCTCTTGGATGGGTTTTGGTGGAGCCTCGCCTTTGGCTTCCCATAACAAAAATAGAGCATGCATGCCTTGGGATACTAGAAAGCCTTGGCCCAATAAAATTCATTTTGAAGCTCCACGGTTGCCTGAATTGGTTTGTCATCTAAAATAGGGGACTTTTACTAAACACTATTCTAGATGTGGCCAATTGGGCCATTTCATTTTTGAATGTGATCATAGTCTTGAGGCTTTGCAATATTGTCTGGATTTTGAGGTGGATACACAAGAGCATGACCCCCAAGATATCCCTCACCAACAATGTGTTTCTCCCCATATGCCTCCTCATCTACATGGAAATGGAAATACAGCTTCCCTTCAAGCTAGACTTGAGGGTGGGCCACATATTGCCTATCAAGAAGGATGCTTCTAGGATCACCATGGTTAAACGCCATACTTATCAAGAATACCATTCACTTATGTGCATCCAACTTTTGAAAATGTCACTCACACTTTTCAACACAAAGGTAAGATATTTTATTCTAGACCCCGGTCATCTCAAGTACCTATAGTGGGAGTAGTTGATAAGGTGCTTGTCATTCTGCATTGAGGTTCAATGCTTGTAGGAGACTATTGCCCTCTTGGGATGATTTCCATAATCAACAACCATTGTTTCTATAACACACACCCAAGCAAGGATATTCGCATCATCGCTTATGTCATCATTGATGTCAGCATGCCATGTGTCAGTATCCATGTCATGCCATGTGTCGACATGCAAGTCATGCCATGTAGCATCCTCTTGTAATGACATGTGTTCCCCTTAACCTCCCTAAGCTATAGTATAAATAGGGGCCATGGGCTACAAGCCCTTCAGTCCATAGTACGGGGGAGTTTCGGAAACGGGGGAAATGGAAACCGGAAAAACCGGAGTTTCGGAGTTTTGGCCAAATTTTGGAAACGGGGAAACGGCGTTTCGGATTGTACACTAAAATAAATACAGTATTATGTGGGTATGTAAATATATCAATGCCTACAATAACATGTACCCAATTTTCATACAAAACTTTTTAAGTCCATGTTATATGATTCAAATCATGATTCATTACACATGTCACGACTCACGAGTGAAGATTGAAGAGTTAAGACTCAATAGTTGAAACTTAAGACAACTTAACACAATTAAGACTCAATTTTCAAAACTGAAGGCAACAAATGAATTATAATTTATGACTCCTAAATCATCTATGATCTAAAGAGCAGTGAAGACTGATATCAAGAACAGTGGAGACTGGCATCAAGAACAATGGAACAAGAATTAAGATGCATAATAAGTGAAATCAAGACACAATGATACATGTAACTATATCACGTGAATAATCAGTTAAAACTCCAAAGTCCAATGAGCACTGAGCACTGAGCACTGTGTACTAGTCTCTAGACTCTAGTAACTACTGAGTAATAAGTATCAACATCAATGAATGAGTGGCAACTGTAGTCTGGACAACAAGGCCCGATGTCTTTGTTGGGAACGCATGCCACGTGGTCTTTCACGCGTGTTACGCTCCCTGAATTCTCCAATCCACAATAGTTGCACCGCCACTTCTTTGATCCGCTGAAGCCCTTGTATCCCTTGATTGGAATGACATGTCTCCAATATGGATCCAACGCCATGATTAACCTTTAGGTAATGAGGGAAAGAATAAGAAGAAGAAGAAGAAGAAGAGGAAGAGGAAAAGGAAGAAAAGGAAGAGGAAGAAGAAGAGGAGGAGGAGAAAGAGAAAGAGGAAGAAGAGGAAGAAGTAAAGGCTAATGGGGGGAAGAAGAGGAAAAGGAAGAAGAAGAAGAGGAGGATGAGGATGAGGATTGGGAAGAGGAAGAGGAAGAAGAAGACGAAGACGAAGACGAAGAAGAGTAAGAAGTAAAGGCTAATGGGGGGGAAGAAGAAGAAGAAGAAGAAGAAGAGGAGGAGGAGGTAGCGGCAGCGGCGGTGGGAGCTGGAGTGCCCCGAAACGGACCGCACGATGCCGAAACACCGATCTGCCATTTCCATTTCGGTCTGAAACGGCTGGTCCGTTTCGGCAACCCCGAAATGCCGTTTAATTTAACCGAAATAATTGAAGCCAAAAGTCTACCAAAACATAGCACATAAATATCATGTGGGGGACAGAATAGGAGTGGACCGAACAACATGCAACCATGGAGCAACCAGTTCAACGAGGACTAAGTCAACCAAAACCATGGAAGAAATCTATCGTAATAGTAATCCTCGAACAAGGACAACGGAACCACACATACTCAAGGCAGAATCAAAAATGAAGGCATTACAAGTACGCCAAATGTGCCAAGGAGCACTCCATCTCAAAAAATGGAAAACATAAGGATGATTTGGCTACGAAGTGGTCAAAGAAGGCAACTTGCCCATGACCCAAGAACAAATGGCCATTCTTTTGCTATGTCACCGATGTCCACACACAGAAATAGAGCTCCAAATCTATCACGCAATAGAGTAGGAGATGAAAAGATGAATTGGGGTCTCACCATATAAAGTGCAAAAGATAGAGTAGTGATGGAAGATCTTGCAAGCACGCAGCACGTCCCCAATGGAAAGACCCCCAATAAGCAGCCTCCATATGTATGAAAAAGTTTCATATCCATCTCATATCCTCGACCCACTCTTTAAAGAGAGAGAAGTTTGGCAATGGTGTTTGCTATGAAAAAATTTCACTACTATTTTTTTGTTGATCATCTTGCTTTACTTGTTTAAAAAATCTTGTGCAGCAAGATGCATAGCTTGGTGGCTATCGCTTTTTCTTGGATTTGACTTTTGAGTAGTTGTAAGAAAAGAAAAACATCACTATGAATCACTTGTCATGAGTACCCAACGGAGAATTGGTAGAAAGCGCATTGTAGATGATCTTTCTGATGCACATTTGTTCAAAATCTCTCAAGAAGAAGATCCTTATGAAGTAGATCTTATCACATATTGGCTTGATGACATTGTAGAAGTTTTAGAAAAAGAAATATTTGATTGTACAATAGGGAAGGCTCGGCTTCCATGGTCAATCTAATTAGCGAACCTTTTTAGAAAATCGTCTAGTTTCATAAATGCCCAATCCTCCCAAGGAACAGAAGGCTGAAAATCAGGGCAACAAAGTATATTGCTGAAGTTGCTTCTTCAAGGTGGACCAAATCTAGCTTTAGCCTCTAGGTACCCACAAGTACTAGCAAATGTAATGGAAAGAATAAAGATTGGGCTGACTATGAATAATGGCATCACATACAGTCTACAACCCCAATCTAATCATTCAATCAAATGTATCTCGCTGCAAGTCTTTATCAACCCAATCTCGCCCCCTAGAAGTGGCTAGCACTTCTGCTTGCAATGAATTATCCCCCTTTCGGAGATCAAGAGAACACCAAACTACAAAGTGGAGAATCTCTTGCCAAGAGCTTCTCAAATGAGTCAGGGGAAGAGCTTCTCAAATGAGTCAGGGGAAAAAAACATGAAATTTTACGAGGTCAAGTTGAACTTAAAACATGCCACTAAGAAGCTCGGAAAATAGTACTACCATGGGAGATACCACTGTCCTCAATCAAAAATCTTGCAATATCAATCCAAGGATGACTCAACACATTGAGCCTGCAAAAGAGCTACTCTCAAAGCTATCATATGGAGATTTACATCCAACAAAGCAACCTGAGGAGCTAGAACCACGCCAGTGGGATAACCCAAGTGCTAGTGATTTCATCGTTAGAAACAACCACTCCCTACCAGTCCAAAACTTGCAAATTTGTCTCTGTACAAGAAATCAATGTAGATTTTTGAGCATTGATATGAACCCCCAAAGCTCAACCAAAGAGACTCCAAACATCCATTGCCCTATTCAGATTGGTCTAGTCAACCTTAAGAAACATAAAGAAATAGTCTACCAAAGATTGATCCAAAAGTTGAGCTCTACAAAGAAAGAGTTAAACCAACAATCTCCTTTTCATCAGTCAACTTACCTAACAAAGAGAGCATCGGTTGAGTGACCAATGCAAACAATAAAGGACTAAGAGGGCATCCTTGATGAAGAGAACAAGACAAGAGTAATCTCGTCTATGACCCCCCCATTAAATGCACTATATACCTCAACATCTCAATTGATGGCATCAATAAGAGAAGTCATGACAGGACCAAAACCCATGCTAGACATTGGTCGTCGTAGAAAAGATCAACTAACATAATAAAAAGCCTATTCAATAACTAGCTAGATCATTATAACCTCTTGGCCACAAACTTGGCATAATCAATCCCCATCTAAACATTCAAAATAGTATGTATGATGTTTCGTCCCTGAATAAAACAATACTTACATAGATGAACAACTACAAAAAGACTTCCTAGGAGGCCATCCCAACTTAGGCTTTTCTTGCATGGTAGATGGGACAACACATCCTTCACATCAGCCTTAATAATATCCGCCTTCATCAAATCAACCCATTCAAGCTTAATCTAATCTTGAACCCTATTACAAATGTAACAATGAGTAGAATGAATAACATCAAAAAGAACTTCATGCGGACCCAGCACCAATTTGTAGTACTCAAATACATCTAAATAATAGTTCCATGCTTGGTAACTAAGTCACCCTACTTTTTCATCAAATGCACAATATTCTCCTGAGCACATTTTGGCATAGACGAGAAAAGAAATTATGAATCTAACAATTATTATCACGCATAGCATCTAGACAATCCGGCAATTTATATTCAGCATATTTCTCATCTTGAAGAGATTGAGCTTTGTATTTCAATCATTCAGAATATGCGACCAATTCATTAGAGGTATACTTTGCCTATGCATAGACACCAAATGTTCCAACAAGGATTGCAAGTGGTTCAGCTCAAAAAGTAGATGCATGCTTAATACCATATTATCAAGACAAAGCACATGTATTATCCCTAAAAATGGGTTGTGCATCTATATCCTTGGACAGAACATGCATACCAAATGAAACAATCAGTTGCTACATCTACCCCAATAATTGATCATGCAACAAAAAAGACTAATTGAAACGTAGAGGCAAACAAAAGCCTTGAACCCTTTGGACAGAACCTGCATACCAAATGAAGCAATCAATTGCTGCATCTACCCCAATAATTGATCATGCAACAAAAAAGACTAACTAAAACGTAGAGACAAATCAAAGCCTTGAAGGCATGCACTAGCCCATGAGTATGTTCCAAAACCAAGGGATAATAATAAAAAAGAGCATGACCTCTCTCCACCCAAATGTCTCAACCACTACTGGAAGAAAGCAATCACTCCAACAAATGTACATCTTGTCCAATACAGACCAAGTGTCCAAATGTTAACAGTTGTACACATCAATATGTAAATCCACACTAAAAAGGATGCACCTAAGACCACATGTCTTGTTTCAATGGCAAGGCTGCCACATTATGGATGGCCTTGAGCATCAAGCATGAGGTGCTATGTCCACCTTGGCTTTCAAACAAGACATATGGTCATGGTTACATCCTTATGAGTTTGGTTTTACATACCAATGTCTCCAACATTCGAACTGGGCTTGACTGGATAGAATGTACATTTGCTAGAGTGATTCCTTCATTCCAACAAAGATTGACATGTGGGTCGAGAGGCATCATGTCCTTTTGGATCACTACCCCTTGGTTTTGGACATGACTCATCGGCCGATGCATGTGTTCAAGACTCTTACTGCCCGCTTGCCTTTATGTTTCAACAATCTTTTCTATCAAACAATCAATTTTTTGGGTACATGCAACAATTGATTGGTTAGTTTCGTATGTAGGTTCTATCTGGAGATATTGATGCATGGCCTATTTTTAGGGATAATGCATGTTCCTTCTCCTAACAGTATGGTATTCAACATGCCTCTATTTTGTGTGTAGAATTGCAGTATTTGCACTCTTTATTGGGACATTCACTCCGTATGTCATAGGCTGGGACAACTCTGATGACTTGGCTACATGTACACAATGGCTGAAATGCAGAGTTCAAGCTCTACAAGAGAAAGAAAATGCTAGTTCAAATTGCTAGCTCATTTGGATGCTTTGCATGATAATAATTGTCAGACTCATCGCTTTTTTCTTTGTCTCCGTAAAAAATATGCCCAAGAGAATATTGTGTGAATGATGAACAAGCAAGTGAAAATGGTTGTTGAGCCCATATCCATCATACAAATGTGTCTTAAATACTATAGATCCTTGTTGGTTTTGCAAGAAGTTCTTTCCGATTTTGTTCTTTCTATTCATAGATACATTCGTGCTTGGTTTGAAATTAATTCAAGCCTCACTAGAGGGAATTGATGGAAGCAAATATCACAAAGGAATAAGTGGAGGAACAACTTAAGGACTTGTTGACTCGCCTTTGTCAGCACATCTAGAGATCCGAGTCAATGCCTCTCTCTCTCTCTCTTTTTTTTTCATAAAAGGTAATTGTATTAATTACGAAAAAAAGTACAAGATTACATGATTACACGAGTACAAGAGACACGAGGGCCGTAGGCCAACGTGTGGGAAATCCCCGGACTAGTATACTAAAAAGGTTACACCAATCATGGCAAGGACCCAGAGGCAATTGCCAAATGCCAGGAATGCAAATCCTCCCGAGGGAGCAAGTCAGAGTGCCTGATGAGATCTAGCTGCCAGTGCAAGAGCCCTTTAAGCCTTGCAATATGTCGCGGTACATTAGAGGCCGAATCAAAGAGAAAAGCATTTCGGGTGGTCCAAATGTGCCAGCATCCCCAGTATCTGAAAAAGTGAAATAAGATCTTCATATGTAACGGTGACGGTGTGGGATACTTTGGGCGCACAAAAACCCAATCAAACGGAGTCAGTGAGGACCCCACCACTGCGCGCCAGATTTGCGACAAGAGTGACCAGATATTCTTGGCGAGCGGGCAAGAAAGAAAACGATGTCGGGCCGATTCCGCCGTAGTGGTGCAGAAGAAACAATTGCCATTCGAGATTCGACGCTTGGAAAGGGCCGAGGCAAGAGGAAGACCACCAATCATTACCCGCCACAGAAAGACCTTGCATTTGAAAGGTGCCTTATTCTGCCATCCCTCCATCAGCGTTGCCTGCCACCATGACAGTGATTTCCCCAGGCCCCAAACAGTATTAGCTTTCACACCCAACCATTGGTGATCTTTAATGAGAAGATGATACACCTGATTAGTAGAGGCCTTTTCCAGACTCAACCGGCCTGCAAGGTCCCAGTCCTGCCAAGGGCGATCCATAGCCAGGGCAGGAAAGGGTTGCCTACCCTGAAGTTCCGACGAAAGCTTCCCCCATAAATCACGGTATCCGCGCGGGATCCTGAAAAGTCTCCTAGCAGTCCGAAACGATGCGAGGACATTGCGAGTAGCAAGGGTAGCATCCGCAATCGAAGTCACACCCAAACGGGCCATGCGGTTAAATCTTGGTCTGAGCTGATGTTTATCTTCCCATGAAAGTAATCTGGATACTGCCAACAATTCCAGCTGAAAAGAATTAGTCTGCAAGCGGTCCCCTACAGGATGCCAACGGGCCTTTTGGAGCACCACTTTCCAAGAGCCGACCAAGTGCAGTAACAAAGAGGAAGAGGGACTGGAAAATCGAGAGTCAGCATTAAGGACATGCCACCATGAGGCCCGAAGCCGTGTGTTACCCTGGCGGAGCCCGCTGTCCTCAAGAAAATAACGGGCTATGATGGTCCACGGGTGATGATCCACACACATGGCACGAAAAAGAGACCAACGAAGAGCCAACATATGAGTTTCTGCATCCAAAATAGCTCCACCACCCATGTGCTTAGGGGTACATGCATGTGACCATGAAATCCAGGAAATGCCTGCCTGCAGTGAATCTTTCTTCCATAGCATGAAACAAATGGGATGAATGAGAGCCTTCAAAGTAGTGGGCGTCCATGGCAGTAATGGCAGGAAATACGTCAGTATTGGTAGCATAATTGTCTGAGCCACTTTGAGGCGGACATGGAACGGCCAGGCTTGCGACTTCCAATTTATAAACTTCGCGGCCAGTTTTTGTGAAATCCACTCCAGCAGGTCCTTTGGCCGTACATCCAACCCCAATGGGTATCCAAGATGCCTGACAATGGAGCTACGGGAAACCACCTGGCCCTGCCAGCCCAATGACTGTAAATCAGGCTCCGTGCAATTGAGAATGGCTGACTTAAAGGCATTGATGCGAAGACCAGAGGCTTGACCAAAGAGCGTCCAAACATCTAATGCCTTGCGAATGTTATCCCTGTCCGCCTGCAAAATCATAAAGGAGTCATCAGCCAAAGATTGGCTAATGAAGTGCTGCCCCAAAGGAAGAGATAACCCTGCCCGCTGGGCAGAAGCCGCCATGGAGGATAGCATTGAAAGGACCGGGTGAGTCGCCAAGGCAAAGAAGAGAGGACTCAAAGGGCAACCCTGTCTGACCGAGCGTGCAAGGACAAATGGCTCTGTAACCCCACCATTAAGCATAACCCTTGAAGAAGCCTCAGTACTAATGGTGTAGATCAATCGGAACATCCGGCTACCAAAGCCCATAGCAGACATAAGATCTGCAAGGAAAGACCAGTCCACACAGTCAAACGCCTTTTCCAGGTCCAATTGAATCAAGACCACTTGCTGATTGGAGTGCCGCGCATAGTCAATAGCCATTTGCACATTTAAGATATTATGCAAAATGTTGTGGCCCTTAATGAAACCATATTGGAGAGGGTGCACAATAGCTGGAAGGTGCTTGTGAAGCCAATTTGCCAGTACTTTGGAAAAGATTTTATACATTGCGCCCATCAACGAAATTGGTCTCCAGTGTTGCAGCTTTGACGGCGAAGGGACCTTGGGAATCAGTTTGATAAGGCCTTCTTTCCATGAAGAAGGCATGACCCCTGTTTCCCAAACCTGCTGAAACATGACCACCAATGGCTTTACCAACTGCGTGGCCGAGTGCTCAAAAAATTCATTAGTGAGACCATCCCAACCAGGACTTTTATCCTTAGGCAGGTGCAACAAAACATCCATAACCTCCTCTTCGCAAATATCCGCCTCCAAAGTGGCTTGCATATCAAATGGAACCTGCTGGTGGACCAGATGATAGAAGACCGAGCGGGCATGCGTAACCTGGCTAGAAGGCAAGGGAGAAGAACCAAAAAGATTCATAAAATAATTTCTGCACATATTGATAATGGTCTGCGGATCAGTGACCATGCGACCTTCCGAATTCTGGAGTCGAGTCATATTTTCGCGAGCCGGAGAAGCATGCAAGGCGCAAAAGAACTTATGAGACTGGCAGGCACTATCTTGCAATGTGTCAGTCAAGTTATGCAGCTTGGCCTGCTGATAAGATTTCAAGCTAAATACTTGAATAAGATGGGCCAAACGCCGCTCCAGTGACAGCAGAAAATCATCATCTGGGGAGTCCAGGAGCAAGGAACGGACCAAGGCCAATAAGTCCTCTGCTGCATGTCGACGTCGGCGACAAAGAGAGGCATTATGAATCCCATACTACCAAGCAACCCGCTGCACATTAGAGAGCAGGCGTGCAAACGAAGCCAAGCCCTCAGAGGCGAAGTCCAATAAGAACCTCGCAATCAATTGCTGCATATAACCCTGAAAAATTGGATGCTTCAAATAAGAGGAGTTGAAGTGTAAAGGAAGCTTATCCGGCAACTGCATAAAAGGTGCAATAGATTGTGCCCGCATCTCAAGCTGGAGGGGGAAATGATCCCACAACGCATATTGCTGCAAGACCTTCATCTCCAGCATCTCGGGAAGAAAATCATCCCCCTGCATGATATACATTCTGTCCAACCGCGACCAAGTGGTTGCATATTGTGCGGAATGAAAAGTAAAACCTGAAACAGAAGGGTGAAGCCACGACCAAAGATCTTGCTTAAGTACGTGCAAAGCAAAGGAGTTCCACACCCGGCTTTCTGGCGTATCCATTACCGAATGCCCTGAGGTGGACTGAGAAGAGTCAACACACATATTGAAATCTCCCATCAAAAACCCCCTGCGGCCAAGTGCCATGGAGCCCTGCAAAGTTGACCATAGATCCCGTCGGGATGCGGGATCATTCGGAGCATAGAGTCCCAGCAACCATAAAATCTCTCCTTTAAATAAGACTTCGATTACCAGAAAGCGGCCCTGCACATCATTTTTAACAAGAACAGGCTGGTATTTCTCATGGACAATCATCAGCACGCCCGAATAGTGCTTAGCATGTGTCCCTGCATAAAACAGACGGAATCCATGACAATCCACAACTTTTCCTACTTCACCGTGACTTTTGTGCTCCACTGCACACAATACATCCCACTAGTTCTCATGCAAGACAGACCACATGGTATGTTGCTTATGGCGAGAGCAAATGCCTCGCACATTCCACGTGGCAATCTTCATATATTTTCAAAAAAGGAAGTCAGGAACGAGGCGCCTGTTGCCTCGATTGCACCTTTGCCGCGAGGGCATCCACGACACCCTCATCCAGAAAACCAGCCAATACTGCAAACGAATTCGGGCGACCTGCTTTAGAGGTAGAAGGGAAATCCACTGCCTTGGGAGTAGGGCGGGGATAACGCCTATCCTGGACGGGCCTCAATCCAATCAGTGCTACGAGAGTCCAAACCCAGGACCTGTTGTTTGCCTTTATCCACAACATTTGGCGGCTGAAGGGCCTCCTGCATCGGGGCATCAAGCACCATGTCATCCTTAGGCAGCACAGCCTACGCATCCTCGGAAGACGGTTGCCTTTCAGGGCATTCGGCCATGAAATGCCCCAATTTACCACATGAAAAGCAGTGGCCTGCAAAATTGCCCCATTTCAAGCGAAAATGCAAGGGATGCATGCCAGAACAATTGAGGCGAAGCCAAGTAGGCCTTTTCTTGGCTGTGTCCCATAGCATGCATAAATGGTTGCGATTCATAGCCTTGAGGCAAACCCAGGACCTGTTGTTTGCCTTTATCCACAACATTTGGCGGCTGAAGGGCCTCCTGCATCGGGGCATCAAGCACCATGTCATCCTTAGGCAGCACAGCCTACGCATCCTCGGAAGACGGTTGCCTTTCAGGGCATTCGGCCATGAAATGCCCCAATTTACCACATGAAAAGCAGTGGCCTGCAAAATTGCCCCATTTCAAGCGAAAATGCAAGGGATGCATGCCAGAACAATTGAGGCGAAGCCAAGTAGGCCTTTTCTTGGCTGTGTCCCATAGCATGCATAAATGGTTGCGATTCATAGCCTTGAGGCTTGGGGGCACCAGCACTGTGCTCACAACGGCCATCGCATCCTTCAACAATGGCCAATAAACTGCCGGACAATTTTCCACTTCTACCCATACTGGGCATTCTCGTTGAAGCAGACGCTGGAAATCGGCCATCGGGCGCCATGGTACAACATGGACCAAGCGGCGATCAAAGAATAATGGCAGCTTGGACAGGAGCTCAGCGCGATGTGTTTCTGATTTCAACAGCACCTCATAAAAGCCGCGAGGTCCAAGGAAGATCTCCTCAACACACTCCCCTTGCAATAAATGATGCATCCACTGGCGAATATGTGAAAGCACGGGGATTCTACCGGTGAAGAAAAGTATGACTGCACGGTCATAAAACACTGAGAAGGACCGCAAGACTGATTTCGGGTCCACCGTGGCTTCCAGCACATCATCAGTTCCCGCATCAGAAAAAGTTTCATTGTTGTGCTGGACATAATCGCCAAGCAGAGTATTGGCAAAGTCTAGCAAATGCTCCCAGTCTATCTCCTGCGACTCCACAGGATCAGAGGCAACCTGCGCATAGGAACGTTCCTGAGGACCCATTGGCTCGTCAGGAGTATGGTTGGAGCGTTTGCCCGTAGGCTGCAGTTCAGAGCCCGGAGGCATCTCCTCCGTGCAGGGCACCATATCCTCCGGCTCCTCTGTATCGGAATCAGAGCCAAGGGCTGCCACCGTCCGGTCGAGAAAATCCATATCCAGGCTAGCCATACTGCTGTCTTCTGGCGTTTCTCTCTCTCTCTCGCTCGCGCTCGCGCGCTCGCACTCTCTCATTGTCTGTAGAAAGACAAGGCTGCACAGATCTGGCAAGCGATGGCGGTGGTCAGACTAGGGCGTCTGACAAGCGACAGGGCAGCAGTCATCAGGGGCGGGCGAGAGGACAGGAGACCGAGCAGGCTGTCGACGGGCAGGACAGGGTAGGCAGACGTCGAACGGGCGTCAGGCGTCAGGCGTCAGGCGTCAAGCGGCTAGGGCAGGCAGACGTCGAACGGGCGTCAGGCGTCAGGCGTCAGGCGGCTGGGGCAGGCAGACGTCGAACGGGCATCAGGCATCAGGCGTCAGGCTAACGATGGCGATGGCGAACAGGACCGCACAGGGAAGACAGGGGCGCGAGGCTGGGATCAGGTCGCCGCACAGGGAGGGGCATGCAGGGTTGCCAGCGCCAGGGTCACGCGGGCAACGGCAACAGGTTGAGCAGGACGGGGCGACGTCAGGGGCACTTGGCGATAGGTCAAAACGGGGGCAGCAGGGCACGACGCACAGGCGACGACCCCATCTCCATCGCGTCGACTTCTCTCCACACCTCTCTCTCTCTCTCTCTCTCTCTCTCTCTCTCTCTCTCTCTCTCTCTCTCTCTCTCTCTCTCTCTCTCTCTCTCTCTCTCTCTCTCTCTCTCTCTCGTGGTGAGCAGTCGTGGTGCGAGGGACCTAGCATAAGATATTGTACCTGGCGTGATGGAATGCAATCGTGAGCAGGTCTCTCTCACTCAGTCGTGCGCAGTCATGTTCAAAGAATGCAGTCGTTCTCTCTCGCATTCTGGCCTGAATGAATGAATGCAGTTGTAAGCAGGGTCTCTCGCATGCTGGTTAGCAGGGAATGCAGTCGTGTAAGCAGTCTCTCGCACATTGGTTTGAATGAATGTAGTCGTGAGCAGGGAATGCAGGGTCTCTCGCATGCTGGTTAGCAGGGAATGCAGTCGTGTAAGCAGTCTCTCGCACATTGGTGTGAATGAATGTAGTCATGAGCAGGGAATGTAGTTGTAAGCAGGGTCTCTCGCATGCTGGTTAGCAGGGAATGCAGTCATGTAAGCAGTCTCTCGCACATTGGTTTGAATGAATGTAGTCGTGAGCAGGGAATGCAGACATGAGCAGTCGTCACCAAAGAATGCAATCGTGAGCAGTAACTGAAAACAGTGCGAACACATTTGGGCTCGTGAAAGATTACTAGGCTTGCCAAAATTAAGTGAGGGGTTGCGGAAACCGTGGAAATTGGCAAGAGTTTGTAGAAAATCACAGAAATTGCTCTAGTCTGACAATACAAAGTACAGGTTGAGTGGCTTTGCACACAGTGTATGAGAGATGGATCATGTAGACAAATGCAATCATCAAACAGTGGAAAATGAATATCTGGGAGACAAATTTGATCAAGAACTAACACAACCGTCCATGGAAGCAATGTTCAACACCCTTTCTAAGAACACACGCTACAAGCTTATGGCCGTAGGGTCCATGATTGGACAATCTCCCTAGAATCTGACACGCATGCAAAGACTTCACGCACCATGAATGAAAAGAAATATGAAGAAATTCATCTCATGATTCGCTCTGAATGACGAATTATGAGACAACAATTAGAGAAAGAAATACGAGAGCAGCTCAAAGACAAAACGATAGTAAATCAGAGGGCAAAAATGCAAGACATGCAAATAAAGATTAAGAATGATCTACAAGCACAAATGTTGTCCGAAATGCACACGCTGAAAACTGAAATGCTGAAAGTTGTAGATGCCTACAAAGCTGAAATCTTAGAACTAAGGGAAGAATTCAATACATTTAAGAAAAAAGAAATGAACGCGCAAGAATAACTACAAAAAGAGAAAGAGGCTTTTAAGGCATGTGAAACGGAGGTTCACTCATGGGCAGAAGTGGCAAAGACAACACAGAAGCAGATAGAAGAAGCCAACCCATGGATTGAGGTAGTAAAAAAGAATAAGGGAACATCAGTGAACAAAACTGAAGTAATGAATGCTACCTTGGAAAAAGAGGTTAGGAGAAGGACTAGGGTTTTACATGTACGAGTAGTAGGATGGGAGGAGAAGAGCAACCCACAGGAAGATGCTAAGACACTTGCTGACAAAATTCGGGCTCTCGACGTACCTATCGTCAGTGCTTGGAGAGTGGGGAAGGGGGACTCTTAAGTCCAAGGCTCTAATTCTTCGCTTTGGAGACATAGAGAAAAAAAAGGCCTTCCTCTCCAAGAGGAGAGCCCTCAAGGGTGAGAAGATTTATTTGGATGAGGACCTTACCCCAACACAAATAGCGCATCGCAAAGAACACATGCCCAAGGTATTGGAGGCTCGCAAAGAGGAAAAGTGGGTTGTTTATAGGGATGAACAAGTCATCATCACTGACAAGAGGACTTCATGACGGTACAAGACCTATGAGACACTTCGGAGGTCAATATGGAATTGTAATGGAGCCCTACGCTTGGATGCTAGTTACTTTGAATATAGCTTCAAAAACATAGACATAGCAATGTACACAGAAACACACCAATGTAAAGGCAATCGACTACCAGACATGCGGGGATACAGGTGGGAAAGTGTATTTCGTCCAGCAGCCAGAAAACCAGGAAGCATTAGGGGTTCTGGAGGTGTGGCCATACTATACCGAGAAGACCTCAAAGGGATAGTGCAAGTAATGAAAAGAGATAATGATGCACAATATTTATGGATTAGGATACATGCACGAAGACCATGGGATATATTCATCACAATATGCTACTTTCCTCCTGCAAATTCTACCTATGCCACACGAGATGGATCTCCCTTTGATGTACTTTATGAGGATATCATGAGATATGCTAGCATTGGGGACATATTATTAGTAGGAGATTTCAATGCACGCACTAGAGATAGACAGAGTGACTTTTATAGGCATGATAATGCCATGTTCAAAGAGATCGACATACATGAAATAGGCCTACGCAAGAGAGCCCAGGATAAAGAAGTGAGTACCTACGGGACACACCTATTGACTTTGGGAAGTGCACATGGACTAGCCATCTTTAATGGTCGGCCACAATGACCAAGATCTAACAATTTGACATGTTGGAATCAGAAAGGAGGGGCAAGTATTGTGGACTACTTGATAAGCTCACCAGCATCGATACCAGACATCCAAAACTTTTAAGATATCTAAGAGACCAATTGGCATAGCAACAGATCATGCTATTTTGACACTCATGCTCTCTTGTGTACATATGAAACATGAAACACCATGCCTCCCTAAACATCCCAAATTCTACTTTACAGAAGACACCTCACACATCTAGAGTGGTTCTCTACAAACCAATTTACATACATTGAACTTCAGTAGATCGTTGGAAGAATTTACAAGGGATTTAGCAGAGGCCATACATGGATCAGCCATGTATGCATTCCCACACACTTTGCCCCGATGTAGACACACACAATCTACTGCTCCCCAAAATAGCTGGTATGATGATGAGTGCAGAGTCACCCGAGCTCGCTTACAGAGGGAAGTGGAGCTAGGCACTCCAACACATCACCAAGCAAAGGTGTTCTTCAAACGCCTTGTGCGGAAGAAGAAACGAGACTACCTAACGAAAGCAGAAGCAGAGATATATCAGCTATTTTTGGGGTACGATAGCAAGAGCGCATGGAAGATGTTTCATGAAAGACAGCCCCCCATACAGATTACATCACCAGATGCTTGGCTTGACTATGGGACACAGTTGTATGACCTGCCAGGACAGCCACCTATGCAGCCCCCATAAGCTTGTAGGCCAACACAATGGTCATTCTTCACATGGAAAATGGTTAGGGAAGCAATCTATAGATTACAAAATGGGAGGGCACAAGATGAGGATGGACTAATAGCAGAACATTTCTCACATGCTGGTGACATATTAGCACCCATATTAGCACATATGTTCAATAGAGCAAGATGTGAAGGTTTCCCTATGAGTTGATCGGACAATACTATAATTCCGCTATTTAAAAGTGGTGATCCCCTGATTCCTAGCAACTACAAGACTATCATGATCGATCATTCTTTGGCCAAGATATATGGATCTATATTGGAGTATGAACTTAGTGAGTGGGCTGAGATGCAAGGCAAGAGAGCACAAGGACAGGGCAGGTTTCAGACGAGGATATACCATGCTGGACCATATTCTCACACTTAGAGCCATGATTGAAGAGGGTCCCGAGACAAGAGGATCTATTGTTGCTTTGTAGACTTTCGCAAAGATTTTGATACAGTGCCTCGTACACGCATCATGCAAAGCAGTACCAGAGGATATACGATGGGGTGTCTATGCATCATATGAGACAATGACAGGTCATGTACGAGCACCTAGGGGGCTATCAGAGAGGATTGACAGTACTATAGGAGTGAAACAAGGATGTCCACTTTCACCCACATTGTTTGGTCTATACATAGATGAAGTGTCTGATTACATAGACTGAGGAGGAGGAGCTGGAGCCAACCTGGCAAGGGTGCTAATACCGATATTACTGTATGCAGATGATATTGTTCTCATTTTAGATTCACCGGAGGGTTTGCAGTGCCATCTAGATGCCTTGCACATCTTTTGTAGAGATAAAGACCTCACAGTGAACCTTGGAAAGACCAAAACCATGGTTTTAATACTTCAGCAGCATGGGTGACTAGATCTACGTACCAATTCCATTTGGGGTAGACATACTAGAGCATGTGAGGGAATATGTCTATTTGGGAGTCACTTTCTCTGGCCCACCTTTTTCATTGAGAGGGGCGTTAGAGGCACGTATGGCACGTGGATACGCAGCACTAGGGGCACTTGAGAGTCAATGTGTTCACATACAGTTCCAGGAGCCCCGCACCGAACTTTGGTTGTTTGACACCCTACTCACACCTACATTACATATGGAGCAGAGGTATGGGGTTGCAGCTTGTACCATAGGCGCCTTAGCCCACTCACTAATCAGATTGGAGTAGAGAGGGATTATTATGATGGTTGGGATAGCATGGAAAGGCCATTGATCATGATAATAGCACGCATGATTAGGAGTAAGCCCTCCACCCCACACCCCATTGTCACAGCAGAGCTAGGGGCAACACCCATAGTCATGGAGGCACTCTTCAGGGCAGTGACCTTTTGGCACAGACTATGGGAACTTCCATGCCATAGATACTCTAGATTGGCACTAACCTCATCTAGACAACTAGCAAACAGGAGGCGAGAAGAACTGTTGGTTTTCACAAATGGCTATTTGGATGAGCCTACATGGTTTGGATATTGACCGTCTTTCACCTTTGGATTATAGCCTTAACTACCCTACACTTTCTCTCAGCCGCATCAGAGTTGGACCATGTGATCAGAGTTGATATCTTGAGGATTGAGACGCCAAGGACATGGATCCACCCACCACTCCCTCTAGAATCGAGGATGGAGTTCTACCGGAGTCATTTCTTGTGCCTGTCCTATGATGGTTTCACTATTCGGCCAGCATATATAGACACTCATCTCTCCCATAGCGTACGGGTTGCTATCGAACAGATTCGCACCTCCTCACATAGGCTCCAGATGGAGACAAGTAGATGGACAAATACCCTAGCAGAGGATAGGACTTGCTAGCTTTGTGGTAGAGAACCTGAGACAGGGGAGCACTACATATGCAGATGCACAGTATACTATGACATACGAGGACGGTACCACTGCCTCTTCCGGGATGGATTTGAACCCCTTCGTCGCGTCATGGAGTACGAGGACCAGAGATGCCTAGGTCTCTTTCTCTTGGAGCTCGAGACGCCGAACTGCACTACTCCGAAACAAGAGGCCAGCTCACCTAGAGGGACACACACAGAGAGCAGTGACTGACTTCTTCTACAGAGCCGACCCTACTAACACTACCAGCCTAGCAGAGACAGAGCCACCCCGCCAGACACCTTACAAGCCACACCGTGGAGTCACATTGGATAAGCCATTTCCCTTCGTCGAGCACGATGACCCCGTCTACCAGGACCACGTCCGAGGAGGCCACACCACAGTCGGATTAGAGCCATTATCACGAGACACCACAAACTCACCACCAGGCATATTAGTGAAGCAGCTGGGGAATGCATGATAGCTGAGATCATGTGCAAATCTTGAGACCAGCTACAACCCATAGTCTCCACCACACTTTTGTACATGGCTAAATCAGATCTGGTTCTCCTTTCCTTTCCTTTTCTTTTCTATCGATGGAACAACACTACACATGGTTCAACCCTAGTATAGCCCCAACGTATAGTTATTTTCAGTATTGTTTCATAGGCCACCCACTTACTTGTAATGTTATCTTTACCTTACTGATGAGATCACATGAGACATGGATGTACTCTAGATTTTGTCTCATAGGCCACATTGGCCTTATGTAAACGTTAATATATCTTTCTTTTTTTCTTTCTTTCTCTCTCTCTCTCCATGAGTAGTTCCGCACCATACTTGGAACACATATGAATTGTACCCAGCCTATATACCATTTTGTACCTACTCAATTAGTTTATCATAGCATTAGATGGTAGCTTTACTGGGACCTGGAAAGTTTCCCAAACATTTTGTATGTAACGTTTTGGTCTCATAGGCCAACTTGGCCTTTCGTAGACGTTAATATAATTTTCTTTCTTTCTTTCTTTCTCTCTCTCTCATTTCCATTGCCTGTTTGGAGAGGGATTTGGACCCCTATCCAAGGTGCTGGATTTTTCGGATCAAAGATGTCTCGAGCTCTTCTTACTAGAGCTACGTTGTCATAGAGAGCACCTCTTTATGGACCCAGGAGCAAAGACAGGGAGTCACACACCAACGTACACTCACAGAGTTCTATTGAGCTTCAACCATTCCCCTGACTACAACACCCTCCTTGGACCGACTGGCAGCCCCACCACAAGGAACCATCCTAGACATAGCCACAAAGAGGTGTAGAGCCCATTGACCACATCTAGCAAGCCCATGCCCCCACAAGAGGCATCATCTGCTGCAAATACAAAGGATACTACACTGCCATCGGGAAACCATACCTCGCCGCTTCAATTTCTCTATGCTAGATAGACCCATGAGAGATATCTTAGGATAAGCGTGCCTCCTGAGCAATCCCACATTGTATTTATGGACATCATCCAGACAGACACAGCCAGGACATGGGTGACCCCCACGTCGGAACTAGGAACCAAGAAGGCTTTCTACCAAGAGCACTTCCTACACATCTCCCCGGATGGCTTCATCACCCACCCAAGCTACATGGACACACACCTGTCTCACAGGGTCAGAAGTGCCATCGGACAGATCCGCACGTCCTCACACCAACTACAGGTCGAAACGGGCAGATACGGGGCCAACCCCCTCCCCCCAGAAGACCGAATCTGTCAGCTCTGCCATCTCGAGCCAGAGACAGAGGAACACTATATCCGTAGATGCCCAGGGTACTACGAAATCCGGGGACGCTTCCACTGCCTATTCAGCGAAGGATTCGGACCACTCTCCAAGGTGATGGAATTCAAAGACCAGAGATGCCTGGGACTCTTTCTACTGGAAATACGACGCCACAAAGACCACCTCCTACGAACCACGGAGCAAAGACAAGGAGCCACCAACCAACGCACACTCAACGAATTCTACCAAATACCAGCTACCCTCCCCACCACCGAGCCCCCACCAACCCAACCGGCCTCCCGACCCTGGGGGACCACCTTAGAAATAGCCACAGCGAGAGGCAAAGCCCGGCACCCACGCCCCGCCGGCCCCCGTCCCCGCAGAAGACACATGTCGAAGATACAAGGGATACTACACCGCCATCGGAGGGCCCTGCCCCGCTGCTTTAGTCTCTCCATGCTAGACCGACCCATGCGGGACATCCTAGGATGAACACCCCAGGAGCAGTTCCACACCGCACTGGGAGTACCTCTAGACTGTATCTAGTCTAGATATCATTTTGTACCTACTCAATTTAGTTCAACATAGCATACACATTAGCTTCACTGGGACTTTTGAAACCTCCCAGACATTTTGTATGCAACATTTTGGTCTCATAGGCCAACTTGGCCTGTTGTAGACGTTAATATAACTTTCTTTCTTCTTCTTTCTTTCTCTCTCTGCACACACACCCATGTGCACGTGTGCTCACACCTGTGCATGTTTTTCCTCTGAAACATGTGTCAGCACTATTTTTTCCACCCGAAGAATTGTGCACATGCACATAAGGTGCACATAAGCTTAGAATCTCTTAGAAACCTCCAAGTTGATCTGGATCAAATACACTAAAACAAGCAGTGAACAAAAGAAAGCAAAAGGATATTGTCTTCCAATCTCGTCATAAGAAGGGCTTTCATTGCCAATAGGTGTTTTGAGTCTTCTGCCCTTAAGGTCACTAGATGCATCCTTCCTTTAGATAAAACAGTCATGTCTGCCCAAAGAGAACCTTTACTCGCCACCAGCTCAAAATTTATATCCACATTAATCTGCCAGAAAGATCAGCAAATTTTATTTTTGCCAAAGTAGACCAAAGTTCTGAATAATATTGTGCTGAATTTGTGCATGTTATCTCATACCAGCTTCATGTTATCACACTTCTTCCGGTTCTCCATCTTAAGAATCGACCGAAGATCATCAAGCAACTTAATCAGATCCTCTTCTGACATATCCTGAATAATGAAACAGCAGCTGGAAGCCACTGTATTTTCACCACCATAATGCCAATCACAGATACAGAAAACGCTCAGTTTCAACTGCAACAAACTGCCAAAAAGCCATTTTAAAACATGGAAATCACATCACACAACACATTTATGAATACGTAATCTTTGGTTAAGAAATAAATTGATCTAACACTAGAATAATTGAGCCAAATCTGGAGAGCTTAAATCACCATCTCTTTGAGGCTTAAGCCAAAGGTGAGCTAATGAAACAGAAGGGAAAAAATATAAAACTGGTCCAAACAAATGAAATCAAGCTTTTAAACTCAAGATAGAGAACAGCATTGGCCTGCTGAGACTTGTAAGTGTTCACGAACCACCCTGTTGCCCATCATTTTGCTGATGTCACGCACTTGGATGCAGGACTGAATATGGGACATGGCGCTGACACAAAGGTTTAGTGGAAGGCAAATGCTCTAATGAACTTATCTCAACCCCAACCAATGTTGTCTGTAGCTAGAATACCTCTAAGTAAAGCTGCAAAAACTAAGTTGAATCTTCTAAGGTATAAGCAATAGACACAACTGACACCTGTGGTTTCTTGGACAAAGCATCAATCAAAACACTGCTATTACTATCCACATGCACTATCTATAAGTGGAGTTCCGAATATGTAAACAGCCTGTACAACACAGTACGCTTACAATTATAATATTCACTTACTTCCAAGACTTGACAATTCGAGAAAATAGAACAAACAAATACTTGAAGTTGAATATGACAATTATTTAAATCACAGCCATGGATAAATAAAAGAAATAGAGGTAATATGAGGGTTGAAGATGGGCACTAAACCAACCCCCCCCCCCCTTGAAAAAAAAAAAACAAGCATTGTAATTCTACTCAACCCAAGTCCCTTAGGGATGAGCTCGCTTACAATCAACTTGAGAGTGAGGAAAAGTATTTCTCACTCTCACAAGATCATGCAAAGAATGTACATGCATCACATGCATATACTTACTATGCAATGGAATAACTAATTTCTTTACAAACTAAAAGTAGGAAGAGAGAAAAATCAGTACTTCTTCATGATTATATATATGCTTACAATGGCAATCGGATGCCACAATGTAAGCATGATTCTTTATCATAATCAAGGAATAATGTACTTATAAGCGACTTTTGCACATAGTAATAGCAAAAATAAAGGTTTAGCCATGGGTGAATCAAGTTACCTACTCTGGTCACCTGTCAATTTGGTTTAAAAGGCTTGATATATCTCTTGATTTTCATCCAAATTGTCCTTACCAAATTCATTTTCACTAGAGGCCAAAGTTAGTTAGCCTTTAAATCATTTATCATGATCAAGGAATAATGCATCAATAAACCACCTTTGCAAAGAGTAATTGTAAGAGTAAAGGTTTAGTCATGGGTAAATCAAGTTATCTACTCTAGCCAACCTATCAACTTGGTTTAAAAGGCTAGCTATACATTGACATGGCTTTCATCCTGATATTGAATGGAATAAGAGCTCCAAAAAGTGGTGCTATAATAAATTTACAAGTCTACTATCGTGCAAAACAACAATGAGAGAAGAGGGAAACTAAGGGGTTTGATGACGGAGTGAAGGATGATGATGGAGATGGCTAGGACTATTGTCAATTGTTATGAATGAGTTTACATTAAGGAAAGCTGGTATAGAGTGAGAGAAAATGAGCTCTTTTATACGAGAAAGAGAGACTTTACTGCAAAGAGGGAAAGTTGAGGAGCACAAGACAAGCACCGAACCACATGTCATGTGACAAGTGTCTTGACACTTGTCTCTTCTCTATGGCTTTCCTTTTTGGGTTGAGAATTGTGAACATTAGGAACAATCAAATTTAGTAACCATTGTCAAAACACAGACCCACTTTTTTAGGATTAGTTTTTTGAATGTCAACCCTCATCATAGGCACCCAATTGGATCATACAGGTGGAAGTGTGCGCTTTCTTTCTTCTAGCCCACAGTGTGGGTCCACCATAACCTATGACCATTTATCAATGGCTCTAATCCACTTTTCTAGACATCTCCTAATGCAAAGGAAACAAATTCAACAAATAATTGATTATGTGAATTACTTAAAAAGGATACAAACCTTTTTAATGTTGTGTTGTGACAAAACACAAGGAAGGAACTAGCACAACTCATATACATCTCAAATAGTTTTGTCTAAGTGAGAAAATAATGCAAAGTCTAATTATCAGTTTAAACAATAAAATCAGCAGCTAATAGATTGTGCTTGTGCACGATAAGAGCATGAATGATAGCTACAAGCTCTTTCTCATAAAACTGCTGATTCTTTTCAGCACCCAGCAAAACTCTACTCATAGGCTACCACACAACGTGCATGACAACTACACAAATGCTATAACATATGCATCACACTATCCCACAAAAGCCATCATGCAAAATCAAATCCAGATCCAAGGTGAACTTTTCCTTCAAATGTTTGAAGGCTGCTCCTTTTTTTCAAAGCGTGGAGGGAGAGGCAATAAAGTGGTACACAATCCTCCTATAGTAAGAACATGACCTGAGGAAACTATGAACATGATGCAAATTCCATAATTCCAACCAACTACAAATGGTCTCCACTTTGGTTGAATCCATCCTTAAAGACTCACAGATAAATGCCCCAAAAAGTGTATCTCTTTCAACAACTCACGCTAATTGCCATTGGTGACCAATTAATGCTTGAGAGTTTCACAAAGGTTGTAGCTAGATGCTTTCTATGCCCCTTTTCATTATTTGAAGTAAAAATATCATCAATGAATGTCCTATAAATTATCTATGCTCACAAAAAAGCATGGCCATCATTCGATTGAATGTTGTAATATTATTAGCAAACCAAAACAGCATCCCTAAAAACTCATACAAGCCAAAGGTTTTCCTAAACACCATCTTATGTGCATCTTTTCAAATGCGTATCTAATAATACCCACTCTTCAAGTCTATTCTGTTGAAGATGGAAAATCCATCTGACTTGTCAAGGATATCATCAATCCTTAGAATCAAACAGAAATTCTTGATGGTAATCTAGTTCAATGCTCTCTTATCAATACACATGTGCCATGAAGCAACCTTCTTCTAGATCAAAAGAATATGCAAGCAAAGAGGGGATGAACTAGGTTGAATCAACATGTTTTCCAATAAGTCCTTCACCTGACTCATAATCTCATCTTGTTTTGGGACAATCACTTACTGTCCGACCTTTCTCTTCACAAAGAAAACACTTGTTGACAGCCCTCCAAGCATCCCACCTCTCCTATGCCTTATAGCTGTTATCATACTGTCTATGCTGCCTATGTCAATCCTATTTCAAAGTACACTATGAGTTATGACAATGTGCTTACGACTAAGTATTGAAAACAACTAGATTCTCGTGGCCTTTCATAGTTCTAACAGAAATCAAGTTATTTCCAATTGGTTCGAGAAATTGTGAATTTCCCATTAAATTTCAAAAAATCAGAAAATCACCTCATACATATAGATCATTGGCCATGTTTTGTTCAACCAACAACTATTAGAGGCAACACAAGGAACATCTGAATCTTTTCTAAGCTAACAAGTTTGACTATGTTTGTAACAATAGATCATAAAAAGTTTGTAAAACTTTTTCCATAGACGGCAGTAATAAGAATCAAGAAAGTTTCCAACACACACATGATCAAGTAAATTTGGTGTTTTCGTCAATTATGCTTATAGATGAAAACTTTAGTTCCCAAAATCCGGGTTATTGCACACATAAGCAACGTGTGCACCCTGCTTGCATGTGCCACAATGAATTGGTGGCTGGACCATCCACGCCCACCAAAGGGGTTATTTGCTTGGTCTACCAATGCCACTATTTTGAACTCTGGTCCTCAAGCACTCCTTCTCTCCCTTAAGGATAGACTTGATGAGTCCCCATCTCTTTCTAAATTGCTCTCTACATTGAGTACGTAGCTAGAAGCAATTAACACCTCTTTTCCTAAAGACCCTCTGATCCAGCCAATTGTGGAGTATTCCTCCACTTCAAATGTCGGTGATATTGACCAAAGACCTAGCACACCTTCCACTTGCGTATCTATTCATTCTTGCAAGGCTCACTCTAGCCTATCTTCTCTCTTCCACTACACATTCCTACCTTACTTTCCTCCATCTTTAGTATGGCTATGTTTTGGTAGTGGGATGATCTCAAGACCCAAGACATTGCACTCATCAGCACTTTTTCATTGAAATTGAGGTATGTGTGCTTTTTGGTCTTATGTGGTATCTTTTGCTCCTAACTTGTCTTTTCAGGTTGGCACTGATCCTTACAGGACCTACTGATTGATCAAAGAGGAGACTTGGATGATTCAACACTTCTTATCTTGGCTGCCTTTCCTTGATGGGGCTTCACACTCTAGACCAACAAGGAGTCTTTTCCTCTTGAGGCCAAGTTCCTGCCTTCTCTGAGGCAACCTTGGAGGCCATTCATTTCACAGATTTTCAGCTGCACATGCATCTCACTCTTCTTCTTTGTGTGCTTCTCCTCCCCCATCAACATCAATGTGAGAAAACATGGATCTAGAGCATGGCAGGAGCTATGGAGGATGAAAGATGAAGACACGACTCATGAGAACATAGACACAGACAAGACCAACTGTCACACAAGTGAATTAGGTTTCAAGATTGAGACTTCAACTTATAAACACATTCTTGTGTGTAGGACAATGACACTGACACTTGATTGAAAGGACAATAGCATTACTTGAAAAGTGAACCAAGTACATGTCTTTATAGCTTTTCAACTTCTCCACTTTCCTCACTGTGCTTATGGATACAGCACCTCATCTTGCAGCATACATCATTTGTCTATTTCTCAACACCCCCCCTCAAATGATGAATCTCTACCCTTGCTGGCTTTTGCCCCCCCTGTATACAAAGATGGACCAAGAGACTAGCTCTATGGCAGCCTAGTCAAGTTAAGGCTTGAAATTGTACATTTTTGGTAGGGTTTTTACAAAGTCAAATCCAGAAAGATCCACTATGGGAAAAACATACAATAAAAATTCTTCAAAACAGTCTGTCAGAGTTGTTGATGGTAGCGGAAGCATCTTCTTCTTCTTTTTCTTCATTCGTGAATTGGTTCTGGTGATGATCACTTTGCACTTGTTGGGCTCTTTTCTTGTGGAAACATTCACTGGCTACATGGCCAGTCTTACCACAATAGTGACATATAATCCGATCCTTGTTGTTGTTGTTGATGAATCCTCGACCTCTTCCTTTAGGTCCAATATCTCCTCTAGTGTATAAGAGGTTTTCCCTTGAGCTGGTCTCTTTTACATCTTTGCTTTTAAATTTGCTTTCTTCATCAAGCAGTGAGTGCTCAATATCTTTGAGTGAGAGACTCAGAACATTACTTAGAGTGGACACAAGGTTCTCATATGGATCCTTGTTTACACTTGCAAGCAGTACAGCTATTGCTTCATCTTCATCAATATTCTTTTTAAGAGTTGCAAGTTGGGTTTTTAAACTCTTAAACTTATTAATGTGTATGGACATGGAAGCACTATCCTTTATATCCAGCTTATAAAATTGCATGAGCAATTTTACCTTTGAGTTCTTTGCTTGAGTACCAAAGATCTTGTCAAGCTCTTCCCAAGCCTTTGTAGCATCTCTGATGCCAGATATATGATGCAGGACATCATCAGATAGTCCCCATGCAATGATGCCTAGAGCTTTGTTGTTCATCTTCTTCCATTCTTTGGTTCTTGGTGGAGCTACTGCAAGGATCCCACTTTCAGAATCTTCTTTCTCGCCGTCTGCATCAGCTTCATCATCTTCAAAGAGATTCCAAAGGTCCTTTCTCATGAGGTGGTACATGGTCTTTTTCTTCCAAGCATGAAAGTCCTCACTGTTGAACTTGGCTATTTGTTCGAGCTCTGCCATTTTTTATCAGCAGCAAGTCAGCCAGCAAAAGAGTTGTACCTCAACATGTCAAGAGACACAAGACGATTAGTGTTTAACAACATTGCATGAGTATCAAAAAGATACTATCTTGGAGCTCAATGTCGGATGTTGATGCTTGGTCTTCTTCATGCTTGCTGATTTAGTGTGATGGTTTGCTGGAAACTAACTGCTCAGTAAGACCAGAGTGACAGAGTCTTCAGTGGACTGAGAGGAGTAAGAAAATGAAAAGTTTTATAACCTTGAAGGTCAATGGCTATGGCTGGAACTAGGGTTTAGCAGACAGGCGACTGAACTTTTGCTTGTAGCAGCTCCTGGAGGCGATTATTTCTCAAGATCTCTGGAGGGAAGGAGGCTCATATGGCAAGTTTAAAACCCCTAAGCTCACAGGATGGATCGCGATGAGTGCAGGTCGTCTCGGCTGTAAGACCAGATGACTGTCAAAACAGGGCAACGAGGGAGAAAATTCGAAATGCTGGAGTGAATAGTGCCCAATGTTATGCTGTGAGGTAACACAATGCTGCACCCTAAGTCAAGGAACAACTCCCCTGAAGACGCCTCAGTGAGATATGCCTTGTATGGAGAGATCAAGGAGCTCCAAGGCAGGTAGGTCTTGTAGGCTATGGCAGACAAGAAGAAGATGAAGTTGAAAATGGAGTCATGAGCTGGACAGAGGTGACCAGAGGTGAAGAGAGACTAGAGAGATAGTGTATGAGTTGTGCCATGCTCACCTAAGCTCTGATACCATGTCAGAAAACATGGATCTAGACCATGGCAGGAGCTATGGAGGATGGAAGATGAAGACAAGACTCATGAGAACATAGACACAGACAAGACCAACTATCACACAAGTGAATTAGGTTTCAAGATTGAGACTTCAACTCATAAACACATTCTTGTGTGTAGGACAATGACACTGACACTTGATTGAAAGGACAATAGCATTACTTGAAAAGTGAACAGTACATGTCTTTATAGCTTTTCAACTTCTCCACTTTCCTCACTGTGCTTATGGGATACAGCGCCTCATCTTGCAGCATACATCACTTGTCTATTTCTCAACACATCTTCAGGAGAGAGGGGGTGCCTACTTCCCCTTCCACCATACGATAGTGAGAGGGGGCAATCTTCTTCTCTTAGTGTTTATAAGATTTTGATTACTTCAGAGACATTATTATTTTTGTACCATTATATCATTATCTATATCATCAAGATTATTATAATTGTAAAAGAGCGCTTGGACAAGTAAACAAGTTCTCTGCAAGGGCATTGTCCAAATGGCAACGTTCCAAAGCATTTTGCATGAGCATGACATCTTGCATTGCCCTTTGCATCACCCCATGCATTAGCATTCTATTCTTGTAAACATGCATCTATGCATATTTACCCTTTTGGGTTAGAGAGTGCTCGACTCTAGATCCAACATATTAGTCTTGGTATGTCCTTGGGCAGCCAACGTGCATCCTTGGCCCAATGCCCTTGTAGCTTTGGTGTGGGACACCTTGGGATGATTATGGAGTTGAGCTATGTTTACAACCCCTTCCTAGTTCTAGTTTTGGGCTTGAGAATTTGGGAGGATCCACTAATCTATAAATAGACAGGCTGGTTTCAGTCTCCTGATTGCTACCGCCTATCTCTAGCTGTCCACACCCCATCTACAAAGGATATCTCAGTTCAGGCTGCTATCTATTATTGTCCAGAACTGTTGCCTATTGTCCAAAACCCTGCTCTCCCTGTTAACAACCCCAATAGTCAACTTATCTCCAATGATGGTTGTGGCAGCCTAGGATGGCGATGAGGGAGCTGAATGATAGCAATGGATGCTCCAGCAATCTGACAACAAAAAGGATCAAGGTGGCCATGGCCCTGGGTCCCCCAAAAAACTTTTGAGCTAGTTGTCCTATCAAAACTCTAGGAGTTTTGGTTTTTGATTTGATTATAAATTGATTTTACTTTTGGGGCTGTATGAGAGGCAAATAAATTGGCCAACAATTGAGAAATAATTTTGGGCAAATTTCTCAAGGCTTAACACGGTAATAATGCAGTCCATAAATGGCACTTATTTTGGTAGAATCTATTCAACGAGATGCCTATAGCAAAGCAAGGTTGCCTTGTAACACCAAAACTGCCATTGTCAATGACAATACTGCAGGTGAATCTTCTCACTAATTCCACTAACTACTGTATTCCTGTTGATCTGCCCTCTGATTCTCATTCCTGACATGTGCCCTTAACACACAATACCTCATGGTTGTCATTCTTACCACATCCCACTGCTCCGCCCATTCTGCTCCTTTTAGCCATCATTGTACAGACAATGCCTGCCATCTTAGAAACTGGCATCCAGCCTGGTCCCATACCAACAATGAGGTGGATTACAAAAATGAGACAGCATGGGATGCTTTTTGGTGATCTGAAAATTTATTCACAAGGCATGAAGCTATGAACATATAACCTGCCTTTAAGTTTAAACAGCAAAACAAGAGCCCCTACATTTGTAGCCAGAGAAAATGGCTAACTTTTAGAGCCAGTCTGCAAAACTTAGTAGTCATGCATGTGTCTAGGACACAGATAAGCAAGATTCAAATGGTCATTTTAAGGAATCTGTAGAGCACAGATTTATGAAGTGCAGTAAAAGGTACCACATTTCATACATTCAAGGTTAGAGAAGAAAGTACACCTTCTCTGAATGCCACCGGAACAGCTGCTGGTTCTAGAGAATCTGTAACAAGCATCCTGTCAAATTGAACTTGCCCAATCCATTCTGTATGCATCCAGTAGCCTCCTTCAGGAGTAAATTGATTGCCTCCAGGAGGCACTGCCGATTCTGCATCCATTTTAGATACTGTAGCCCTTAAGAAAACATGTATTACAGGGAATCCTGGGCCAACAGGGATCTGCATTAAAGAGGCAGCAACTACTAACTGCTTCTCTTCACCCATTTTCCAAGGCATACCCAAGAGGGAGGAACTTCCTGATATTGAGCCTTCATCAGTTGTCAAAAACAAAGTCAATTCACGCAGAGATATTATCCTGAAAGATTACAGAACAGAATAAGCAAACTTCTTTCAGTTGTGGGCTAATGCTTATGCCAGCTTTGACTTTCCAATTATCAGCTAATGGCACAGTTTAAAGATAGAAAATGGAAGTGAGTCCTCAAAGGTTAAACTCACTCCTTAGACACTTTTTGAACATCCACCACAAGATACCACGTCCTTCCACATGTTCCCTGTTGTCTTATAGACGCTTGTAAAAAATTTCTCAAAAGGCTGGACTTGCCAGCCAGACCATGTGGTTCTTTTGATGCTAAGGAATGTTGATGCTTGTTAGTCATTTCCTGTAAAAGCACCAGCCAAACCGATAATGTCAACTCCTGATTCAAGCCTCAATGTATGAGCTCCTGATTCAAGTCTTAATAATATCAGCAGTAACTCTTACCCACCATTTCAAAGTAGAGAATCAAATGAAGAGTTGCACACATTTTCCATTATTTCACATTAGTATTCTTATCCCATTTGGTAGGTATATTTCATTCTTCAAACATAGTCTATGCTATGAATGCATAAAGCCTACACATGCTAGATCTTTCATATGCAATGCATGTAACACCTAATGTATGCACACTTCCTACAGGAATCCATGGAAAAATAGACAATCACTTGTCAAAACATCAATTTTACAGGAGTAACAACCTAAATTGCACAAATATCTTACTTGCAACAACCTACAAGAGGACTGTAGAAGTTCTGCCTTCGTCACCCTCTGCAATCATAATACTAAAAGTCAGGGCCCAAACAGAAGCATTTAACAAATGTGCTGACTGATGTGAATCTTCTACCTGCTCTTCTAACTTTTTCATTTGTGACAAGCCAGCTTCTACCCGTAACTTCAAACATTTTGATATAGCCATAAGACTTTGAATTTTCTGTCTTTCATTTGCAGATTCTGTGTGCCAAAACATAAATAAATAAATAAAGTAGATAAAACTTGACCTGATTTCAAGTTTGCCGCAGTCTGCTTGAATTCTGCATTTTGTGAACCAGGTGGTGTTGACAGATTCACATTAATCCCTCAATTCTAAAACAAACACTTACATTGTGAAATCAATGATATGGTAAACAGAAACTTTGTGCTGTACCTCCTTAAAAAGTTTAGGGGCATCATCATTGAGTTCTATTAAAAAAAAATTCAGAGAAAAGAATGATTCTATTGATGAATCCCCTCAGAACAAAATATCCCAAGGAAAAGTACAAATTAGCCTTGTATGGGACTTTCAAAATCTGAAAAATAGTAAAAAAAGAGACTCCAAGCTTGAATGAATAACCAATTAGGAGGCCTGTAATTCCAAACAATGAGCAACTGAAAATGAAAGAAAATACGAAAGTCCTGGATCCCAAGAAAAGCATCTCTCCCCCACACAGCCTCTAAGTCACCATGTAGATATGGATGACCCCCCCCTGAATATCCTCATAACCATGGGCTGGGCCTCTGTTTGTGACCTAAGTAACAATCCCCCATGTCACTATCATAGTCCCTCTTGTGCCATGAAAAAAGTATCCTGAGGGCTCTCCTCCAAAACTCCTGAGACCTGGGACAGTCCCATATACAGTGTCTCTATTACATCCTTGGACATCATGGATGGGTGCCTGCAGCATTGGCCACTAGGTTTCACTAAGGGTCTTGTAGTGTGACCATGTTCAGGGCACTTTAGGGTTTCTTTTCCCAGTAAGACAAAGATTCTATTAATAGATCCCCTTGGGACAAAGTGTCTTAAGGCAAAGTACAAAGTACAATACATGTTGGAATTAGGGTTGCAAAAATGCACACACAACTTAGAGAAGCAGATGCTACAGAGAGTACAACACAAGGTGTTTTCAGTAGTATCAATAAAGAAGATTTACAAGACCAAGTATGCCATTAAGCGAATAGGCATATGTACAAGGCCAAAGGGGAAAACCCTCGTAGTGAGGGAAAAAAGTGCCTCGGTGGCCATAAATGTGTTCACACACATCGCTACCAAAATATTGTAACAACACAGCCCTATAAGAGGACAATTTCTTGGGTTGCAAATAGAGGCCCATCCTACAGATGTGAGGATGTACAAGGGTATCATGTTTACATTGTGTAGGGGTAGCTTATGAGCAAGATCACCATGCTAGATTTCTCACAACTACTATTGACTCAGGGGCACTATCACAAATGGGAGCTCATGGCTGGCACTATTGCTCGTGTCCATACTATCTGGAGTCTGCATGAGATGGGAGAGAATACATGGTAGTTCAAAGACACTGAGGAGAAAACATGCTTTTCTCAAGGCCTAGCATTCTTAACACTTTCTTTTATTGTCAACCACATAGTCTAGCACTATGAACCTCCCAACTAGTTATTCATCGGCCATTGTAATAGACTTCCGAATTGTTGACTATCTTTTGCTAGGGAAGATCATAGACTCTACAACGCCATGAAAGTTGAAACACCACCCTAAGCGATCTCCTCCAAAACTCCTAAGCCCTAGGGCATTCCAAATGGAAAGTCTCTCATCTAGCTCTCTACATCCAATACAAGAAGTAGAGTCTCTACCATAACCAAGCCAACTACCAATTGCTAAACTCCCATGTACTAGTAACCACAAAAAGAATGAGATCTTTCTTGGCCTAAATCTGTCTTACAATCTCCTGAAGACATCATCAAGGAGGGGTGGTGATATATCCTGTGCAATCCAATGTTGATTCATCATTGGCATCACTCTCATCTTGTTCATTTGAATTGTCCTCCCCAATCTAGTGGTGTACCCAAAAAAGGGAACATCCCAAGATGTCTCTGCAAATGAATCTCTGCATATCCACTTGTCAAGAAATGCTTGAGCACACATAGAGAAATGCAAAGTGTACGTCAAACACAGAGTATACGTGGAACTCAAGGTGTAAAGAACTTAGATGAATGAATGAATGCTATGCTGAATAATGTCCCAACCTTGAAGACCAAGGATGAGCTGAGCTGAGAATGGTGTTGGAGACACAAAGAATAGCTTGAAGATTGTGTCATACTCGTGGTAGATCTTGGAACACAGCAACAACAGTCCACTAAGCTAGACAATGATGTCAATGCAATAGTGGGAACAAAGGGAGCTAACCAATGCCCAAATACCCTACCACTCAAGAGAAGGAATTCTTGGTAGTCCTCCATGCACTTAAAATATGGCATCATAATTTGTGAGATGCTTGATTCATTATTTGGATTGACCTCCACTTGTTAAAATTCCTATCCAATCAGCCCAATCTCCATAGCTGAGAGGCAAGATGGGTGAAGCTTATGCACGAGTTAACAGTGAGATTTGAAATTGTAAGGGCACAACTAATCAGGCTACCAATGCCCTTAGTCAATTCCAAAAGTCAATGCTTCTGCTTTTTCTGAGATTTCAGTTGATTTCTACCATTCTCTCACTTTGGCCTTGGTTAGATGATACTTTTATTGGTGGCACATCAAGACTTTGGTTGAGTCTTGTATACATAAATGCCTGCAATGTGAACTGAATAAAGTTGACCCACACAAACAAGTGAGGGTGTAAGCCTTTAAAAATTTCTGATAAAAAGTATAGTATCTCCACACATTTTTTAGTAGGATCACCCTGTTAGAAGACAAGAATAGGAACCCACTATAAGCAAGGGAGTATAAGGGCAGATGAGTGTGAATAGCCCTAGGGGCAGGGGAAACCCTAACCCTAGCTTGGCAAAGGCTATATAAACAGCCTATGGGTCACTATCAAGTGTGGGAGAGTGTACCCAAGTTGTACTCTAAGCAACATAGTAAGCAAGATTTTGTTCTTGTACTTTGAGCTTTCTTCTCCCTCTTGTGCACACATTCCAATGCTGCAGCTCTGATTTCAAACATGGTATCAGAGCCATCTCTGATCTCCTCAGCTTCCCTCAACCTTAGCTATCACTAAGTGCACATGAGCTATCATCTCTTTCATCTTATCCTTCTTTCCTCCATAGCTGCCTACAACCTACCTCCATTGGAAGACTTGGGGAGGACAAAGGAGGCCATATCTGCCTCTGATTTCTTCTAGGGACTTCTTGCCTATCTCAGGGCGAATCAGCCTGGTACGATAAACCTCGGGATTAGTCGACCTAGTGGGCAGCATTGTCAAAATTGCAGTTTCTGATAGCGTGGCGTCTTGAGGCATGGCGTGGGCAGCAAGCAGCGCAATCTCAGCCACCACCATAGGGCTTCTATAGCCCCCCTAGTGGGCCATTCTCCCACAAGAGGGCTTCTGGCAATTCCTCCCACAGAGAGAGATCTCTGCCAAACCCTAACTGTGTATTTTGTGGCAGCCATAGCCAGTAAGCTCTAAGCTTGACATTCTGTCATTTTTTTTCACTCTGAGCTTCATTAACAATGATTCTAATCACTGAAGCATATTCTCTGAAGCTTATTCCAAATTCAAAAGCTCTTGGGTATGCTCAATGAACATCACAAAGTGCATTGGAAAGCCGACTTCCAACCGGGTTTCATTCAAGCATTTCACTAAGTTTGACATTAGTATTTCTAAACACTAGTCATTAATCATCTAATCATTTGCTTGCTGGGTATTCACTAAAATCTAGTGAGTTTTTTATTCCTCTTCGTATATTGTTGTAAGGTTATGTGTACAATTATAAACACATAGACCATCATACACTAGAAGTGTATTGCATACCGTGAGTGACCTTGTTTCAAGTACACTGGTCAATAAAATCAAAAGGAGGAGTGTCATTGTACTCTCCTCGGAATCATCAGCAACAAGCATTGAGATCATGGACCAACCTTGTCCAACACAAGCTTCATCCACTAAGCCATACCACAAGGAGGAGCCTGAAGTCCAGTCTAGGTTTACTTCATTAAAACCTAAAAAGACTATTAAACCTCGGAAGAAGTTTGCACATAAGAAAGGACCACCACAGTCATACTTTGAAGTATTACATTCATATGATTTTCAGCCTTTCTCTTCATTGCAACTTTGATTTCAAATTGTCTGATTTGCTTCCGCATTCAGTGGAAAATTTGTAAGGAATTAGACACTGCCCTTGTCCTAACAAGTGGTAAGACCTTCCCAATGACCACAACATATGCTGATGTCCATCCTCAAATTCGAAAGTTTGATGGCAAAGATTTCCACCCATGGCAAGTACTTATAAAATACAAAATGATGGAGAGAGAGTATTGGCCTCTCATTCAAGGCAGTAGAGCTGTAAACTCTGCGAATCTCGTTGATATAGAGGATGACCAACGTGCTCAAGCAATCATAATGTTACACTTAGATGAATCCCTGATTCATCATGTTGATCAACTAAACACTGCTAAAGAAAAATGGGATGAGCTTGAAAAGCTCTATGAAGCCACTGGTAAAAATACTAAAATCTTCTTTAAATTTGAATTCTTTAGCTTGGAATATCGATCAAGAGAAGATTTGGGAAAATTCATTTCTCATATGAAGGGACTTATGGCACAGCTTGCCTCTGTACAAGCTCCAATACATGAAGAAGATGCTATTGCTATTCTCCTAAAAGCTATAAAATAGGTGTTTCCTACTCTTGTAACCACTCTCACCAACATTCCAGATCCTACATTGGCAAGTACCATTCAATCCTGTTTGGATGAAGAAAAGAGGAACCACAAAGAAAGCAGCAACAGTCAAGCAACTTCAACTTCCCGTGATCAAGTATTGGTACATACAGCTCTCACTAGATGTTCTTTCTGTAAGAAAAAAGGACATCTTGTAAACAACTGCTGGAAGAAGTATCCCGAGAAGATGAAATGTAACAAATGTAAAAAGACAGGGCATATCACTAGTAAATGCCCCAACACTCCTGATATACCCAAAGAATTGGTGGCCAACTATGCCTCCAATCCATCTGAAGATCGACTGTTTTGACTCTTTAAATCATCTACCTAAAACAACCTTGTAAGCCTAATTTATAAAGGCATCCCAAGAAGGAGGGGAACCTCTTACATGCTTTGTAATCCAATGCCACCCTGGCATTGAGGGGGGGTGTTAGAAGACACGCATAGGAACCCACTATAAGCAAGGAAGTATAAGGGCAGATGAGTGTGAATAGCCCTAGAGGCAAGGGAAACCCTAACCCTAGCTTGGCAAAGGCTATATAAACAGCCTATAGGTCACTATCAAGTGTGGGAGAGTGTACCCAAGTTGTACTCTAAGCAACTTAGTAAGCAAGATTTTGTTCTTGTACTTTGAGCTCTCTTCTCCCTCTTGTGCACACATTCCAATGTTGCAACTCTGATTTCAAACACACCCTATATGAAGCAAGGTCATGATGCTATCTCGATCGTGGCCGACTAATTGACAAAGATGGCTTGATTCATTGCAACGAAAACAATTGTTAAAAGACACTAGTTGGCTAATCTCTTTGTTAATGAATATAGATAGGATCCCCTAGGAATCCTCATAGAATAGACTTTGTTGTCATGAAAGCCATTCCCTCCACCTCACCCAAGGATTATAATATGAGGGCGCATTTTTCTGCATCCTTCCCTATCCTCTAAGCTTTGGCAAAAGGCCTTACCATCCTCTTCGAGTCAAGAGTCCTCCCTATCGAGTATTGCCATTGACTCTCTAATTTTGGCATCTTGCCTATTTCATCCTCTCTTCCTCAAGAGTGGCATTGACAATGTGACATTCCTGTTTATGATTGTCTTTTTCCACCTCCCTTCTTATATTCTTCATCACCGCTTTCACCCACTTTACTGGCCTTCGTGATCACTTTGGAGATCTCTTTAATGGCCCTGATAATGTCTTTTTGTATTTCTCTTTCCTCTTAATTGTTTCCCTTCACGGCTGTGAATTCTTCTCTCATTTGTTTGATTTCTAGATACATGGTTGCTTTTCCTTTCTTCCATTCTTCATCCTTACTTTCAAGTTTAGTGATCTTGTTCATCAAGCCTCAATGTAGTCTGTTTATGCTACTGCCCAGGATTCTCTTTGTGTTATTAATCACTGTTTTGAGGGATTTTTCCAGAGTGTCCAGCTTTGCTTCCATTTTCACTCAAACCAGGTCAGCGACATGGTGATATGGGACATCATCTCTAAGTGGCAATATCTTTGGTATCAGAGCAACAACCTTCTAGTTACCATGTGACAAAATAACATGCACAAAACCACTGAAAGCTCATGGAACCATGTTAGTCCATGCTTGACATGCCTCTTCCACTCCTAAGGAGGGTGGTATGGGATGCTCCTAGTGGGAGAAGTAGACATAAGGACTACATGCAAGCAAGCGGTGAGTATGGTGGCTTTTTCATTTATGCAATACTTGTGCTCGATATTGCTTGATGATTTCTTGGTAGGTTGTGTATACACACCAATTTTTTTCTGCCTGAGGTGCAATGAAGGCAACTCAAAGAGCTTCTACTTCAAAGCCATCACCAAAGCTTCGCTTGCATGGGTTGTTGGTGAATTTCTTTTTTTCCCCTTTTTTAATTTTTCGGGTGGGGGTGTGGGTGTGGATGTTGGTGTGTGTGGTGTGGAAGTGGTGGTTGTGGTGGGCAGACATGGAGAGGGAGAATGTTCTTTCTTATTATTTATTGCTTGCTTTACCGGTTTAACAGGATGTTGAGGTGCAATTTGCAGCCATGTTTGATGGTGTTGGCATGGACATGATGTTGTTGGTATAAGTCCCACAAACAATGAATGTTAGATGTCCCTGACATGATGCTGCCTGATATGACATGCTGCTGTTTGCCACCCCAGCCTCCTGCCACTCCAACCCTCAGCCCCCGCTTTCTGCCACCAGTGCTACATGCAGCTGCTTCACCCCCTGCCTTCTGCCCCACCATGTTGCACGCTGCTGCTTCATCCCCTGCCTGTCACATGCTTTCTGCTGCTTTCCTGTCCTGCCTTCTACCACTATTCACCCCCCTGCTGCTAGCTGCCTTACCACCCCAGCCACCAGTGTCCTCCCCCCCTTTTGACTTCTCCCCCTTCCCGGAGATGTTGTGTTGCTTGCTCCTCATTGTCCCCTCCCCGCCTGCCTACTATCCCAAGTTAGCCTCCCCAACTGCCCCACAGCACCTCCCCCTCCTCTTCCGGTATAACAAGTTTCCATCAACTGTTCCCTTTCTTTGTAGCAACTTTCACCCAGATTGATAGCAGCACACTGGGAAGGGCCTCAGTGTGATAACTCACAATGGAAACCTCTAGTCTGATAGCAAAGCACTCCACAGAATCTAGATGCCCCCTAGTCAAATGCCTTGCACATCATTCTCACTAAGGAATAGCTCCAGTCAGTCCACATCACTAAAAAAGGAAGTGGGGAGACTGCAATCTTTGGAAAGGTCGTGGGTCACACTCCCTCCAAGGCACAACTTGGAGAGTAGCTTCACTCGACCTTGCACATTGGCACTTCATAGATAGCAAAGGCAATGCTGATGAAGCAAGACATCTCCTTGGTGCGGCTCACCTCTATAGATGCAGCACAAGAGCTGGTCGACAGTTCCCCAATCGTTTCCACAAACAGAGCCATCTATTTGGTTCCATGGTACAACAGCTTCACAGTTGAGAGCCTTGCACTTCACACCGAATTTCCGCAATACTCGATCACCCTGCTCTTCCTCAGTCTGGTGATCAAGTAACGCCAATTCACGGACTTTGGGAGCCATTTTGGCAGTCCCCCCTCCCTCCTATGATGATGCAGTGATGTGCACAAGGGTACCAAAGGTATGGGTAGCAATGGCAGACACCAAGAAAAAACCTAAGTTCCTAGAGATTGACACATGAAGGTAAGAGTTCAAGTAGCAAGTTATAATGATAGGACAACCAAGACAATGCCACTCTTGCCATGGCTTTGAGAACCAAGCCTTCGAGTGCACATGCTTTGGGGCTAAGGCCACACAGCAAGTAACTACACTGGTTGAAGATGATGGTTTCACTAGAGTCCAATGATGGTGGGCTAGGGGGCAGCCAGAGCCTCGACAAGCCACATAGAGCTAGCAGCCTTAGTCGAGGGTGGGTGGCCACACTAGCACTCCCTGCCAACAAGGTCCTCTACAGCGGCACACCCCCCCTACCATATGAGCTCAATCACGCCCCTCCAACTCCCCCGACCTGCACAGCCCACCCCACCGCCCCACCCCCTAAATCATCACATTACCCTCCACACTCGCCTCTTGCCTCAGCACACCATCCTCCCTCACTCCCACCCTCATACACAGCAATCCACACCCACCTCGACCAATTCACACCCACATTTCTCCAAACTTCCCACATTGGCAAATGGACATGGGCACAAGTGAGGGAGGTCTTGAGAGATTGAGCATCAAAGCATGTCTCACAATAGCTTGGAAAGACATGCTAGAGTTATTTCTGAGTAGTGGTCGAGGTGCATGATGGACATTAACTGGCAAACAGATGCACAGCCCCCACATCTCAATATCCTCCTCTATGCCTCATCCAGTATAGATTTCTATTGGATGTGATCAAGTGGCCTTTCATCCAAGCTGCCCGATACCACCAAACCAATTTCTCCTTTTTCCTTTCGCTGAGGAGGAGTTTTTCCAAGCTTTCCAATCACAAGACAATTAGAAACGCCATACAAAGGATAGGCTGTCCAAGGCAACCTTCTTCGCCTACTAGGAGGAGGTGAAGGACCCCTTGCTACAAGCATTTCAAGAGATCTTCAACTCCAAATGAATGCCAAGCAACATGTCAACAAGCCTAGTTAGTATCTTTCCCAAAGGAGGAGACTGCTTGGAGTCGTCCAATGGTAGTTGATCACCTAACTGTCAATAGCCTATAGGGCATTGGCCAAGATGATTGGTGGCCAGCTCTATCCCATTCTCTTGGACATCAATCATGACACACAAACAAGCTTCGTCCAAGATAGGAGCATCCTAGACAATGTATCCACCTTCTTCAATGCCAAAGAGTGGGCTCAACCTAACGGCCAACGGGTGGCGGTGCTTCTTCTAGACTTTGAGAAGGCATGTGATAGGGTTGATTGGGACTTCTTGCAGGGCACCATGGCACCACTAGGCTTCCCTTTGTGGTAGATTAGTAGTGTGTCTACACTTCTTAGATCAGCTACTACCAGCAGAGTGATCATTGAGGTGTGGCGAGGGGCGAAGTTTCAATTGGAGTGGTCTATTCATCACAACTGCCATCTATCCCCCTACCACTTCTAACTCCATGGAGGTGATGTCCTATTTCCTTTACTCAAGTGTGGGTGGCCTAAAGGGCCTCTAGCTACCAATGAGGACTGAGACAGCTATTGGACTCAAAGTATGCCTAGCACTAAAGGTATTCTACAAGGCAAAAGGTGCAAAAATCAACTAGCAAAAATTAGTTTGTTTTCTTACAAACCCAAATTCTAGCACCGAGTGGGGCACCCACTTGGGTTTCAATGAAACTTGACATCACAACAATCTAGCTGTTCATTCCAATGCCTAGTTCATCTCTGCCCTGATCCTCGGTGTGTTTGCTGCATTCATTATTCATTCATTCTTCTCTTACTCTTAAGTTACTCTTCACCTTTTTATTCTAATGTTCTATCATTGTGTTTTCTTGTATACTTTTTAAGTATTTCTTTACATGGCATTAAAGGCATCAAAGCTAGATACTCTCTGAAGAAACTTAAGCCTTGATCTCAAACCTAGACATCAAACACAAGAAAAAACCTTCAAGGGAAGCTGGCTTCCAACACATCAACACCACTTCAATCTACAAAACAACCATTGACAAGAACCACATAGGAGTGGTACTCACAACTAGATCCCAAACATTCCAACACGAGGAGAATCATCTAGCTACTTTGCCATTTGGACACTTCCATCTATACGAGATCTCACGGTTTGATTCTCATGCATTGAGCCCAACAACTTATTGAAGGTCACACTATTCATCTCCCTTTAGATTCTATATATAAATCTAAATATATTGCAAAATCGTCAAAGCCTTCAGCTAGGATGGGCCCCCCGATGTTCATCAAGTTTTGCATTTTCTACACAGTTTGATATTGGTTTTTCATCTACATATATTTCATCTTTTGCATTCCCATTTCCCCCATAATCTCAATCTACTCCATTCACTTCAATCCCTTCTACACCACAATTTCCAATCCCACCCTTCTCCGCTGCTTCTACACCTTCATTCACACTCTTATTCACACTACCATTCACACTTCCAAATGTTCAACCACACACCACACTAGAGAGATCTTCAAGCATAGGCACATCCTTTCCCTATAGGTCCTCTGCTTTTGCACACACAAATGATGGAGGTGTAGTGGTGGTAGGGGCTCATCCCCAAACCAAGCACTTTTGGGATTGTGCTCACATTGATTACCTACCCAAGCATTCCCACTCCTGAGTGTAAACCAATACACTTCCAAATGTTCAACCACACACCACACTGGAGAGATCTTCAAACACGGGCACATCCTTTCCTATAGGTCCTCGCCTTTTGCACACGCAAATGATGGAGGTGTAGTGGTTGTGGGGGCTTGCCCCCAAACCAAGCACTTTTGGGATAGTGCTCGCATGGATTACTTACCCAAGCATTCCCACTCCTGAGTGTAAACCAATTGATACCACAATTTGCCCACATGGCATTACCTAGTGGACCTTCTGCCTATGTCCCAATGCCACAGCCAATAGTTGCACAAGGATTTCAGATTCTGCCCTTCATTGGCACCTTATAGTATCCCTAATCCTATTCCTACCTACCCATCCCATCCCTCTTACCCAACACCTCAAAGTTCTTACTATTGAGCCAACACACACTTCACAGCTGATTAGCATCTTTAAAACAGCCCCAAAACATGCTTAGTAAAAGAAAAACACAAATTTGGGCGCGGTTCAAGAGAGTTTCATTGGTCCCCCAAAACCCTACTTTTTTGGGGCACTCTTCAACATCTATAAATAGATAGGCTGCCCACCATTCAGCCTAACCCTTTTTGGCAAGTTTCTCACTCTACCATGCAGATTTCAGCCACCAGCTATCTATCATCTACTATCCAACCATCACCCACTACAGCCCATCACTATCCTAGGCAACCTATTTTCAGCCATCACCTTGTTGTTTCAAGATCTCCATCTTCTATATCATCATAGCATCTGATCAGCTTGCGTTTTCAGCATCTAGTGCCAAGTGAAAGGTTGTTGCCATCTCTCCCACCAAGCAACTACTATAGTACCTAAGTTTTTGTTGTCCAGCAAGCCATCTACATCAGCAAATACCTCTCCTATTGTCACCTTAGTTTCCTATCACTGGTGATCAACGTTTGGTGTTTCCTGTACTTCCACACTCCAACTAGTGGGTACTGCACTTGGGATCTATCTCCGGTGGACGTCACTCTCAGACACTACATTGCTCTGTCCTTGGGCATTCTATATACTCTTACATTCATTTACAACATTCATTCACTTCAAAGTTTCTTATCTCTATGTTTGAGTTTTTGAGTTTTTGTGTTTTGTGTTTTGTATTTTGCATTTATGGTTTGAGTTTTGCTCGTCTCTGTTTGAGTCTTTGTGTTTCAGTCTTGGTCGTACATGTTGTGTTTTCTCAATGCAAACCCTAGCATATCTTCACATGGTATCAGAGTCGATGCTCTTCTAAAGAGTATCCTGCGGTGATTGCGCAGGCTAGTCTTTGCACGAGACTCGCATGGAACTCGATTTTGACTCATAATGTCTCACACACCTTCTTCAAATCCTATGATGCCCTGTCAGGCTCCTCCATCGTTGGAGACTCTAAGAAGGTATTATGGTCTCGAGGAGGAGGTAGATACACCTTCACCTTTACCATCTTCTTCTCGTTTTGGTCATCTTACAGATGAAGAGTTTGAGGAGCACTTATGCATCACGTATAGTTCGCTTTACACTCCAACGAGTGCTACTACTCCATTTGGAATGATTAGTGAGATTGGCCGTCCCTCTGACTTTGAGAGACATTTGGCATGTCTAGCAATCCATCTTTATCTCAGCCAGGCCACCCCTTTTGAGTCCTATGAGCCAACATCCTCTCTTGTTTCTTCTTTTGATGTGTAGGATCCAAATGATTTTCGCTATGTTAACTTTAATAGACGAAGCTCTTGGAGCAAACACCCTTCGTAAAGTATATATCGTCAAGTATATATCTACTATCTCTTTCATTTGAGCGAGTAAACCACACTTCTTAACTCCCTCCCATCCCACCACTATCTTCTCTACATTCTGATCTACTCACATCCTCACTTCAAAATCTTGGATTACATTTCACTTCCACTCAAAGCACACTTGAGATTGGATCTTCCATCTCCACCCCTAACACTTTCTCTTGCCCCATCCCACCATCTACCTACCCTCCACTCACTCCACCTCTTGGTGCATCATTAGGGAAAATGCCACTTTACTACATCCTTTCACTCTGGGACGGTTGTGATAGCCATCCCCCTTACTACCACGAGACACTCACAAACCCTCTATGCAACCTTTCAGATGCAAGGATATCAATCCTTTGCTTATGAATTGTCGCCCCACATCCCTTGGGTCACTCCTATGGAGAGATTTCCATCCTCTGCTCCCCGTGTCCCTATCCATCCACCATGGGCTCCTCATGCGGTTACCATGCCCATACCCAATCCACCCATGCCCACATTTCGATCCACTATGCACACTTCTTGTATGCATGGTGGACACTCTGGATTGCTTCCCCAAGTGTACTCCACTACATCTCCCTATCCTCCTTATCCAACCTACCCCCATTACACATTCTCCATCTCTTAGCACTACCACTCCTATTGCAACGGCGAAGAATGCTAAAACCGGCCTTCCTTCCATGGATGGGTGGTAAATCCCTAATTACATGCTTCCCGAGGCTGCTATTAAACCCTAATTTCTGCTGTAAATTAGGGTTTACAGCAGAGAAATTTGCAATTTCTCAGCCTCCAAGGGTCCAAATGCTGAGATCTTCAAAGCAAGGCTGTGAAATGGCTAGAGAAAGCTGTTGAGAGAGAAAATTCAAAGTTTTGTCGCAAAGAATGACTGAAAATCAATCAAATGCAACTGCTGCCTTGCCACAACAGCATTAAATGCTATCACCTACAGCTGAGACATCCAAATCAGCTCACCTTGTACCTGGATGCAATCATCCAGCTGTGGAGGGTTCGAATCCGCAATCACCTCCTCAAAACTCACTCATAGCTAGCTGCAATGGCTGAAAATAGGCTAGCCATGGCTGCTCACAGCTCTTCCACATTTGCTACAGCAAGAATGATCTCATTTGTTCTCTTCTTCAGCCTTTTACCAGCCTGTATGGGCAAGTTTGCCGAGTGGCAGCCTTCCGAAATGGTTTTTCCAACATTATCAATCATTAAATATTAATTTTCATCCTTTAATTACTAAAAATTAATCTAATAATTATTTTAGTGCCCAGAAAAATAATCTGACTGGCCAATAATTAAATTGGCTAGGCATCTTCCACTCCAGAGTCTCTGTGTGCCATCTTTGACTATTAGATCGGCGTTAGGTACCATTAAACGTCACATCTCTAGGGTCACCACAACTGACACTTATGGTCAAATGAATGACCTAGGTATGATCTAGACCAATAATTGACACCAGATACCACCAAGTACCTATGCAACATAACTTATAGCAACTTTTGCCTTTGACATCACGTGATTTTCTGGAGTCCCAAGCTCGTAAATTTACTCTAACCCCAATTGCACCTCACATGTGCAACATTTACTTAATCATGTGATTAAAAATTAATCCACATATTAAGTGAAGTTTCGAAAATACATTTTCTCCTGATAGCCCTCCCCCTTGAAATCATTGCAATCGTCCTCGATTGCATTGTCAAATGCATCAAAAGCAGAGTACTACATTGGAATTACCATAGGGCATCATAGTCAACACAACATTGTACACTGCTGTTTAACCATTCCATATGCCCAACATATGCTGAAAATTACCAGCCAACATAACATAACATAAGAGACACAAAATCTCAAAAACATTGCTAGATTATCATGTGACATGTCCATTTCTCGTGTGCTCAACTCATCTAGCAAAACCAAACCATAGTGTAGCGAAAACCAAACATAAACCATGGCTGAAACATCAATGACATCATAAGACATGTTGTTGTCCACAAAACCAGCTGAATATTAATGATCATATGCTGAAAACCAACATTTGATAATCACCCCTTGATGATCATTAACTGATGCTACACCAAGCATAACTAATGCCATACCAAGCATAACTAATTACACACCGAGCATAACAAATGCAAATGTACAGTTTCAGAGCTCCAGTGAAAACCATACCGATCTGCATACCAAACATAGTGACTAGTACACTAAATAGTGATCTCTTGGCAAACATACTGTTCAGCTACAGTACCATGAATGTATGTTGAATACATTCGAGATCAACTACTTCTAGAGCTGTCCATTACTAAGGAGCGGAGGTGCTAGCTCCCTCACAAGCATCGGGTAATACTTTGGACCTCTGCTCTGCTGAACCTAATTGAGCCCGAACTAAAGTCGGCTCTAACTGGAAAGCATCAAGGTTAAGTTGCAACAACTAAGGATGGTCTGCCAAGTCATCCTCCTCCGTCCATTTGGAATCCATTGGTGAATAATTCTGAAACTTCACCAAGTACCTTCTGGAACCCTTACCGCCAATCTTCCTCTCTTTGTGTGCCAAAATCTGCTCTGGTACCAATATTTCATCGAGCTCTTTAACCTCCGACTAAATTTCAGTAGATACATCCTCTCACACATCTCCATGAAAAGGTCTAAGCAAGCTCACATGAAAGGCAATGTGTATCCACCAGTGTGGAGGCAATTTCAGCCTTTAGCATGCATCACTGATCCTCTCCAACACTTGAAATGGCCCATGGCATCTCATAGACATCACTCTTTGCCCTTCATCTTTTTCGGCCATGCCTTTTCAAATCGCAGCAATACATAATCGCCCTCTCCAAAGTGCAAAGCACGCCTATGACGATCAATTGCTCTCTTTTGCTTATCCTGTGATCTTTGAAGCACATACTTAAAACCTTTTGATAAGCTGCATCCATGCTTTCCACATAGCAATCAGCCTCAAAGATCTTATCTTTTGTGTGCAAAATAGAGGCTACTTTCTTACCACCCTCTACCACCTCAAAGGGAGCCTTACCAGTGGAACTATGCACTGTGTTGTTGTATGCAAACTCAACCAACGGCAAATAATATTCCCATTGTGCTTTATGGTCTAATACATAGCACTTCAAAAGATCTAACATTGTGGAATTTGCCTCCTCAAACTAACCATCAATTTGTAGATGGAAGGATAAAGAGAATTTCAGCGTTGTGCTCATGTTCTCAAACAATCCTTTCCAAAACAAACTTGTCATCCATGGGTCACAATCACTAATGATCAACTCTGGTATACCACGATACTTAAACACATGCTGCATAAAAAGCTGTGCCATATGATCAACCTTTATCTTTTTCCTCACTAGAATGAAGTGGGCCTGCTTACTGAACCTGCATATGATAGTCCATATCCCATCATTTCTTATAGATGTGCGTGGAAGCTCAAAGATAAAATCCATACCAATGCTCTGTCAAGGCCTATTGGGAATAGGCAAGGGCTACAATAAAACCCGGCATCTTCTGCCTATCATACTTCAACTTTCTGGCATACTATACATGTCCTAACAAATTGCTCAACATCATGCCTCAAAGCTGGCCAATAAAAGAAGTGCTCAACTGCCTTGACTATGGCATCAATACCCCTATGACCCGCATAAGGAGAATCATGACTCTCAGTTATCACCTTGGCCCTCAACTGCTTTGTGACACACAGTTGTCCATGCATCATCAGAAAGCCCTCTCGAAGTACGAAATGATCATGCCTCCGGCCATTGCAAAGCTAATCATAGACATTTCCAAAGTCAGAATTAGTAGTATACTGATCCTTCATGGCATCCAACTCAGTGTGATAAACCATACTAACAACCGACAACTGAGGTTTACGTGATAGTGCATCAACCACTACATTCTTTTTGCCATCTATGTACACAATTTGAAAGTGAAACATAGACAAAAAGTTTGCCCACCGCATGTGCTTCTCAGATAACTTCGTTTGAGTCAAAAAGTAGCACAAAGTCTGGTGGTCTGTCTGCACTGTGACATCAGCCCCGAAGAGATAGTGTTTCCATGTGGAAAGTGCATGAATTACAGCCAAGAGCTCTTTCTCATAGACCTGCAAATTCCTCTCTGCACCATGGAGAACACGACTCTCATAAGCAACCACACGGCCATCTTGCATTAAAACAGCCCCAATGTTGTTTCCACATGCATCACACTGCACAACAAATGACTTCCTGAGATCGAGTAATACAAGCACAGGATCTGAAGTCATCTTTTCTTTCAATGCATCAAATGCTGAAATTTCCACTGCTATCCATCTGAATGGCACATTCTTCTTCTGCAATGCATGCAATGGAGAAGCAATTTCAGCAAAGTTCCGTACATATTTCCTGTAGAACGAACATAGACCCATAAAGCTACGGATCTCATGAACATTTCGAAGATGTGGCCATGAGCAAATTGCCTCAACTTTAGCAGGATCCATACGAATGCCATCAACCGATACAATGTGGCCCAAAAAGTGAATTTCATGCAAAAAGAATTCACTTTTCTTGTCATTAATCAACAACTGATGCCTACGCATCTCATTGAATACCATGGCCAAATGCTTACGATGCTCGGTCTCATTCTTCGAAAAGACAATCATGTCATCAAAAAAGTGCCCACAAATTTCCTATGTTGCCAAAAGATACAATCCATCATTTTGTTAAACGTGGCAGGAGCATTCATAAGTCCAAATGGCATGACAAGAAACTCATACAAACCAAAAGATGTTCGAAAGGCTATCTTGGATACATCCTCGGGCCTAATCCAAATCTGATGGTAACCACTTTTCAAATCTATACGGCTGAAAATGGCTACCCCCTGCAATCTATCCAAAATATCATCGATCCTAGGGATCGGAAATCAATTCTTTATCGTGATTTTGTTAAAAGCATGATAGTCAATGCACATACCCCATGACCCATCCTTCTTCTGCACTAGAAGCACTGGAGAGCAAAACGTAGATGAACCGGGCTGAATCAGCCCTTTCTCTAATAGCTCATTTACTTGGCTCATAATCTCCTCTTGTTGGGCTGCATTGACCCTGTAAGATGGCTTATTAGGTGGGCTATTGCTAGGGATCAAATTTATGTTATGATCCTCAGGCCTTTCAAGTGGCAAGTATCCCCGAAGTGATTGAGAAAAGCAATCAGCATACATTTGCAAAAATGACATGCAATCTTTATCCAAAGTAGTCACATTCCCAACATTTCCATTATCACTTTTATCCTTAGTGAAAACTAAGGAAGCTGAAAGATGATTTTTCATTACTTTGAAAATAGCAGAAGCAGATACAACAGGGACAGATTCCCCTTTCAATTTTACATCCAAAGTATGAAGTTTGCCTCTATGGAAGAGGATCACAATCTTATCATGAGTATCAATCACTGCATGCACACAATGACACCAAGGCGTACCAAGCAAGACATCAAATCCTTCCAATGGAGCAATAAAGAACTCTTCGCTATCCACATAACTTTGAATGTGCAAACGAAGCTTTCCAATGATAGAAGTGACCAGCTCTGCATGTCCTTTACATGCCATACCAATCTCACCCATGGGCCCCATCTCATCCTCTCTAATGCCTAAACGGGTTGCCATATCAAGAGAGATGAAATTTGACAATGCCCTTGGATCAAGAAAAATCAATGCATGCTGATCTTTGATTTTGCCCCATGTCTTGCAAATTTCAATACTATCTTGATTAGGCTAATCTTCCACTACATCAAGCACTAAACCAAGAATGGTTTTGCCTTTCTTTCCCTTATTATCATCATTTTCCGCTTGTTGTTTATTAGGACAACTGCGTGTCATATGCCCTTCCTGTTCACAAATATAGCATTTATTTGCAGCCATAGCTCTAACGTCGTGCATAACTTTTCCCACTCTTTCTCTATGATTTGTTTCTCTTTCCAGCCCTATTTTCAGATCTGCCCTGATTTTCAGCTTTATTTTCAGATTTACCCTTTTTCTCAGCCTTTGTCTCTTTGACATGTGACTTGGCATCATCGTCGTGGAATCTTGTATCCTTTCCGCGCAGCAATGTGTCAGCTGTAGTAGCAGTTTCTATAAGCTTAGACATGCTGGAAACAGTGGACTTAATGCAAAAATCCCAAACACCCTTTGGCAAACCACAAATATACTTCTTCACCTGCTCATGGAGGGGTACTATGCGATAAGAAGTAACTGGCAGCAATGCATCCCAAAACTTCTTATTATACTGATCCAAGTTCTTGCAGTCTTTGGAATTCAACTGATTCCAAGCTGTCATAATGTCTACTTCAAAGGTACTTGTCAACCAATTTGAAGCAAACATTTGCTTGAACTAGACCCAAGTGGTAGGTGACTTCACTTGAATAAGAAGAGTAGACCACCACTGCAATGCATTTCCCTTCAAAAATGTGGCTACCTTGTGTATCTTAGATGCCTTTGTAAAGTTGTCTCCCAAATAGGCTGCATCAAACTGCTGAATAAAAACAAGTGCTTTCAACCTATCTTTGTGCACCACTGAAAGGCTCAAACTTTACACTTTTGCCACCTTCATTGTAGTCCTTCGGCGGACCTATGGGAGTCAAGTTATCATAAATGGGCTACTGTAAAAAGGGTGCATTGGCTGTATTTGCATAAAAACCAACACTATCTGAAGCACCTACATGACCAGCACCAAATCCTTGTGCTGCGACAATCCCTGGGGGTGCCGATACATATCCATATGGCCCGCTTTGTGCCCCAGGCATCATGCCTATGCTGCCATACATGGGATTAGGCATTCCACTTGCATTACCCGGATACATTGGGTGTTGTGAGCCATGCATTGGCTGCTGCATACCATAGGGATCTGTGCCATACATTCTCATATGCGGTGCCTGTCCAACCATAGCATGAAAAATGGTACCACCACCAAAGTATCCTTGCTATCCCATGCTTGCATGTGCATAATTGCCTTGCTGCCCATGTTCCCATGGATTGGCACTACCAAAAAACTGTTTGTGCTTATCAGGCATTTTGGACTCTTCTAAAGAAGGCTTAGGCATTTCCTTCGGTTCTTGTGGCTATCCCAAAGCTGTTGAAGGTGTCTTCTTCTCTTTGCCTTTGTTGTCCTTCTTTGGGGCATTCAAGAATCGAGTAAACTAGGAATCCTTTGCCAATTCAGCAAAAATATTTGTTGTTTTACACATTCGATCCTTGAAGCTATCATCAAATTCTTCATCCCCTTGCTGATCATCAACCTCTTTATGCATTGAAGTGTCAACATTTGGGTCATTTCCCATATATTCAACATGCTGTCCATGCTAAGAACCATGCCCAACATCAATCATTGCATTTTCCCCTTCACCACCTGATTGACCAAGGAGTGATGCATGCTCTCCACTTGATCCCGTATCACCATGTGAAGACATGCTTGCTGTAATTCACTACTGAGAACAATTTCAGCAATAATGCAATAGTCCCAAGTTGCAATCAAGTACCACGGGCTCACCAATTCACAGGATTTGATAGTATCCCGACAATGGAATGCTGAAACCAGCCTTCCCTCTATGGATGGGTCCTAAACCCTGATTACAACTTAATTACAGCAGCAAACAATAAATGCAAATCTAAAAATACAAATTTACCTACCGATCTTGGACAATGCACACCCGATTGGCCCCAAAAGTGGCGCCCCTTTCGGTATTTCTTTAGCTTTATTGAAGAAGAAGTTAATTTACAATGGGATTCCCCCAATCCCCTTCGCAATCCAAACTCCCCTTGCTATCCAAAGTGACAGCAAGTCTTCAATCCGTTTTGCCCCTTGATTTGGGCACTTAATTGGCCTTCACCCACTTCATAGACGATGGAAATGCCCCAAATTCAATGGCTGGCTAGTCCTCCACCTAAATTTAGCTCAAATTCACCTTCAACCTTGAAAAAATCCAAGTCTTGGAGCTTCCAATTTTTGGCACGCTTCCCAAGGCTGTTGCTAAACCCTAATTTTTGTAAATTAGGGTTTATAGCAGAGAAATTTGCAATTTCTCAGCCTCCAAGGGTCCAAATGCTGAGATCTTCAGAGCAAGGTTGTGAAATGGCTGGGAGATGAGAGAGAAAGCTGTAGAGAGAGAAAATTCAGAGTTTTGTCACGAAGAATGATTGAAAATCAGTCAATGCAGCTGCTGCCCTGCCACAACAGCATTAAATGCTATCGCCTATAGCCGAGACATCCAAATCAATTGTCACCTTGTAACTAGATGCAATCGTCTAGCTGTGGAGAGTCCAAATCTGCAATCGCCTCCTCAAAACTCACTCGTGGCTAGCTACAATGGCTTAAAATAGGCTAGCCATGGTTGCTCACAGCTCTCCCACATTTGCTACAACAAGAATGATCTCGTTTTTTCTCTTCTTCAACCTTTTACCAGCCTGTATGGACAAGTTTGCCAAGTGGCAATCTTTCCGAATGGTTTTTCCAACATTATCCATCATCAAATATTAATTTTCAATTCTTAATTATTGAAAATTAATCTAATAATTATTTCAGTGCCCAGAAAAATAACCTGACTGGCCAATAATTAAATTGGCTAAGCATCTTCCACTCCCGAGTCTCTCTGTGCCATCTTTGACCATTAGATTAGCGTTAGGTACCATTAAACACCACATCTCTAGTGTCACCACTGACACTTATGGCCAAATGAATGACCTAGGCCAACTAATTGACACCATATACCACCAAGTACCTGTGCAACATAGCTTATAGCAACTTTTGCCTTTGACATTCCGTGATTTTCTCGGGTCCCGAACTCATAAATTTACTCTAACCCCAGTTGCACCTCGCATGTGCAACATTTACTTAATCATGTGATTAAAAATTAATCCACATATTAAGTGAGGTTTCAAAAATACATGTCCTCATGACAAATGCCTTCATGGATAAGATACATTTTAACGGATCGAATTTTACCACTTGGTCGAACTTCATGCAACAAGTGCTTGAATCTCAAGGACTTTGGGACCTCGTCATTGGTATGAAGATTGTGCTAATGAACCCTCAATAAGCTCGCCCTGATCGCATTCGTCAATGGAAAGCCCGCAATGCCACATCTAATGTTGAGTTAATGCAAGCATAGTTGTCAGGTACGAAAAGTACGGTACAGTACGGTACGATAAAATATGGTATTAAATGGTATCTTAAGAATTTATAAGGTACAGTACGATATTAGTACGAAAAAAATTTAACTTCATTATTTTGAACTATAGATGATAGAACAGATATTTAAAGTCTAAATAGCAATGCTACTGGAGTATATAAGATGAATACTTGAGGGTAACACGCCAAAACCTCTATGGCATATGCCGCACGCGCAACATGCACTACAACTTACAAGTACATACATAGGAGCAGATACATCATACATAAATGATCATACAAATAAGAGGCGTGTATGCTTGAGAGAGAGAAGGTTCAGAGAGAGAGAGAGAGATGAAATGACATGAGATGCTTTATTAACGTCTACAAGAGGCCAAAATGACCTGTGAGACCAACAGTTACCAAACAAACCACCAAAGTTTTTGGTAAAAGATTTATGAATTTTGTTATGGTTTTGTTTGGCATTGCTAAGACTAAAGTAGCTATCGATGGTACATTCACTAATTCGTGTACTCTCAGAAGGTACATTAGGCCAAGCTATCCTCTGGCCTAGTTTTATTAGCAATGTGTACTAATGCTTTGGGTTGGGTGGTGCAAAATGAGCTGTGAACAAAGGTAAAATCAATAGGATTAAGCTACTTGATGATTCTGGAATGGTGCTGAATTTATTTATTGATAACACTAACATATTGTGGAAAATGATGGGACATCAATTAGAAACGTTTGGAGCTACTTGAATATCTTATGTATGGCCTTTGGCTCTAGGATAAATCATAACAAAACATGTATGAGGAGTGACGAATCTAATCAAGCTTCCACCCCCTTTCTTGGTTGATCGATCAAGGCTACAAAATCACCACCACCACCACAACAACAACAGTCAACAACCCAAACCACCACCAACAACAACAACCACGCACCCAAAAAAAAGTGCTTGTTTTTTTGTACGAATTCGTACGGTACGGTACGGTATAAACCGTATAGTATGAACCAGTTCGTACTACGTACGAGTGCAACTATGAATGCAGGGATTATTTCTTAAGTTCCGCTCTCAATTACAACATTTTTTCCTCACATCTAAGCATTGAAGTCATCTCATTGGCCGCTATGTGCTCGAGGTCGCACTCAACATATCAATCTTGATTTTGAGCTTTAGGAGTTTTCCATTAAGAAAGGGGACGATTTGGAAGTCAAGTTGGCCGAATATCAGTGGTTACTCGTCTACTGTCAAGTCACGTTCTTCTTGAACAAATTGCTCGATAAATACTTCCATTTTATCCAGCACAGTATCTCACTACCTAGATTACCCACCTTCTACAAGTTTGAGTGTTAGTTCTTACGTTATGCGAGGCTGCACGATCAAGTCCATAAGAAGTCCTCCACACACATCCATTCAGAGGGGCGAGAGTTGGTTGCCTCTTCTTCAGGAGTGAAAATCAACCATAGCAAGAACTTGCAAGATGTGAAGGCAAGGCAAAACAAGAGTGACACCACTTCCTATGACGGAAACAAAGAAACACGACCCCTTTGGCAACAAATTCCTAAGAAAAGTAGGTTTTGCACACACTGCCAAAGGTCGGGCCATGTGGACGAGGAGTGTCGTACCAAGGCCCAATGTCTTCCTTCTAGAAAATCACAATAGACTGCTGCAACTACCTCCACTCCGACTGGATAGTCCAATGGGACTACGCCTCCCGTTGCTATGCCATCTACCCTAGCAACTATTGGATATGTGGCACGTAAACAACCTCAACAACCTATCTCCTTCTCTACTCTTAAAGGATTGGCTGATTGGTCTGCTAGTGACTCACCTATTGCACTTTATGTATCCATTCCTAGGGCATCCACTACACCTTCTAGGACCACCTCGCTACCTCGCCATATGGGATGGTGGCACACATTTAGCCTTTCTCTTTTTAAACTTCTGTTGCATACTTACATGGTCATTGCATTGCACTTAGCTTTTGTTGGGAATAAAGGCCTCGTGCCTTTAAATGTGCTCGAGTGTGAACACACCCTTAGCACTTGTACTTACACATATATATCTATCTAAAAACCTAAAGGTACTCTCTCGTCATTCTACCTACAAATGTGCTCACTCTCGACTCTACACTCTCTCTGTCTCTCACTGTGCATAACAACTGTCTGTCTAGATCTCCGTGCCTAACCCGTCACTACAAACTGGTATCAGAGCCACCGTACTATGACTAAGAGACATAATCTGCTACCTGATCACTCAAGACCTCATCCACCAAAGCTATTGACCAAGCTCCAAAGTGAGAAAACTAAGGGAAGAAGACATGGTTTAGCCCATCTGGTGGTGCAAGTAGGTGGACTTTGCAACCCCTCCATTTGCAAACCACAAAGATCCCCACCTCTAGGGGAACTAAAACCCTATCTATCCTGGCACTCTCATGTATGACCACGAACCACAACGGAAAAACTCTTGTGACATAATTTGTGCTGGCAAGGGAATGTGCAAGGAGTTGGCACTACCGCAAAACTAGCGGCAGTGTGAGGGGGGAAAGGTAGGCTATGGACGAGGAGAGCTAGCAAGGGTGTGGAGGGAGGCTACGGCTAGGGGGGGAGGCTAGGGAGGCACTAGGTGAAGGAGCTCCATGCACATGTGTTTGTTTTTGCCCCGCATGCGCGCATAGGGGGGGGATATGCTACTCTCTCTTGTGAGGCGGTATGGTGGCTATGAAGGGCGACTCTCTAGCGGACACCTGTCTCATGGCCCCCAGACCTTCGTTGTCGAGGCTAGGGCAATGGTAACATGTGTGGTCTATCTTGTCTCCTCCCCCTCTAGCATCATTGAACCCTCATGAAACCCTCATCATCAACCTACAGAACCACCTGTTGAGTCGCCCTTGTACCAAAGAAATACACTCCATGGCTCACATCACGTTCAGCATTCTACTCTCCCTATCACTATTTCATACCCATCTTGGTGTCTCTACAACAACCACAAACATAGTCGATTATGCTTGTAGATATGTGTGAACATCTGAATACCAATACTTTTGAACACTAGGTACACTACTCATTGGGAGATCATCTTGGGTCAATTTGAGGATATATTTCATCCTTTCTCCATGTGTCTAATACAAGATTGGTAAAAGCTAATACGATCTTTGCACTCGTCGAGCAAATCCCTGAATTAAGGGAGCAGCCTAGCTTTGGAAAGGGTGCATTGGAGCATGTTTCAATGGATCATTGGCAATTAAAGAGCCTCAAATCCCTTATATTCTCTCTCAAAAAGACATTCGGTACATTGGTGATGCGGACCAACATTTTTGCACTATCTTTTCCAAGTGCTATCTTTACAAATCATTATGGCATATACTAAGAGAACTCATTGCCCCACATGGGCCATTATTTGTATTGACACTCAAGATATATTACATGGAGATTGGAAATAGGACAGCTTAGATATTCTCCTCTCCCATTGAGTTACACATGCCTCCACCCTAGATTCAAGTGCATGGAAATCATTTATCATAATTTATGGGGCCTAGCTAACATGGTTTCATGCAATAGAAGCGTCCATCTCTGTTACAGAGGCCATCTTTGGCACAACCACAACAGCTCAAGACTAGGAAAATCAAACAATTAGGGCACCTATTCATATACAGATTCTAGAAGGAAATTTCTAGAGAAGCACACTAACATAGCTTGACAAAAGTGGTAAGAAATTCAGGCAACTAGCATCAGATAAAAGAAATTTCTCAGCAACACTTTAACCAAAATTAGGAATCCGGGGAAATGGACAAAAAAACTAAGCAAGCACAAGTGAAAAAGCTAGGAAATCGTTGTTTCCTATGACCATGCTAGCTAAATCATTGAAATGGTGGTGGAAATGCTTGAGACACATTTGGAAAAAAACAAGCTACCCCTTAAGCAAAAAGTTTTGCTTCGATGTTGTTTGATTGGTGTATTGCCAATTAGAGGTTTCCTAAATAGATGCAAGGTTGATGTATTACCAATTGGAGCTTTCCAAGTGAAAAAGCCAGAAAATGGTTGTTTCCTACGACCATGATAGTTAAACCATTGAATTTTTTGAGAAATTTTGGAAAAACAAGCTAGCCCTTAAGCGAAAATTTTTGCTGTGGCATTGTTTAATTGGTGTATTGTCAATTGGAGCTTTCCTCAATAGCCGCAAGATTGATGGTGCTTCTTGCCATCATAGATATGGTGCTCAGCAAAAGGCAATCCCCACCTGTTGTAAGTTCGATCAGAACCTCGGGATTCTCTGCATCAGATCCATTCACATTGAGTATTCAGTGTCTTTCCATAAATTCTTCAAATGTTTCCAGCTCTTGAAAGAACAAGGTCAAGACTTCCAGATTTTGGCAATTTTTTCCTTTTGCTCCAATACCTGCCTACCATTCAGAACCATATAAACCACCTCATCTGTTCATGCATCCAATATGATGATAATGTGAATTTTAAATCTCCAGTTGAAATCTCTCTCACTAATGGGACTCGGGAACAACAGCTAACCAGCACTTGAAGCTCTTTCCCACTTTTGTTTTGATCCCTAAATTGGGAGCTAAGACTCCGCATTTTGCTCTATGAATCGACACTGTCCCCCCCCCCCCCCCCCCCGGAAAACCAAAAAGAAAAAAAGAAAAATGTGTATGTGTGGACATGTGCACGCAGACACATGCTGATGAAAAGCAATACAAAGAAGAAGAGAAACTAGTACATATGAAAACAGCCAGTATCATATCAAAATGCATAGGAAAAGCATCATATAAACATGCATATGAAAGCACAAGGCATTCTTTGAAAAACCTACTTCTTAAAGAAATAAGATTTTTTACCCATAATATCAGGTGGAGGATTCTCTGGTAAATTTGACAAGAAGCACTTCTTCAGATCAGTAAGTTGCAAAGGCACAAAATAAGCCTGATCTGAAGGGATAAATGGATTCATCGATGAATAAAATAAGAGAAATTGATCGTGTCCAAGCATTTGATGGTCTCCAATAACAACATTCTGGAATTTTGGCCAAGCTGATAATAAGCAGGTAAGTTGTCAAAATATAGCAGGTATGGCATGTCCAAACTGATAGAACCGTGAAAAAGGCATAGACTTTCCAATATACCTCTTATTACTTCAAGGGTCTCTGCACATAAGACAGCATTTTGCTCTCCATTAAGTTTAGCCAACAGAACCCCCTGACCACCTGCCACTATAGCGAACTGCCTGCAACATGCCAGAATTTGTGAGCCCTCAAAAGCTGTTGTTCAACCAGGAGCAAATCTATACAGTGGACAACAAAATCAAACAGATAAGGACAGTAAGAAAAACAGCTCATAAACAGAGAACAAAAAAGTAATCAGACGCAAATAGCAGGAACAGGAAACCAAATCCAGGGACCAAAAGCTCACAATGCCACTGGTGCATCTTCAAGCTCATTTCCTGCAATAAACTTGCCATTCCTGACCTTCTTTACATTGCCATCCCAAAACCCAACAGCAAAATCATGAGTCAACGTTCCATCACTCCCAACCACAGACAATGTGCTTGCTAAATATGATATGGTTGTGGTGGGGTCCAATGGGATGACTGTCATATGTGAGATCAGGTCAGGACATAAACCAGGAGGAAACAAGCTGTTGCAGACTTTCAATCTGGCTTCTATAGGAATCTTTTTCCAGCCACAATTTGGGCTGTATGTCTTCTCAGCATCATAGTACTGAACAGGGAATCTTACAAAATTCCATCCAGGTCTTAAGCTGCAGCATCAAAAAAGCCATATTAGTATTCTCTATGTGACCAAAAAACTGACTCCTACAAGCTGAACACAGCGTTATCAAATCAAAGGTTTGCTCTCTAACAACCTTGTTTGTAAAGTTGGAATAAACAACTCTGTGACTCACTGGAAATAAAACTAATTTGATTAGACGGAGCATCTTGTGCATTTCATGGCAGTCAGATACATAATGACCAACCAGTTGTTTCTTCTACAAACATCCAGCCATTTGACATGAAGTGAGGCAAACTGGTGTACCCTAGGACAGCGGAATACCAGCAAACTTGAGAGTTGACTCCTCCAGCAGATTTGCTACAGGATTGATGGATGTTCTACCATTTTAAAGGATATGGATGAGCATGCAAGCCATGACAGCCTAGCCATTGGATGCAAATAGGAGTTTTCAGGACTCTTGTTTACTTCTTTGTGCTCACAACTTGTATTCTTGCAGGTTGTAACAACTCGCCTATGAAGATGGAGCAAAGCATCTCCATCATGGTTGCTGGGAAGTGCAGAAACATAAACACGTTTCGGAGTCGCAAAGCAGAGTTTTAGCTTCAGACCAGAACAGGAAACAGAATATATATTCATTTTTAGGAATAGTTTTATGCCACACATACATTTCAGGGGTGAAACCATTTGTAACTTTAACCCTTGCATCAAGAACACTTAAATTCCTATACACTATAAATTGTACATGTAACATTATAAGAGATTTGGCAAGCCCAAACTACCGATGACAATAAAACCACAATACATGAGTTTCAAGAACTTTCAACATCTATTCTCAACATCAAAGACTGTCATGATACCATATGGACTCCAAAAAAAGATTTTGAGGCCTTACTTGTGAGTAGATGGTAAAATGGAATCCCACTAGAATAGGCAAGTTGTACAATAAATACATCACCCAAATACCAACGATCCATGAATTGAATCATGATCAACTATTAAGTACAGCATGTGAAGATATACTAGGATTTGCACTGCGAAAATGTAGATGTATGAACACGAGTAAAGCATAATAACTCGAATAGTAACGCAAAAAGACAAACACAAACAAAGAAAGAAAAACAGCTCTGAAGTGAATGAATCAATACTATAAATGATAGAAAGAATCTACAAGATGCTCAGAGCTGTCCAACATCCCCGGTGGCTCTCATGGGAGCAGGCCAAGAGGGTAGTTGGAGTGTGATGTCCATCAGAGACCAATCCCAATTCCAGAAACCACCAGTCTAGAATCTGAAATTTGGCAAACACAAGAGTGTACTATATGTTGGAGGTTGGAAACTGATCATCGGAGCTGATAACAACACAGCAACAACTGTAAGGATGTGTGCTGATGCAAGGTGGCCTACAAAACAACAAAACACAAGCTGAGAATTGCCGCCTAAATGCTGATGTGGCAGTCCATGCAGGCCTGATACAAAATGCAGCGGTCTAGCACTTCCTAAAAGCAAGGCGAAATAGGAAAATGGGCGCAAGGTGCTGAAACAATCGTGGCTGCAGTTGATGATGGTTGGACAGCACATGTTGATGATGTGACAACAATCCCATGAGGCTCAACAGCCATTGGAGATGGGACACAAGTAGAAAACAATGCACCAACAACAATAGAGAGGTTGTGAGCTTGTGTAACCTACAAAACAAGGACTGAAATGGGATGGGCTGAAAGGTGGGCAGCTTGTCTATTTATAGATCCAGAATGATCCTCCCAAGTTAAAGTTTTGCTTATGGGACACAGAAACTCTCTAGGAACGTATTTCTTTTTGAATGAAAGTTTGGTAACATTTCAATTTTGGGACTATTTAAAAGAGCTAATTAGTTTGTGATGCATTTTTATACCCAAGACTAAAACCAAAAGGAGACTGTAAGAAAATCTCAAGCCCATTTTTTCCCCAAGGAATCCCACCCCAAAGCAATCAATGCATCAAACGAAGGGTGCATGTGGGCTGCCCAATGGCCTACCAAGACTACAAAGGCGATGGTTATCTTACCAAGGGAGCCCAAGTAATCACTCCTGAGAGGTCAAGGCATTGGACAAAGGGTGCTCCTCAGCTACCCACAAGCTAGCAAGATCCACAAAGGCAAATACACCACATGACTCTCTCTCTCTCTCTCTCTCTCTCTCTCTCTCTCTCTCTCTCTCTATTTGGGCTATACATTGATGAGATAGCAGAGTTTATTCAACAGCGAGCCGGTGGAGGTATAGATCTCAGTGGAGCCACAGTTCATATCTTACTATATGCAGATGACATTGTGTTGGTCTCAGACTCAGCTCAGGGATTACAGCAGCATTTATTAGCATTGGATGATTTTTGCATACAGAGAGGCATGACAGTGAACCTTGGTAAAACCAAGGTTCTTATATTCCATACATCAGCTCAGATACGCAGACAAAGTATTTTCATGGCAGCAAGAGGGAGTATTGAGGTCACTGGATCATATGTATATTTGGGAGTCACCTTTACAGCAGCTTCAGGGACTTTCTCGATGACACAAGCAGCTCGTGACCGCCTCACTAGAGGATACTCAGCATTGGCTCTTATGGAGCGACAGTGTTATCAGGCACACTTCCAGGAGCCCCGCACCAAGGGGTGGCTCTTTGATACTCTAGTCACTCCAGCACTGATGTATGGAGCAGCTATATGGGGGCCAGGCCTTGCCGATTATGTATGGACATTGATGGAGAGACCTCAGTCCCACATGACATTGATTCGCAGCAAGGCCTCAGTCCCACATGACATTGTGCGAGCAGAGCTTGCCAAACCGCCCATGCTAGTCGAGGCATTATTTCAGACAGTCTGCTTCCTACACAGATTTCAGGATATGGACAGAGATCGCATTGCATATAGAGCATATATGGCATCTCAGGAGATGGCTCGAGCGGGGGATACCACATCATGGTATGCACAGACTAGAGCTTGGTTTGACAGACATGGGCTGGACATTGATAGACTCCCACCTCTTCTATATGATACTCAGGCTCCCACTTATACCCTCTCTCTCTCTGAGAGGAACAGAGTCATCAGACAGGAGATATGGCATATTTATATACAAAGGACATGGGTCAGCCCTGCACAGCCACTACCATCAAAGATGGCACATTATTATACACAGTTCTTGAGCATATCAGAGCAGGGATTCATAGAGATTCCAAGATATATGCAGATCTATATGCCACATCGATTGAGAGTTCTTATTGGACAGCTCAGGGTATCATCACATCAGCTTATGATTGAGAGTGGCAGAGCCAGTGGCATCCCACGGGAGGAGAGGATATGCCCCCTTTGCAGATCAGAGGTGGAGAGTGAGGAGCATTTTGTTCTCAGATGCCCGGCATACTCAGAGTTGAGATCTAGATACACATTGAGCAGCTCACTTCAGGGATGTATGACTGATATGGATCAGAGATCATTTGGCCGTTTTCTGGGAGAGGCATGGCACATCAGAGAGCAGAGCACACAGCGGGTCCCAGTCAGAGAGGGGCCCACCCAGACGACTATTACACAGTTCTTTCAGACAGACAGAGTGAGAGCTACTATACCAGCCTCCAGCCAGACCTCCGGGCTCACACTACAGCAGGCTGAGGACCAGCGTACCCGACGCCGCACGAGGATCCGGGGGTTTCGAACCCCACAGCCACACCGACAGGAGATCCGGAGGATTCTTAATCTACATCGACAGCAAACTAAGATCCGATGACACTCGACACATTGGATCTCAGATCTCCAGTTTGCTCTTTCTCCACCGCCGATGTACCACATCCTGCATCCAGGAGGGATCACCTGCTATTAGCGACTTCGACGACTGCTACTACATCCCAGGATAGTATATCTCCCTGCATCTGTTACATATACACATCGCACCACTTTATCACAGCCGACAGTTGTTCCCCTATCACAGCCGACATTTGTTCCCCTTTTGTAGCCATTATCTGGAGTACCAGAGCTACATACGCACATACACATATACGACACTTATCACACTCACAGCACCGTATTTTCAGTTTCCAGTTTTTAGCTTTTCATTCAGCACTTTTATTTTGGATAGCTGGACCTCATCAGTTGTATCACAGTTTGTCTCATAGGCCAGTTTTGGTCTTTAAAAGACGTTAATATAACTTTCTTTCTTTCTTTCTTTCTCTCTCTCTCTCTCTCTCTCTCTCTCTCTCTCTCTCTTTTAGATTTCGTCCTACTAACAAACTATGCCTTGAGGGGAGGAATGAAAGGGATGGTTAGATCCACCACACCACAAAATAGACAAGCTATTCCAACCATCCATGAGTATCAGTAACAAACTACAAGGTAAGCGAAATGGAGGTATGATGGTAAAAGAACCATTGGTGGAAACAACTCAAGATTCGCTTAGAGGTACTTTGCGTAATGAGATGCATAGAGTAATGCCATGTGATAAGAATGCACATGCAACAAGGTGCCACTTGGACAATGCCCCTCGTGGGAAAATTGTTCACATGCCCAAGCACCCTTTTAGAAAGATGATGATGATGATGCAAAGGGGAGGCACAACCCAAGGAAGGGAAGCCGACATCAACAACAAATACTGAAACTTGTAGAACACCAAGAAAGGGTAGGAACCTCCTCTCAACGATAGATATTGATGTTGAAGGAGGAAGAGGAGCTTGATATCGGTCTCTATGTGGTGCTAAGATGAAATTGATGATGAAGGTAGACTTGACACTCCTAAGTCAAAATAGCCAAAAGAGAATCAATCGTCGAGTATGTGGAGCATGCCTATACTCAATCGCGATAGAGGGCACTGATGCTAACCAAGTTGTGTAGACAAGCTCGAATCTCAAACTTGGGAGAGGGCTCCATGCTAATCAAGAAACACCAGGTTAGAAGTCCACCATGCAAATGGATCGAATAGATAAAGGAGGTAGCTATGACCCTCCCAAACTAGAAGAGCAAGGAAAAGTCAACCACCAAGGTAGTCAAGATATGCTTGTACTCGATCTCGACAAAGAGCTCTGATGTTGACCAAGTGTCGTAGACATGCCCGAAATTGGACCTCGGAAGATGGCTCCAATGCCAACCAAGAATGCAAAGGCACAATCATCAAAGTAGCATTCCACCTGTCATGAATAGTAAACAAACTAATAGTGTAGGAAATGATGATTAAATGATTTAAAAACACCTCTGTTGTAAGGACAAAAAGACAAATGCCAAGATTTAAAAAATTACCCGAAGACCCAAGCTCAAAAGAGAAGATACTATCTCTAATCCTTCAACCAAGGACCTGAGGAGACATTATGGTCTTGATTTGGAGGGCAAATCTCCATATACTAACCTTTCTTTTAGGGATCGTTCACGACGGCCCAGCCCTTCTTCAGACTTTATCTCATACTCCTTCACAAGGTATATCTCAGTTGGAGCACCTTGCTGACGAGATTCATCACCTCTCAATTGCAATTGGTACGGGAATGGTTTTGAAAAAAACTCTATGTTCAAAGATGTTCCACAAGGTAATCTTGCATTCTTTCTTTCATTTGAGTATAAGTTTGGTTCTTCCCATTCACCTTCACATTTCTGGCCCTTCCCTCCCACATTCACTTCATATTTAGATTCCTCTCCTTTCAATCTAAACCCTTGCTTTAGACTAACAATAGGTTATCCAATCTTAGCGCACATTATCTTTAATGCACATCACGGTTTTAGACCATCACTCAATACTTAGAGCTATATCACTTTGGAACCTAGTATATCATTAGTAGGAATGCCAACCCTTAATGTTGTGCCTTACACACCCACAAGTACGTCACTCCCTATCCTCTGGTCCTCTTGTGTGGGGAATATTAGAATTTTCCAATTCTAGGCAGTGCTTGATATAATTCATGTGGTGTGTGGATACTTAAACATTTAAGTGTCAACATGTGGTGTGGATACCTCATGTCTTAGGACTTTAATGTGGTGACAATAGCCCCTAGAGTTAGTTAAATTAACTCTTATTAATGTGTGGAAGGTTGGTTAGATCAACCTTAGACATTAGTTGTACTTACATTCTATCAACACAATAGAAGTAAATACACTCCCTTCTGCTCTCACTCTCAGCCTACTCTCTCTCATTTTTCTCTCCTATATAGCCAATTCCAACATTTGGTATTAGAGCTACTCAATTGGGGCTTTTAACGCCACCGACCATGCAAGATCCAATCACAGCATCGAGCCACCTTTCCACCACCAGCTACACCTACCAATAGAAGCATCACCATTAAGCCACCAAAGAAGAGAAGGAGAGAGAGGAGCTGAGTGGGAGAAGCTCCATTGCCGCCTCCAATGTTGTGTCACCGACACCACTAGTTGAGCTACCGCCTATGCCTCCCACCCGTTACACCCTAGCCACTGCACCTCCTACCCTATTCTCACAACCGTTTCAAGCACCGCAAGGTTTGACCATCGCTCACATCTCTACATGCATCTCCAGGACTCGAAATTTTGGGGCCTTTACCCAATTCAAGGTCCTTCACGTGCAGCATCACCAAAATTGCCAACATTGTGCAATTTCATTGACATTTGCAAAAGAAATTTGGGGCTTTTGTGATTTTCAGGTCTAACACGCATCTCGAGGTGTAGTGAAGTTATCGGTGGCTATCAACTCACATCGCAAGGCGACAGTTCATCCAATTTTAAAGCTGTAAGTACAAAATTTCTTCAATTTCTCAAAATTTCTTTGAGAAAATTAGGGGCTTTTATGTTTCACACATCCCAAGGTAGAAAACAAGTGCACCTACAACATTTATTTAATGGTTGGTACAGTTTGGGCACAAGAATTTATGCAAATTTGAAGATTTACAGCATTAAATTGCTGAAATTCAATTTTTGGGCATGCATTCCAAGGCACAGCAATGCATTGGTGGTTTGTGCACATTTGACATGCTTTACGAGGCATTTATGGCAGAATTTGTTTTGTGACAGTTTTGTGACAGTTTTGAGATTGCATTCCCTATCCCATGTTGGGATTTCAATATTCGTGGGAGTACAGTTCACACTTAAGCTTGGAAGAGTGAGTTTGCAAATTTTGTGCATTTTATTGCAGCAACGGCACAACAAGGTCACCATGATGACAACAACATTTTGGGCGTCCTTACTCGAGGATAAATTGGATGGCACCAATTACTCCTTGTGGAGTTTCATGGCGCACAATCTATTGGTTGCTAAAGATCTTAGGGATTGTATGACCGGTGATTTGGCTAGACTGAGGGGAATTGCTGCTCAAACACCTCCAAGAGATGCTAGAGGACAGCAACCTGCCCTTGTTGCTGTCCCCATTCCTCCTACAGCTGAACAAAGGAGATGGGACTCCAAAGATGCACATGGCTTTTCCTTGATTGCTCTATCCATCAAAGGAGCAATAATACCTCGTATTCCGTGCTGCAAAACCTCAAATGTAGCATGGGATACTCTTGAGCACATGTTTGCAACCAGGAATAAGACCAGAATCTCTTACTTTAAAAGAGAGTTGGCAAATGCACACATGGATGAGACTGATGGCATGACAAATCACCTTACCTACATACAAGATTTATGAGAGCAGTTGCTGAATATTGATGGGGTGATATTTGATGAAGAGATGGTCAACATCACACTTGACTCTCTTCCAGAGTCTTATCTTTGTTTCCATACTTCATTGAATTTGTCTTTGAGGGAGGCACAACAACCCCTCACATTCAACCGGCCTCTTGTTACAAGAGGAACAAACTCGAAAAAATATGGCTATGAGATCAAGTGATGCAACTATTATTTCTTGGTATAAAGGCAAAGGCAAAGGCAAGCAACAAGGGAAAAATCAGTCCAAGATTTATCTGGGGCAGCCATCTAGCAAGCTGCTCAAGACACAAATAAGGGAAAGAAGAAGGATAAATGCCACTACTGCAAGCAACCTGCCGACCACTATCAAAACATGTATGCTCTAATACCATGTCAAAAATAAGTAATAGTGCAGAGAGACGGTAGGGTTTGCGGGGAGTAACACAAAGTGTATACGACAAACACTAAGAGAGAAGAGAAACTCGGAAACAAGAAAAACACAGTGGTGATGCACTAAATCATGATAAGAGAAGAAAAGTTGATACAGCAGAGTCGAAGCTCAAAAGATAACTGCACTGTCCTATCTAAATCACGCAACTATGAAGGAAACTCCTAGGTTTTGCACTGAGGACACACAAAGCGTACCACCACGACAGAAACACAAAGAGACAGACACAGACACAGAGGGCAAAACTCAAACCCTAAACGTAAAACTCAAAACTCAAACCCTAAACACAAAACTCAAAACTCAAACACAAACAGAAGAAGGGAGAGAGAACACAACTCTGAAGTGAATGAATGCTGTAAATGAATATAAGAGTGTACAGTGTGCTCAAGGGCAAAGCAATGTCGGAGTGTGACATCCACCGAAGATGAATCCCAAGTCTGTGACCATCAATCGCAGTGTTGGAGTGCTGAATAGTGAATGGCAACAGGCTAGTCACCAAAACGCAGCAATCTGGAGACTGGAAACAGGTAAACGCAGTAGTGTACTACTGATTGGAGGCTGGAAACTGTGCACAGTCTGCTGTAAACAGTAGGCTGAAACAGTATTTGAGAGTATCAGGGCCTATGATGCTGAAAATGTAGGCTGGCTGACCCTGAAGATAATGGACTGCAGGCTCAACAGCAATCTAGGACAATCTGGAGCAGTTGCCAGCAGCTGAGAGCTGTCGCCTACAGCAATGGACAGGCTAAAGATAATGTGGTTGTAGTCGATGATGGCTGGACAGCAAATGGAGGCGGGCTACAGGCTGGAAACTGGGCGCCAATAGCAACAAAGAGTGTATGGGCTGGTCTAACCTGCAAACAAGGATGATCGTTGAATGGGGGCAGCCTATCTATTTATAGATGTGGAAGGGCGCCCCAAAAATTAGAGTTCCCACTAAACTCTCTCGAACCGCTCCTCGTTTTAGGGTTTTACTCTAAAATAGCATTTTTAGTGTGTTTTGGAGCTGTTTAAGAGGCTAATCAGGTTAGCCCAGTCATTGTGATGTTTATGTACCCCAAGGCGTCCCACCCCAAAGCAGCCAAGGCATCGGACAAAGGGTGCACATCGGCTACCAGTGGCCTACCAAGACTGCAAAGGCGATGGTTATCTTACCAAGGAAATCCAAGTAGTCACCCCACAAAGGACAGGGCATCGAACAAAGGGTGCACATCGGCTGCCCAGTGGCCTACCAAGCCCTACAAAGGCAGATGGAACTACATGGGATTTTTTTTTGGGTTTTTTTTTTGAATAAGTGAAGTAAATTTGATGGGATGTGGCCGATTGAGTAAAAGTGACCAAGCAGACCGGAGTAGGGAGGATACCCAATACATCACAAAACAGTACGAGCTAACCCATCCACTCAGGGTGTCGATGACGAGAAAAAATAGGTGATGAGATATCCATGTGATGAAGAAGGATGGTGGTGTGGAAACAACAGCCGCCAGTGCAAACAGCTTAGGATCCGCGCAAGTGGTGCTCTGCACAATGAGATGCAAAGTATGCTACATGTTGAAGAATGCTCATACAGCAAGTGCCACTTGGATAGTGTCCCTCGTGGGAAAATTGTTCACTTGCCCAAGCGCCCTAGTACAAGGATGATGTAATCATGTAATGCAAAAGGTACGGTACAACAAAGGGAAAAAGCCGATGTCGAAGATAAAGTGCTTAAACCCATAGAATACCAAGAAGGGTAGGAACCCCCTCTCAACCTGGATGTAGATGCCAAAGAAGGAAGAGGAGCCTGATATCGGTCTTTATATGGTGTCGAGAACCATAAGGAATGAAAGAAAATGAAGTGCATGAAGCACCCCGCTAGAAGAGCAAGGTAAAAGTCACCGCCATGATAGCATCGAGAGAGATGTTGCACGATCCGCCTCGGGAGGGGAAACCGCCATGCTGAAAGAAGAGCAAGCACTCCTAGGATGATGGAACTATGAAAGGAACGGTGCGCATCCCCACATCTCTAGCCCAAGTAGGACCAAAGCAATCTGCAAGTTAGCCCTACATTGAAAGACAAAACCCTGCAAAAGAGATAAGAATCTACAAACACAAAGGTTAATGGTGAGATGCTCCAAAGAAAAAAAGAACAGAAAGAAAATCTAACTCAAAATAAATGCAATGAATGTGTATGTGTGTGAGTAAATGCAGCGGAAGACAAAAAATTTGAAAAACTAAGGATAATGAATCCTATGGGCCCGACTCTAAGAGTGCGAAAAATAAATGCTAGACTGACCTAGGATATCCGAAAGGACCTAGAGACTAGAGACATGCGAGTCAAAGAAGGTGGCTATCATCGCGTATGGCCAGTAGCAAGACTCTGCCAAGTGAACACTTGATGAAGTGGAGAGGAAGGTGAGATGGATACATAAAGTGCTACGGGATCGGAACCTGCAGACCAATCAGCCAATCCCTCAGGGGTAGTGAACGAGATGGACCGCTGAGGCTATACTCGAGCCACATGTCCAACGGCAATAACAACAGGTGCTGAAGGAGCAAATGAAGCAGGAGCGGAGGGCGTAGCCCCACTGGACTGTGCAGTCGCAACGGTCTGCTAAGGCTTTTTAGGTAGAAGACCTTGGGCCTTGGAGCGACACTCCTCGTCCACATGGCCTGTTCTCTGCCAATGTGTGCAAAACCGGTTTTTCTTAGGGAGTTACTGCCAAATAGGTCTAGATTCTTTGGTTCCATCTGAGGAAAAGGAGTCACCCTTTAATTGGCTTGCCTTCGCATCTAGCGAGTTCTTGCCACTAGTGGTTGTTCCTCCCGAAGAAGAGGCAACCAACCCCCTCTGCTCTGAATAAGGCTGTGATGAGGATTTTTGTGGACTTGATCATACAGCCTCGCGTAACGCAAGAACTGACACTCAAACTCGTAGAAGGTTGGCAATCTAGATTGGGAGATGATGTGTTGAATGAAATTGAAGTACTTGTCGGGCAACTTATTCAAGAAGAATATAACCTGATCGTCATCTAACTTTGGAGAGCCAGTAGTGGCGAACTCGGCAAGTAACTGCCTATATTTAACCACCTTGACTTTCAGATCATCCCCTTCCTTAATAGAGAACTCTTGAAGCTCAAAGTCAAGATTGATATGCCGAGTACGATCACGAGCCGCATAGCGGTCGAGAAGGTGACTCCAACGCTCTGAGATGAGCGGGAAGTGCTACAACTGAGAGTGAAACTCAGGAAGCAATCCCTACATCAGCTCAACATTGACTGTGGCATTGCGAGCTCTCCATTGACAAATGTAATCAAGGTGAGCTAGTGGATGGTCTGCATAAGCTCTAGACCAATGACAAGCTCCCAGAGACCCTGAGACTCAAGCACTTGTTGCATGAAATTAAACCAAGTGGTGAAATTTGACCCGTTAAAACGTGTCTTATCCATGAAGGCATTATTGGTCGTTACAACAGGAGTGGTAGTGCTCGGAGATGGATAGTGTGAAAAATTGTAGTGTGGGTAGAATGGGGGAGTGTACACTTGGGAATGGGCCCCAGAGTGCCCACCAGGCATGTGTGTAGTGTGCCAGGTGGATCCATAGGTAGGAATGGGTTGGCTAGGCATGGGCATAGTAGCCACATGAGGAACCCAAGGAGGTGGAACGAGAACACGGTGAGCAAAAGATGGGAATCCCTGCGTAGGTGTAACCCAAGGAGAGAGTGAAGACGCACCATAAGCTGAGGATGGAAACCCTTGCATATGAGTGGTCATGGGAGATGTGAAGCTAAGGATAGTGAGGGGGATGCCCATCACAATCGTCCCAAGAGTTATGGGTGTGCTCATGTGCTAAAAGGTGAGAGGCACTGTATCAAAGGGTGGCATTCCCCCTAATGAAGTACCATGGTGCAAAGAGGTAAAGAATGGGATGGAGAAGGAAAAGGTGCTAGGAGCAGAGATGGAAGATCCTACCTCTAGGGTGTGTGATGCAGATGTGGAGTGTAATCCAAGGTTTTGAAAGATGATGAGAGGTGTGATATAGAAAAGAGTGGGATGGGAGGGAAGTGAGAAGTGTGTATGATATGCTCAAATGAAACAGAAGTTGTAGATGTACCTGAATTTTGTCTGCTTCTTGAGTCCCCCTCTATTGAAGTTTACATACGCAAAGTCATCCGGATCCTATACCTCAAAAGAAGAAACAAGTAAGGGTTTTTATTCATGCAACACAAAAGAATTGTACAAACCTGACATTGAATCTGGCTGAGATGATGAAGATGGATCGTCGAGCGTTCCGAATGCCGTATGTCCTCCATGATCGGAGAGGTGGCCAACCTCACCAACCAGTCCAGATGTAGTAGCAAAATGGTAGGAGCGGTGTAAATATCACCATACTTGTTGCGATAGTATTCCTCAAAGTCCTTCTCTGTCATGTTAGTGAAATCTAGTGAAGGTGGAGTGTCGTCCTCTTCACTGAGTCCATAATGCCGTCTCAGGGCCTCCAATGATGGAGAAGCCTGATAAGACATCATAGGAATTGGAGAAGAAGGTGTCTAGGACATTGTGATTCGATTACGAGTCATATTGTATGCCTCGCACAAAGACTAGCTCTCCACAATATCCGCAGGATACTCTTTACAAGAGCACCGGCTCTGATACCATGTGAAGGAAACTGCTAGGGTTTGCACTGAGGACACACAGAGCATACGACCACAACAGAAACACAAAGAGACAAACATAGACACAGAGGGTAAAACTCAAACCCTAAACGTAAAACT